>NC_132843.1:22596895-23796895 GCF_048164855.1 Canis lupus baileyi | reverse complement strand
TCAGGGTCAGCCGTAAAAAGGAATGAAGTACTGATACATGCTACAGTGTGGACCAACCTTCAAAACGTTACGCTAAGTGAAGGAAAAGTGACAAAAAAGTCACTTGTATGATTCCATTTTTATGTAATGTTCAGAATAGGTAAATCTATAGAGACAGAAAAAGTAGATTAGTGATTGGCAGGGGCTGGAAGAGGTAAAGGGGTAGAGAGTAACTGCAGATGTGTACCAAGCTTTTTTTTTTAGGGTGATGAAAATGTCCTGATATTAGAAGCAGTGGTTGTGCCACGCCACCAAAATGTAAAGGGTGAATTTTATAGACTGTGAATATTTCAAAAAATTCATTTAAGCTTAATTGCCCTTGAAAGTCCTTCTCAGAGGGGCTAATACAACTAGTTTTAGCTCTAGTGTAAAAATGTTGCCTTTTTAACTCTTATTTTGAGCTCTGTTCCCCCCAAAATATAACTTGAGTCATATTTGTATGGGATTCTCACCTAAAGGGATTGAGATCGAAGGTATTCAAAAGGGAACGTGTATGTCTGCGGATACACGAGGGATTTCCAAGAGGTGCTCAGGCACCAATACTTTTAAGGGGGTGAATTCCCGGATCCTCAACTTGCACGTTATCTTTTCTAAACTGATTTGTGGCTAAGCTGTCACGATATCCTTTTATACTTTCCTTCCTCCCACCTCTCAATTTACAGGAGGAAGGCATACCTCTTGCCTGTCATAAATCCTTACCACAGTAAAAACCTCAAGGTGCCAAACAATCCGACAGATTCGAGATACTGGTGTTGGGGAAGCCTCCTGTATGAAGTCAAGGTAGCATAAAACCACGATGTGGCGTTGTATTTCTCCTTGCTATTTCTGGCAAATAATTCGGAAGGAATCCAAGCCAATTCCGTGACACGAGAATAGAATCCCTTTCATTCACTTCTACTTATGAGGAACAAGCTAGAAAAAGGAAGCTAAGAGAGGGAGCCAGTTTAGGACTCCCATTTGGTAAGGAATTACTGGCTCCCCACACCTCCATCGCTGCGAAGGAAACCTCGTAGCATCGTGAAAACACGGATGCGGCTGCAGGGGAGACTCCGGTATTTACAAGCAAACTCAGCCTGCGACCAACAAAGACGCAGGAGCTCAAGAGTCCTCCCTCACACTCGTGTAGATTGTAGCACCCACGGGAGCACACTTCTGCTCGCTGGTTGATTGCACGATCGCAGTAGTCCGTTTCTGTTGTTTTTAAAATTTACTCATGAGAGACACAACAAGAGAGGCAGAGACCTGGGCGGAGGGAGAAGCAGGCTCCCCGCGGGAAGCCCGATGCGGGACTCGATCCCAGGACGCTGGGATCACGACCTGAGCCAAAGGCAGACGCCCGACCGCTGAGCCACGCAGGCGCCCCGTGGTAGTGCATTTCCAAAAGCGTATTTAAGTGACACCAGGACTGTTCAGGCCGGCGCCACGGGAACCTCTCTTCCCTGAGCAGGTACCCTTTGCTGCTCTACCCGGAGCGCCAACAACCACGTGACTTGCCGGTTTCTAGGGAGAGCCTGGGGGGCGGGGCAAACAGACCCCGCCCACTGTGACGTCGCGGATCCCGAACGCCGACCCGCCTGCGTGCCCCGGCACCTCTCTCGGCTTTGCCAATGGCGGGCGTGAGAACCAGGCCTCAAGTCGCGCGTCTCCCGCTTGGCCCCGCCCACCGCGCTTGTAGCCCCGCCCCACCCGGCAGAGGCCCACCCATCGCACCATTTCCGGCGCCGGCCTCCCGACCGGCCTCCGTCGCTCTCCACTTCCCTCTCCTCGGCGCCCCTCCCCCGCCCCCATCTCCTCCTTTAATACCGTCACGTGAGGGGCGAGCGCGGGGCCTGCCGGGACGGGCACTGCCGGTGGGTCAGGGTTCGGCCTCAACATGGCGGTTCCGGCCGGGCAGTGACCAAGGTTTTGCCGTCGGGAAGCCTAAGTGGCGTTTGTCGGCGGCTCCACCTATCCAGGTGGAATGCGAAGACGCCGGGGCGAGCCCTGAGGAGCGGCGGTGCCGGGGAGGGGTCGGTGGCGTGTGCCCGGGAGCCGAGGCAGCGGCGTCTGTTCCTTCCATTGGTCTCCAGGCTTCAGTGCGGAGCCCCGCCCGGCCGGGCTAGGCCGGCGGGCGGCGGCAGGAGCTGCTGCAGCGGCAGGATCGGCCTCAGACAGTGGGCCGGAGGGCGGGCGCCGCCGCAGCTCGGGCCGCGGCGATGGCCCAGTGTGTACAATCGGTGCAGGAGCTAATCC
Organism: Canis lupus baileyi; assembly: GCF_048164855.1. Lineage (NCBI taxonomy): Eukaryota > Metazoa > Chordata > Mammalia > Carnivora > Canidae > Canis > Canis lupus. The sequence goes on along the minus strand of NC_132843.1, from coordinate 23,794,624 downwards.
CGGACTCCTTCGTCCCCTGTGTCGCCGCTCTGTGCAGCGACGAAGCCGAGCGGCTCACTCGTCTCAATCACCTGAGCTTCGCGGAGTTGCTTAAGCCCTTCTCTCGCCTCACTTCGGAGGGTATGTGGTCTCCTCCCTTTTTCGCTGTGCTCCGTGAAAGCCGGGCCGGGAGAAGGAAGTTGGGAGCGGGCCGGGAAGAGGAGGGCGATGTTTACACCTTGGAGCCCGTCGAGTGGCGTCCGGGGCTGGGGCCGCGCGGTGTCCCCCGCGGCGGCTGGGGGAGGGGCCACGAGGGCGGTTGTCAAGACGGCGCGGTCCTAACCTCCAGTCTCCCTAGGCTCTTTCCTGCTGACCCGGACGAGCCGGGCTGCTGGGTAATTAGTGTCAAGAAAAACATGACCCCTGAGAAGCGCGTTGAGACGGTTTCAGCGGCCACAGGGAGGGAATTAGGAAGTTAAGTTGCTAGGGCAGGGAAGGGTAGGAAGATGCTGCCTCTTAGACCGATGAGGTCTTCCTGGAGAAGACCGACCACCTCTCTGGGTGTTAAAACTGGACTTCAAAGTTCTCTTGAATATTACATTCTTCTGGTAATGGGGCTTCTTCCTAATCTTCTGTTGTTTTGTTTTGTTTCTTTTTTCTTTGAAAATGTGAACATTTTCTTTCTTTTTTTTTTTTAAAGATTTATTTGTTCATGAGAAACACACAGAGGGGGGCGGGCAGAGGGAGAAGCAGGCTCCATGCAGTGAGCCCAACGTGGGACTCGATCCCTGGTCTCCAGGATCACACCCTGGGCTGAAGGCAGCGCCAAACCGCTGAGCCACCCAGGCTGCCCGAAAATGAGAACATTTTCATAAATATATAATGTGTAACCTCTCCCGAAAAAAAGTTAGAAAAATAATAATTTGTAATGGCCTTTTGCCCGAGGGACGAGGAAGTAAGGACAAGTTGTAATCAATCTAGATAGTTGGAGTTGAATAGATTTATAGGAATAGTAAAGCCTTGGAAATTTAGTTTTTCGGATAAAAGTTTAGCCAGCGGGAGAAATGAGTCCTTTATTTAAGAGCTACCTGTTTTCTCCACCTTTAGATTCTTTATTAGGGAAAAATAAGCATGAACTCCTGGGTATTTAACCAGTGTATCTGCCTTTGTAAACAGCATAGCAAAGTATAGGTCAGGTTCTTTTGTTAAGGTGTGTGTAAAGCGAAGGGTTCTGTAACCAGACTGCCTCAAGCCAACGGTTGTGATGTTTATTTGATTATGATGATTTCTCCACAAAAAGCGCTGTGGCATGAATTTATGTATTTACATGCCACGGGTGTGTATTCTTTGGGAGAATAGCTCCATAAGTTCACTTTATTATTTAAAGGAGGGTGGGAACTGTCCAAAAAAAACACAAAGTTTAGGAACTCTTGGATTTCTTCAGCTTGTACTCTTTGTGTTCTACTAAAGCAACAAGAACAAAGTACCCTATATTCTTAAATTCTTTAAAAAGTGAGAATCTGTTTGACTTTGATGTGTATGCCCTTTCCTGCTTTGTTAATAAAGAATAATAATGCTAATATCCGATACCTGCTGTATTTAGCTTTTCTCTTAGTTCTCATTGAATCCTATGGGGTAGATAAAATTTGAGGACTTTTGAGCATAGAGATGTTAACTTGTCCACAGTATTTTTTTTTTTTTTTTTTTGTCCACAGTATTTCGTGTGAGAAAGATTTAAAAACAGTGTGATTCAAGGTGTCCTTAACTCCTCTCCTGGCAATAGGATTGTTTATTCATACTAGAGAGCAGTGCTGTCCAGTAGAAATATGTGAGTCACATATATAATTTTAAATTATTTAGTAGTCACATTATAAAACAAAGTTAAAAAAACCCAGTGAAATTAGTTTTAATATTTCCAAAATGTTACATTTCAACATATCAACAATATAAAACATCTTAGTATTTTACATTCTTTTTCTATTGCCACGTCTTTGAACTTTGGTGTGCATCTAGACATTTAGACGATTTATGTTTTAGTTTGGACTAGACGTTTTAGTTGCCCAATAGCTACATCTGGCTGGTATTGAATAGTGCAGTGAATAGGAGCTCACTTCAATATTCTGATTTCATTCTGTAAAAGGCAAAAGGTTAAGGGAAGGAATATAATTCCAAGGTTAAGTAGAGAGTTGGTGGAGAGAAAGAGTGCCAGCATTTCCTGTTGACGAGTGGAGTGAGGTTAGAATGGCATGGGCAAAAGGTATAAGTTATGACTGAGTGGTTGGGGAACAGTGAGGAAATTATCCCTATCAGAGTACAGGATAATAAGGGAAGATGCCTAGATAAGGAAGGGTCTTGAATTCTAGGAAAGGAATTTTGGATTTCTTATCTAATGGTTAAGTATATGGCACTCATAGATTCTTGAACAAGGGTATCAAATTAGGGAGATTAGAATTATGTGGTCTATAAGTAGGAGTTGATAACCATTTCAAAGTTTAAGATGTTTAGGGTATAGACTTTGGCGGTGGCATTAGAAATTTGGTGAAAAGGACTTAATTTGCCTGTGTTCAATTTTTTTCTGGTCAGTAAATTTGGGGGTTCTTTGCCATGCAGAAAATGCTACTTTTTTTTTTGTTTCAAGTGTGAGGATTCCTCTTAGCTGCTTATCTTTAGGCAATGAGGCATGAGAATATAACTTCAAACGCATACTTTAAGAATACAACTAACCAAAACAGCTAAAATTTCCTTAGGAGGAGAAAGAAATGTTAAAAAAAATGATAGGACTCCATTTGTGGCCTATGAGTATTTGAGATCAAAACTGTTGAATATTTCCAGGGGACTTTTTTTTTTTTTTTAAGGTTTCAGTAGGAAAACTGATGGTTTAAAGCTGTACTGAGGGAGGGTTGATAAAACAAATTTGAATACCATGCATATATAGGACTTTAAAAATAGAGTTTAAACTTACGTATTAGGCAGTAGAGAGCCATTCTAGATTCCTTGGATATATTTTTTAAAACTCACCAAGTACTGCTTTTTATTAAGTAATGGTGATTATATATATTCTTCTGATCATTATGCTAGATATATGTTTGAAACTTAACATATATTTATCATTTCAACACAAAGTTTGTAATCTTAATACTGCTTGAGAAATTTCCACTGGCCATCTATTACGGAGAATAGTGGTCACATAATTACTTAACCAAACCTCACTGTTTTTGCTTTCATAGTGATAGTTCTTCAGTAATTCTAAACAGGGTTTCAGTGCATCATTTAGACATTTATAAGACTTAAATAATTTCACTTAAACACCAACTTTTGAAAGTACTTGGTTTTTACTTTCAAAAGGTATATATTATTATTTTTAAATGGATTAAATTTATTTAAGGGTTTAAAAAGAATAGAATAATTTTTATATAAATCTTGAATATTTTCTGAAGGACTTTTGAAGGGTACTAACTGCATCTAGTTTGTTTTCTTTCTTTCTTTCTTTCTTTCTTTCTTTCTTTCTTTCTTTCTTTCTTTCTTTCTTTCTTTCTTTCTTTCTTTCAGATTTTATTTACTCATGAGAGAGCGCGCGAGCGCGCGTGCGGCAGAGACACAGGCAGAGGGAGAAGCAGACTCCATACAGGGAGCCCAATTAGGGACTCAATCCTGGAATTGCAGGATCACGCCCTGAGCTGAAGGCAGAGCTCAACCCCTGAGCCACTCCAAGGCGTCCCTGCGTCTAGTTTTCTTAAGTTTCTTTTAAAAGGTTGGAAGTACTTCATCAAAAAAAATTTCATTCTTAACTTTCAGTCTTAACTACTGTGGTAATGTAACCAGGTAATTAGCCTGCAAGTTTTTCAAGTACCAAACTTTGGATAAATTCAAGCCTTCAAAATTTAGATAACATGCTTGTGTCATTTTTGTACAAGTTACGACTTTTTTCCAGCAGTTGAGGTTTGATTTATACATTAAAGTTTCTCGTGCTGGGTAAAAACATAAAAGATATTATTTCATTTTTAAATATATATTCCAAAGAATACCTGATGCGTGATCAGATATGTTTGCTTCAAATAGATGTGTTAGTGAGAATTACAGTGTTGTTAGCACATTAAAGGCTCTGGGAAGACCTGTATAAAGAGACCTTTTAAAAACTTAATCTAGGGGCACCTGGGTGGCTCATCAGTTGAGCTTCTGTCTGCCTTTGGCTCAGGATGTGATCCCGGGGTCCAGGGGTTGAGTCTCACATCGGGCTTCCTGCATGGAGCCTGCTTCTCCCTCTGCCTGGGTCTCTGCCTCTCTCTCTCTCTCTCTCTCTCTCTCTCTCTGTGTCTCTCATGAATAAATAAATAAAATCTTAAAAAAAAAAACCTTAATCATATATTTCTCAAATTTATTTGAACCTGGAATTGATTTTTCTGAAACAACTCTTAACTAGCTTGAGAAAAGAGTATTCCATGGAACTGTACATAGTAGGATGTTACTTCATAATACAGTATTCAAGAAATTCTGTGGTAACCTATAAAGATAAGACAGTGACAGAGCTGAATTTCATTTTGAAATTGAGATGTTATGTGGTAAAGTTAAGTTTTTGTGGTGTACTCTTAATTCTTAATGAAGCCAAGCTTTTGAATTTTTTTGTGTGTGCTTTTTAAAGAGCATTTATTTCTCTTAATCATTCTTAGCTTTTATCTTTCTCTTTATTAGGTTAATTTTGTGATATTCTCATGTTTTACTTATCTATTGTTGCATAACAAATTATTCAAAAATTTAGTACCTTGGGGGGAAAAAAGCATTTATTATATCTCAGTTTCTCAGGAATCTGGCTTAGCTGGGTGGTTCTAGCCCAGGATCTCTCTTGAGGTTGCAGTGGAGCTGTCAGGAAACTATAGTATAGTCATCAGGGGCTGGAGGATCTGCTTCCAAGCTCAGTTGTGATTGTTGGCAAGTCCCATTTCCACAGTAGATGTTGTCCCGAGATCTCTCTTCTGTGCCATGTAGGCCTCTCCACAGGCTCTCTGAGTATCCCCATGGTACAACAGTTAGATTGACTCAGAGGGAGTGATAAGAGAACCCAAGATAAGAGCTGTACTCATAATGTTTTTCAGTAGTAATATACCCTTGCCTTTGTTTTTTTTTAAGATTTTATTTGACAGCGTGCATATGCACAAGTGAGGGAAACAGTAAGCAGAGAGAGAGGGTGAATCAGGCTCCCCACTGAACAAGGAGCCCAATGTGGGGCTCAGTCTCAGGACTCTGGGATCATGACCTGAGCCGAAAGCAGACGCTTAACAGACTGAGCCACCCAGGCACCCCTATACCCTTGCTTTTGCTGTGTTCTGTTGGTCACATATACCAATTCTAGGATGTGGGAAGGGACTACACAAGAGTATAACACAAAAAATGGGATCATTGGGGGACCATTTCAGAAGCTGGCTGCCACATCTGTTAATTCATTTCCAGATTTATTAGGATTACCTAATAAATGATAAATTCACTCTGAACATAGGGCAAAGCTAGAATGTCTTTTTTTTTTTTTTTCAAGTAAACTTTACCCTCAACATGTGGCTTGAACTCACATTTCTCCCCCTACCCCAGACCAAAAGTCATGTGCTCTGTGGACTGAGCCAGCTAGGCACCCGTAAAATGTCTTTTGTGTGTGTGTGTGTTAACTCTTAGGGAATACCAAAAGATAATTAGCCTATTTAAAATTTTGAGAGACATTTAATACATACATGACTACTTATGTTATTTGACAATTATGGACCAAGTTTAGGGAGAATATTTGTACAATATGTTCTTAAAATATCAGAAATGTAACATAGTATTTTCATTTTCTCTATTTCATAGCTAGAGGAGCTGAGAAGTTTAATTAGGGGAAGAGGCTTGTGTTTATTTAAATTAGAAAAACAATTCAGGGAAGACAATTTCTTAATATCCAGTTCCTCACTACACAGAACCAACTAATCTTCTTGTCTTATTTACATTGTATTTTTTCCTTTCCTTTAAAAAAAGAATCAGGGCACCTGGGTGGCTCAATGGTTGAGCGTTTGCCTTCGACTCAGGTCGTGATCCGGGAGTCCTGGGATTGAATCCTGCATCAGGATCCCTGTGGGGAGCCTACTTCTCCCTCTGCCTGTGTCTTTGCCTTTCTCTCTGTGTCTTTCATGAATATTAAAAAAAAAAAAAAAAAATCCAACATTAAACAATTGAAGTCCCCTTCCCCACATTTCTTCCATCTTTCATCTTGGACAATCACTGTAATGGAATTTGCATATATAGTTGCTATACGTGTATTCTTACAACACAAGTGCACATATTTATTTATACTATATGTACTATATATTTTTTATATGTACTATTTTTAAAAGATTATTGTCTTATGTTTGTTAAAAATTTAGACGTCAACAGAGAAGACACCTAGGAAATTTAGGAAGTTGTTTGATGTAACTAATTAAAATATAAACAGGCCTGAACTTAAAAGCTTGATATAAAGATTCTCTCCTGAGAAAAAAGTGTCAATTTTTTATGGGTAGGTACCCAGAGCCAATTTTCCAAAGTTTCCTCATTTGTATGTGATACCTGCCACTGTCATGAGTTCTTGAGTGCCTAACTGTATAATTATGTATGTGGCAGGTGTGGTACTCAGTGCTTTTACACTTACTGTCTCATCTAACAATAGCTCATCTAAAGTCTTAAAAAAATAAATAGCCCTATTAAGGAGACATGACTTACATGCTAGAGATGAGGAAATTGAAGCATAGAAAAGTTAAAAAGTTGTTTAGAATGACCCAGGTACCATATGGTGGGTTATGATTTAAAGTAAAATTTAACTCTAAAAGTTGAGTCCTTAATATAACGGACTGCTTTTATACTGTTATGAAAACTAATATCTTGTCCGATTATATTTATGTGAAAATATGCTCACATTTCCTACTGTGCACTGTGGACACTGTCTTCTTGATATGGTGTCCTGCAGACCAATTCTTCAGGGAGAAGTTTTGAACCACTAGTTAAAAATCCTACATAGGCTGAGGCAAGGCTTATAGCAGGGTGGAGTCAGGAGGTATTGAGGTTGTAGAAGGGATCTGGGCTTTTTTATTTTTAAGTAGATTTTAGTTTTTTAGAGTAGTTTTAGGTTCATGGGGAAATTGAGCAGAGAATACAGTTTCCATGTTCCAGGGCATACACAACCTCCCCACTATCATCCTCCCGCACCAGGGTGGGCACTATTTTTTTGATGGTAGAGTAGGGCTAAGAATGCAGGCAGTACATTAAGAGAAGCAGAGGAGGCCCATGCACAGCACTTAATTGCCCTTTCTTCCCCTTTACTGTTCAGCGTTGATACCACAGATCTCACAGGTCACATTGCCCTGAACTGGCCTGAGGGGGAGGGGAGAATAGGGATTTGGTATGGATAGTTATTGGTCCCTGACAACTCCAAACATAGGGGAAAGGAAAGGACCTACAGATAGGAAAGTTGTGAGCAGTAGCATTGTGGGAGGTTAGACGGTCTAGCTAGCCGTTTTGGTATATAAGGAAATATTCTAAGTTGGTTGTATTTCTGGAAGACTTCCATTTGGAATTTCTGGTTTCTGATTGGAGCATTCTTTTTTGTGAAGTATTAACCCAATTGTTTATTGTTGTAATATTTGAGTGGTTATGCATTGTGTAGAATTTCAAGCCTTTTTCCTTTTTTTTTTTTTTTAAAGTTCATATGAGAGATCCTAATAATCAGCTTCATGTAATCAAAAATCTGAAGATAGCAGTAAGCAACATTATCACCCAACCACCTCAGCCTGGAGCCATTCGGAAGCTTTTGAATGATGTTGTTTCTGGCAGTCAGCCTGCAGAAGGATTAGTAGCTAATGTGATTACAGCAGGAGATTATGACCTCAACATCAGTGGTATGTAATAAGTTTTATTATTATTATTAAAGTCAAGCGTTCTTCTGTTAGAAAAAGCAGTTCTGTATCTTGGAAATCATTCAGCAAACACTTAAATGCCTACTGGGTGCTAGAGGTTGGGCATACAGTTTTGGAAAAGAATAGTCCTTTTACAGAGGTTACGGTCAAGTAGGCAGCCAACTATAAATTACATGATTTTATTTTATTTTATTTTTTTTTATAATAAGATGCTTATATAGTTTTAATTGTAAAGTTAATAGAAGGTTCCACGAGGGCAGGAACTTTTGCTCTTTCTTTTCTTTGTAGTACTTAATGTCTAAAACATAGGCATAATAAATATTTCTTGAATGAAAGACAAAAACAACATTCATTTGTGACATAAGTAAAATAAAAAGCATTAAGTTTTAGTTTTTATCCTGCTTAGTGTGAAGTTGAAGAAGTTTTTATGAGTAAATATTTCATCTTTTTAAAGTGCTTATTAATCTGATTTCAATGGTAAATGTTTTCTTAATTAGATTGGTAGGTGAAATATATCAGTATGTAAAATGAGTAGTGTTTGATGTGACTCTTCTAGTATGAAAAAGACTTACTAGAAACATGGAATAGACTTTTAGAGGGCAAAGATTAAAAGTACATCATCTAATCAGGATATTTCAGCAACCTAATAAAATAATCTTTTTAGGTTGGCATAATTTATAATCTAATTATTTTAACACCTAATTGCATTTTTAAAGATTTTCTTAAACATTCAGAGAGTTTAAGTGATATATCTTAGGTCACAAAGTTAGTTGATTGCACTTGTGTAGTTAGAAATGTTTGTAGAACTATTTTGTTTAGATATCTTCCTGTGTTATTCTATGTTATTTTAATTGCCACAGAAATTAATTGCATTATTTAAGTTTAGAATATGATGGTTATCTTTAATACATTAAAAGAATCTGAATTTCAGGTTACATATTTTGAGCAGTTTCTGGCATAATATGTTTTAACACACGATAAAATTGGGATATTTCTGGGAGTAAGTATTGGAATTTGAACTATTGTTTCCCTGTCATCAGTGGGAAATTCATGTTGACATGTGAAGGACAATATATGCCAGATTGTCCAAGTTTTTATAGTACCATAGTCATTAGTTAATTGGATAACTTGAATAAGTCACTTATTCAGACTTGGTTTCATTTTTTTGATAACAAGAGAATTTATTTAGATTCTTTGTTAAGACCTTTCCTAGAACTTTAATCCTGTAATTCTGTTTCATAGGGTCTTTAACACTTTTGTTGTTCATGCAACAAATATTTACTGATTTCCTACTATGTGCCTTGTATCACAATAAAAGAGATAAAGAAGACATATGAGTTTATAATCTGGTGGGGAGATAAACATGTAAGTCAGTAATCATGATATATTCTAATTTATAATACCTTATAATCACAATACATTCTAACAGGGATGTGGCATATCTGATAATGCCAGAGTGCTAAGGGGGCACAGAGTGTGGTTAACTATCATATTTAAAAACAAAAAATACCTTTTTTTATTCTTCCTAACCTCTAAAGCTTACAATACCTTTTACTTTTAAAAAGTTTATCCAAATGATATGTGTACATAGATAAAATACTGAAAAGACTTACAAGGAAAAAACAAAATGATGTGTTTCCTATGTGTCTCTGCCCTTCCAGTTATTTTCATGGGTTCCTCTGGTATTTAGTGTGTGTGTGTGTGTGTGTGTGTGTGTGTGTTTTTAAGATTATTTATTTTAGAGAGTGTGTGAGAGCAGAGGAAGGGGCAGAGGGGGAGGGAGAGAGAGAGAGAATCTTAAGCAGATTCCACACTCAGCAAGGAGACCAGTGTGGGGCTCAGTGCAGGGCTCGAATACAACCCTGAGATCATGACTTGAGCCCAAATCAAAACTTAGACACTTAACCAACTGAGCCACCCAAGTGTCCCTGTGTTTAGTGTTTTTAAGTCATATTTCTATATGGCTATCTATGGCTTAAACAATTTTAAATTTTACTTATTGATTTCTCATTATAATTGATGAAGATTTAGATTAATCATTCCTACTGCTCCTTTCCCCATCTTCCTAATGTAGTTTTCATATTTTGGTTGATATTCACTTGACAATATTAAGATTCTAAATTGAAGATTATTTTCTTCTTCACTGCAGAGGCATATATTGGGCTCAGTTTGTTTTCATACATAATTTTTTTTTTTTTTTGGACTTGGTAATTGCCTTTTTTTTTTCTTCAAAGTAAGCTCTAGGTCCAACATGGGACTTGAACTTAAGTGCAAAAAAATTCATTTTATGAAATTCTATTCTATTAATAAAAATTCATTTAGTAAAATTCAGGAATCATGAGATTTAAGAGTGATTTTATCCATTTTTAAAGATAATAATTCTCTCTGTCTAGAAATACACTTCTAAGGTTTATCATTAATGTGAGTCAGCATAGTTTTTACCCATTCTGTTTTAAGAAATACATATTAGGTATTTACCTCATAAGTCTCACTTAACAGTGCCATGTTTCTTCATCACATTGGTCCATTAAAGCTAGTGTTCCTTGGTATGATAATTAGACACATTGGGGATGCTTGGGTGGCTCAGTGTCTGCCTGGCTCAGGGTATGATGGTATGATCCAGGTGTTCCTGAATGGAGTCCAGCATTGGGCTCATCACAGGGAGCCTGCTTCTACCTCTGCCTATGTCTCTGCCTCTCTCTCATGAATAAATAAATAAAATATTTTTTTTTTAATAAAAAAAGGAAAGACACATTGATGGAATTGAAAGAATTCTCTTTATATACAGGTATTTACTGTAGTAGTCTCAGTTTTGCACATTGTTTTCACTCTACTCCTTACATACTATCTTTTTCTTCTCAGCTGTTGCTGTTTTATATTCATCCCAATGACATGTCTAATTTTTAAAAACTGAGGTGGTCTGGTATTGCTTGCTCAACTTTTGTTATCTATCCTATTATCTGTTGTGTTTACTCTTGATTTATAGCATTATCTGCTAAATCCAGGCATTATTTTCTTTGAATAGTATGATTTTGGGGTATCTTTTAGAAAATAAGGAAGAACATGCTTTGTCTCCCTTTCATTGTATAGTATGCTTTTTCTGATTTGTATTAATTGCTCTTACTCTAAAATATCGTGATAGAGTGTAGTCCTGTATATAAACAGTATTTTAGAGGCTTGTTTATCCTTCCTTCCTTCTTTCTTAAGATTTTATTTATTTTTTTGAGACAGTGCTTGCGCAGCCATGCACATGCACTCTCCTGAGAGCAGGAGCAGGGGGAGCTGCAGCCTGAGACAGAGACAGGGGGAGAGGGAGAAGCAGGCTCCCTGGTGAGTAGGGAGTAGGGAGCGCAAAGCAGAGCTGTATCCCAAGGTCCTGTCAGGATCATGACCTGAACTGAAGGCTGATGCTTAACTTACTGAGTCACCTAGGTACCCCTGTTTATTCTTTAATATTTTCCTTTAAGTTTTCAGTTGTGAACAAAAAAGCATAAAGAACACTTTAAAAGGGTGACAATTAACTTAAAACATGGCTAGTACAAGGTAGGAACTTATAGTTCTGGTTTTTCTGCTATCTTGAATATTTTGCTATTTTTCATCATCTTAGTAATTATTTATCAATTATGCCAAGCTACAAGAAAGTAGAAGAATGGTGACATTGTGTAGAAGGATGTTGCAGTAGTGAAATAAGTCATTGTTATTTTATCCTACTTTAGTTTTTAATTTCCCATTGCCCAAAATATTGAATTTTCTTTTAAGAAGGTATAAAAAAAAGACAACACAGTATTTTGAGACAAGAACCTAGACCGTTCTCTTTTTTTTAAATTTATTTTTTATTTTTTAAAAAAGATTTTATTTATTCATGAGAGACACAGAGAGAGAGAGAGAGGCAAAGACATAGGCAGAAGGAGAAGCAGGCTTCTTGCAGGGAGCCTGATGTGGGACTCGATCCCGGGACTCCAGGATCACCACCTGAGCCAAAGGCAGAAGCTTAACCACTGAGCCACTCAGGCGCCCCATCTTTTTTTTTTTTTTTAAGATTTTTATATATTTATTCATGAGAGAGACAGAGAGAAAGAAGAGGCAGAGATGTAGGCAGAGGGAGAAACAGGCTCCATACAGGAAGCCCAATGTGGGACTCGATCCTCAGACTCCAGGATTGCACCCTGAGCCAAAGGCAGACGCTTAACTGCTGAGCCGCCACCCTGGGGTCCTAACTATTCTCTTTTGTTAAAGGACATGGGACAGTATTCTTTCATACTAAATGACGTTTGTATGACAAAATTTACTTGATACAGTTTGAACGTGGACAGATGTTAAAGGCAGGTAGGCAAGTAGATGTGTGTGTGTGTGAAGGGGAGTATAAGGGATTAGATGACGTAGAGGTGAAAAATTCATTGGGTTTATTGATCATTCTGTTTGTTATTTAAAAGTTTGAAAATGAAGGTGTTTTGTAGTGATGGAGCAAATGAAATGACCTTTTTCTCTTCAGCAAAATTATGAACCATCAAAGTTTCCGAGACTATGCAAGTACAAGAAGGAATAGAAGTAATGATAAAACTAGAACTTACAGATTTATTTGAATCTGGAATCAGTGTTTACATGATGGATGTGTTCCAGGTTAATGAATGACCATTGAACAGTTAGTTGTATTCAAAGGATATTGCCTAATTGAGGCATGTGTGTGTTTAAAATGAGGAAAACTGGGAAAACAAATTTGAATTTGCTATGTTTAAACTCTTACTAAAATTTCTAATAATGTTTTTTTATTGTACCTTTATAATTCTGTAAATAAAAAGACAATAAAATATCAAGGATCAATTAGATTCATATGGTAAATGACAATGAGTATTTTTTTCTTGATAGACTGAGGGTTAAAAGGAGTATAGTTCAAAAGAGGACAATTTACTTAAAAAAAAAATCTTCCACTGTGATGCCAGAGAAATATAAAATTAAAAATTGGGCATAAATAAACATCTGTTCAGAATATTTTGATTATTGCTGATTTTTCTCAAAAGACTTGAATGGAAATAGTCTCTTCAAAAATAGTTCTTAAGCATGTTGTTGAAATAGAAGTTAGTATTTCTTAATTATTTGTATTATTTTAAGTTTTTTAATGATTTGAAAAATGTTAATAAATTTTACATAATAGTTCCAGTTTTAGTTTGTTATAGCTTTCCTGTTCTAAGATCTTCTGAATTAAGCCATGTTTTCTGATAACCTTAGTGTTTGGTGTCAAATATTTTTGACCTTGAGTCTGTACTTTATTGAATTAAGTAATTATACAGCTTTTAATTATTTCATTTCTTTCTTTTGAAAGTTTTCATTCTGAAAATATGTTTTAGTATATCCTGGACAGTTTAAAGTTATATAGTCATAAATACCAATGTTACTTGGAATTTGTTAATATTGGTGCTTTTCGTTTAGTCTGAATAGGGATTTTGCTGGCAATTTCAGCTTCTATGAATGATTAGGAAGGGAAAAAATGTAACCTACAGACAACGTTTATATGTTTTTATTTAGGATAATCCAGTCTTTTTCTCTTACAGATACAGGGTTACTAAGTATTTCTGGTTTTAATATGACAAGGATCAGAGTTGCTTTAGGTCTCTAGTTTTATAACAAACGTTAGATGCGTATTGGGCACACTAATAAATAATTGTGTCTCAAATTACTGGCACTAAGAAGGGAAGAAAGAAGAGACAGAGAAAAAGCTGCATTTTGTGAGTGTGGATGGAGGATGGAACATTGTTTTTTAGCTCTTAGCTTCCTTCTTTACCCTTCCTTACCAAGACAAAGTACATTCTGCATAGAAAAACTTTACCTGGTAGGATAACATGGTTGCTATTTCAATTTCAAACTAAACATGTGGAGATGGAAAAGGAGTTTGAGCAAAATGGTGATTTCATTTCAAAATAAGTCAATGAAAAACGAAACTAACCAAAATAAGTCCAAGATAATTTTTTTAAGGGGAGAGAATTGTCACTGTTAAAGAAGTCTTTTGTTAACAAAAATTTCTATTATTTTCCCATTTTGGCAAAAGTATCATTTGAAAAAGCAAAAAAAGGAAAGATGCTATTGATTTATTGGCATGTAGAAAAACTGAAAGAGGACTTCTTAATTAGCCCCTCAAGGAAATATGTGGCTAAAGAGAAAACTTACCATATCAACCTCAATGTGACCTATCTGAAGGATAAAACCCACTTCTACTATATATATATTTGAAATTTTTTCCTTCAGTCTTTTATATCCTTAGTTAAGTACCTGGTATCTTCTTGCACCAGTTTTAGAAAGTATTATTTCAACCATTGTATATATATATATGTATACTTTGTTTTTTTTTCTTCTCCTCCTTCCCCTTCACCTCCCTTCCTTTCCCCTTCCGTTTCATCCCCTCCCCTTCTCTTTCTCCCTTTCCTTCCTCTCCTTTCCCCTTCCTTCCCTCCCCTCCCTTCCATTCAATCCTCTCCCTTTCCAATTTTTGCCACTTTTCTTACAGATTATAATATTTCTGGGAATGTTTTTTCTCATAGCAATAAACATGAAAAGGTTAGTGATAGCCCTCCTAAACAGTATATGGGTTATTCTCTTAAGATATTTGTTGGAATTGAAATTTTATATCTGTGTATATATATGTATGACACCAGATAAGATATTACTGTTTGGTAAGAGGAATGGCTTTTTTCCCCCCCTTTTCCATTTGGTTAATGTAGTATTATAATGTGAACAAAGTGTTTTTGCTGTTTTCAGTGATTAAGATGAAAGGTTTCATAATCATCATAAATAACTAGGAATGGGGGCCACTTGGGTGGCTCAGTGTTGCCTTCAGCTCAGGTCGTGATCTCAGTGTTCTGGGATTGAGACCTGCATCGGGTTCCCTGTAGGGAGCCTGGTTCTTCCTATGCCTATGTGTCTGCCTCTCTCTGTCTCTCATGAATAAATAAATAAAATCTTAAAAAAATAAAAGAAGTGTCTTTTATTTATTTTTTTTTTAAGATTTTTTAATTTATTCACTTGAGAGAGAGAGAGAGAGAGAGAGAACAAATAGGAAGAGTCAGAGGGAGAAGCAGACATGCTGAGCTGGGAGCCCAAAGTGAGGCTCGACCCCAGGATCCTGGGATTATGACCTGAGATGAAGGCAGACACACTCAACCATCTGAGCCACCCAGGAGCCTCGGATTGTCTTTTAGTAAAATTGATCTGGATAATTTTCTTAAACCTTGTGAAATGACCAGTCGAATGACTTAACCTTTAAAGTAAGTTGTTTTTTTTTAAATGAGTAGTTGTAAAATGCTTAGCATCAAGCAAGAGAGGTTTGACATTTTAAGTATTACATTATATACATTTATTAAAAAGTGAAGATAAACCTCTTTATATTTGATTATAAGGTAAGTATACTTTGAAATTTCATTTAAAAAGGTTTTGTTATTGTCATACTCAAGTAATCAAATTATAAAGTAGAGGTTGTCAACCTTACCACTATTGACATTCTCAACCAAATCATTTTATTTTGTGGAGAGCTTTCTTGTTCTTTTCATTTTAGGATGTTTTGCACTGTTCCTTATATATTTACCTAGAAGCCAGTAGCATCTGTTCCCAACCCTAGTTGTAACAACAGAGTATCTCCAGATGTTTCCTAGAGGTCAGAATCACTCTTGGTTGAGAAACCATTGCTTTGAAATGATATTTATGAAGAAGAGCCACTTGTGACAACATGATTAGTGGCAGAGGCACAAAACTTTAGTTCTAGAATGTTTTTACTCCTATAGGTAATGTTTAAAGGATTAATAAGTAGATTCTGAGATTATTGTATAGGTTTGGGAATAAGTCAGTTTTATTTTTACAAATACATATATATGGCGTATATAATAAATCTTGAAAAAGTGAAAAGTTCTTGTCTTATATCTTTAAGTACAAGTGAAAAATGCTTATTTGCTGCTGAGAGTTATTTTTCACACCTTTTAGGAGTATGGACTTGAAATATTGTCTGTTATAAATTGATTTTATTGAGGAATTTTAACAATTTTATATATTGTTCATTTTAGCTACTACTCCATGGTTTGAGTCTTATAGAGAGACCTTTCTTCAGTCGATGCCAGCATCAGATCATGAATTTCTGAACCACTATTTAGCATGTATCCTTTGACCTTTCTGTTTGCTTAAAATGATATGTCTTAGAAGCTGTTAATCTCAGAAATAGTTCTGTGAGGGCAAATTTTTTTTTTTTTAAGATTTTATTTATTTATCCATGAGAGATAGAGAGAGAGAGAGAGAGAGAGAGAGAGAGGCAGAGACACAGGCAGTGAGAAGCAGGCTCCATGCAGGAAGCCCGATGTGGGACTCGATCCTGGGACCCCAGGATCATGCCCATGGCCGAAGGCCGGCGTTAAACTGCTGGGCCACCCAGGGATCCCTGAGGGCAAAATTGTTGAGAGGACATGGAGAATGGAGAAATTATTTTTAATTGATGATGCTTCAAGTTTTTATTGTTTTTGTTAAATAGCATCCCAGATACAAGACTGGTTGTGATAAATTATTTTTTTTGTACAAAGTAAGAATACTGAGGTCTTGCGTATTTTTTTTTTCTCTCCAGCTCAAGTATTCCACATTTAGTAAGTTTCTAAGCCATTTTACAGAGTAAATTGTCAGTGTTAACTGCTTTTGCTCATTGCCTCAAAATTAATTGCATGTGCAAAAGCTCATATTTAAAATTAGTTTTCCATTTTTTTAGTAACCTGTTTTATAGCTGTTAACCTCTTCTGACCATTAAGGCTTTTTAGTTTGCTTTTTTTTTTTTTTTTAAGATTTTATTTATTTATTCATGTGAGACACACAGTGAGAGAGAGCGGGGCAGAGACACAGGCAGAGGGAGAAGCAGGCTCCATGCAGGGAGCCCGACGTGGGACTCGATCCTGGGTCTCCAGGACCATGCCCTGGACTGAAGGTAGCGCTAAACCGCTGAGCCACCGGGGCTGCCCAGCTTTTTAGTTTTCTTAATGAAGTTGCAGAGAGAAGTTAAGAGGTAGGATAGAATATGAAACTGCAGTGAGATGGAATGGAGAGGAGTAAGATTCATCAGAGTTGTTCAGTATGTTGATGTATAATTTTGATATTGTGTCTTTTTATGTTCATGGATTTCCTTATATATGTAAATGACCTAAAAATGTTAACAAAAAAACCCTTAAGATTTAAAATCTTGAATTATTTGGAAATGTTGGAGGAATTATTTTGATTTTGCAGCAAAATATATGAAATCAGATTTTTTTTTAGCTTGAAAAAAATCTCCTTAAAAGTCTATTTTAATAGGATAATATTTATCATTTAGTATTAAGTGATAATTACCTTAATATGGTTTACAAGGTATGTTGGTAGCATCATCTAGTGAAGCTGAACCTGTGGAACAATTTTCAAAGTTATCACAAGAACAGCATCGAATTCAGCACAACAGTGACTATTCTTATCCCAAGTGGTTTATACCAAATACACTTAAATATTACGTACTTTTACATGATGTAAGTGCAGGAGATGAACAGAGGTAAGCTTTATTTTTTTAATTTTAAGTTTTTCCCTGTTAAATGATAAAACATTAGTTTGGACATGGCTTGTTTAAATTTTAGATGTATTTTTTTATCTAAGAAAGTGGAAGTTTATTAATAAAACATTCAACAACTGTCATTTTATGTTAGATTTCACATGCTTATTCACACTTCTCTTTCAGTCTATATTTCCATTACTTCAATCTTTGTACAAAAGTGCCTGCCATTTTACACCTGTAGGTCTTAGCAGTCATTTCTTACTTTATTTTTATTTTTTTAATTTATTTATTCATGATAGAGAGAGAGAGACAGAGAGACAGAGACACAGGCAGAGGGAGAAGCGGCTCCATGCAGGGAGCCCGACGTGGGACTCGATCCTGGGACTCCAGGATCGCGCCCTGGGCCAAAGGCAGGCGCTAAACCGCTGAGCCACCCAGGGATCCCCCATTTCTTACTTTAAATTATTTCTAATTTTTTTTCTCCTTCCCAGGTTTCCTCTTACTTTTCACTTCTTGACTGTTTTTTATTTTTTTATTTCTTTTATTTTTTATTTTTATTTTATTTTTTTTCAAAGATTTTATTTATTTATTCATGAGAGACAGAGAGAGAGGCAGAGACACAGGCAGAGGGAGAAGCAGGCTCCATGCAGGGAGCCCTTTGTGGGACTCGAAACCGGGTCTCCAGGCCCTGGGCTGAAGGCGGCGCCAAACCACCGAGCCACCCGGGCTGCCCTTTGACTGTGTTTTAAAGGCATTTCTCTCTTCACTCTTCACCCTCTTGTCACTTTATATTTTTAGCCTTGATATTGTCACAGTCTCAAAAACATCCATACATTTCTTTCTTATGTGCTCTTCAATAGTCATTATTAGTGAGTTGCCATAGTCCTTTTATCTTTGGAACAAATGATTAACTTATCTTTAACATAAAGTAAGTCTTGTAAAATAAGATAACAAGAAATGTTTTATTTTTATGGTTTTGGAATTTAGACTTTTGATTCAAGATGTGAGTCAAATTAACCTTTTGTTTCAAACTGTTTTTGTGATATCCCAACGTCATTTAGAATATACAAATAATCATTTCTTGCCCCTGTTCTGAGCGCATACCATTATCTTTTAAATAAATGTCCTTTCTTTTTATTTATTTATTTTTATTTTTATTTTTTGAAGAATTTTTAAAAAAAAGATTTTATTTATTTATTCATGAGAGACACAGAGCGGGGGGCAGGGGGAGAAAGACAGAGACACAGGCAGAGGGAGAAGCAGGCTCCATGCAGGGAGCCCAATGTGGGACTTGATCCCGAGACTCCAGGATCATGCCCTGGGCTGAAGGCAGGTGCTAAACCGCTGAGCCACCAGGGATCCCCTGAAGAATTTACTTTCTTAAATAAATCTCTACCCAGGGTGGGGCTTGAATTTACCACCCTGAGATCGATTCACTTGCTCTACCAACTGAACCAGGCAGTCATGCCATAAAGTTTCCTTTGTAACCAAAAAATTTTTCTGAGGAATAATTACTATTTAGGGTTTTTTTTTTTTTTTTTGAAATCATAAACAGTCTGTAGTGCATGGATAAAGTTTACTATGTAAGTAGAAATAATTTAAACTGGCTATTAAAATTAGTTTCTATCAGTTGAATATGGTATATGTCTTCTAGTTGAATAATTGTAACTGGGATATTTAAGTAATTTAGGTGTTAGATTAGTTATTTATATGTTTAGCAGTATCATTGTTAAAGTGAGTAGTTTATTGTATTTAAGTGTGTATACATAAATCATAAATACATATATGCTTGTAGCTGTTTGAACAAGTTTATAACTTCTGTTTATCTTGTCTTAATTTTATAGTATATAAATATGATTTAATAGTTTGTCATGTTTGTTACTTGTGTACTACTATATTTTACATTTGAATATAAGATTTTCTGGATTTTTCTGGTTTTTTTTGGCACTAGATGGCTAATTGACTAAAAAGATGCTGTTTAAATTAGGTTAGCTCTCTGTATTAAAATTTCATTTTCCATCAGAATGTACTGTTTGCTCTGAGGCTGTCTTATCACTTGAATGATCTTTTCACCCACCAACTAGCATAGTTAGAGCATGGAAATAAAAATGCTTTTTGTTGCATCTAAGATGTAACTCATGGATCCGGCTATTATAAATTTTGCAAGAAAAAAAGTGGATTTTATGTAATAAATATCTTGGCTACTCTTCTTTTTCTCCTTTTCTTCCTTTGTCTTAGAAGACAAGTAAGGGAAGGGTAAACCGTGGCAGTGAAAGATGTTTTGTTAAATACTTTTCTGTTTTCACACTCATGTTTTTTGATAAATGTGTGTTATCTAAGATGGAATTTCTTTTTTTAAAAAAATTTTATTTATTCATGAGAGACAGAGAGAGAGAGAGGCAGAGATACAGGTGGAGGGAGAAGCAGGCTCCATGCAGGGAGCCCGACGTGGGACTCGATCCAGCGACTGCAGGATCACGCCCCGGGCCGAAGGCAGGCGCTAAACCGCTGAGCCACTCAGGCGTCCCTAAGATGGAATTTCCAAAAGTTTATTTCCCAAAGCCTGGTTCTCATAGTTGAAAGAGTTTCTGATCTATAAGTTTGAAGCCATTCTTTGGAAGTTCACAGTGCACATTATTAGCAAACGGGAGTCTTAGACATGGTCTTCTGGCTTTGTTTACTGTGGTTCTCCAACTAGTTTGACCACCAGAACCCTTTCTTGGGATAATGGAGTGTCTTGCAAAGTTTTATTCTGTGAAGCACGTTTTAGAAACTCTTCTTTAAGGTGATATCCAAGCTAGCAAAATTACAGTTTGTTTTATTTTATTTTATTTTATTTTTTTTACTATTTTATCTCTGATTTTCTGTTCTGCCTTTTTGGGGGATTATTTTTGCATTTATTTTACTATCTATTATTGCTTAAGGTATGCTCTCCATTTACTACAAACTTTGTTTCAATTTTTTTATTTTAGAGCTGAATCAATTTATGAAGAAATGAAACAGAAATATGGAACTCAGGGTTGCTATTTACTTAAAATTAATTCTCGAACATCTAATCGAGCATCAGATGAACAGATACCAGATCCTTGGAGTCAGTATCTCCAGAAAAATAGTATTCAAAACCAGGTATATGTAAAAAACAACAATGAAGCAAACCACAAATGCTGTATTTCAGTTTTACGACATAATGGCATAACTGTAGTAGAATTTTTTATGTCTTCGTTTAACTGGTAGAATTGTTAATATTTGTGGAATCTGGCTAGTTCTGATCCATTGGCATGTGAGCTCTTAATTCAGTGGTTTTAAACACTGTTATAACTAACACATGATCCCTACGCATACTCCTTTCAGGTATATAATATCAGTGTTAATTTTAATTAATCTTTTCTGAAAAGAGGAAAAGTGACTTACATAAGAATTGAATTAGATTGGCTAGACATGTAGAGAATAGAATTTTTTACTTGTACATTTAATTCCTTATGAATGCTTACAGTCAATTCTTTATTATCCACATGCTCTGGGGTTGCCTTCCTTCATTTTCAACATGCTGTTCTTATGGCCACCTTTTGGAGCTCATACTTTTTAGGTGGGTGGGCTTTTTTCCCTAACTTTCCTTTAATTTCTTTTCCTTCTGAATTTTGAGGAAGTGTTACTTCTTCCTAATTTGCTCCTTTCTTAATCTAGAATTCTAGACTAATGTTAATTGTTGTCTGTTGGTTGAAGTGGGTAGGTAGGAATAAGGGTTCATGGTCTGTCAAACTTTTTAGGTAGAATTGTATGCCACTTGATGGTAGTCAGATGCCACTTTCCCATGCTTCGTTCAGATAATCAAGAGTTGACTGCTTTCTGTGTAGAAGGGGGAGTTGTAAGTAAATGGAAAATGTATCTATTTTGTACCTTTAAACTACATTGTGTACTATGTGATAATTTAAAAAAAATATCAGTTTATAAAGTTTATGTAATTTTTGGTATCCTAATGTCAGTATTGTTTAATAATCTGTGATTTGCCTTATTTTTCTCTCATATGGAATTTTTGATTCAGATATAGGGCTATACTGATATTTACTCACTTTAAGAGAATGCTGGAGAAAACAGAAAAAAAAAGAACGAATTGGATATGACGGAATTTTATTTTAAAAAATGGTCTTTCAGGGTCACACTCAGAATAGGAACAATATTGGAAAGAGGAATTTAGAGTCTAGACATCTTAAGGAAGGGAAGCATAAGTCAGATTGTCCAACTTGAGAACTTTTTTTCTTTTTTTTAGATTTTTAAAAAAATATTTATTTATTTACTCATGAGAGAGAGAGGCAGAGACAGAGGCAGAGAGAGAAGCAGGCTCCACTCAGGAGGTCTGAAGTGGGACTCAATCCCAGGATCACACCCTGAGCCA
The DNA here is from genome assembly GCF_048164855.1 of Canis lupus baileyi. NCBI lineage: Eukaryota > Metazoa > Chordata > Mammalia > Carnivora > Canidae > Canis > Canis lupus. The sequence continues at coordinate 23,772,810 of NC_132843.1, read as the reverse complement.
AAAGCAGATGCCCAGCCACTGAGCCACTCAGGCGTCCCCAATTTGAGAACTTTTAAACAGAAGACAGAGGTATCAGAAATTCTATAGCTAGAAGCCCAGGATTGGAAGATAGTTTTTAAAGCTTAGCAAATCTAACCCTCTGATGTAATCCTTTAATTTTCTTTACCAGTGAACAACCTCATCTGGTAGTCACTCTCTTCTCAAGTGAACTGTACCATGTCTGAGCAACTGGAGAATCAACCAAAAATTTTCTCCCTTTGCTTGTACTCGTTTGTCCTTTGGGACTAATCAGTTTTTCATTAAGTCAACTTTCAAAATATAGAAGGATAGTTCTCATGTCCCCTTTTTATTTTTTCCAGGCTAAATATACCTAGTTTTTTCAACTCTTTCTTGCATGGTAGTTTCAGACTGTTTCTTGTCCTAATCACTTTTATCTTAGTAAGTTCTCGTTTATATACTTTCCTGAAAGACACTCAGAATAATACCTCAAATTTACTACTGACAGAGTCTGGATATTTTTAAGTTTTTTTGTTGACTGAGAAACCAGTGCCGTTGTACAAATAAACATCACATTGGATATTTCTCCAATACACTATGATGTACGCGAATTTACTCCAACCTATTAATATTGTATCCATGACCTAGGAGATTCCATACCATCCATCTTCTTTTCTCCTTCCTGGCTAGTAATCCTCTCTCTTGGCATTTATTTCTCTCTTTGATATCTCTACAGGTATTCTCATTTGGTCATATACTTAACACATGTAAAAGGAAAACTGAGATAGAGATCATTTGAATTCGGAAGAATTAGGGTAGTAGATTGAATGTGAAAGTAGAATGTGAAGGTAGAAATATAGTAGGTGGGGTTTGGAATTACAAGATACATGGAAAAAGTTAACAATTTAGAGGACTGGACAGAGTCTCGCTAAAGCAAATAAATGAGGCTTACAGTTAACAGAAAAACCACAGTTGTTGATGGATTTGGTGGTATCTTAAACATGATTAATTAATATAATTGCTAATGCTTTTTTATTTTATTTTGATAGGAGTCATATGAAGATGGCCCTTGTACTATAACTTCAAATAAGAATTCTGATAGTAACTTGCTTTCATTGGATGGATTAGATAACGAAGTCAAAGGTCTTGATATACTTTCTCTAAGTTCTCTTTTGATTGAAAATATGTACTGTTCTCAAAGCATGCTAATCCTTACAGATAAAAGATGGGAGAAATTTTCATAATAAAAAAAAGAAAAGGACAAAATAGCTGTTCCTTTGAAGAATTTTTTTAAATCATTTGAATTTGATGTTTTTTGACATTTGAAAACTTGTTTTATAAGAGTAATATATTTCTTTTGAAAAATTTGTAGAAAGCAAGGGGGAAGATACTGTGTGCAGCATTTGTTCTTCCCAAAGGTGATATGATTTTGAGAGCTTTATTTCTGTATTTTAAATTACAGTTTTGATAGTGATAGCTCTAAAATTTTTTTTGTTAAAAATTTTCTTATTAGCTGTGTTACTTAAAATGATTCTTTATGTTAACAATGTATTTTTCTTTTATTATATGAATTTTTAAATTTTTATTATGTGTAACAAGTATTAACCCAAGTCCTGTAATTTTAGGAGGGAAAATGTTAATGTTATTGTATCTTAGAGTTATATACAGAAATATAAAGGGTTCCAAGATGTTCTTTTTTTTTTCTTTAGCAGTATGGTAGTAATATCACAATTTTCTGTTGCATTCTGAGAGTAAAAGAAAGATCTGTTTTTCAGTAGATGGCTTACCAAATAACTTTAGAGCTCACCCACTTCAGTTGGATTCATCCAGTGACCCTTCTAACAGCATTGATGGCCCAGATCATGTAAAATCTGCCTCATCATTACATGAAACAAAGAAAGCAAATACTGGAATTATTCATGGTGCATGTTTAACGCTTACTGATCATGATAGAATTCGACAGTTTATACAAGAGTTCACATTTCGGGGCCTTTTGCCACATATAGAGAAAACAATTCGGCAATTAAATGATCAGGTAAGATGTAATTGTTCGGGTTAGTATTTTTAAACTTTCAGCGAAGAGTAAACTTGGGATTATAGTAGTGTAAATTAAAGTATTTGGATTTTTTTTTTTAAGATAGACTAATATTAGGATTTATTGGTGTCACTGTTGGTGATGAAATTGTTAAATCCTAAAAGATACTTATTTACACTAGGGATATTGCCAGCATATGAACAATTTTCTTTAAATCAATGTTGTTAAAATGAATATTTGCTCACTATTAAAGCTTTTTAATTTTTATTTAGAATTTTTTCTTTTGTATGTAAAAGTAAAATATTAAATTCTCATTTTTGTAACAATCTTTTTTGGTAGCTAATATCAAGAAAAGGTTTAAGTCGATCTCTATTTTCTGCAACTAAAAAATGGTTTAGTGGCAGTAAAGTTCCAGAAAAAAGCATTAATGAGCTGAAAAATACATCTGGATTGCTGTGAGTAAAACATTACTGTTTTTGTTTTTCCTGTGTTTAACTCTGACTGTTCGACTTTGTGGTTTCCAGCAAAAAATGATAATCTTTTTAGTTTTTTAGTTTCATATTGGTTAAAACTTAGGTGGATAAGAACAGTGACTATAAGTTAATTTAAAAATGTTTTTTAGACCATAAAGTAATTGGATATCTAAAAATAAATAAGAATTGGGAACGTTCCTTGCTTTGGATCTCTTTCCCTGTTTGCAAAAAGATGAAATTAGATTAAGTATTCATTACTAACTCATCTGAATTAAAATATTGTGATCTAGCAATTATGAATCCCGGCATACATTTAGATAGTTTTGTTTAATATAGTCTTGTTGTAAGGGAAAATAAAATTCATTTTGGGTTTTTATGTTTTTTGTGGTTATATATAAAATGAGTCACCTAGAATTAATCATTTGCTTCTTAATTTGACCACAGAGAAAATGCTTGCCTGCTGTTGAGATGTTCTTAGTATAAAGCTGTAAACTATATAACCTAATTGTTTTCAAATATTTCTGAGAAATAACAGCCTCTTGTTAGAAATAGAATTCTTGTAAGACCAGATTAATTTTCCTAATGTTTTAGATAGTTTAGCAGCTTGTTAGACATATTATAATATTTAGTGGTTTAGGGGTCTAACTTACAAATTACTTTTTTAACTTATTTTATATTTACAGGTATCCACCGGAAGCACCAGAACTTCAAATCCGAAAAATGGCTGACTTGTGCTTTTTGGTGCAGCATTATGATTTGGCTTATAGTTGCTATCATACTGCAAAGAAAGATTTTCTTAATGATCAAGCAATGCTTTATGCAGCAGGTGCCTTGGTTAGTGTTCTATAATATTATAGTTTCATACTTCTGTTATCATAAATGATTTAGAGATTTCTCTTTATGAAATGGCAAGTAAAATACTTAGGGATAAAGTTGTACTTAAAGAGGATATAATGCTTTATAGGTTTTGAATTAGTTTATACAGAATTGATGGATTTTCCTCAACCTAGTATATGTAAGCATGTCATATATGAGAGTTGATGTTTTAGCTTTGGCTAGCACCTTTTAATTTTTGTATATGTCTTCAAAATTTAATTTGAATTTCAGTTATTACATTGAGTGTAACATTTTTTTAGCAGATGCTTTTGGACCTATTGAAAAATCTTTTAAAATTGCTTAAATGTTTTTTTTCTGATATATGACTATATATCAGTTAAGAATGTGTACATTGGTGTGAGACAGACTCATCTGAGGCAAGTATTGAACATCTCTAAGCCTCAGTTTTTTTGCCTGTTAAATGTAAATCCTAATGGCATAGGGTTAGATAAAGTATAAGGCATGTGATGTGCATAGCACACTGCTTTGTATATAAAGAGCTGTAAGCATCAGCTATGTTAGTTTTTAGAATTGATTGGTAAACCTTGGTATCTCAAAGAATCTTCTTTTTTTTAGAGAGCTCAAAAGCGAGTAGGGGGGAAGGGCACAGGGAGAGAAGCCCGACATGGGGCTACATGTCATGATCCTGAGATTGTGACCTGAGCTGATATCAGGAGTTGGATGCTAAAACTGACAGAACTACCCAGTCGCCCCCAGAAAGAATTTTCTTCACTTGTTTGCCTTATAACATTTTAAGTTTTTTAAGAGTTGTCATGCATATATGCATAATCTTTCTGTGTGTAGAAAAGAGTAAACACTGTTCCTTTCAACATCTTCACTTTAAAAATATATAAGCTTGTAAACAAAAGTGTGAACAAAAATGCTTAAGAATAAATATTTCATTGGAAATTACCACATTTGTTAAATAATTGCCATTTATTTTGCATTTGTTTTAGTATTATGTATAAAACTAAAATAGGTAACTTAAAAATGTAAAGCTAAAATGGCAAAATTACATTTTTCTTTTTATTTCTGCAATATTTTTAATGAAAAATGTCTTCCAACTTTTGAAAACCTTGTTTAGGAGCTAAAATCATTATGAGTTGAAGTGCTTGAAAACTTACATGAATTGTCCTTGGCTAGACATTCTGTAATCTTTTATTGTAGTCTTTCAGAATGATGATTGTGTGAATATGAAATCATAAATACTTAATGTTATTTAATAAATACTTTACAACATAGATGTGAATTTATAAAATTATACATTATGTACGTAATTGAATGTTTGTATATAGGTAGAATCTTACAGAGGTATGGCAAAAGATTTCTGTAGGTTTATGGTATGTAAGCTTTTTCATTTTTATCTACAATCTGATAAATACCATATTTAAACCAATTAGGTGGAGGTGTTAGTAGCAACTATATGAGAGAAAATAGTTTCACACTGGAGAATAAAGTCATATTACTATAACATAATATACAAATACTTGAAAATCCTTGTCTGTAAAAGCTGCTTTAAAAATACCAGGCCTTGGAGAAAAATAAGGTTGGGACAGTTCTTAAATTAGGGTTGGGACGTGTATCTTTGAAACTAGACTACAAATAAAAAATATGTTTGTACCATGAGAGGTGATCTGTGTAATCTAGTGAGGCCACACCAGCATGGCTAGAAGCTACCTCAAGGAATAAAAAACATACAGAAAACCAGTATGTAAATAATAGCTGGGAATAGAAGGTGGGGGAAAGTAGCTCCTAACCAGTGGAGGTGCCATGAGGTAGAACATGGAGGGAAGTACAGCTGCCTTAAGCCAAGAGCTGTTCAAAGTGTACTTCTCTGGAGAGAGGGTCCATGTGCACCAAAGTGTAGGTGGTCATTTTCTATTTTCTTAAAATGCAGATGAAAAAAGCTCCTGCCTATGCAACAGGTGAGCTTAGGGCATGTTTCTTTCCTGCTGAAGGTTATAATCTTGTATTTGCTATTTTTGATCCCCTTGCCTAAGAAAAATTATAAATGAATACAAATTCTTTTTGTACTGATAACCACTTTCCTATTTACCATTCACAGATCAGCTAATTTAATAAGGTCAGAACAGACCATACTGCCTTTTTAGTGGAAAATTGAAGACATTTATAGTAACTTAAAAGTTAAAATATATATCATAGCAAAACCAGTAACAGCCTTTTTTTTTTTTTTTAAGAGGAAGAGAGTGCATGTGAATGGGGGGAGAGGCAGAGAGAAAGAGAGGGAGTGAGAATCTTAAGCAGGCTCCTCGCTGAGTGCAGAGCTCGATGTCACTATCCTGAGATCATGACCTGAACTGAAATCAGGAGTTTGGACACTTAAACAACTGAGCCGTATAGGCGCCCCAATAATAGGAATTCTTAAAGAAATACTGTTGTTTTTTTTTTTTGTTTATTTGTTTTTTGTAGTTTAATCTGTCTTAACTACTTTAACTAACTGAAGGGTAAGGAGATCACTCCGGTTCTTGATGAAAATCATGTAAAAAGAATTAGTCCATATCAAAGACTATAACACATGATTTAATGGTTGATTTTTGAACATCATATGGTAACTTGGGGTGATCATTTTGAATGTTCTCACCATATCTGTAGAAATTATGTCAGTTTTGTTTGAATGTATATTGATTTAATATTTCTTGCAGAATTAAATTAGAAAGTAACAGAATTTGGGGTCATATTTTTCTTACAGGATTTTTTCTTAGGTATCCTTTTATTAATGTATTGATATGTAATATATATAGTTTGTATAAGGATGTGTTTTTGTACAATACACTATACTATACTATACAATCTATATATTCATTAGATAATTGCTTATATGTATAGTATAGAAATGTGCATTTATTATATTTTTAAAAATTAAAGTAGTTAAGAAAACTTGCTTCAGAGCTGTAGTATATTTTGTCTCATGGATATAAAGTATTTTCATTCAGTTTATTCATTAAATTTTGAGCAAATACTGCTGGACACCAAGGATAGAAATGCATTCTGAGACAGATGGGAGTTTATATTGTCATGGAACCTATAATCTGTCAGGTTAAAGGTTTTAGTCGTTCTCCCAATTTTTAGATAATTATTTGTATTCTTTTCTATTTTAAAAAGTGTTGCAGAGAAATACTTTTCATCCTAAAAGTGGATTGGCATTAACAGTTTATCCCCCAATTTATGAAAATTTCTTTCATTTCTAGTTAAATTTTTATTGAAACTTGGTCCATAAGAGGACATAGTAGTGTATTTTACTAAGAAAGTCAGAACCCCGTATTTGAGTCTTCGTTTCTCATTTCATTAGCACTATTGTATGTTATTTGCATTATTAACTAAAAACATAGGTACTCACAATAGAATAGCTTTTTAAAAAAAATAATTTTTAAATTTTTACTTTAAGATTTCATTTATTTATTTAAATGATTATATTTATTTATTAGAGAGCATGTAAGCAGGGAGGGCAGAGGAATAGGGAGAAAGAATCTGAAGCTGTCTCTTCACTGATCAAGGACCCCAACATGGGACTCTATCCCATGACCAGGAGATCATGACCTGAGCTGAAACCAAGAGTCAGATGCTTAACCACTGAGCCACTCAGGTGCCTCCAGAATGGCTTTTATTTTTTATTTTTTTTAAAGATTTTATTTATTTATTCATAGACACAGAGAGAGAGAGAGAGAGAGAGGCAGAGACACAGGCAGAGGGAGAAGCAGGCTCCATGCAGGGAGCCCGATGTGGGACTCGATCCCGGGTCTCCAGGATCACACCCCAGGCTGCAGGTGACGCCAAACCACTGTGCCACCGGGGCTGCCCTAGAATGGCTTTTAAATGTGAAATAAAAAGACCTAGAAAAGTAACAGAAATATAGCTCTAAGAAATGGTCTTTTGTATGGTATAGGATATAAACTAGAGTGTGTAAATAGTTGAAAATATATATAGCGTCAGTTGTTGTGAGTTCTGTTGTAATGTTCTGATGCCAGTAATTTTTTTTTTTTTTTGATGCCAGTAATTAGAAAGAGATGTACTTTACCTTTTTTTTCTCTATATGGTCCTGTTTACTCATGAGAAATAGGGAAGAACAGGGAGGAGGTAGTAGAATCTTAAGCTAGGTGTACTTGGTAGTTAGTTGTATATACCATAATTCAAAGTGTTTAACAGGTCTTTTTGAAAATCTTATTTAAATACTGAATGACAGACTTTTTGACTAGAGAATTTAAAAACTAAAAGCATATGAATAAGTTTTTCAAGTCTGCATTAATCCATGAAATTCATAGGTGTGCATACTGAATGACAGAGTATTTGACTAGAGAATTTAAAAACCAAAGGCATATAAATAAATTTTTTAAGTCTGCATTAATCCATGAAATTCATAGGTGTGCATATATAAAAAGCTCCAGCAAACTTCAGTCCAATTTTTAGGCTTCCAAATCTAAACTATAAGAATATTTCTCCTTTTGAAGTATAGTATAAATAATGTCTTTTTCTTTAGGAAATGGCAGCAGTGTCAGCTTTTCTTCAGCCAGGAGCACCCAGGCCATACCCTGCGCATTACATGGATACAGCAATCCAGACATACAGGGATATCTGCAAGTAGGTGACTACAATGTTTATGTTCTATCCATTTAGAGGTAAATTTAGTGCTTATATTGTTAATTAGGTATAAATGGTTCTTTGTTTTTCATGCTTTAAATTTAAATTAGCTCCCAAATTAAGTTAATATACTCAGACACAAGATGAGGTGATTTTTTTTTTTTTTAAACTAGTGTTTTATTATGTCCTTTCTTTTCCTATTTTGTTTGGATGTGTGGTTAGGAATTTGTTATATGTAATGTTGAGGTTTATGTTATAGAAAGGGTGATTTCATGGTGCAGACATTTCTAACCTAAACTACTGTTACGCCAAGGGTTAGCCACTTTGAACTTTTCTTGTTAAATAGGCAGAATGCAGAGTGTTATATAAAAGCCCAGATAAGTCTGGCAATCCAATTTTGTCCTCCTGTCTGCAACAGACTGTCAGCTTTTTCTAAGTCTACACTTACTGTGTGCAAAAAAATTTACCTTGGAGTCTTTGTACTAAGTTACCGTAATTGATAAGATTTATCATCAATTTAATATATCTTTTTGGATAAATGAGAAATACTACATTAATTATACATATGCATTTTAAGAAGCTTCCTGGTCTCAGAAATCCTAAAATGTAAAAGAATTTTCTTAAAATATAGGAAATGCAATATTAGTTTTACAATGCCCTCGTAGAATGCCATGTTCCACTTTTTTTTTAAAAAAAATATTTATTTTAGAGAGCGTGCATGCATGCTGGAGTGAGTGGGGGAGGTGTAGTGGGAGAGAGGGAAGAAAAATCCTAAAGCAGACTCCCCACTGAGTGTGGAACCCAATGTGGGGCTTGATCCCAGAACCTTGAGATCGTGACCTGGGCTGAAATCACGAGTGGGCTGCTTAACTGACTGAGCCAGGCACCCTCCGCTCACTTTTTTCTTTTTAAAGATTTAGCTATGCTCCACTTTTTAACTGGCCAGATCCTATTTATCCTTAAAAGATTTTCTTAAATTTCTTTTATGATGTCATCCCTTTCCTTTCTCTACCCAAATTATGGTGAATATCAATTGTTCCCTGTTTGTTACCTGTTTGATATCAGTTTTTTGTTTTTAGTAAGGATTGTATCATGGGAATACTTGAATTTATAGCACTCCCAGTGCCTGACATAAATGGATTTTAAAAAATTTTATTTTTAAAAAGGTAAGATTTTTTTTGGATACCTGGGTGGCTCAGTGGTTGAGCATCTGCTTTTGGCTCAGGTTGTGGGCAGGGAGCCTGCTTCTCCCTCTGCCTTTGTCTCTGCCTCTCTCTCTTTGTCTCTCATGAATAAATAAAATCTTTTAAAAAAATATATGGATATTTTTGTTAAAAATTCAAAATATGTTTTTTGTACTAAATAGTAATGAAATATTTTTATTATTTAAATTCCAGTGTAATTAGCAGGGCATGTTATATTAATTTGATATAGTGATTCAGCAGATCCATTTATTACTCAATACTCAAGATAAGTGTACTCTTAATTCCCTTCACCTATTTCACCTCTACCCACCAAGTCCCATCTGGTAACTGTTCTCTGTAAAGAGTCTGTTTTTTCGTTTGTCTCTCTTTTTTTCTTTTGTAAGTTTGTTTTGTTTCTTAAATTCCACATATGAGTAAAATCATATGTGGAATGATTTTCCCGACTGGCTTATTTCTCCACATATGAGTAAAATCATATGTGGAATGATTTTCCCGACTGGCTTATTTCATTAGCATTATACTCTAGATCCATTAATATTGCTGCAAATGGCAAGATTTTACTCTTTTTTATGACTGAATGATATTGTGCGTGTGTGTGTATCTTCTTGGAAAGAAGTTTCTATGGAAACTTGGGCTGCTTCCATAATTTGGCTATTGTAACTAATGCTGCAATAAACAGGGGTGCATATATCTCTTCATATTAGTGTTTTTGTAATCTTTGGATAAATAAATATCCAGTAGTGTGTACTGGATCATAGGGTAGTTCTATTTTTAATTTTTTGAGGAACCTCCATACTGTTTTCTACAGCGGCTACATTCTCAACAGTGTATGAGGGTTTCTTTTTCTCCACATCCTAGTCAACACTTGTTTCTTGTGTTTTTGATTTTAGCTATTCTGACAGGTGTGAGGTGATAACTGCATTGTGGTTTTGATTTGTATTTCCTCGATGATGAGTGATGTTGACCATGTTTTCATGGGTCTCTTTGCCATCTGTCTGCAGAGAAATAAATGTCTGTTCATGTCTTCTGCCCATTTATTAATTGAATTTTTTTTGTTTGTTTTCTTTGGATTTTTTTTGTGTTGAGTTGTAGATGTTCTTTATATATTTTGGATACAAATCCTTTATAAGATATGTCATTTGCGAATATCTTCTCCCATTCAGTAGGTTTTCTTTTAGTTTTGTTGGTTATTTCTTTTGCTGTGTAGAAGCTTTTATTTTGATGTAGTCTTAATAGTTTATTTTTGCTTTTGTTTCCCTTGTCTCAGGAGACCTCTAGAAAAGATGTTGGCACAGCCAATGTCAGAGAAATTATTGCCTATGCTCTCTTCCATGATTTTTATGGTTTCAAGTCTCACATTTAGGTCCTTAATCCATTTTGAACTTATTCTCGTGTGTGATATAAAAAAAAAAAAAGTCCCATTCTTTTGCATGTAGCTGTCAAATTGTCCCAGTACTATTTGTTGAAGAGACTTTTTGCCCCATTGCATAGTCTTGCCTCCTTTGTCAAGTTTATTTCTGGGCCTTCTGTTCCATTGATCCTTGTGTCTGTGTTTGTGGCAGTACCATACTATTTTGATTACTACAGCGTTGTAATATAACTTGAACTCTGGAATAATGATGCCTCCAATTTTCTTTTTCAAGATTTGCTTTGGTAATTTAGGATCTTTTGTGGTTCTATATAAATTTTAGGATTATTTGTTCTAGTTCTGTAAAAAATGCTATGGGTGTTTTGATAGGGATTGCATTAAATCTGTAGATTGTTTTGGGCAGTGTAGACATTTTAACAGCATTTGTTCTTTTAATCCACAGACATGTGTTTTATAGTTTTTAGAATACAGATCTTTCACCTCTTTGGTTAAGTTTATTCCTAAACATTTTATTATTTTTAGTGCAATTGTAAATGGGATTGTTTTCTTATTTTTCTTTCTGCTATTTCATTATTAGTGTATAGAAATACAATGGATTTCTGTACATTGATTTTCTATCCGGCAAATTTAGTGAATTTATCTATCAGTTCAGGTATCTGTAGATAGAGAAATAGAAAACTTAAAAGACTAAAAAACCTAAAAAACTTGTGAATAGTGAAAGTTTTACTTTTTCTTTGCCTGTTTGGGTGCCTTTCATTTCTTTTGTTGTTTGATTTCTGTGGCTAATGGCTAAGACTTCCAGTGCTGTGTTGACTAAAAGTGGTGAGAGTGGGGCGAGGCCTCCTTGTGGTCGTCCTGATCTTAGGAGAAAAACTCTCAGTTTTTGAGTATGATGTTTGCTTGGGTTTTTCATATACAGCCTTTCTTATATTGAGATATGTTCCCCCTAAACCTACTTTGTTGAGGGCTTTTATTATGAATGGATGTTGTATTCTGTCACATGCTTTTTCTGCATCTATTGAAATGATTACATGGTTTTTATCCTTTCTTTTGTTGATGTGATGTGTCACATTGATCAATGTGTGAATATTGAACCCAAATGGTTTTTTAAAATGTTACTTGAATAAACTAATAAAATCTTGGACTTGGTAGCACTTTAACTTAATAACTGACCACATGGAAAATTGGTGAGGAGAAATCAAACAGAAATAAGTAAATCAATAGTGTTAAGATTCAAGGGTATTTATAAAATTTACTTAAGAAAACTCTTTAAGAAGTGAGCATATTTGCGCATATATATTAGTAGGTGTTACTAATTAGGAGGTAGTCTTTTGTGTTCATTAAAAATAATCTTTGACATTCATAAATAACCTAAGAGAGAACATAATTTGTTAGTATTTGTTCACTACAGTAATTTTTTAAAGTAATGCGTTGTCTTTTTAAAACTCACTGTTTGGAATGACCTTCACATTAGTTATCTTTGTGGGGCACCTGGGTGGCTCAGTGATTGAGCGTCTGCCTTTGGCTCAGGTCGTGATCCCGGAGTCCAGGGATTGAGTCCTGTATCAGGCTGCCCACAGGGAGGCTGCTTCTCCATCTGCCTGTGTGTCTGCCACTCTCTGTGTGTCTCATGAATAAATAAATAAAATCTTAAAAAAATAAGTTAGGAATCTTTGTCAATTTAAAGCCAAGTGTAATTTTGAAACAAGGATTAGAAAAAGAAAAAATAAATCTTGGCTATTTCCCAGCAATAAGATTCCATCTTGTAATTTCATAGTGAAAATATTTTTATTTATTTTTATTATTTTAATAATGAATAACCCAATTTTAGATTATTGATGGTAGTAATCCATTAAGAAAAATCAATTGTGCATTTTTACAAAATACTTTGCTCAGGAATCCATCAGGCATTCCTCATGCTATCTCCAGTTGAAATATCACGATGGTACTACTAGATGAAAAGCCCCTGAATATTCCTAGAAGTAGCCAGCAAATTGAAACACATCTGACTACAGTTTGCAGTGAGGAAAGAGAAATATGAAATGTTTATATTCTTTTCTATTCATAGTAAATTTTACTGTTAACCAGTGGCCGGTTCAGATGTACCAGTTAGGTACTAGCATTTTGTGTATAGAAAATGTGACTTTGCATTGTATTTTTACCATGAAATTATATGATGGTAAAAAGTTTTGAATGGTTAGGAGAATTCTTTGAAGTTTTCTCTTTAACCTTTTTTTGGTAAGTGGGAAACAAGAGCATGGATTTCTTTTTTACTCAAAAACTAGATTGGGATTTTTGTTGAACACATAGTAATACATTAAGTATTATTACTGTGATGTATTAAGATATTGTAGTGCTAATTATATTTTTTCTTGTCTTTCTTTCTTCAGGAATATGGTATTGGCTGAGAGATGTGTATTGCTAAGTGCTGAAATCTTAAAAAGCCAAAGCAAATATTCAGAGGCTGCAGCTCTGCTAATACGGTTGACTAGTGAGGTACTGAAAATGTATAGTAATTACTTTAGTAATAGTTCATAAATTTAAAAAGGTGTTTCTTTTTTTCTTGACGAGGGTGTGCAAGACATAAAAGTAGAGAGGATTTTCTTTTTGGGAATTTATAATATTGCTGCTTTATTTCTTGAATTAATTTTAAATGTATTTTAGAGATACATTTTTATTTATAGATTTTTAAGTCTACGTTATTACTAACCACAAATATGTATTGTACATCTTTAATGAATTAGATTCTGACTTATGCATAACAGTATATATTTAGATTCTTTTTTTTTTTTTTTAAATTTTTTACCTTGAGTTTAGTGATATCCAATGTTACATTAGTGTTAGGTGTTCAACATAGTGATTCAGCTTCTCTATACATTAGGCTCTTCTCACCACAGGTGTAATTAACCATATGTCACATACAACACTATTACAGTATTGTTGACTGTGTTCCTTATGCTGCCTTTTATTCCTGTGAAGTACTTATTCCACAACCAGAGACGTGTATCTCCCACTCTCCCTCACTCATTTTGCCCATTTCCCTGTTCTCTTCCCTGTGGCAACCTTCAGTTTGTTCTCTGTATTTATAGGTCTGATTCTGCCTTTTGTTTATTCGTTTTAAGTTTCCACATATGAATGAAGTCATATGGTATTTGTCTTTTTCAGTCTGACTTGTTTCACTTAGCATAATACCCTCTAGGACCATCTAGAAGTTATTACAAATGGCAAGAGTTCATTCTTTTTTATGGCTGTATAATGTTCTATTGTATGTATATAAACCACATCTTCCTTATCCATTTGTCTATCCTGGGACTTCTGTTGCTTTCATATGTTGGCTATGTAAATAATGCTGCAGTAAACACAAGGGTCTGTATAGTTTTTTGAACCCGTGATTTCATTTTTGGGGGATAAATACAGAGTAGTGGAGTTACTGGATCATATGACATTCCACAGTGGCCATAACAATTTGCATTCCTAGGAGTGCATGAGAATTCCTTTTCCTCCACATCCTCACCAATATATGTTATTTCTTTACTTTTGATTTTAGCCATTTTAACAGTTCAAAGTGGTATCTCATTGTGGTTTTGATTTGCATTTTCCTGATAATGAGCAGTGTTGATCATCTTTTCATCAGTTTGTTGGCCATCTGTGTGTCTTCCTTGGAGAAATGTTTATTTAGGTCATCTACCCACTTTTTAACAGTATTATTTATGTTGTGGTGTTGAGTTGTTTAAGTTCTTTATATATTTTGGATATTAATCTCTTATTGGATATATCATTTGCAGATATCTTCTCCCAAACAGTATGTTGCCTTTTTGTTCTGTTGATGGTTTCTTTCACTGTGCAAAAGCTTTTTAAAGATATTTTTATTTATTTGAGAGAGAGAAAAAGAGCATGAATGGAGAGGAGAAGGGAGTGGGAAAAGCAGACTCCCACCTTGAGCAGGGAGCCTGTCACAGGGCTCAATCCCAGGACCCTGAAATCATGACCTGACTCGAAGGCAGATGCTTAACCAACTGAGCCACCCAGGTGCCCCTGTGCAAAAACTTTTTATTTTGATGTAGTCCTAATAGTTTAGTTTTGTTTTTGTTTCCCTTGCCTTTGGAGATGTATCTAGAAAAACATTGCTACAGTCAATGTCAGAGAAATTATTATATTCCCTTGTAGGATTTTTATGATTTCAGGTCTCAAATTTAGATCTTTAGCTTATTTTGAATTTATTTTTGTGTATGCTTTAAGAAAGTGATCCATTCTCATTATTTTGCAATTAATTGTCCAGTTTTCCCAGTACCATTTATTGAAGAGACTTTTCCCTGTTGTATATTCTTGCCTCCTTTGTCAGAGATCCATTGATCATATAAGGATCAACTTATTTTGGGGCTGTCTACTCTGCTCCATTTGTCTAAGTGTCTCATTCATGTGCCAGTGCCACACTGTTTTGAATTTTATAGCTTTGTAGTATATATCTTGTAATCTATATTTATGATATCTCTAGCTTTGTTCTTTTTTTCCTCAAGATTGCTTTGAGATCTTTTGTGGTTCCATACAAATTTTCATATTATTCTGTTTCTGTGAAAAATACAGTTGGTATTTTGGGGAAGAATTGTTTTTCTTTTCTTTCTTTCTTTTTTTTTTTTTAGAATTGTTTTTAATCTGTAGATTGCTGTGGGAAGTATGGTAATTTTAATAATAGTAATTCTTCCAGTTCACGATCATGAAATACCGTTACATTTATATGTGTCATCTTCAGTTTCTTTCATCATCGTCTTATAGTTTTCAGAGTACAGGTCTGTCACTTCCTTGATTAAGTTAATTCCTAGGTGTTTTATTCTCGGTGCAATTGTAAATGGAATTATTTTTTTATTTTTTTATTCATAATAATACTTAAACCAACATGCATGTGCATCTTTCTAATAGAAAATTGGTAACACAATGAGTAATCACTGAGGAATTTTTAATGTTTCACTAGTATGAATGTGTAAAAACAATCACTGTAAGCATTGAAAATAATCTATATTATGAATATTCCAGAAGATGAAAAGCAATCCATTTATAGTTGCTATTGAAAGTTTATAGTAGATACTATTTTGCATCACTAATAAGTATGTAATATATTATCTTTCTTTCCCATCTCCAAACTGGCCAACATTATTTGCATATTTGCCTTAATCTCAAAGAATAAATGTCTTTGTGTCACTACCAGGCATCTGCTGCAGGTGGTATAGGGTTAGATGTTTCTGACCATGTAAGCTCAAAGGTCTGTAGTTAAGGAGAAGGGATTGGTGGCTAGGGCTCAATTTCAAAGCTACTTTTATAGCCTGTAACTTAACTGTCTTCCTACTTTGTATCTGATTGGTAATAAATGCATCTAATAGGTAAAATTTGATAGATAATATGTTAATATTAAACAAAAATAAAAGTATGTATTTATATTTTTTTATTTGTTTAAAGATTTATTTATTTTAGAGAGAGAGGGAAAGAGTATCTCAAGCAGATTCCTCATGTTGCAGAGCCCACCATGGGGCCTGATCTCACAGCCCTAAAATCATAACCTGAATTGAAATAAAAAGTTGGACCCTTAATTTACTGAGCTACCCAGATGCCCCAAAGAGTGTTCATAGATGGAACGTTCCAGAAGATTCTCCTTCTCCTTCTTTTTGGTAAATTTAAATTCAAGTTAGTTAACATACAGCGTGATATTGGTTTCAGCAATAGAATGTAGTGGTTCATCACTAACACAACACCCAGTGCTTATCCCAACAAATACCCTTCTTACTGCCCATCACCCATTTAGCCTGTCTCCCTGCCCACATTCCCCTCCAGCAACCTTTAGTTCTCTATAGTTAAGAATCTCTTATGGTTTGCTTCCCTCTCTATTTTTATCTTATTTTTCCTTCCCTTTCTTGAAGTTCATATTTTATTTCTTATGTTCCACATGAGTGAAATCATATGATATTTGTCTTTCTCTGATTTATTTTATTTGGCATAATACACTGTAGTGTTCTATTCATGCTGTTGCAAATGGCAAGATTTCCATTCTTGATTGCTGAGTAATATTTCATTATTTATATATACCACAGCAGATATTATTAATTTGAATTGACTCCAGTCTTGTAAAGAGTGGTAGTGATTTTTTTTATATGTATGGCTAAAGACAGATTTTTTTAAATGAATGCTCAAGAACAAAATAAAATCAAACACTTCCTTTGCCTTTTAAATGTTGATATACCCTGTGGTTTTAATCCTCGGACCATTGTACTTTTGCTCTATACATTTTTTTGGTGATGGTTCTTAGTGATGATTTTCACTCTTAAGTCTTTCTTCAACACTGACCTCTTTTTGAGCTTTAGATTTGTAATGCCAGCTGCCTTTTAGACTTATCTACTTAGTATGTTTCCAAAGCACCTTGTGTCAGTATATCTGTATACCAAACTCATAAACTTGGTTATCTTGTTGATCATGATTTAAAATTATGTTATAACTACATAGTTCCTTATCTGCTCAAGGCAGAAACTGAGAGATGTGCCTGTATTCTCCTATCCTATCAGTAATCCAGTTTTTAAAAAAATTTCTTAAATACGTTTTCTTTCTGTATCTCCAGATCATTTACTTCTTTCCCTCCACCCCACCCCTCTTTAAATTCCTCTTTCTACTGCCCTGGTTCACGTCTATAATGTCCTTCTGGACTGTGGCCCTTTTCCTCTTTGTTCCCTTGTCTCCTCATCCTTATATCAGTCCTGTGCTTCAGATAGTCTTCTACAATACCCCAGGTTGTCATAAATGTCTTTGTACTCCCCTCTCATATAGTGCTGTAAGACCTGACTTGTTATATTATATTGGAAATTATATTTAAGTTCTTGAGGGTAGAGAACTGTGTTGTCTTCTACATATTTATCCTTAGTGCCTGATACTGGCCTTGGCACATGGTATATCATTTACAGATGTTTGTTGAACTGAACCATTAATTATTCTAAAAAGGTTTTGGTAAGATATAACTAATTAGGTTAAAGGATGATATTAACAAGGTCGAATAATTGATATTGCATGGACACTGACTAGTATGAACAGTTGCTAGACATAAACTATTTGGTAGAGCTGAATATAGATTCTGGAGTGTGTTGATGTTTTGTATTGTAATAATCTTAATTTGGGTTTGAATATGTTGCTGTTTTTCAATGTAGGGATTATTAGTGAATGTAAAGGGAATTTATGGTTTAGGAGCTTGAATAAAAAACTGTTTGGAGCAAATTCTTGTCTGGATCGCAACCTTGTTATTTTCTGTCATTGTTCTTTTTCTCTTCCAAGTTTGTTTTCACCTTTTCAAACCTGGATGACTTGTTTTGTCATGAAATTTGAAGATCTTTATCATTGTCATTGTTTTAGGGTGAGGCGTGGGGTGAGTGGTGGTACATTTCCCCAGAAATTGTCATTCACAAGTGGGTTTTTTGGTGCTATACCTTTCAGATAATTGAGATAACTTGGAAGTAAAGACTGCTAGGCATAGTGTGTATAAAGTCATACTAAATTTTAACTGCTAATTATATTTATTATATGCATTTTATCAATTAAAATGGCGTATAATATGTGAAAAGTGCACTTGTCTTGAGGATAGGGAACAGTTAAATACTCTTGAAATTAATGAATTAGGTTTCCCAGATTTTTGCTAGCACTGTTTTGGAAAACACAACTGTGAGGCCTGGGGAGAAAGAGTTGTACTTTGGCTTTATTTTTTGGAATGCAAATTTAATGGGCAAGTGGATCTTATTCTTATTATGCCCTGGGATTCTCAGGATGACAGAGCAAAACCAGGTAACAATAAAACATGCCAGTTACCACCACATAGGATGGTATGTCTGAATTTGGTGCTAAAGATGTGATGCTTTCCCCCTACTGTGTCTCTGTTTCTGTACTGAACATTTACTCTGGTCTTAATAACCTCTTTGTCTGTTACTGCATTTAAATACAGTAAATCAGTTTTTTACTATCAGGGATAGTAATAGCAGTTTTTACAAGTTTCTCTACCTTTGGAGGAACTGTTCCTGTAGTAAACTGATCAGCTCATGGCACCTTTCTTACTATAGCTACACGAGGAAAAAATCTGAAAGTTATCCTTGAGATTTGATTCATTTAAGTCTGTGTAACCAGTGCTACATTAGTTGTGTTTTTTATGGAAATGTTTATTGAAGCCTCTGCCTCAGACGATTTTCCTCCCACTATTTATCTTCATATTTTAATTCATTTGCAGTTTTTAAAAAAAACTATCTCTT
This sequence comes from Canis lupus baileyi, assembly GCF_048164855.1. Lineage (NCBI taxonomy): Eukaryota > Metazoa > Chordata > Mammalia > Carnivora > Canidae > Canis > Canis lupus. The sequence goes on along the minus strand of NC_132843.1, from coordinate 23,753,992 downwards.
GGACTATGGGCACAGTTCATAGGCTGGAATTCCTATTGAAATAGTATCACAGATTTTTTTTTCTTAGTTTCTTATAGAGCATATGTAATACATTTGTCATATAGGTATGAAGTACTAAAAATTTTATTCAACTCCTTCAAAGCATCTGCTTTCTAGATAAAACTGTCGCTTTGTGAAATTCTTTCATTTTTCTTTCATCAACACTGAAGGCAGTTGTCATTCTTTTCAGGCTATTTTTTTTCTTTTAAAGATTTTATTTATTTATTCATGAAAGACACAGAGGAGAGAGAGGCAGAGACGCAGGCAGAGGAAGAAGCAGGCTCCATGCAGGGAGCCTGATGTGGGACTTGATTCCAGGATTCCAGGATCACACCTTGGGCCAAAGGCAGGCACTAAACCGCTGAGCCACCCAGGGATTCCCTTAGGCTATTTTTTGGTATAAAGCAATATCTTTTCTACTTTAGGTGTCATTGTAAGAGACACAGAAGAACAAAGTTGCTGTGAGTCATGGGAATAGGGCATTCAGCTCAGCAGATTGATTCTTTCTCAGACAACTGCCATACTGGATGCAAGAGTCAGATTTTGCTTCCACTAAATTAATATATGCCGTGGACTTCCTGGTCTCTTCTAAATTGGTCAGCCCTTGAGAATTAAATTTGACAATGCTGAGGGTTTACTGTGCTGGTCTCAATTGGATTATACATTAGAATCATTTACACACCACCAAAAATATCTAGGGCATTTTCTTTATCTTAATCAGAATATCCAGGATTGCTGCCCTTCCAAGTTTTCCAGTTTAATGAAGCCTCATAGACAATTAAAAAAATAAGTATGTATTTATGCTGTATGTCTGTATGTGACTGCATGGGTTTGTGTGCACATACTGGGAATAAACTTACAGCACTTAAAGAAAAAAGACTGAAATACTATTGAGAAGCCTAAATAAAATTTGAAAACAGAAGAAGTAATTAGAGGGACTTGCCTGTTCCAGATATTAAAATGTGTTATAAGGCTACAGAAATTGTAACTGTTTATAGTGGTAAGAATAGACAGAGTAATGGAATAGAATGATAATTTAAATACGACATGTGATTAGGTGTCATTTAAAATTAGTGAGGAATGTTAGGTTATTCACTTAAATGGTATTATGACATCTAGCTTTTTGGGGTGTGGATTCTTACCTTACTTGCTACATAGCTTGATTAAGTTTATGATATGAAAAAATGAAACAGACTCCTAACAGAATATATAAGAAAGTATTTTTTTCTTTTAAATCTAAGAATGATAGCTTTTTTTCTTGTTTGTTGCTGTATCTTGAAGTCATAGAGGCAAAAGATAGTATGCTTGACTACTGAAGAAAAACTCATGTCAAAACTGGGAAATACTATTTACAAATGTATGATGACAAGGCCTAATATTGAATAAGTGTGCAAAGGGCTCTTACAAACCACATAATCATAAAAACCCATTCACAAAAGAGTATAAATGAGCAATTCACAGAAAAAATACAAAGACCCTTAAACATATGAAAAGATTACCAGCCTTACCATTAAAATGTATGTTGGGGAGCAGTGTCATTGTTTTTTTTTTTTTTTATTAAAGAGATAAAAACCTTTAAAAATAATATTTGGCTGGGTGAGTGGAAAACATACATTCTCATTCTGTTGATGAGATTATATATTGGTACTACTTTTTTGGTAGCAGTTTGGCTCTATCGATTAGAATTTGAATGATATACATACATAGCTTTCATTAACTCAGCGGTTCTACTTTCAGAAATGTGTCTTAAGAATACATATAATTACTCAATGGTTTTATAAAGATGTTCATCAAAGCACTTTTGTAGAAATAAAAGTAATAAACAATATTAAATCAGTCAATTGGAGACTATTAATAAATTATGGTATATTTATATAATAGGATACAATGTAGCTTTTTTTAAAGATTTTTTATTTAAAAAAATAAATAGTTTATAGACACAGAGAGAGAGAGAAGGAGAGGCAGAGACACAGACAGAGGGAGAAGCAGGCTCCATGCCGGGAGCCCGACGCGGGACTCAATCCTGGGACTCCAGGATTGCGCCCTGGGTCAAAGGCAGGCTCCAAACCGCAGAGCCACCAGGGATCCCCAAAATGTAGCTTTAAAAGAAATAAGAGATGTAGATGTAAAAACCTTTTAAAAGAAATAAGAGATGTAGATATCTTGGAAGGATGTCCATGATACTATATTAAGTCCAAAAAATGAGATGAAGAATTCTCTGTATAATACCATTTATGTATGAAGAAGTATGTGTATTTTTAGAAAACTGTATGTATTTAACATAAAAACACAAATATAACACAAAAATGACAATACCAACACCTGGTAATTGTGGTTAACTCTGGCAAGTCAGATGAGGCATGGGATGGCGAAGAAAGATTCTCACTTTTTTCCCCCAAATATTTATTCTTGAAGGAAAAAAAAAGTATTTTCTAAAGAAGAAAGCTTTTTCCTGAAAATTAAGAATGCACTTCCTAGTTCCCCTAAGTAATTCTGATGTAAACCCTTGGATGAGAACTGTGTGTCAATTGTACATTCCTGACGTTCCCACTTAATAGCTTTTGGATCTTACTTGGACAAAAACATGTATCATTTAGTTTCTGTTATAAGGGGGTTAAGATAGGTAATATCTGCAATTTACTGAATGCTTTCTAGATTGTTTCCTCAGATCTGTTTCCACTCTAATTTTGTAATTGCTGCGGACATAGTTATAATAGTCAATGATCTATCTGTGAGCACTTTTTTGATGTAACTATAATTTGTTGACATTACTGCATTTAAAGTAAATGTTTTCTGTTTTCAACTTTCCCTGGGGAAAATAATGGCAGCAGAACACATGGAAGGGCATGGTAAGTTCAGCTTAAGAATAGCTGAAAACCTAGAGAAAGTTTTGGTGAAAATGTTGTTGATACTTGATCAGCAACCTTCACTACTTTCTCTGTTATTTGTAAAGTGATGATGGCTCTTTGATTTGAAAGGTTGTCCTTATGGGTGAGGATGTAAAATGTGGTATCTGGTTTTTGTAGACAGTTGTAAGAGTCCATTGAAGTGGAAACTAATTTGAGTTGTACCATTTACTAATAACACCAGTAGCCGCTGATGATCTTTGAAGGGGAAACCTTCTAAACTTTTTAATGAAAAGCAGTCATTGTGGCATTCTTGAAATAAGCAAAATTAGGAATTACTCTTGTATAGAGTAAATTTAATAGAGGATAGTAGTAGATTAGATTATTTCATAATCTACACACATTCTCTTTTGTCTTTCTTTTTTTCTTGGATGGATGGAAATATGCTTTCAGATATCACAGATCAATTTCCTGAAGATTAGATTAGTGTGAATTTTGTTTTCTGTGCTCTCTTTTCTAGTTTATCTTTAATCACTATACCTGTATTCTCAGTTGATATACTTTTTTTGCCATTTGAAAAGGGATTGCATTTCTTCAGAGATCTATTACATACTGCATATCATTACCAGACATTTGGCTTTATGAAAAGTAAAAGAAAATATTTCATATAGGGGATTTTTTGAAGGATTTTAAGAAAAATTTGTGCTTATTGGAAGAAAGAATCATCAAGATTGGATTGCCCCTTGATCTCTGCCCTCAGATACACTTAAGTTAAATAGTGAATATGCTATATATTATTTTTAGAAAGTAAATGCTTTTTTACCAGTTATCTTTTTACTTTTAATTTTGTGAAGATAACCTTATTTTCCTTTAAACATTCAATAGGATTCTGATCTTCGAAGTGCACTTCTTTTGGAACAGGCAGCACATTGCTTTATAAATATGAAGAGTCCCATGGTTAGAAAATATGCATTTCATATGATATTGGCAGGCCATCGATTTAGTAAAGCTGGGCAGGTGAGTACATTTTCTTAAAAAAAAAATGATAAGAACAAATAATTTATTTTAGTTTTTGTTATAATTTGTTATTTATTTTATAAATGTATATTATTTGTCAATTTTTTATTATTCGAAATTAATCCTAAAAATGGGAGTAAATTTTGTTCTGAGATAATGTGTTATATTGGTAAGGGCATGAGATGGGGATTTAGATAAATGCTTACAACTTAGATTAAGTTACTTCTCTGAGCCACACTTTTTGTATTTATTTTGGAATTTTGCCCAAATTTTTGTGAGGTTAAACCAAAATCATATACATAAGGGTGGGATGCACAGAATGCATTCAAGCAATTTTAATTATCCTTCCGGTGGTTGGACTCGCTCTACTTCAGCTCTGGTCTTCTGTTATCTCTCAAAGTGCCTTATAATGATATTTACTAAATATTTAATGAGTAGAAATCATCTCTTTCTTGTTCCTGCTGCCAGGGAAAGATCTTTATCTTTTTATTGCAATTTCTCCAGCCCCATTTGCCACCTTAAGCATTAGTTGGAAGGAGTTTTGCTGGAGACAGAGTGGTAGCAGCTTAAGTGGTGATTTACTATAAATATAGATAAGTGTGGATTGAAGAATCATCTCTGTATTACTGGGACTATACTAGGAGCCTAGCATGTACCCATAAAACCATGATCTTATCTCTTAAGGAGCTTTTTATATGGTAGAGGACTATGAGGATTTAAAAAAATTTGGTTAATATGAATTTTTAGGAACATACTTATATTTTTAAAGTCTGTGCTAACCAAACACGTCAGTGTTTTAAATCATCTGTTATGGGATGCCTGAGTGGCTCAGTGGTTGAGCATCTGCCTTTGACTCAAAGTGTGATTTTGGGTTCCTGGGATTGAGTCCCATATTGGGCCCCTGGCAGGGAGCCTGCTTCTCCCTCTGCCTATGTCTCTGCTTTTCTGTTGGTGTCTCTCATCAATAAATAAAATCTTTTAAAAAAAATTAATAAGTCATCTGTTATTGCAAAGGCATAAAGAAACAAGTGTTCAAAAGTTATTCTCAATTTTGTGTAAAAATGCCATGATTTTAAAAAAACAAATATTTCAAGTTTGGGTTCATTCCTCTTTTTTTGGAAACTGACAAATTATAGAAAATAGGTGAACTTGCTTTATATTAGATGCAAAACTAAAAATATTTATAAAAATAAACATTTTTTTATAATAACTGATACACTCCATCAACGAGAATTTCTCAGGTTCTAAAGTGGAACAAAATTTAAAACTATCATTTTTTTTTAAAGATTTTATTTGTTTGTGAGAGCCAGAGAGAGGCAGAGACTTAGGCAGAGGGAGAAGCAGGCTCTCTGCAGGAAGCCTAAAGCAGAACTTGATCCCAGGACACTGGGATCATGACCTGAGCCAATGGCAGACTCTCAACTACTGAGCCACCCAGGCGCCTCTAAAACTATCATTTTCCACAGCCATTCTTCCAAAGTAAATGTAAATGCATTTGTAAATGCATCTGAAACATGTTATCCCATTGTTTATCTTTATTTAAAAGTATTTTATTCAAAAATTTACAAAATGTAATAAGCATGTGGTTCTCTTTGCTTGGGAAGCAAATTAAATACCCCATTAGGAATGATCCATTGCCTCTAATTAAAAATAAGTCCTCCTTTTTCCGTATCTTTGTCTACTTTTGTGAATGGTTTCATTTATGAACATGATGATGTTATTGGAACTGGAAACAGTTGCTTATATTTCATCTTCTGAAATTATAGGGCATATTGCTTCTAGGAAATGGGCACAAATTAAAAATTCTACATTTGTAGTAGGTTGACATATATTTACTTTTTGGCTTATTAATTATCTTTAACTAGTTATCTAATGGAGTTTATGATTCTGAGGTACCCAGTTTTGTGTTTTGTGACTACTCTGTATATACCCTGCATCCAGGAACTCTCTTTCTCAGATACTGTAGAAACTGAAAACATACCTAGAAGTGTCTTTCTATTGACAAAACAAATATATATCCTCCTGTAGTTGGTGAAGAACAGTATCTTTCTTTGAAGGTGGGACGCAGAACACAATTGTGACTGAGGCAAAGTTGTTTTTGAGAAGTACCACCTTTTCATGACATTTCCATTAAAATATGTGTTGGCAGGGACGAGAGGACAGTAGAGATCATGTGTGTGTATATAGGAATGCTATTTCTCAGTCCTCTCTGAGCGTTCATGCTGGATTGCTTATCTTGGGCCCAGCATTTTTTTATAGTTCCTTTTTTTAATCATTGGTTTTCCATTAACAATTATCAGCAAGTAAAAGGCATTTAAAAAAAAAAAAGAACTGGTATTAACAAAGATTAAAATTAGTAAAAAAAATTTAAGAAAGTGCTAGGGAGGGTATATGTGTTTGTGTCCAGTATACCCCTGGACAGTGTTTCAATTTTCACTTTAAAAGGCAGACTTTAAATCTTGTTACCTTTTAAATCTCTTTAGGTGCTTTTCCAAGAAATCCTAACAAATGCACTTGAACTTTACATTTTGACACATTGTTTCTCTGTATCTCTCTGTATCTCTTAGTTTTTAAGACTCAGTGTTTGTGTTCCTTTTTACTAAATGTAGTATGGAGATTAGGGGTGTTTTTTCAAGAAACATTAATTATTTTGAAACACTGTCAAGCTTCCAAAAAAGTTACAGATACAGTTCAGAAACTTCACCTAAGCAATTTGATAGTTCTCCACCTGGTGCCTCATTACCCCTAAATACTTCAGGACATATTTGCTATTTCCTAGAAATGACTTTTTCTCCTGTATAACCATAATGCAACAATCAAATTAAGAATTTAGTGCTAATACAGTACCACTAGCTAATTTTCAGACCCTATGTAGGTTTTAACAATTGTACCATAAATATCCTTTGTATTATAAAGATCCTGTTCAGAAGGATCCTTTGACTTTATGACCTTGATACTTTTGAAGATTACAGGCCAATTACTTTATAGAGTGTCCCGCAATTCAGGTTTGATGTTTCCTTATGATGAGATTCAAATTGGGTATCTTCTTTGTAGGAATATCACAGAAGAGAGACTGAGTTCTAAAATTGCATGATATTAAGTGGCAGGTGATTTTGCTTTACTTGAATTATTTACCAAGAAAACATTTCTTTTAAAAAAACAAGCAGTCCTGGATATACATAGTACAAAGTATGTAATCCACCCTGGAGAGGGAGTAATAGATACAAGCGTATACTCTGAAGCAAAAGGTTTAGTGGAGTGAATCCTCTTCCCTGGTACCAAATACCAGTTTTAAGATAGAGGTTTAGTTCAGAGGGTAGCAGTGATAGGTAAGTAACACCAGTATCTGTTTATGGGTATGGCAGTATGCAGCAGTGGGCAATAGAAAAGAATATACCATGCTCTTACTACCAACAAAGCAGTGGTTTAAAAATGTGTATATGTATGTAAATATGTATACATACATACAGGATATTTTCATTCAACCCAATGCAGTGGTATAGAAATGACTGTACAAAATTAGTAAGATAGCTCTCAGTTATAAAACAACAACCTAATTCATGGCTCTGTATGTTACTGCTCTGAAAACTCCAGGTGATTTTTCATAAAATCATGATTATTTCTGACTTCTTAGACTTCCTGCCCTTGGACAAAGCAGTTACTTGCCTGCTTTAGGACCTCTTGGTTTTTAGTAATAATTGCAAGGGGGTCTTCATAAATGTTAGTTTCATTTTCTCATCATTCCAGTCTCGGTTAGAAGAAGCACCAATTACCAGGTATGTGTTTATGTGTTTATTTTTTCTAGTCCAAGAGAAATTTGGATATTAATACTTTATTTTCTTACAGAAAAAGCATGCTTTACGCTGTTATTGTCAAGCCATGCAAGTTTACAAGGGAAAAGGCTGGTCTCTTGCAGAGGATCACATTAACTTCACCATTGGGCGCCAGTCGTATACCCTTAGACAACTGGACAATGCGGTGTCTGCTTTTAGGCATATTTTAATCAATGAAAGTAAACAATCTGCTGCTCAGCAAGGGGCCTTCCTCAGAGAGTATCTTTATGTTTACAAGGTGAATACTTATTTTCAGTAGTAGATACTAAAATTATATTTAAGTCATTAGTAAGAAGCATAATCAATATTGTCTAGCAAGAATTTAATAAAATGGTTTGCTTAGAATTTATGTCATTGTCTAGCATAATAAAGTGTGGTAGGCTATGCTCTTTGGTCTTAGATCTGAGTTGCATTGCCCTTCTATATTTCTTTAAAAGAAAATTTTAATATTCCAGTAAACATTTAATTTGTGGCTATTCTTGGAACTTAAAAAAAATGTCATAAGCTTTCTGGACTGCTTCTTCATTATTACTAATTTTTAATCATAACTGATTTTATAATATATTGGCTATTCATACCACACTTTGAAAAATATACATTCTTTTCCTTTCTGGGTCTGTGGTAAGTAGACATATTATTATGGTCTAATCCAGAAAAATTAATAGGAGAAATACTTCACTGAGACAAGAGGATAGAAAATATAAAACATTGTTTTACAGGAAAATTTATTTTTAAATTTTTTAAAATTTAAAATCTTTTCGGATTTTAAAATTTTTTCCTCAAGAGCTATGAATAATGAATATTTTATCTATCCTGCAGAAAATACCCATTTATGCTTTATTAATTTGAGATTATATGGGTTAGAAGTTTGGCATCTGGGATGCTATAATGGGTCACAGGAAGTGAAGTGCATACCAAAATAATATTTGGAAGTTTTAACATCCAAAGAGAGCTAAACTAGCTGAGTAATTTTAGGAAGATTCTCTTTGCCAGAATAAATTTTATCTAAATTTTATGACTGATACATTAAGTAAGACTAGTAATTCCTTATCTTAATATTCTTGTTTAAAATGTTTTTAATATCTTATATATTAAAAAAATGAGGCAAATATGAAGAAAGTGGAATTTTCTCAAAAAATCTTTTTTCTCTTGTGTTTCTCCTAGAATGTAAGTCAGCTATCACCAGATGGTCCTTTACCACAGCTACCTTTACCATATATTAACAGTTCAGCAACACGGGTTTTCTTTGGCCACGACAGACGACCAGCAGATGGTATGTAAAATTTTGTTTGGCCTTGTTATCTAGTGACTATTTTTTAAGTTTTTTTTTAAATCTTATTTAAGAAATGATGTTGTAATTGTTAAATAATATTTGAAAGTAAATAACCCTGTATTATATTACTTATCCTGCTACCTGAAGATAACCACTACTTAAGTGATTTTCCTCCAGCTCTAAAAGCTAAAAATAACAGCAAAATAGCTATAATTATAATGGGTTTTCTTATATAGTATAAAGAATGTTCATATTATTACATAATCTTATTAAACATTTTTAATGGCTGTGAGATACTCTATTCAGTATATAAAGTAAACTAACATTTACTTATTAAATAATTGGACTATTTCCTTCTTTTCCTTACATGAAATTATGTTGTGACGGACATTTTTGTGGACAAAACTTGTTTTCTTATTTTTTTATTATGGACATTTCAAATATACTTAGAAGCAGAGAACAGTTGCCAATACTCTGCTGTTCTTATTGTAAGACATTTTAAGATATAGGCTTATTTTCTTAGGATTGAACCTTAGAATGGTAGTACTGGGCCAAAAAGTATAAATACGTTAAAGTAAACTTTGTAATTCTAAGCATTCTTATATTTGAGCTAAATATGTTTCTCCTTGAGATTTAATTTAGTATTTTTTTAAAAAATATTTATCAATGAGTGCTTACGTGGTGCTGTTGGTTAAGTGTCTGAGTCTTGGTTTTGGTTTGGGTTGTGGTCTCAGCGTCATGGGATCAGGCCCTGCTTTGAGCTCTACACTCAGTGTGGAGTTGGCTTGAGACTCTGCCCTTCCTCACCCCTTTCCTCTCTAAAACAAATAAATATTTTAAAAAATATATATTTATCAAGATGTTTATGGCAACATTGGTTTTAATAGCAAAAAAAGTGAAATGAACAGCCCTGGTGGCGCAGCGGTTTAGCGCCTCCTGCAGCCCAGGGTGTGATCCTGAAGGCTCGGGATCGAGTCCCACGTTGGGCTCCTTGCATGGAGCCTGCTTCTCCCTCTGCCTGTGTCTCTGCCTATCTCTCTCTGTGTGTTTCTCATGAATAAATAAATAAATACATCTTTTTTTTTAAAAAAAAATAAAGTGAAATGATAGATGTGTTGATAAATTTTGGCATATTTATACAATGGGCTCATACTGTAGGAAATAAATGAAATTGTTCTACATGTTTCAATATGGATAATACACCATCATGGTGAGTAAAAAAGTTACAGAATGATCAAACATAATTCCATTTATATAAATTTCAAGCATACAAATCAATTCTGTGCATTGTTTTTGTATACTCATGTGGTAAGGTAAAAAACAAATATAGTTGAGAACACTGTATTTCAGCTTTGGAATAGCTCTGGAAAGAAGTGCTAGTGGAGGTGGAGAGTCCTAGGATTTGAGAGGGTTACTCAGAGGACAGTAACTCTATTTGTAACATTTATTGTATAAAAAATATTTGGGATCTTATAACAAATGGTGATATTTGTTAAATTTCAATATATAAATATTTGTTATTCTCCTGTGTTTCTGTGTGTTTGAAGTATTTCATTTAAATTGTGGAATATTAGGAAAAATACATTCTTTTAGAGTCTAGAAGAAAAGAACATCAGTATTATAGGTCAAATTCCAGGTAGGCTAGGGTTAATGAGAGGATATTTTTCTTCAGATAAATAGGCAAGAGTATGTATATATATTTATTTGGATACCTTAGGTTTTTATTTGAAATATGTTATCATTTGAAATGTGATATGAAGGTTTATTCGAAATGTGTTAATAAACGTATGTTTGTGACTTTTATTTTTTTAGGTGAAAAGCAAGCAGCTACTCATGTAAGTCTTGATCAGGAATATGATTCTGAATCCTCTCAGCAGTGGCGAGAACTTGAAGAACAGGTTGTAGCTGTTGTTAACAGAGGAGTAATTCCATCCAATTTCTACCCCACACAATACTGTTTGAACAGTTATTCAGATAACTCAAGATTTCCACTGGCAGTTGTAGAAGGTGATATACTTGAATTTTTATTCATGGATTTTTGTTTGTCTTATTTATAGCAGATAAAAGATAATTTTCTATGTGCCAAAAATCACTGGAATCTAAGCATGAAAAAATAGGAAGCATAACTTCGCTGCATTTATAAAATCAGGCACAATGGGCTCTAATACTGGTATATACATACATTGTGCTATTGGAAGTTAGAATGACATTCGTTAGTACAGAGAAGTTGGGGGGAAATCTAGACGATTTCATTTTAAAACTGAATCCTGAATAAGTGGACATTTACAAGGTGGTAGAGGATAGTCTAGGCAGAGATGCAGAGCTATGAAAGTAAGGTGTATTCAGAGAATTGAAGCATGGGGTGATAGGTGGGATTTATTAAAGTTATTAATTTAGGCCTTTCTTTTGTAGAACCAATAACAGTGGAAGTGGCTTTTAGAAATCCTTTGAAGGTTCCACTTTTGCTGACTGATTTGTCATTGCTGTGGAAGTTTCAATCTAAAGATAGTAGTGGAAAGGATAATGAAGAAGTTAAAGAACTAGTAAGTTATTAAAAGGTATTTGTAATAAGCATGTTTTAGTAATCGCCTAACAGATGCATAACATTTCAATTTTTTGTTTAATGAGCTACACTTATCTTTTATGTTTATTTTTCCCAGTTATAAAAAGTATGACATATGCTTATTGTTGAAAATTAAGAATACAGAGAACATAGGGAATAAAGATAAAACTGTCTTCTTAGTATTTAGAAATAGTGACTTTAACACTTTTCTGTATGTCTTTTCAATCATTTTCACTTGCATGCTTTCTCTCATGTATGGGATTCTTTCATATTATGTATGTTGGGTTTTTTTTTTCATTCTGTGTTGATTCATATGCATATTTTAATATTAAAATGTCTCAGTGTTTCATTTCTGTATAATGTTCCCTCATGGATGACCTATAAGCTCTCCTAATATCTCTCCCCTGATAGTTGTTTTAGAAGTTCGCATTTGTTTACTATTATATTAATACAGTGGTGAAAATTTAGATGTATAGTTTTTTTATCCTTATCATTTTTGTAGTAGAGATTCCTGGGCATGAAGTTAAAGCATTTTCAGGGAATATGTTATTTTAGTACTCTCTTGGTTTCCAAAAAAGGTTATACCAGTAAGCTTTTACCAATAATATATGGGATTGCATATCTTATTTTTGCAGCATTAAGTATTCTTATTTATAAAAAAAAATCTTTAGATTTGATTGGTAAGAAAAATGCAATTTTACTTTATTTTTTTCTATCTCATTCTTTAATTTCTGGTAAAGTTTAAGTTTTTCTATTTTTTATGGATTGTCTTTATATATACATATTTCTTTTCTTTATTTATGTCTGTGATAAGCTCTTTAAGATAGTTATTTTTGAAGCAGGAATGACTTGAACAAATAATTTTCATTACCAAGCTGATTGTAACAGAAATAACTAGGACAGTACATTTTTTACTCATTTATTAGGTTATTCACTATAGTATATAACTTTAACCTCTTTATACTACCTTGTTATATGCTTTAATAACGTGGTAAATATTATTTTGGAACTGGCAAATATCCCAACATTTTGGCACTGATTAGTGGAGAGAGAACTTGAAAGAAGATATATGTCAACTTTATTATAAGTTATTTCTCTTGAAGTGTTTTGATTTCTAAAGATTGTCTTATTTAAAGTCTTAAGTCCATTAAAGACATTTTGTGATTATTTACACTCATTGTGAATAGTTTGAAAGATTGAGATTTTGTAGTAGGCTCTATTCTGACTGGAATTTTAGCAACCTCATGAATTTTTCTAATGTTTTTGGGTGCCTGGAGTACAAATTAGAAGTACACACACTGCTTTCTCTTGGAAAAATTTTTTTAAAGATCCATTAGCTTTTTAACTGTATTAGTCTGTTTAATATATTAGATTTTAAAGGAGGTTTATTAAAGTTAACTGAAAATTTTCATTGTGTATAATTTACACTTTTTCCTGTAAATTTCATACTCTTGGGACTTCTTCATATGCTTCTGCTGATGGACTAAGATGCTGAACTGGAATTCAGGGAAATGTAATTTTTATTGTGTGAAATAACTAACTTCATTGTAAAAGTAAAACAGTGTTTATGAGGACCAGCTTTACTCTCAAGTGTGAGTCAGTTAATTCTACTTTGTTATATGACCAGAGATTATAGTCTCTTATAGAAGTCCTTGATTTGGAGGACATAGGCCTTCTTTTGGTCTTTCCTACTGCCCTTACTGTCCGCCAGTCTTTTATGCATCATACTTAAGTGCCATTACTTTGTGTAACTGGCTGATTTGGAAAAAGAGGCTAGTCAGAGTAGAAGATGGAGAAATTTTGCTCTTATTGCAAGATTAAACTAAATGGCCGTTTTGGCCAGTGTTGACAATTAGTAGCTGAACTTTATCTCTTGACTTTTATCTTGATGGCTGCAACTTTTGAGTAGGTCACTTATCCTCCTCTCTTGAATTGGACTGAATTAAATGAAAAAATGTATGTATCATGCATTCTGCTGCTGCATGGCTTTACTCCATGTGTGAAAGTAAAACACTTTGCATTTTGTTTAGCACATAGTAAGAACCTTATATGCTAACTATAATTATTGCTATTATTCTAAGTGTTGACATATAGGAATGTTAATATTCTGATACTTTATTCATTAGAATGTTTATTTTACAAAATCATTTATTTTTCAGGTAACAGGTGAACCTGAGATGATTGGAACTGAAGTTATTTCAGAATTTTTAATTAATGGTGAAGAATCTAAAGTGGTAACTATTACTTTTTTTGTCTTAAGCCTTTCAAAATGTAAGATGCAAACAAATTTTAAAATCAAGTTTATTCAGTTTGTTTTATATTCTAGCTTTCTTAAAAGCTAAAATTTGGAAGACTAGGAAATAGGAATTGCACAAGAGGAAGTTGCTGGAAAGAGTAGATTTGCAGCAGTCTTTGGTTTGTTAATTTCCAGAGAAGCCTGGTGAAAAGTTTTTGTTTTTTTGAAGGGAGTCAGTGTGGTAATTTCATATGACCTTTGCTTGTCCAGAATATTTTGTTTTTTGTTGACTTTGAAGTGTTAATGAAGATCCAGGCCTGTAAACATGTAGAATTTACAAATTTTCTTTTGAAGAAAATGCTTTCCAATATAAGAAATTAATTATTCAAAAGTTTAGGTCATGAGTTTATATTTTTGCAATATTAGAAATTTAGGTATTGCACTATTTAAGATTATAATGAAAACAGATAATAAGAGTGACTTAAATATCTCCACAGGCAAGACTAAAGCTCTTTCCCCATCACATGGGGGAGCTGCATATTCTGGGAGTTGTTTATAATCTTGGCACTATTCAGGGCTACATGACAGTAGATGGCATTGGTGCTCTTCCTGGATGTCACACAGGTAAAATTATAACATTGCTCAACAGATACAGAACTAGTAATTAAAAGTCTGTAGAATAAAATGAATGAAAATGAGATGTTTTTAAAATAGGTTTAATGTACCTTAACAAAGGTATTTGGATAATTTTAAACTCTTCCATTGCTTCAAAAATCAACTTTATTCCCCTCTAATGTATTTTGTATCTCAAAATAAGTAAATCCTAACAAGAAATTAAGCATCATACAATAGGTGTGGTTAAACATAAAAATAAAATATACTTAATTCTTTGATTAACCATGCTGCTCAGTAATTGTCTAGAAATTTTCTAGAAATAATCTGAAAGTTACAGTACTTAGGTTAAATTGATATCATTTAACATACTAAATTATTTTAGGGCATTGATTGTTTTTTGTTTCAGGAAAACATTCCTTGAGTATGTCAGTCCGAGGGAGACAGGATTTAGAAATTCAAGGTCCTCGGCTTAACAATACAAAAGAAGAGAAAACATCTATTAAATATGGTCCTGATCGACGTTTAGATCCCATTATCACAGCGGAAATGCCACTATTGGAGGTATTTCACTTTTTAAAACTTCATGGATTAATGAATTGTCTATAAGGTCAGATTACATTTTCAATAAATGAATTTTACTTTGAAGTTAGTGATATTACATTGAACCATACTTTTTAATTATTCAACTGGAGTTAAATATATCTAATTCACAAAGATAAATCATAGCCAGGTTATAAAATATAAACCTCAAAATATTAATGGAAATTGAGAAAATATATTTAAAGAACACTTTGTTTATTAAAATCAGTGGCTCTTTTTTGATAAGGTACAAAAATAATATGGGAATTAATGCTTATAAAAAGTTTAAGCAAAATACATAAATATATGAATAAAAACCAATATTCCCTTCAGTTCTCTGTTTCCTACCCTACCCAACTTTCATGCCATCTAAGTTAAAGCTTTTTTAGGTTACAGAAGATAGAAACTGATGGCTAGGTAGCATAAGTCAAAAGAAAAAATGTTTATTATTTAGTTGAAGGATATTGGAACATCTTTAGAAACTAAAGTATTATTGAACAATAAGTCTCAAAGTAGAATAAGGACTTGGCACGTCCAAGAAATTTAGCAGCAAATGTTTGTAAGCCTTTAGAAAGCATTGCTTTCGATATGACCTTAATCTAACAACTTTTCCAATCTTTGTGCCACTTTATTACAAGTTTCAAGTTTGTGGGAGAGAAATTTGGCCTACCTTGGACCAGTGGCAGCGTCATGTAGTGTCACAAACACTGGCAGAAGGTCTTTTCCTCCTGCTTTCTCAAGTTTTCCTACTTAAAAGAGTTAGAAGCTTAGCCATTTACCTTCTAAAAGTGCTAGTGATACTAAATCGGTGTTTCTCTTTTCAGACCTTTCATTGTACACTCATATGTAGTTTTAGTAATTATAAATGGAATCCTACTGTACGTTTTACTCTTACTTGCTTAGTCTTTGTTTTCATTCAGTAAAAATTCCTTTTTTTACAGCTGTATATGGCATTCCTTATGTATATATATCATAATGTATTTTAATCATTTATCTATTGATGAATGTAGTTCTGGTTTTTCATCATTACTGACAGTTCCTCAGTAAATCACATTATGTATATATGTTATCCATATTCTAGTTTATATGAAAGTGGAATTGGGGCCAAAGGGCATATAAATAAAACAATTTCGCAATATTCTACAAAATTACCTTCAGCAAGTCTGTAGCAATTTGCACTTTTCCTTGAGAATGCTTCACATCCATTGCTTCACATCTATGTCATACTGGATATTACCACTTTTTTTTTTTTTTTAACTTTTGTGAATCAGATTGGTGAAAAATGACATTCTTTTATTTACATTTCTCTGATGTCTGATAAGATTGATCAGTCTTCATATGTTTTTTTGATCATATGATTTCTCCTTCCATATGTCCATATGATACCTGTTGATATCCTTTGAATTGGCTATCGTTTCCCTTTTCTCACTGGATGATTTTTATGGTCCGTCATCTTATGCTTGTAGTGGGGAAGGAGTAGGTATATTCATGAAAAGATGGTGTGTGTGTGTGTGTTGAGGGGAAGGTACTGCTGAGCTACATGTATTTTGCCCAGGTTTTACACTTGCTTCATTGTTTCATTTAAAGAGTTGTGTAGGGCAAATAGACTTACAGATTAACTTCAGTGCTAGTCTCTGATTGATAAATATTTTACACATATTTTAACTTTGATTTGGTGTCTCTCACCATGTTAAGGTTTTTAACATACATGAAGTCCTATCTGATTGTCCTTTGTTGTTTCTGAGTTTTATAATTACTTACAGAGACTTCTGTAGTCAGAACTTTTACAGTTTTATTTTTTAATGTTTATATTCTTTTTAAATCCAAAGGAATAATACTCTATTGAATGTCAAGGGGTAGGGAATGAAACTTTGTTTCTAGTCCTAATTATTTTAAATTGAATATTAGAAACTTATTATATCATCTTTCTAATATACTAATATCCCAAAAAGTATGCATACCTGTTTTTTTTTGTCTTTTGGATGTTTTATTTTGTTTTGTTTGGATGATACTTATTCTGCTTGATAATAATTCCTCATGTTTCTGGGTCAATACTAGATTCTAGCTTTATTATTTTTCTTAATCTGGCAAACTGAATATTTCTCATAGTCTTTAATTTTTTTCTTTTTTCTTACACTTGTGTCATTTTTATCCAAGATTGTCAAGTTCCCATAGTAATGTATTGGGTTTTTATTAGGATTTGCTTTGCTACACCTAGTCATTCTAAGGCTAAAGATTGAAATGCGTTGAAATCCAAATTTTATTTTTAGGTCTATTCATCATTTTAGATTAGAAGTCACTAATTAATATACAGTTTGCTTGGAATTCTATATGTAAGAGTTTGCTAGAGCTTTACTTTCAAAAGGGAAGATTCTGACTACTATGGTTAAATTGAGATCAGTCTCTAGGGGATACTAAAATACTCTATTTTTAATGATTTTACTAGCTTATAATTTTCATTGTATCGTATTATTAAGATGGTCTTCATTATTAAGATTGGTAAAAGTACAAGTGGCTTTTAAGTGCACAATTTCTCAGATGACAAATTATGTATAGAACCTTACTTTTAGACTTCTTTCTAAGCCCTATTTCTAATTACCTTGGGAAGTTTCTTCTCTTATGAAATGAGGAAAGTTGAACCAGATGGTGTTTGATTTTAAATCTGTTTAACCCAATAGTCTTCAAATTTATATTTTATTTTGTTTTTGATATTGCTAGTTCTGTACTTTTCTTCTTGTATACTGTAGTGGGTTTTTAAAAAACTTTGTTACAGATGTAGTTCTCCTTGAAGAGAGTATTTTAACAGAGGACCTCTTATTCTACATAATGACAATTGGTGTTTGGCTGATTAAACAAAAAAGGTTGTAAAGTAAATAACAAAAAAATAAAATAGACCCATACTCTAAATATTTTATCTTAAGAAAACATACAAATGTACATTTATTCGCTATTTTGGGGTTGGGGAAGTGGATTTAGGTCAGAGGCCTTTTCTATGAGTTCCTCGTTATTGGTACAGGTTTCCTAATAGGAATTTTGTTTGTCTTTCATGCATTCAGCCACATCTATAAGTTACCATTTTACATTTCCAATTTCGGTTTCATTAGAGTGAGAATTTAAAGACAGTTAAGTGGTTTAAGCACAGTATATGTCTAGATTAGAGTTTATTTAAAGTTGAAAACAATACTTTCGGGCAAAGTTGGAAGCAGTTTACATAATGACTTAAACAAGTTTGAGAATAGTGACTCTTCAGGAGAGGGAAAGAAGGCACTGTAGAAAGCCTCAAAGTCACTTAATGTTCACTACCTTAAACATTACTCAGTATTTTCTACTAAGATATTAGAGAAATTGGTTAATCCAACAAACCACAGGATGAAGTCAAATAAAAAGACTTTTTATTATATGTGGATCAATAGTGGTAGACATTAATATTGGGAAGAGATTTCATGGAATATTCCTATTTCTACTATCTTATGTCAGAAGTACTTTGTATATTTTGAATTAAGGGAGTAGTGAAAGAAGTTACCAGTCTAGTATCTGATGAAATAATCCCTTGTAATATGTATTAACCAAAACAAGAGTGAGGATGAAAATTAAGCCCATTGAAAAGAGATAAGAATTAAAATGTCATGTGTATACTACCACACTGAAAGTAGACTATGAGCTGTGAACTATAGCCACTTACTAGAAATTGGGGATCAGAAATATTTTGTTCTCAAGTTGTATTCAAGAAAGTGGTGTTACTCCAAAACTTCCATCATTTATTTTTTACTTTGTGTTAGGAAAAATTTTAATACAGAAAAGTAGAGAGAAGAGCAGGCCTCTTTGAGTCTCCACTGTGTAGGCATTATGTTGTGTAGATGTACCATAGTTTATTCAACAAGACTTGCGTGATAGACATTTGATTTGTGTCTAATCATTTTCTGTTACAGATAAAACCACAGTGAATAGCCTTATGCATACTACTTTCTACTCACATGTATATCTTTAGGAGAAATTAGTGGAAGGGAGAGTCCTGGGTCTTGGTCTTATTGGCCATTTAAATTTAAAGCTGTCACAAAAAGGACTTTAAGCAATTGTGTACTTGAAGTAAAGGTTAGATATATTGATTATTTTTAAAGAGCAAATATTTAGTAAAATTTTTATTCTGAAGATATGTTACGTAGTATCAGTGCATCACTATTCTGCTAATTCCAGCACCCTTCCCATTTTACCAGTGCCTGAGCTGTCTTGGTGGTAATCAGGTGTCCATGTATTTTAGTGTGTCTTTCCAGTACTCTTTCAACTGTTTTTGACATATCTCAAAATTTACATTCCTTCACAAGTTTTAACTTACTTGACTAAGTTTATTTGACACTGGCTAATCAGTACATAGTCGGTGTCTTTAATACAATACTATGCCCAGTTTTGTCTTGTTTTTTTCCCCCTATCTTAACCTGTGTTTTGGATTTCTACGTTAATTCTTTATTTTTTCATACCCATTGTTAAAGCTTCTGTTGTCCACAAAATTTATCTGCTTCCTTAAGACTATGGCCATAGTGAAGTTCCATTCAAACTTAGATTATTAAGAAACGTAGGTATTTCCACTGGATTTTAATCACTCCTATGGTACTGCCAAGCCATAACTTTATTAGAATATTTTTTTCTCATGCTTTTACCTTCATATCCCTCCTTTCTTAGATGCTATTAGTGTACTGACATTTATACTTAACCATCTTTTCAATGCAAATAACTTACTAGACGATTTTGTTACCCCATATTTCTGCCTCTCTAGTATACCTTCACATTCCCTTATCGGGAATCCTAAGGCCAGATGTGTGTTGAAAATCACTTTTATATCCTTAATTTTTAGAAATTGTGTGTGTATGTATGCATGTGTTTATATCTGAAGTGTTATATAACCCCATTGGGTTTGTGGTAACATCTGGAAATCAAGCACATTTAATATTGTGTGAGTGAACCACATGAATATCACGCTGAATAGGAAAGGGTTTAAAAAGCCTCTGTTAGATTGGGTTTTGCTCTCATGTGAGTTACTAAAAGTTTGAGGTTGTTCAGGGCTTTTTGGGTTTTAAAATTATAGATATGGAATCATGGATCTGTATATCCTTCCCTTTTAAGACCTATGGTGTAGGGATCCCTGGGTGGCGCAGCGGTTTGGCGCCTGCCTTTGGCCCGGGGCGCGATCCTGGAGACCCGGGATCGAATCCCACGTCGGGCTCCCGGTGCATGGAGCCTGCTTCTCCCTCTGCCTTTGTCTCTGCCTATCTCTCTCTCTCTCTGTGACTATCATAAATAAATTAAAAAAAAAAAATTAAAAAAAAAAAAAGACCTATGGTGTATCTTTGCATCTTAATGTATATAAAAATTGTTGCATAATTTGACATTATAGGGCTTCTCAACTGATAATGATTTAATTCACATAGTCATGTTAAATTACTTGTAATTTGTCCATAGTCTACATAGTTGTCAAAGTTTTGCTGATAGCTTACTTGTGTCTGATATTTTATCTTTAATTTGTAACTCTGCAATCTGCTACTGAATAGCATTGGTCTCTGTCTCATCTTTTCTTTTTTTTTTTTTTTTAAAGATTTTATTTATTTATTCATGAGAGACACAGAGAGAGAGAGAGGCACGGACACAGGCAGAAGCAGGCTCCATGCAGGGATCCTGATGTGGGCCTCAATCCCAGGTGTCCAAGATCAAACCCCGGGCTGAAGGCGGTGCTAAACCACTGAGCCACCTGGGCTGCCCTGTCTCATCTTTTCTTAAATGGAGTTGTTAATTGCCACATATTCAGGGAGATATCAAAGAGAATTAATAAAATAATTGTAAACCTTTAGTAAAGAAATAGTATCTTAAATTGTTATTCATTAGAGGTTTGGAATTTTTAACAAGCAATATAATAATATTTTTTCCCTCCAATGCAGGTGTTCTTTATACATTTTCCTACAGGGCTCCTCTGTGGAGAAATCCGAAAAGCATATGTAGAATTTGTCAATGTCAGCAAATGTCCTCTTACTGGATTGAAGGTTGTTTCTAAACGTCCAGAGTTCTTTACTTTTGGTGGTAACACAGCTGTTCTAACACCACTAAGTCCCTCAGCTTCTGAGAACTGTAGTGCTTACAAGACTGTTGTGACAGATTCTACCTCTGTGTGTACAGCACTCATATCATCAGCTTCCTCTGTGGACTTTGGCACTGGCATAGGAAGTCAGCCAGAGGTGATTCCTGTTCCCCTTCCTGACACTGTTCTTCTACCTGGGGCTTCAGTTCAGCTACCAATGTGGTTACGTGGGCCTGATGAAGAAGGTGTCCATGAAATTAACTTTTTGTTTTACTATGAAAGTGTTAAAAAGCAACCTAAAATACGGTGAGTATTATAAAATTTTCTTGATTAACCTGCTTAATGTATGTGCACAAATTCAAATAAACATTTTGGTATTTGTTAACATATGTCATTGTTTCTTAAGAAATTACCCTCTTCCAAATTGTGCATGATGTTTATATTTGAGCTTGTCCCTAATATAAGTCCTAATAGCTTAAAGTAGAAAAAAATGAAGCTATTTTAATCTTTTTAGTGGCTTCTATCTATAAACTTCATGATTCTCTGATAAAACTAAGTATTCTAACCAAAGTTATCACATAATAATGAAACTTACAAATACCATTTGTATATGAAGATAACCATATAATCATCCTGTTGCAAGAAAATTATTTTACCTTTCCTTTTCCTTTGTACCATCTCCTGACCCCTGAGAATATATGGGGGAAAAGTATGTACTTGCAGAACAGATGATTAGGGTGGTGTTATAATGAGGGTCACTGAAGAAATCAAACATTGTTGTTCACAAAGGTATGTGGCCCATATATTATTAAACAACAGATTATTTTATTTGTGATAATGCCATTGCCACTTTTATAAAATTAATTAGAAGTAATTGTGTTACTCCATTTATTAATGGAATATTTAAAATATCTTGCAAGACTTACTGTGAGGACAAAATGATAAATTATTTATAAGTATGGGGACATTTGAAATACTCAATAAATATTAATTCTCATTTGGAAGACAGTAGAGCATCCTCTGGCCAAGGCAGTAAGGGAAGGCTTTGTGGAATATAGTAGTGATGAAATGAGCTTCCAGAGAATGTAAAGATTTCAGAATTTGGATATCCAGGGGGATAGGCAAGAGAGTAGTGAGTATTCCAGGGAGTGACTATAAATATAAATGAAGATTTGTAAATTAGGAAATATTAACTGAGTATAGTTAATTTGGTCACAGTGTCTAAATATGTGTAAAAGAAGTAAAGGGGAAAATACTAGAACTAATAAATTTTTTTTATTACTGAATTCAGTAAAGTTGTAGGTTACAAAACATATAGAGATCAATTGCATTTCTATATATTTATAATGAACTATCAGAAAGAGAAATTAAGAAAACAGTCCTATTTATAGTCGCTTACAAAGGAATACCTAGGAATAAATTTAATCAAGGAAGTAAAAGACCTATGCTCTGAAAACTATAAGACATTGATGAAAGAAATTGAGATGACACAAATCAATGGAAAGATACACTGTGTTCATGGATTGGAAGAATTAATATTGTTCAAATGTTCATACTACCCAAAGCACTCTACAGATTCATTAAAATTCCTATCAGAATACCAATGGCGCGTTTTACAGAACCAGAACAAAGAATCTTGAAATTTGTACGGAACCACAAAAGACCCCAAATAGCCAAAGCCGTCGAAAAAGGACAATAAAGCTGGAGCTATCATGCTTCCTGATTTCAAGCCATACTACAAAGCTGTAGTTAGTAATCAGTGCAGTATGATACTGGCACAAAAACAGACACAGAGAGTAACAGAACAGAATAGAGAGCCCCAAAATAAATGCATGTATATGTGGTCAGTTAATCTATGACAAAGGAGGCAAGAATATACAATGGAGAAAATAGTTTCTTCAATAAATGATGCTAGGAAAACAGGATAGCTACATGCAAAAGAATGAACCTGGACCATTGTCTTATACCACACACAAAGATAATTCAAAATGGATTAAAGACTTAAATGTAAGACTTGAAGCCATAAAACTAGAAGAAAACATAGGCAGTGAGCTCTTTGACATTGATTTTAGCAATATTTTTTTGGGGGGGGGTTCTTCTCAGGCAAAGGCGGCAAGCTAAAACCAATGGGATCGCAGCTTTTGCCAGTGAAGGAAACCGTCAGCAAAACAAAAAGGCATCCTGCCAAATGGGAGAAGGTATTTGCAAATCATGCATCCAATAAGGGATTAATATCTAAAATATACAAAGAACTTACACAGCCTAATAAACCCAAAATATATAAAGAACTTACACAGTCTAATATTAAAAGAATTTAAAAATGGGCAGGGGATCTGAGTAGACATCTTTCAAAAGAAGACTTAAGATAGGCCAACAGGCAAAGGAAAGAATACTCAGCATCACTTATCAGAGAAATGCAAATCAAAACCGCAATGAGATGTTATCTCATACTTATCAGATTGACTGTTACCAAAAGACATAAAATAGTAAGTGTTGTTGAGGATGTGGAGAAAAAGGAACCTACATACACTGTTGGTGGAAATGTGACTTGGTACAGCCACTTACAGAAAACAGTATAAAAGTTCCTCAAAAAAATAAAATATAGAACCACCACACCATCAAACAGTTCCGATTTGGGGTATTTACCAGAAGAAAACAAACTATTTCAAAGAGATATATATACCCCTGTGTTCATTGCAGTATTATTTACAATAGCCGAGGTATGGAGGCAACCTAGGTGTCCATCTCTAAGCATAAAGGTGTATGTGCATGCACACACACCACACACACATGAATGTAACCCAGCCGTAAAAAAAAAAAAAATGAAATCTTGCCATTTGTGATAACATGGGTGGACCGAGAGGGTATTATGCTAAGTAAAATAAGACAGAAAGACCATATTATTTTACTTATATATAGAATTCAAAAAACAAAATAGAAACAGACTCCTAGACACCAGAAAGAAGCTGCTGGTTATCAGAATGGGGAGGGGGTATTGGGGTAGGTGAAATAGGTGAAAAGGATTAAGAGGTACAAATGTTCAATTCTTAAGTAAGTCATGGGGACATAATGTAAAAGGAATATAGTTAGTGATATTAAAATAGTTTTGTATGATGACAGATGGCAACTAGATTTATCAAAGGGATCATTTCATAGTGCTTCCAAATACTGAATCACTATAATTTATCCCTGAAACTCCTAGGATATTGTATTTCAATTGTACTTAAAAAAAATTTAAGAGGTAATATTTTTTAAAAAAAGGAGTAAAGGGGAATTAACATTGAAATGTAAAGAGCTCTGTTGTGGAGGGCTTTGAATGCCAGATGAAAGTTTGGGGTTTACTTGATAGGGGATCACTTGCTTCAGAACTGTTGTCAGGGAAGAGGCATAATCCGTATATTGCTACATGAAAATTATTTTCATGTGCTGTACTGATGAGTTTGGTGAGCAGACATGCCCAGAGTTGGGGGACTATTAGTTTCCTTCCAAACTGAGAAGAAAAAATTGAACTGAAGTTATCCTAACTGGATAATTTTACTGTATTATGCTCTTTGTTTTTGAGTATGATTGGTCCTGAGAGCAATAGGTTTTTAAAGAACTAGAGAATCAAAATACATGGAGAGGTTCTTCTATTAAATCTACAATTTTTTATTTCTTCAGCCACAGAATATTAAGACACACTGCAGTCATTTGTACCAGTCGGTCTTTGAATGTACGAGCCACTGTCTGCAGAAGTAATTCTCTTGAAGATGAGGAGGGCAGAGGCGGCAATATGCTAGTCTTTGTGGATGTGGAAAATACCAATACTGTAAGTTGGTTTAAAACTAAATTTTAATTTTAATTACATTTGAAATGTTTCCTTTGTTTTTAGTAAAGGATTTTTTTTTTCCCCACAAGATGTCATAAGCTAGGGATTTGGGAATGTTCATATAGAACAGTGTGAAAACATCTTAATTTTCTATTAGCTTTGTAATTTTAAGTCTCTCTTCAAATAAAAGGACCTGGTGGCATTAATGTGATACATATTCATAAGATATATAGCCCCATATGTGAGTAATTCAGCACCAAATAAATCTGATAAAGTGCTTTCTAGTCTTACCATTTTTTTAAAAAGGTTTTATTTATTTGAGACCGAGAGCATGAGCAGGGAGAGGGGTAGAGAGAGAGAGAGAGGGAGAAGCAGATTCCCCTCTAAGCACGGAGCCCTATGCAGGACTCAATCCCAGAACCTGGGATCATGACCTGACCCTAAGGCAGATGCTTAACTGACTGAGCCACCCAGGCGCCCCTAGTCTCACCATTAAGAATCTATTGATGTAACTAAATTTGCAAAGTTCTGTTAGGATTTCACATTCCATATTAACTTGATAACCTTCACTTACACATTTTTGAGAGTATCATTTTCTTCATATAAAGCATTTCAAACATTTTACCATTCCTATTTATATATTCTAAATATAAAAATGAATATTATAGAAGGGAATGAAATCTCATGAATAAAATATCATCTTAGCTTCAGGTTGATTAAGTTCAGATAACTTCTTTGAAGTGTTACTTATTCTGTAATGTCCTTTGCTTATGGCTTTATAAATTTGTAAGATTGTCTCTTTTTAAGATAAATTGGGGTTTATATGCTAATACTTTGGTGTTCGTCAAAGAAAATAGCATTTGTTCACACAATTTAAAATTTTAATAATTTCAAATTAGCTCTTATTCAGGAGAATAAAAAACTATGTATAATTTAACTTTATGTGCATTGGCTGTGTATTGGGATTCTGATTTGTTATTTTTCTTGTTTGTTTTGTCTTGATGAGAATGAGCGATCTCAGAAAGATTAGAAGAAATAAAAAGAAAATGCTACAGTTTTGATTAAAAATTGACAAGGGGCACCTGGATGGTGCAGTTGATTAAGCCTCTGACTCTTGGCTTTAGACTCAGGTCATGATTTCAGGGTGGTAAGGTCGAGTCTGCTGTACCCCACCCCCAATTGTCCCCCCTACGTCCACCCTTGGGCTTTGTGCTCAGTGTAGGCAGTGTAGGGTCTACTTAAGTTTCTCTCTCTCTCTCTCTGCCCTGCTCTCCCATGCTTACACAGGCGTGCTCTCTCCTCTCTAAAATAAATAAATCTTTTTAAAAAACCGACCACAAATTTGATCTATTAAATACTAACAGTAACTCATTATTACAGCTTCTAATAACTGAATAACTTGTAGTATTTTAAAATTTGCCACTGGGTGTACATTATAGTTAAAAATAGTTCTTAGATAAAATGTTGACTTCTCTGTTTTCTTTAAATATTTTATTTATTTGACAAGAGCACAAACAGGGGAGTGGCAGGCAGAGGGAAAGGGACAAGCAGATTCCCAATGGAGCAGGGTGCCTGATACACAGTTCAATGTGGGGCTCAGTCCCAGGACTCTGGGATCATGACCTGAGTCGAAGGCAGATACTTAACCTACTGAGCCACCCAGGTGTCTCTTGACTTCTCTGTTTAAGGAGGGGGGCACTTGGGTACCTCAGTCAGTTAAATGTCCCAACTCTTGATCTCAACTCACAGGTCTTGATCTCAGGGTTGTGAGTTCAAGCATGCATTGAGTTTCATTCTGGGTTTGGAGCCTACTTAAAAAACAAAAAACAAAACAAAACAAAAAAAAACACACACAAAAACAATGTTTAAGAAGAGTTTAAGTAACTTAAGCTTTCCAAAACCTATATTGTTTATTTCAAAGTAAAAATTTCATTTTATGTTAATCAGTACTTTGGTAGCAGTGTCAGAATATTGTATTCATTAAAATATTTTAAGTTCATGCTCCTAAGTTCTAAATGACCCTCTTTATTTCTTTTTGATAGAGTGAAGCAGGTGTTAAGGAATTCCATATAGTACAAGTATCAAGCAGTAGCAAACACTGGAGGTTACAGAAATCTGTAAATCTCTCTGAAAACAAAGGTTTGTGCCTTTTTCCCTCTTCATAGTAAATTCTCACATCTTCATTGCTTGCTTTTTTTTTTTTAGTGTAGTATTATAATATAGATTGTTGGTACCTTTTTTATAATGAACTTTTTTAAGCATTAAGTTGTGTGTTCTTTAGTTTGTGAGTGCAAACCAAATTACCTTTCTTAATCCGTTCTTCCTCATCTTTTTATTCTCTTCCACATCTTTCTGTTTGCATTTTCTTTATTCAGTTGGAAAACTGGTGCTTGAGTACATGATCACTTTTAAAATTTCAAATCATACAGAAACATGTAGACTAGAATATGGAAGTTTCTTTTTGTTTCCTTTGCCATCGTAGGCTGTTTTTTCTGTGTATAACAATACCTCTATAGTGATTGATTTTTCTGTGTATTTCCATATATATACACACACACACACACACGCTCAAACAGAAGAATATACATACTTGTGATATATATTGACAAATTGTTTTCCAGAATATTTCTGTCATTTTATTGTCCTGGCATTAATATGAGTATGCCAGTGCTTATAAGAGTGGAGTGAAGCTGACAAAAGGATATTTGCTCTTTCTGGAGAAGAATTATATAGTACATTTCAAAAGATATAAAAATATTTAAACTCATATTTAGCCTTCTAGTAAACCTTACTTTTGGTTTTATACAAAGGAATTAATTCAAAACCCATACATTGAAAGCAGAGTAGTTTATTGCAAGGTTATAGTTAGTACAGAAAAATTCACTGTGGCTTTAATTTAAATTTAATTACAGCTCAAGTCTATTTTTAGTCATTAAAATATATTAACATTTTAAAAGTGTTTGGAATAGTGAGAAAATGCATCATACACAATGTGTACATATAACAATCTGGATATCATGCATGTGAATAAATACTGAAAGGAAACGAAATGATAGATTGATGCAATTGTGGACTTCCTGGTTCCCAGGTTTTGATCTTTTTAAACTTTTTTATCTGTACTGTCTCTCACACACATGCACACATGAATATATATTTCAAGAAAATTGAATTTCATCCTTTAAAAGAGCTGAGTGAAATTTACTTTATGGAGATGAAAACAAAGATGTTTTTCATTAAACATTATTTATAATTATGAATTATTTCCCAGTTTGACTAAGGAAGTTTGAATAATGAATTAGGTTTTACCATGTCATAAGCTGAGAAAGATCTTTGAAATTTTTTCTTTGCTTTCTAGATGCCAAACTTGCCAGTAGGGAGAAGGGAAAATTTTGCTTCAAGGCAATACGGTGTAAAGAAAAAGAAGGTAAATTCATTTTATTTTCATACTTTCTTAATAGCCATTTTATATTTCATGCCAATGATATGATTAGTTTGTTTTCCCGTTTTTCAGTTGCCACACAGCCCTCAGAAAAATATACCTTTGCAGATATCATCTTTGGAAATGAACAGGTATGCAAATAAGCAAATGGCATTTGATTTTTAAAAGTCAAAGTTCTAGAATATCTATTTTGGCAAAACTTTTGCTTTAGTAACCCCCCAAATCTTTTCAACTTTGTTGGGTTTTGCAACTTACTACCTTCATGTTCCAAAACAGACCAGAAATGCTATATGGATTTTATCATTTTAATAGTTAAAACTTCCTTTTGAGAATATCACAGGAAAAAAGTATGATCCTTGGGATTAAAAAACGAAATTGGATTATACAAGGGAACTTACTTAATTAGGGAAAGTGATCACACTGGGACATAAAGGTGTTATTGTCTAGATTTTGGTATATCACATGGTTCTGACATCCAAATAATAAACTTTTCTGTGATTTTAAATATATTGTTTAGGACAGTGATAGTCCAACTTAATTATTCGTAAGATCACCTAAAGCAGTGGTTTACAGACTTACAGAGAATGTGCATATGAGTAAGCTGAGGCTCTTGTTAAAATGCGGATTTTAGTTCAGTAGGCCTAGGGGTGGGACCTGAGATTCTAAATTATTATAAGTTGGGTCACCTGGCTGGTGCACTCAATAGAACATGTGACTCTTGATCTTGGGGTTGTGTGTTTAAGCCCACGTTGGATTTAGAGTTTACTTATTATAAAATATGCATACTAAATTATTATAAGCTCCTAGGTGATGTTGAGGTTACCAGTCTACAGACCCTATTTTTGATACAGGAAATTTTGTAAAGATGAAGCTTTGCCTCCCCACCTCTAGAACTGTGGCTCATTACGTCTTGGGTGGAGTTTGGGAATAAGAATTTTCAACCAGCTCTGTAGATAATCTGAATAGGTGATCTGGTGATCTGCTTTGAGAAATACTGGACCAAGAGTGTAAAATTCCATGTAGCTATGCCCTGTTACTGTTATTATTGCTACTATTTCTGTTACTGTTTGTTTTCCTTTGATAATCCTAAACATTCTTATACTTTTGTATTTCTCTTGCTGTTTGCCTTCATCTGACAGACTCTTTATGGCTATCTTTTGACTATTTGAAGAAATAATTTTTTAGAAGTATCTCAATGTACCAAAAGTCCAGTAATTCCAAAACAAGTATGACTTTTGGCGACACTGTGCCGCCTGAATGATTTGAGTTTAGGTTTCATGATTTCAAGTTATTTGTTCTGTTTATTTCTTTTTGAAACTTAAAATCCTTAGAGACATAATCAAGATCCTTAAATTGTATTAAGATTGTAATTTTTATTGTATTTGTTGCCAGATAATTTTGTATAGGAGTACTGAAGAAGGCAGAAACAAAGACATTTTCCCTTTTGATGAATCTGGTTGAGTAAATAGAACTCACCAAGCACTACAGATTAATGAGAAACCTATGGGGACAATTATTTACCAGAAAATAGTTCACTCTTAAAGGGGGAAACATATATTTATTAATATTTAATAATTAACTTGAAACTTAGTATCTATAAAATATAGCCTAGAATGCAGGGAATCATAAGTGTAGGGATTTTACTGTGAAACACAATATTCCATTAAAGGAAATCTTGCAGTTTTGATTCCATTTAATTTTTTTTTTTTTTAAGATTTTATTTATTTATTCATGAGAAACACAGAGAGAGAGAGAGAGGCAGAGACACAGGCAGAGGGAGAAGCAGGTTCCATGCAGGGAGCCTGACATGGGACTCGATCCTGGGTCTCCAGGTCACACCCTAGGCTGAAGGCAGCACTAAACCGCTGAGCCATCCAGGGATTCCTCCATTTAAAATTTTTTTAAAAAATTCTTTTCTTCTCATGTTTTTTTTCCTTCAAGTATAAAAGCCACATTAAGACCAGTAGTTCCATTTGCATTCTGTTTTAATTGGATGTTGTCTGGTGTTCTAACTATCTGAATGAGAAATATTTCTGTTATATTAATAGTACAAAGAATATTACTTTTCAGTAATTTATTTTTTATTCGTTTTCTTAGAACTACCCATCATCCTCTCTGGATGGTCAAACTTAAAATCCAGTGTAGATTAATTATTTCTAGGTAACAGCTTTAAGATTCAGGGTAATTTGTATCAAATATTTTAGGTGTTTAAATGTCTTATTGTGTTTTATAGCCTTCTTGTATTGACAAATTGACAAGAAATTATTGAATAAAAGCCTTTTGGTATATAGAGAAATATAAATTGTAGCAGGGTATATTTAGTTGAAAACATTTATGTAGATAAGTGATTTTCTTTTAACAGATAATAAGTTCAGCAAGTCCATGTGCAGACTTCTTTTATCGAAGTTTATCTTCTGAATTAAAGAAAGCCCAGCTATCTGTGCATGCAGAAAAACAGTCAATAGAGGATGCTGTGAGATTAATTCAGAAGTGCAGTGAGGTGGATTTGAATATTGTCGTATTATGGAAGGTATGTGTTACTGAATTATTTCAGCAAACCTTGCTTATAGTTACTTGAGCCTTAAGCTGAAGAACAAATGTAAGCTGTTACTTTTATTTTTTCTGCTTAAAATTTTCATTTTCAATATTAAAGTTATTTCATAACTTTTTTTAACAGTTCATAATGACTTCTTAAATACTTTTTTTTTTTTAGGATTTTGTTTGAGAGAAAGAGCGCATGAGTGGGAAGGAGGGGCAGAGGGAGGGGGATAAGCAGACTCCCCGATGTGGGGCTTGATCCCAGGATGCTTAACCAACTGAGCTACCCAGGCATTCCCCATAATGAGAAAGAATTCATTAAAATTATATATAGCTTTCTTCTCTGTTATTGTTACTTCTTAGTGGTACTGAGAATATTGTAGATATGATAAGCTCCATGAAAGCGGTATTATTATTAAATCTTTATTGTGGGCATTTTCAAACACTGAAAAAGAAAATATAGTACCATGAATCTTCAGATACGTATTACTCAGGCTCCATATTCACTAATTTGTTGCTGTTCATCTTTCATCTATTCCATTAGCCCCTCTCCTTTGTTTTCTTTTATTTTTGCCTTCCTTTGTTTTTTGCTGTAGTATTTTTTTAATGACATATTTTTTTATCAAATACAAATGCTTCTGTATTTACTTCTTGCAGATGAGGACTTTCTTATTTAACCTAACCCCAGAGTATTTTATCTCACTGAGTCAAATTAACAATAATTCTTAATTATTACCTATTTGTTGGTCTGTTTTCAGTTTTTCCAGATTATTTGAAAATATTTCAGTTTTTTTAAAAATCGGATCCAGATAAGATCCACACATGGCAGACCAGAATGAGATTGTTTAAACCTTAGTCTTAAGATTACCTGAGCTATAATACAAAGGAGGCTTGTTTTTTTAACAATGCACCCATTTGTATCTTATGCATATAAGAACTTATACATGTTACATATAATATATAATAAGATTATATTATAAAATATAATACTTTTATACTTTTTAAAAAACAATTGGCCTAAGGATATTCTCCGGAACACTATGGAAAGGTTTGATTTTGTGTTGTCTGTAATAAGGGCTCACATAGAGAGATATGCCCAGAGTAGATGATCAGTACATGTATTTTTAAATTGGTTCAGATACCCTATTCTTTTTTACTACATCATACATTTTCTACTAAACTTTTTTGAAACCAAGCGAGCATGAAGTTTTCTTTTTTTTGCATAAGTTTTAATTAAAGCTATTTAAACAAATTGGTACTTTCATTGATTATAAGTGTTTAATATTAAAAAGATCAGTTACACATTTTTAGTGTGAAATGTTGTTGAAGCTTAGAATCAGGATTCTATTTTCAGGCTCAGCGGTATTGTCCCTTAATATAAACCAACCACTCATTAAACGTATACTAACCCTTGGGGTATGTGGCTGCATTCCACAGATTTCTGCCACATAACAGTTTGTAATGTTTCGAGACAAAGTTTTGAGTAAATATATCTGTACTTTGTATTTATTGTTAAGTCCACAGTTAACTTTGGGGAGAAAAGTGTTTATCTTTTAAAAAACAGCCCTCAATAAAAGGCCACTTCTAGTATTGCTGATCACACGAAGAAGAAAACTAAGGTTATGATACTCCTTGGCTAGGAATTGGAAGTTTGAATAGAATAAAGAATAGGATACTAAGTTGGTAGTGTCTTGTATCTGAGATAAGTTTATCGCACACTCATTTGAGAAGTGACTGGTAGATTTTCTTTAGTGAGATCTCTAGATAATGCAAAAATGACACACTGAGGGAAAGGAAACTTGAGAAGTCATTTAAGTTGTGGAGTAGGAAATACAGGTAGCATAGGAGTCTTTCAATAAAATGTACGGGAGGAGAAAAATGAAGAGTTCAGACAACATTTTTCTGAAATATAATTGGAAAAGGGGCATAAAGTAATTCATAACCAATCTTAACCAAACAAAAAGGTTTGTTTTAAAAAGTTAAAGCCTTTGTGCAAAGAGGAGAATACATTATAGAATTCATCATGGCTATGGGTTATTTTTATTCAATCCCATGAGACTATTGGAAAAAACATGACATTTCTCAGAACCTTACCCTGTCCGCATTCATCCACTCAGGTCTACCGCATCAGGTGTATTGGATTGCGTATTGATGGACACGGAGTAGGTCCTGGGCTGTCCTGTTTCTTAGTGCAGCACTACTCCAAGTGTGATCTGCAGATGGCAGACTAGCCATGATAAAATAGAGAAATTGAAAATATGAAATGAAAACATTTAGAAATTTTTATAGCATTTTGGCTCAGAAATTTTGTGTCTGTTGAATATAACAGTAAAAAAAGACTTGTCAAACATTTTTTAAGCTTTTGTATTTGCATAATGTGATGCTAACAGTATACCAGACCCATTTACATATAACATTTTCTCTGGGACAGAAGTAATTTAAGAGGGTGATGAGTTATATGCTGGAACCAGTTGTGATATAGATGAAATCAGCCTTTTTTTTTTTTTTAAAGCATATGTACTTATTTAAGATATCTAAGGGTGTGACATTTCCACTTATAAGATTTATGATTAAAAAAAAGATTTATGATTGTACTCACTGATTTTGTTCTACTAGATAAACCATAGGGCATTTCAGAAGCAAGACTATGAGAAAAAATGTTTTGCCTGTATATTGACAGTCCAGTAACAAAAAGGCTTGTGTTATTATAGCACTGTTCTTTTGGACAAGTTTTTTTTTTCTTTTTTCTTTTTTTTTAAAGATTTTATTTATTTATTCATGAGACAGAGGGAGAGAGAGGCAGAGAGTTTTAATTAAAACTATTTAAAAAATAAATAAATAAAACTATTTAACAGGCAGAGGGAGAAGCAGGCTCCATGCAGGGAGCCCGATGTGGGACTCGATCCTGGTACTTCAGGATCATGCCCTGGGCCGAAGGCAGGCGCTAAACCTCTGAGCCACCCAGGACCCCTGGACAAGTTTCTTGAGAGCTGTAGAGAAAATTGAAAAAGATTTTAAGATGTGTCCCTTAAATGTCCAGGCCAACTGTGTTAAATTGAGATAAAACACATTTTGACAGATTCTTTATTGATTGAATAAATAAAAGTGGAAATGCTGACATTCCATAGTGTTGATAATTGTTAAGTAGCCATATTACTAATTCCATCAAATATTGCATTCATTACTTTTGAGGTTACTGCCAAGAAAGGTAACATTTTTGTGCTTTGTCTTAGGCTTATGTAGTAGAAGATAGTAAGCAGCTTATTTTGGAAGGTCAGCATCATGTTCTTCTTCGTACCATAGGAAAAGAAGCCTTTTCATGTCCTCAGAAACAGGTAATAACAGTTTTCTTTGGGTCTTCTTGTGAACTGTGGAGTTTTTGATTGATAGGTTTTTTGGGTTTTGGAAGGGATCTGGTTTGTGCAGCCTTTTATATTGAGATTTGAGTGGGGAGTTGGTGGCAAATAATTAAAATGAGAAATGAACATAAATTAAAATTTATTAGCATCTTGTAAAAGTATTAAGATGCACTTGTGATCTTGAGGTTTCTAATAAATATTCTATATTAAATCTAGAATTCATAGTTATAAAAAGAATTGATTTGCTTGAGAGGAAGGGAAACATGCCCAGACCTCCAGGAAGGCAGAGCATAAAATGTAAAGGATGGCCGGTGGAGAGGTACAGCAGCTGGTAATAGTGTTTAATGTCTTTTCTCATAAAACACTATTTTATTTTAGTAAAAAGTTCCCATAGGATGTATAAACAAAGTTTAAGCACATCCAGTAATTTAAGCAGTGGCCTTGTATTGTTTATAAATAATGGATCTTACTTTTAAGCTTTTCTCATTATTTTTGAAAGCTTTCATTTTGCAATTTTCAAACTTGCAGAAAAGCTGCAAGATTAGCATAAAAGACTCTCATAGTTTTCACCAGTGGTTAGCATTTTACCTTTGCTTTATGATTTTTTCTCTATTTATGTACACATTGATTTTTATTTTCTTAATCATTCCCAAGTAATTATTCCCAAGTAAATTGCAGATGTCCTTCTCCTCTGTCCTCATTTTCCTAAGAATAAGGACAGTCTCTTACATAATCACTAAATTCAGGAACTTTAACACTGATACAGTACTCATTTATAGTCCATATTCAAATGTCATCAGAGGTCTCCGTTATATTCTTGTAACAATTATTTTTTCCTAACCAGTATCCAGTTCAGGATCATGCATTACATTTACTTGTCAGGTCTCTGTAGTCTCTTTTAATCTGGAACAGTTTCTGAGCCTTGATCTGTCAATATGTCACTGACATCTTTGAAGAGCATGGGGCATTTATTTTAATGTAGAATAATACCTCTTTGGGCTTTCCTTGTGTTTCCTCATGATTAGATTAAGATCATGCATTTTTGGCAGAAATACTACAGAATTAATGTTATGTCCTTGCCAGTATATCAAAAAGCACTTGATGTTAATTTGTTTCATTACCAGTGCTGGATCATTTGATTAAGGTGGTATGCACCATATTTGTCTACAGTAAAGTTCTGTTTTTCCTTTCCTTTTCTAATAAGTAATTTGTGGGAGATAATTTGGACCTATGTAATAAATGTCTGATTTCTTATCAGACCTAGGTCCACTAGTTTTAGCATCCATTGGCAATTCTACATCTTGAATCAGTTTTTACTTCAGTAGTTACAAATGGTAATATTCCATTAGGTTTAATGAATATATCAAATTTAACCCCATATCTTTTTCTTTTTTAAAAACTTGGTTGTTTTTGCCTTTGATTAATACAGAAGTCCCAAGTTCTAGTTGTATAGTTATAAGTTTTTGATAATTTGGAACCTCTCAAACATTGGCAGAAATAGTATTTAGAAAATGAAAAAGTGATTGCTATATAAAATTTATTCTTGTTGTATTTTCATTTTACATACCATGAATGGCATATCCATTTTACATATTACATATGTATTTACAATATGTAATTACATTATTTACATAAATATTATAAATTATAGTTACAAAATTACAATATTTACATAAATATTTCCTTTGAAATATTTTTGCACCTTTGAAATATTTTTTATTCTCTTTATATGATTAACTGATCTTGGGATATAAGGCAGTTTCATAATACTGTGAATGATAGATTTGGAGCCCAAAGACTTTCAGATTGTTGACCAAATTACTTGTACAACTTGATGAACTTTAGCTTACTACTCACTTAGAAGACAAAGGTAATAGTTCATTAGTCCTTGCCTCTCTTGTGGTAGAACTATCATAAGGTATGAATCAGAAGCTTATTGTCAAATCACTGGACAAATATTTAGCACTGGTTATGAAAATACTTTTTGCTACTCTTAAGCTGGGAGAAGGGAAACTCTTAAATATTCTCTCAATAAATTAGCTCAGGCTTTTGGTATCCTTTTAAGGCCCTTGTTCGTGTGTTTTCCTCCTAATAAGTGGCATATGGAAATTTATTTATAATTTAGAAGTCTCAACAGCTTCTTTTTTTTACATTTAGAATATATTAAACAATAATACATTCTTTGAACTTTCTCTTAAAGTGTAAGATAAATACAGAATAGTTGAATAGCTTATTGAATTTCATGAATTGAAGAACACTCCAGTATAACCAGGACCCGGATCATGAAATAGAACAGAACTAGCACCCTAGAAGTTCTGCTTCTGTTCCTCTTCTTTCCTTCAAAGTAAACCTCTAGTTACTTTTCTCTGACTTAGAAATCAAAAACAAATTTAGTTCTTGCTTTTATAGCTGTATAGATCAGGGATCAGCAAACTTTTTCTGAGAATAATCAGATGGTAATATGTTAGGCTGTGCTGGTTACTCATCTCTGTTGTTGGAGTCCAAAAGCAGCCATAGATAGTATGTAAACAAATGGATATGGCTATTTCAATAAAACTTTCTTTACAAAAACAGATAACAGGCTGGATTTGGCCCCTGGGACTATAGTTTGCCAATCCCTAGTGCAGAGCAAAATCCCAACTAGGCTAGCATGGAATTAAAAATAAAAAATCAGAACTTTCCTGGATGGTAAAAAAAAAAAATGGAGTAAAAATGATTTAAAAAGATAATAGTAGAAAGGGGATGATATTCTCTGTTTTCCTTTAGGTGATAATGATACCTACTGAAATCTTTACCGTGTGCCTGACACTGGCTATCTTGAGACTTCTAGATGCATGTTAACCTTCAGTTAGTACAGATGAAACGCTGTCATCTCTAAAACACAGCAGTCTATTGACAAAGTGAAATTTTAAGGCAATTTTAGTTCTTCAACTATTAAAGCAGGTGCTATATAATTAATTCAGTGTCTGTGACTTAAGTACTAAGTAATAAGGAATTTTACCAAATGAGAACCACAGCAGATTTTGAATACCTTATCCAAGATCATAGAGTTAGTATGTGAAGTTCCTAGAATTCAAATCTAACTCCAGCACATAAGGAATGAATAAATGATTCTGATCCTAGATTCTTTATCCTAAATTGTATCACTGATGAATCTGTTAGTTTAACAGCAGAAAAAGTATTGTATTGTTTGTGCTTTCCTTTGTCTCAACTGGTTTTAACTTATTTTGTTTGTATATGCCATATTTTAACAAGATGTTTTTATTGTCATATATTTTTTTTCTTTTCTCAGGAGCCACCAGAAATGGAACTATTAAAATTTTTCAGGCCAGAAAACACTACAGTTCCTTTAAGACCATCAGTAGAGCAGCTTTCTAATCTCATTAAAACGAGTCTTCACTATCCAGAATCATTCAATCATCCATTTCATCAAAAAAGGTCTGAGGCTTATTTTTGTTAAGATTTTTCTACAATGCATGTGTGCGCACACTTGCACATACTCTTATTTATTTAACAATGGAATTAACCCAAATAATAGAAGAAATTTAGAATAATATTGAGTGTATGGAAATTGCTCTTAAGTAATTTACCCTTTACTACAATTACTGTGTATTGGAGCTCTGGTTAGAGATGGATATTGCATTCGACACCTCAGTTGCCGATAGTTTCCTTTTGGTGAGCAGGTTTATCATTAAGTCAGAAACAAGGAAAAAATATTGTATCATTTTGTTTTTGTTTTAGACACATACTAAATGTAAGAAATGACTATAGACTCATCAAACAGTCCAAATTTAGACAGCACTATTAAGATTTACTAAGTGCTAAAATTCTTGGGGAATAATGTTCAGTAAACCCTTGAACATGCAGTTCAAACTATATGGGTCTGTTTCTACATGATCTTTTTTGATAAATACAATACTATAAATGTATTTTCTCTTAAGGATTTTTTATTTTTTATTATTATTTTTACTAGAAGACTTCAATCCCACTTTTAATAATGGAATATCCAGATAAAAATTAATAAACAGCTGACATAAAGAACATTATAGACCAAATATACCTATCAGACATGTTCAGGAGATTGAATCCAACAACAGAAGAAAATGCATTCTTCTCAAGTGTACACAGAACATTCTTAAGAATTTTCTTAATAACATTTTCTTTTCTCCAGCTTACCTTATTTTAAGAATATAGTATATAATTCATATAACATACCAAATATGTGTTATTTGACAGTTTATGTTATTGGTAAGGCTTTGAGTCAACTGTAAGCTGTAAGTAGTTAAGTTTCTGGGTAGTCAAAAGGAATACACAGATTTTTCGCTATGTAGGGGTTGGCACCCCTAACTCCTGTGTTGTTCAAGGGGCATCTATCTATATTTGTAATTTTGGTAAGTAGCTTGATTACATAAACTTAAGATTCTAAAAATAAAAAAGTCCTAAGTCAGATGACACTTCAAAAAATTGCTGGTTTGCAGCAATAAGAAAAGATGGAAAGAAGTCTCTTAGCACCACTCTGTAAGTGATAATTGAAGGTATGAATTTTGGTGAAAAGTCTACCCTACATAAGGGTGGGGTAGGGTGGGATAGAACAAGAAGAGAACAGTGACCTGCAGAACAATGACATCTGAGAAAAGAGTTAAAGGAAAAGGAATACACAAAGAATACTAGTTGAGAGGTAATTAGAAGACCAATGAGGAGAAAGCGTTATCTCAAAAGTTGAGAGAGAACAGTTCAAAGAGAGAAAAATAATATAAATGTTTAAGATGCTGCAGAAATGTCAAGCAGTAAATGGACCAAAACATTATTTATTGGATCTGACAATAAGAGACCATTGATGGTTTCTTAGAAGAATGTTACTATGCAATGGGAGTGGAATCAGAATATAATAGGTTTAGGAGAGATTGGGAGGTAGTTAAATAAAGTGTAATCTACAAGTATAGACCACTCTTTCAGGAAGCTGGGCTATTAACAGAGATCCCAGAATATCTATTCAGTATTGTTTTCTTACTAGGTAGGATATGGATGTGTTTATGGTCCTGAAGGAGATGATGGGATACAGGGAGAATAACAGAATCCTTAATAGGTGGAAAGATACACCAAAGAATGACAGGTTTAGCTTTGTACTTGCTATTGAAACAGGGACAGAAGAAGGTAGGGAGAAATTTTAACATGTTCACACATTATGGAGTGCCTCCATTTTGGGTATGTTTCTAGGAGCAAGGTTAACTACACAAAGTAATATAGGAGGTAAGAGAATAAAGGATAGAACATTTTTGAGAAGTGAGATTTAAGGCTAACTTCTGAGAGGAATGAGAAGAAACTGGCTAAGAACACATTGCTAGGCAAAATTAAGACCTTGACAGAGAGTTAACATCAGACTTACTTACTTACTTACTTAATTTATTTTTAAGATTTTATTTATTCATGAGCAACACAGAGAGGCAGAGAGAGAGGCAGAGACACAGGCAGAGGGAGAAGCAGGCTCCATGAAGGGAGCCCGACAGGGACTCAATCCCTGGTCCCCAGGATCACACCCTGGGCTGCAGGCGGCGCTAAACCGCTGCGCCACCGGGACTGCCCCATCAGACATATTTAAAAAGTAACTTAAATGGTACTCACCACATTTAAACCTTTTCATTGTTAAATATAACACACAGAAAAGTGCTCAAAAACAAAAATATTTGACCATGGTGATTTTTTTCTCCACAAAGTTAACACCCAAATAACCACATCTATTTAGGAAATAGAATATTGCAAGCATCAAGAAGCCCCCTGTGTATTCCTTCCCAGTCACTACCCCATGAACCCGCAATATTGATAGTTGCTGCTTTGCTTAATTTTTCTAAATACATATATCTATAGTTTGATTTTTGTGGGGCATTTTTTGAACTTCTTATAAGTGGAATTATAGAGTATATTCTTTTTATGTCCAGCATCTTTCACTCAATATTATGTTAGTAATTGCCAACTATTACATAAAACAGGATTTTCATTGCCACGTGAATGTTTCAACATACCAGAACAGTTTATCTGTTTATCTACTTTACTACTGATGGACTTCTGGATTGTTTTCATACTTGATTTCTTTTGAATTCTGTGAATAATCTTGTGTATAATCTCCGGGTGTATGTGTGCTTGCCTCTTTTTTTTTTTTTTTTAATTTTTATTTATTTATGATAGTCACAGAGAGAGAGAGAGAGGCACAGACACAGGCAGAGGGAGAAGCAGGCTCCATGCACTGGGAGCCTGATGTGGGATTCCATCCCGGGTCTCCAGGATCGAGCCCAAGAGCTAGGTACAGCTAGGTACATGCACCGGGAGCCTGATGTGGGATTCGATCCCGGGTCTCCAAAGGCAGGCGCCAAACCGCTGCGCCACCCAGGGATCCCTTTTTTTTTTTGGTATTTAGGAATTTCTCCAAAGTAGTCTAACCAACTTGGACATCCCACTAGCAGTATATGGGAATTCCCTTTGTTCCATGTCAGATTTTAAAAATTTTAACCATTTAAGTTATTTATAAAATCCTTTTTGTCCAGGTCTTAATGTTCTAATTTGCAGCCATAGGTGAGGGAAAAAATTTTTGTTTTATCCCTGTTGAACCTGTCTTGACATCTTGTACTTTTCATGGGTAGTTTTAATTCCCTGATGTTTCATTTTAAACCTATTGTTTTACTTTGTCTCTCTTTATTGGACCTGTTCTTTATGTACTTCCTGAATATCTTCGATTCCACAGTGCTTCTTTTTAACCTTAGTAGTTAAAGCTTTGGCTATGCCTTAGAGACAAGGATTAAATATCCTTGGAATTTTCCACATGATTCTATTGGAGTTAAAAAGCATCATAGAATCTAGGCAGTGCAGGGTAGTATGTGAAGCAGGGCAGGTTTGATCAAGCTAAAGTAGAGTAGTGGGTTAAAAATAAAACCACAATTAAATAAAACTGTGCATGGAAGTATGTGAAAACAA
This sequence comes from Canis lupus baileyi, assembly GCF_048164855.1. Classification (NCBI taxonomy): domain Eukaryota; kingdom Metazoa; phylum Chordata; class Mammalia; order Carnivora; family Canidae; genus Canis; species Canis lupus. Next base: position 23,712,817 of record NC_132843.1, on the reverse strand, counting down.
GACAGGTTAGATAAGGATCAATAAAATGTGGCAGTTTTTTTCCAACCCTCCTGGCTGCACATTAGAATTACCTGGAGAATTTTTGAAAATCCCAGTGCTCAATGCCAGTTAAAGCAGAATCTCTGGGAATAGGACCCAGGCATCTGTATTTTTTAAATGTCCTCATCTGATACCAGCATGCATCCATATCAGTCATTATTGCCACAGTAATGTTTTAAAACAAACCACTCCAGAATTCAGTAGCCTACAAGGTATTCTTGCACTCATGGACGTGCAGGTCAACTACCATTTAGCTTGAAGCTCATCTCCAAGCTTTGGGTTGGTTGGGTTGCTGTCTGCACCACATATATATTGGGCTCAGTCCAAATGAGCAGCAGCTACTTGGATATGTTCTTCTCATGGCATATCTCTCTCGAGTACAAATGTGAACCATATTGTAATAGCACACTTATGGCTTCTGTTGACATCAAAGACATTAATATTCCATCGGCTAATTAGCCTCACCTTCACAGTCAACAAGGATGATTCACAGTCCCCCAATAGGAAGGGTGAGGGGAGTGCTAAACAGTAATTTTAGTTACACTACAGTTACCATGAGTGAGAAACACTGAAATTGAGGGCCAAAGTGATTGGTCATCCTAGTGAAACTAAGATTAGAAGTATAATTGAGTGAGAGAGCTGGCAAGATGGAAGATAGTTGTTAAGAGAGTGGAGTGGCAGAGTATTATTGCAGAGGTAGCTGTTTTAGGTGACTAAAAATTATCCCTATATGGTCATGGAAAGTAGGCAGTTGAGTTGTGTATAGTACTGAATTTGGGAAGGTGTTGAATGAGTTAAGACAGTAAAGTTGTCCACATGATGACAAGTCTCTTAGGATTAAAAAGAAGAAAGCAAATTCATGCTGAAGCTTTTAATAATTTAAGCCAATAGCTGATATGGAAGAGAAGCCTAGAGCAGTGTCTCTCATCTAGGTGGTATGCCGCTGCTTCACAGATTTATAAGATGAATGGGTGTTGGGAGGTGAAACAGACTCTTCCCTCATCTTTACCTAGGATATTTCAAAATACTCCTCCTTTCCCGTTTCCCCAGAGAATCTGCTGTACTGAGTTACTGTTGGTGGTTTAGTATGTCAGTATGAGGACATAAAAAAAAGATAAAAACTGTGGAGTAGTTTATGACAAAAAATGGATGTTTTGACAGAAGAGATAGGAAGAAGAAATCATCAAGAAGTGGCATTGAGAACTACATTAATGATACACTCTGACCGAAGCTGTGGAAGACTTTGGAAGAAAAACAGTACCTATTGTTGAGAGGGCTATGGAGAAAGCTGTGTACTCAGCCAAATATCAGTTAAAGTAAGACTAGAAACATAAAGAGAAGAGATTGAGGACCTTTAGGGGAGTGTTCCTTCATGTAAACAGAAAGGCAGGAGGGAATGGGACAGTAAAAGGTTTGACTACAGCAGTAGCACCCAGGCCTTACAGGAATTAGAATATGAGAAATAGGGGCACCTGGGCAGCTCAGTGGTTGAGCGTTGGCCTTTAGCTCAGGTTGTGATCCCGGGGCCCTGGGGTCGAGTCCTGCATCAGTCTCCTCACAGGGAACCTGCTTCTCTCTCTGCCTATGTCTGCTTCTCTCTGTGTCTCTCTCATGAGTAAGTAAATCTTTAAAAAAAAAAAAAAAATGAGAAAGAATATATGGCCAGTGATAACAAAATGTGAAACATAATGAGTTTAGCTGTCATAGCTTTCAAAATAAGAAGTCATATTAGACATTGTTTATGGAGCTTTTGGACCTGTGCTAGGCAGTATTCTCAGCACTTTAGCATATTTGATCTTACCTAATCATCATAACGAGCCCAAGAGCTAGGTACAGCTATTGTTCCTGTTTTACAGTTGAGAAAACCAAGGTACAGAATTGTTGAGCTCATTTTTGAACTATAACTGTAGAACCCAGGCCTTTAATAATGCTAAACTTGGTGGCAGGGGGATAGTTGTCAGCAGTTTGGTCTCTAGGTACTCTGTGTGGCTGATCAGATCAGCATTTTTGAAAGACTGTTGTATAAAGTGGTTTTTAAAATGTGGTCTCCAACCAGTAGCCTTAGCATTGTCTGGGAACTTGTTAAAGTGCAAATCCTTGAGCCATACCCCCAACCTCCTGAACCAGAACTGGGAGTGGGGCCCAGCAGTCTTTTTTTTAACCTACCCACCAGGTGATACTGATGCTTGTTCAAGTGTGAGAAGCACAGTATGAGCAACACCCCATGTAAAGAATGGATTGCAGCCGGGCACTAATCGAGAGGCTGTTGTAGTATACCAAGAGACAAGATACCTTAAACTAGTAAGGAAAATGAAGATCAAGTGAATTAATCAGGTTCCAGAGATGTGTGGGAGAAAGAATTGACAGAAATTTGTGAAGAATAATAGAAAACTAGGAATGGGGACTTGGCGAGGCAGTAACTCCGTTCCCAAGTAGGAAGCAGCACTTAGTATAGTGTCCAAGGTTTACTGGGGCGGATGCGGGGGTGGGGGTGGGGTGCTGACCACTGACACAGGGTCAGCACCGCCTGAGGAGGAGAAGGAATGAACTTAATGAGTTTGGTTTGGGGCTAGGAAACAGCCAGATGTTCACATTTCTAGAGGCATTTAGATAAGGCGTGGAGAATTTGGCATTTGAGGATCAAAAAATTCCTGAGGTTTTGCTTTGTGTTACAAATTATGCAACTGGAATTAACCAAAAAGGTGCTTCAGACTGAAAACCTACTCAATAGCCTTGATTGCTTTCCTTTCCTTGTGAGAGGTTTGATTTGTGGGGGAGGTAAGGGCATAGCACCAGCACAAGTGAAGGACATGTTTTTGATTTATCTGAGCTTTTTGGTTAGGAGAAATCTGTTATTTGCAGTCTTGTTTGGAAAACATTTGTCAGTAAGAGGATATACCATTTCTGAAAGCATAAAATACATTGAGCATATTTTTAGTCATTTTGTGTGCACTTATAAGGTTACCATATTTTATTTTTTACTATCTCTTTATTCTTTGTATTTATACAATAAAATATTAACATGTAACCAGGCTTCTTTTGTGCCTAGGTTATGTTTATTTTTTATGTTCTTGATTTAAAATCTGTACCAGTCTTTTCATACGTCTTCCTCTGTCATCGCCTGTCCATTCTTTGCTTAATAATGCTTTAGTAATCTATTAATTACAAAGCGATATCAGAAACTGAATTACCTGAGCAAATGTGTCCACTTAAAAAGGTTTTCCTCATAATTTGTTGTATAGGATTAGTTTTAGTTTCTAAAATAGTTTCTAGAAGTAAAATCTTTGGTAGAAAAGCAAATGTCAATCAAGGTCAAATTCTCAAAGTAATTTTCAAGAAACATAAAGAGAACAGGATTAGTTGTTGGCATTTTCAGAATTTATTTTTACTTCATTGATCTTTCCTGGTTGCAGTTATTTATGTTATAAACTTTTGTTTTTCATTTTGAGAAATAATTACCAAGAAACACTTTGGTTGTTTTTTAAGAGTAGCTCTAATAAATGGAAACAAAATGACTTTGTGGATGTGTGTGTTCTGGTATTTAACATTCAGGCATTGTTGGAACATGTTTTTCTTCTTAATTACACAAATACTGTGTCTTGAATAATTTTGGAACTCAGTTTTTTCCTTTCTTGAATCTGATTGTTTTTAAGGATCTTGTTTAGGTATTTGTGAGTGTTATTTTCAAGAAAGTTGATTTAAAAAATAAAATGACAGCTTAACCTCTCTATTTTCCTTCCACAGTCTTTGTTTGGTACCAGTCACCCTTTTACTATCCAATTGTTCTAAGGCTGATGTTGATGTAATAGTTGATCTTCGGCATAAAACAACAAGGTAAAGATTCACTTAGTGCAAGATTATTTTTTAGTTTAGGATTTATTTAAGAACAGTTTAATATTTTGAGTTATGCCTATAAGGACTTAACACAGAGGAAGTTTACTCAGATGTGCCCTGGATTTGTGTTTGACGTAACAGAAGTGTTACAGAAGAATTACTGCAGATTGTCTCAGCATTACAGCAGTGACGGAGTGACAAGCAATTTCCAAAAGCAACAGATTGTTTTGATCAGAGACAAATTTTTTGTAAAGTTTGTTGGTGATGGAAAATCAAGTTTGCAACAGAAGTTTTTTTAAAGGGTTTTTTTAAAATTATTAAATAATTAAAAAAATATAAGTCCATACTCCCATATCTGATATCTCAAGAGCTAGATGCTTTTTGGAATGCAGAAATTTTTGGATTTTTAGAAAATTCATGTGAAGTATACACAGATTATTATTGTATAACACCCCAGATAGGAACTGGGTCAGCTCTCTGGAGTCCAGACATGTTCTATGTATGATTATGTGTGTCATAAATTCACTAATGCCTTACTGGTAGATAATAGGTTGCTCTCCATTTTTCAGCATTATAAACAGTTTTAGTATTATAAACATTCCTGTATACAAGTTTATTTTTAGGTACGGATAACCAGTTGGTTAAAAGCTGAGGTTTGAAATCAGGTTCCATCATTTACTAGCTGCTATTGTGAGCATTAATTGAGATAACACTTATGGCTAGAACATAGTAACTGTTAACAAATGTTAGCTATTATAGCACTAGTAATACTAGCTATTGCCATTATTGTTGTTATTAATAAATAGTTGGCTTTATGAACTAGTTTCTAGAAGTAAAATCGCTAGATGAATGTGTTACTGGGACTTCAGGAAAAAATTTATAAAGAAAAAAACCCCTCCAACTTACTGTTTTCTTTCTCCCACATAGTCCAGAAGCATTGGAAATCCATGGGTCATTTACATGGCTTGGACAAACACAATATAAACTTCAGCTTAAAAGCCAGGAGATTCACAGTTTGCAGCTGAAAGCATGCTTTGTTCATACAGGTGTTTATAACCTTGGAACGCCTAGAGTATTTGCCAAGTTATCGGACCAAGTTACAGTGTTTGAAACAAGTCAGCAGAACTCCATGCCTGCCCTGATCATCATCAATAATGTGTGACAACTTGCACATTTGTACTGATATCCACAAGAATCAGTTTTATTTTACTGAATGAGTTTTAACAGCAGTATTTGAAATACCTAACTTGTTATGGAGGTTGGTGTTGGATTGCTGCAAAATACTTTCGACTTGTCAGTGTGTTGATGATGCAAAGCACGTGGGACTGAGAATACTTATTCTTTTTTTGTATTTCTTTAAACCCTGGTAATAATTTACATGCTCATAATACAGAATTTCAACATATCCATGCACCTTATTAAGCCCTGTCTTAAAAACCAATGTCTAAGTCTGCTGTTACAACTTATTGATGGTATATGAATATAACAGATGATTCTGAGGAGAGAAAGGCCTTGTTGGCAATACTCCTGTTAAGCCATTAGTCTATAAATTCCAGCTTTACTGTGAAGTTCTATAGAGTGTTAAATACAAATTTTCCTGTCTTGCTTCACACAATTCTCTAAAATCAGTTTTGAACTTTGGTTATAGAGTCTTCATACTTCAGTATCTGGTGGTTCCTATGGCTTATACATAACTTTGTAAAAAGAAAATTTTTTCTGATGCTTTGAATATAGTTTTGAAAGGAGTTTGACTTTTTTTCCCCTCATTCATCTCAGCATAGGGTGCACTATTTCACAATATGAAATTTTTTGTCATTTAAATTATCATATTCTTTATTATGTAACTTTAACAATTGAGTTGATCTGTTTAAAATATAAATCTACTCAAGTTAATTAAAAATAAGCTTTTCAAAAATGTATTATATTTATAACAAATGTAAATAGAATAAAGACATGCTATTCACTGTATAGACTTATGAGATGCTTTTTTTTTAAATTCAGAGGACTTAATATATTCTTTATCTAAAACAAATACCAACAATATTAATTATAGCAGGCCAAACCAATTTCCTGAGATAGCTTTGTTTGCAAACATGAAGTGCAGCCTTTGTTCCTGCATTCCTTGGTGGCCTTGTTTTACATGAGCAAATGAATTTTGTCTTTAAACATGTCCTGTCTGATGCCCAGTTACAAATCTGGATAATTGTTTTATATTCTAGGAGAAAGGAAGATCATGCTTACTGAACTGTTGAAAAAAACCACATTGCAGGGGTGCCCGGGTGGCTCGGTTGGTTAAGGGTCTGCTGTCGGCTCAGGTCATGATCTCAGGGTTGGTTCTGGGATTGAGTTCTGCATTGGGCTCACTGCTTGGTGAGGGGTCTGCTTCTCCCGCTACCCCTCCCTACTGCTCATGCTCTCTTTCTCTCAAATAAGTAAATAAAATCTTAAAGCAAAACATTACAGACTGAAGCTGGGTATGGTAGCCTAGGTGCTTTAGTCTTCTTGCTAAAGAGTCTAAAGAGTAAACAGAGAAGAAAACATCTTATTAAGACAAAGTGTTAACAATATAGTCCCTTATTAGTAGACCAGAATCTAGAAGAAGAAAGTCTAGAGAGAAGAGACCATCATTTGGGGCTACATGGCCTTGGGAGTGTTTATCTACTTAGGAAGAAGCAGCTGAGAGGCAGAGCCTTCAACACATCTGACATACTTGGAAACAAGAAATACAGGTCAGGAAAAAAATAAACTGAAGCAAGGAGACAAAAGTTTGGAAAATGGACACAAGAAAGTAAGGGACAGGGCAGCCCCGGTGGCTCAGCAGTTTAGTGCCACCTTCAGCCCAGGGCGTGATCCTGGAGACCCTGGATCGATCCCATGTCAGGCTCCCTGCATGGAGCCTGCTTCTCCCTCTGCCTGTGTCTCTGCCTCTCTCTCTCTCTCTCTCTCTCTCTCTCTCTCTCTCTCTCTCTCTCTCTGTCTCTCATGAATAAATAAATAAAATCTTAAAAAAAAAAAGTAAGGGACATACCTGGTTCAGCGAGAAAGTTTTATGTTTATTTGGAGTCCCAGAAGGAGGGGAGAGAGAGGGTAGGGTAGAGATGGTATTTGAAAGGAATCTGAGAATTTTCCAAGATGGACATCAAGTTACAGATTCAAGTGGTTTAGTAAATCCCAAACAACATAAACTATATCTGGATGCCACAAAGTGAAACTACTGGGAATTTTAAAAAGGTGGTGGTGGTGGTGGGGGCGAATACAATCTTGAGTTCCAAAGACAAGCAGTAGCATAGCTGATCACATGTTCCTCAACCAAAATGATGAAAACCGGAAAATGGGCCTGTGGGTTGGGGGAATATCTTCAAAGAGCTGAAAGAAAAATGAACTGCCAAGCCAGGATTCTAAACTCAGCAATAATACCTTTTAGGAATGGAAATAAAACAAAGGTATCTTCAGACAAATAAAACCAGAGTGTTTATTTCCAGGTGGCCCTAGGATAATGGTGTCTACCTAAATCTTAATCTTTCCCTTCATTCTGCAGTTAAATATACATATCAATAAGAGCAAGTGAAGTCACGCCTAACTCATACTTCTGGCATAACTAGACATAGAACACTACTAACTTCAGATTGTCTGAATGGAGAATTTAGCACTGAATTCCGAGCTATCTCAAGCATCTACTACCAGCCTTTGTAGGGAGTGGAGGGGAAGATGGGAATCCAGAAGGAACTGTGGAGAGGAAACCAGAGAACACGGCTTAAGGGTCAGCTGAAGTCACTCGGAAACAAAGCAAGTCTCCCCTAACTGTAAAAGTACTCCCATCTGGCAGAGAGAGCGCTGATGACAGGCTTTGTGGTGAGGCCTTGTAGGAGCAACAAGGGACCGGGGTCATTCATCAGGCAGCAAAGGAAATGCCTCCTAAGGGGAGTAAATTGGCTCCTTAGAAGAGCACTGAGTATTTTGAAGCCTGTGCTGCTCAAAGAATTTTCAATCTCAACTGAATTTTTTTTCATTAAGATTCATACCCCTAGGCTTGATTTCCAGAAGACTCCATTAAAGTGCAAATACTTGTAGGTACCCTAAGAGCCTACCATAATTGATGAGATTTGCCCAGCAGCTTGTGAGAGCAAAGCTTTTCTTGGAATGGGACTCCAGAACAGTGCTTAGAAGGGAGGTGAGGAGTGCTGGTGGGAGGAGCAGGAATGGGGAGAGGTCCTGAAGGAGCCAAAAAAAAAAAAAAAAATTAATAATAATAATAATAACCCACTTAGCCCATTTCATATTTTTGCTTAGAGTCAACCACGTTTGATAATATTCTATTGCCTGTTCCCAGGATTGATGGGCTGGAGAAGAGTTTGCATGTCATGTGTTCCTCCTCTGCCCCCATGTTTCTGTTTTGATTTTTAAGCTGTAAAAGAAGTCCGCTTTCCTAACTTTAACAGTTCTCCCCTTCTTTAGTTATTGAATTAATTATATGGTGGCAGACAGGGACACATCTGAGAATTCGATGTTTTTATGAAAGGCCAAAAATGAGTGCTTTTTTTTTTTTTTTTTTTTTGTATTTGAGTAGTATGTCTTAGTTCAGTAAACGTTCTACGAGGATTATCCTTTGAAGACTATTACTATCTGTTACTTAGAAAGTCTGGTTTCAAAATAACTTTTTAATCAGAGAAGGGGCATTTGGCTGGCAGAGGCAAAACTAACTTTACTACAAAACCTTGGTAGATGCAGATAAGGGAAGAAGAGGTGTTTCCAAGGGAGGCCTGTGTAATTGAAGGAGGGGACAGGCTCAGCCCCTGTGCCTTCCGGGGCTGCTATGGTTTATTCTAGCATGTATCCCAGCAACCCTCTAGGGAGAACTGCACAAAAGTGAAGAGAGCTCATAAGACCTTATTTTCCAGATTCAAAAACATTGAAGATTCAAAACCTGGGCACAGAACAGCTCTTGTTAAGAGCAGGGTTGTACACTTCTCTGCAACTGCTGCTGACACTTCTGGGTCTCACGCTACTGTTCCCAGCTCTGCATTCAATGATGTCTTGCTCTGGCAAAGCTTGAAATGGTCCAAAGTGGAATATTTACCCCACAGGCATCAAATGCTACACATCAGGGCTTGATGTATTGATTTTTGCTGTTTTCTCTAGATCTCCAAAAGAAATGGAGAAAATGTTAGCAATGCAGATTAAAGTTTAAAAGTATTACATGAAGGTAGCTGTTCCATTATGGATAGCACAAATATTTGAGGAAATATTCCTCCAGTACCTGGAAACTGTTATCCAGATCAGCAAAGAAGTTGCTCATGGTAACTGATAAACAACATCAGGTGAGGATTAGCATATCTTCTCGCTTTCCTCTTCCTCAATAAAAATATCAATCACCATTCGTACTGGAATTGTTCTCATTTGATAATTGCAACATAGGTTGGTTGTGCAAGAGCTTGGCAAAACTCAACAAAGGCCCTCTGTGAAATCACTGGGCTACATGGAATTTGCAATATAGAATATTGCATATTTTATTATTCCACTGAATAGGATGTTAATAGATATTAAGTGGAAAAAAAAGAGTTCCCTGACTAAACAAAATAGAGGTTTCTTTACTGCTCACGTGCATTCATGGAGGCTTCCCAACATATTTGACTAGGAGGGATCAGTCTTCCCTCACCAAGCATTTTTCAGATCTAATGATAAACTAAAGATTGGCAAACTTTTTTTCTGTAAAGTATCAGTAAGTCTTTCAGGTCTATGGGGATACAAACACTCTGGCTGCAAACAGTATGTAAATGAATGGGTGTGGCTGTATTTGTAAATAAACACCTGTTTCTGTACTAACAGAATAATAACATTTATTTATTATTATCTTTTAAAAGATTATATTTATTTACTCATGAGAGACACAGAGAGAGAGGCATAGGCAGAAGGAGAAGAAGGCTCCCTGTGGGGGGCCCAATGCGGGACTGGATCCCAGGACCGCAGGATCACGACCTGAGCCAGGTACCCAAGTTACTCATTTTAACACTGAGTGACATAGTGAGTACATCTTGGGAACCTGGACAAGACCGGAGAATAACGGAGGAGAAAGGAGAGAGGACAGAGCATAGGGAGAAGGAATGTCTCATCCTCTAGGCAGATTTGGCAAGTGATGCTCAAAACCATTATATCCACTAGAGGGCACCTAAAGTGCAATTTTATATGGGTGCCATCCTTCCCATTTTCCTTTCAAATGTTAAAATTAGCATGTTACGAGGAAGCACTTAGTGGAATTTGGCTTAGCATTATTCTTCTACACAGAATTAGAATCAGGCAAGTTAATGATAATTTACCAAACTAACATATTAACGATATTAACCCAGGAAATGTTTCATACTTAAAATGATTATGGACTTTTTAGTAGCTTTTACATCATCTGGTGAATCAAGATGGACGGATTTTCTTGAAACTTTTAATATCTTTTTTAATTGGTGGGAGGAGGGGCAAACGGAGAGGGAGAGAAAGATTCTTAAACAGGCTTGACATGGGGCTTGATCTCATGACCCTGAGATCATGACCTGAGCCAAAATCAAGAGTCCCATGCTTAACCAACTGAGCCACCCAGACACCTGAAGTTTTAATATCTTAAGATGCTATAAGGTGTTACTCATCACAAAGTCATTTTAATATGTCATAGTACAATCTAAAATGGAGGCTAAAATGGGAAATTGTTAATTCAACAAAGCCTCTAATAAAAGATGAGGGTAAGAATTCCTCAGTCTGGGGGCACCTGGCTGGCTCAGTCAGTGGAGCATGAGACTCTTGATATCCCAGTTATGAGTTCAAGCCCCACATTGGATGTAGAGATTACTTAAATATAAAATATTTAAAAAAATTCTTCCAGGGTACCTGGGTGGCTCAGCTGGTTAAGCATCTGCCTTCGACTCAGGTTATGATCTCGGGGTCCTAGGATCAAGCCCCACATATGGCTCTTCACTCAGCAGGGAGTCAGCTTCTCCCCCTCACTCTCCCTCTGTTCTTTCTCAAATAAGTAGAATCTTAAAAAAAAAAAAAAAAAAATTCTTCCATCCCCACTTGATGGCTGTGGGCAAATCTTTTAACCCCTTTATTTCTTTATAGCAGGATTCTCTTATGGTATATATTTGAGAAAACGGATTTTAAAATGTTTGGAACATGGCTGGTGTCCAACACATATTGGCTAAATCATATGTGGGTAAGCTGCATGTGGGGGTTTCAAAGTACCTGCGGAATTCCTCCTAGTGGGACCTGACATCGCAGTGCAGGATGAAGGAAGCCAGAAGGGACCTCAGCTGCTGGGGAGAATAGGAAAACTTACCAGCTTGATTCAGTCATTAGGGCAGCTTTCTGAAGTATCTCACAGTTACCTAAAAGTCAAAATCTGGCAACCTTTAGAGGTTGGCAGAAATAATCTTTAAAATTTTAAAACAGAAGTTACATATTAAAACTAAAATCTTGATTTCAAGATGAATGCCAAGATTGAGGTACAAGTGTAATACCTGACCACACGCTGAGTACTAGAAGTACTAACTATACTACTATAAGTAGTAAAGTAAGGGTCTATGATTTGGGGCTTCTCAGTTTGCTTGTGGGTAATAGTCTTATGCAAAAAGACTGCTTCGGAAGATCTAGTGTGAACGGCTCCCATAGCAGACCACCTGGGTTTGAACTCCCATGTTTAGTCCTTACCAAATAGAAGACCTTGGAAAACTAAAGTGACTTAACTAGCCATGTTAGTTTCCTAATCCGTAGAGTGTGTCAACAACAGTTTTCATTTCACTGGGTCATTGTGAAGATCAAATAATTTAAGTCCGTAAGTTGTTAGTTCAGTGACTTGTCACATAGTAAATACTCAATAAATGTATTGTTTTTAAACATGGTTTACTTAGATTCCCCTTGAGAATGTCCTTCATAAGCCCCCCTAACAGATGCAATTTGAAATGGCTATAGAAACCATAAACCCATAATCTATTCTATCTATAGCAACCATTACACTATTTTAAGTTTCCAATTTCGTTCAAGATTATAGGCTTTATTTTGATTGCTGGCTTGGGCCTCATGCACATTAACCATGAGATTTGCTTCCTTCATATCATCCCTTAATACCTAGAGCAGTGCAGGATGCACACTAGAAATGCTTTTGAATTGAAGAATTGATTAAATTACCTCTTGTCTATTATACAACTGGAATGAATTTTGTGATTAGCAGTGCCAATAGACAACAACTCTTCAATGGCTTTAATGTAATATATACAGAATGCCTTATAAATGACAAATATTCATAACCCTGGCATTTAGCTTACTAAAAATGAACTTTCAAAACTGGAATTTCATAATTGCATGCACAGGAATTCATTTTCTTGTTAAAAGAATGGAGAAAAGAGTAAAAATCAAGCCTTTTACCCATGACAAGAAGTTTAAAGAATTTAAGGAAAGTGGAAACATTAGATTTGATTCTGTATTGTGCTTTTTTGCCAACATTGTCAATAAAAGTGATTTCAAGTACAGAAGTCATAATGTGTCATTTATCCAGCAAATATTAATAGGGTCTTGTTCTGGCACTATTCTAAGTGCGAGAAACACTAGCCTGGGCACTTGCTGCAGGGATGTCTTATGTTAATTAAAGAGATTAATTTTTAGCTTAACAGAGATAGCAATCAGACAACAATTATATGAACACTGCATCTGTAAAGAACCAGAATTTCATTTTGAAAGATACAGGAAAACGTTTTGCTGTATCCATTTACTAGACCAAGCAATGAAATATTTTATTCACAATCTTTCTAGTTATCACATTTAAATGTTTTTGTTCACTTTATTTACATACTGTAAAATTAATTGCTTTTTGTATACACATCTCTAGTCCTGTGACTGCCGTTAATCCGGGCGCAGGGCAGTTCCAACACCTCCCAACATTCCCTCATGCTGGCCCTCCACTTCTGTTTGGGAGGGCTGCCATAACAAAGGACCACACGCTGGCTGGATCACACGACAGAAACGCACTGTCACGGTTTTGGAGGCTGGAAGTTCAAGATCAAGATGTTGGCAGGGCTGGTTCCCTCTATGAGAATCTGTTCCCTGCTTCTCTCCTGGCTTCTGATGATTTGTTGGCAATCTTTGGTTGTTCCCTGGCATATAGAAGCATCCCTCAGTCTCTGCCCTCATCTTCACATGATGGTCTCTCTGTGTGCATGTCTGTGCCTCAGTTTCCCCTTTTTATAAGGACACCAGTCGTTTGGGATTGGGGGCCTGCCCTACTCCAGCCTGGTGTCATTTTAACGAATGACACCTGCAATGACTCTATTTATAAATAAGGTCACATTGTGAGGTGTGGAGAGGTCAGAACGTCAACGTAGGAATTTTGGGGGGAACACAATTCAACCCGTAAGTGTAGTCAACCACTCCCCTCACTCTCAGCCTCTGCTGCCACTGACCTGTTCTGTTTCCTAAGTGTTCCTTCTCCAGAATGTCATATAAATAGAATTACAGAATATATACCTTTGTCTGTGGCTTCTTTCATTTAGCATACTGCATTTGAGATCCATACACACTGTTCTATCTGTGTATCTACTGACACATGCCTTTCTATCGCTGAGGAGTATTCCGGGAGGCACCAAGGGTGCTTATCTGTTCACCAGTTGAAGGACATTTGAGTTATTACCAGTTTTTGGAGATCGTAAATACACTTGTTGTAAACATTCACATGCATGTTTTCATGTGAAAGTAGTTTTGATTGCTTTTTGGTGAATTCCTAGGAGTGAGGTTAATGGGTCACAAATGCACAGGGAGTATATGCTTAACTTACTAAGGCTCGAAACTGTTTCCTAAAGCGGCTGTACCAGTTTGCATTTTCACCAGCAACAAATGAGAGTCCTTGTTGCTCTGCATCCTCACTAGCAATTGGTATTGTCAAATTTTTTATTAATGTCTAAAAATTCCAGTATAGTTAGCATACTGTATTATATTAGTTTTGGGGTATGATATAGTGATTCAACAGTTCTATACATTATTCTGTGCTCATCATGGTAAGTGTACTCTTTTAGGTTTTTATTTAATTTCCAATATAGTTAACATGGAGTGTAATATTACAATATAGGGATTCAACACATCCACACATCACCGGATGCTCATCACAAGTGTCCTCCTTCATCCTCATCACCTATTTGACCCATCCTCCCACCCACCTCCCCTCTGGTAACTAGCTGTTTGTTCTCTATAATTTCTTGGTTTGCCTCTCTCTTTTTTTCCCTTTTTCTCATTTCTTAAATATGAGTGAAATCATATGGTATTTGTCTCTAACTGCCATATTTCACTTAGTATAATACTCTCAACCATGTTGTTGCAAATGGCAAGACTTCATTCTTTTTTATGGCTGAGTAATATTCATATATATATATATATATATATATATATATCTCACATCTTTTTTTAATCTATTCATCAGTTGATGGACACTTGAGCTGTTTTAAGTATCCTCTTAATCCCCATCACCTATTTCACTCATCCCCACACCTACCTCTCCTCTGGTAATCTTCAGTTTATTCTCTATAGTTAAGAGTTGGCTTTCTTGGTTTGTCTCTCTCTTTCCTTTTTTCCTTTGCTGGTTTGTTTTGCTTCTTAAATTCCACATATAGTGAAATCATATGGTATTTGTCTTTCTCTGACTGGCTTATTTCACTTAACATTATACTCTCCAGTTTTATCCACGTTGTTGCAAATGGCAGGATTTCTTTTTTTTTTTTTAAAGATTTTATTCATTCATGTGATACACAGGAGGAGCAGCAGAGAGAGAGGGAGAAGCAGACTCCCCACTGAGCAGGGAGCCCGATGTGGGGCTCAATCCCAGGACCCCAGCTGAAGGCAGAAACTTAACCAATTGAGCCACCAAAGCACCTCCATTCCATTCTTTTTTATGGCGAGGTAATATTCCATTATATGTATATACCACACTTTCTTTATTCATCAGTTTTTTAAAAATTTTAGCCATTCTGATAGATGTGTGGTGGTTATTCTTTATAGTATTAATCAACATTTTTTCTAACAGTAATCACATCAAAACATTGGTTTGTTAATGTGATGGGTACCCACCATTTGTACTATAATTGTTATTATGTGTTTGAATCCAGTCATCTCTTGAGATGTGAGAGCTTTCTATATGTCTTTGCTTATAAAGAAAATAATTGTGTTTTCATTAGAAGCTTCAGCATTATAATATGTGTCAGGGGGCATGTGACATAATTCTGCCTTTACTCATAGCCTTAGTTTAAGTAAAACTCAGTTTGAGCTTATTGTTTCTTGGTTCCTTATACTGAAATGTAGTATTTTATCTTAAAACAATCTAACAATCTCATTTTTAAAAAATATTTAAATTCGGGATCCCTGGGTGGTGCAGCGGTTTGGCACCTGCCTTTGGCCCAGGGCGTGATCCTGGAGACCCCGGATCGAATCCCACGTCGGGCTCCCGGTGCATGGAGCCTGCTTCTCCCTCTGCCTATGTCTCTGCCTCTCTCTCTCTCTCTCTCTCTGTGACTATCATAAAATAAATAAAATTAAAAAAATATATTTAAATTCAATTTGCAACATATAGTATAACACCCAGTGCTCATCCTTTATTTTGTAAAAAAAATAAAATAAAATGTTCCCCAAAGCATTGCAAATATTAAATTAGGTTATGATATGCTGTCTAAAATTTGAATGGATTATAACCTCCAAGTTGACATGAATTGATTGTGGCTGTTATTTAACTAGATCTTTGGAAAAATGCATGCTTTTTAGGTTACATTTCTGGAAGGTTAGAGGAGAGCCTGGTAATGGTGGTTGCCTCTGGACTGAAAAGGGGAATCCTTGTGGGACAGGAGAAGAGAGGAGACTTCCTTTTACTCTGTATTCTTTGTCGCCATTTATATATGAATCCATGCAAATACCTGTATTTAAAAATTACAACAATTAAAAACAACTTAAAAGCTCATTTCCATCCCCTATGCCAGATATTTTAATTCAGCAGATCTGAGTAGGGAATCATGAATTTACATATTTAACAACATGCACAAATGTTCATTTCTAAGGTTTCCTCGGGAATGTGACATTTTTATTAACGTAATGATAGAATTTAGAATTGTCACCTGAATGAAAGCATAGTATCAATATTTACCATTTGTCCCTGAAAATTACCACAGTCTTCACATTAACCGGATCAGCAATCTAGTTTTTGCCTCTAAATGGCATTTTTGGATCCATTCCCCTTGATAACAGGGAACTGGAGTATTCTCACAGAGATTCTCGGGAATTAATTAATTAACTAATTAAGGATTAATTAGCTAACTAATTAAAGTAATTGAAGTATAATTGGCATGCAACATTGTATTAGTTTCAGGTGTACAGCATATTGATTCAATATTTGTATACATTGGGGAGTGGGAGGTCCAGGCTTCCAGTTAGGGAATGAATAAGTCACAAGGATGAAAGGTCCAGCATGGGGACTGTAATCAATGGTATTGTAATAGAGTGGTATGGTGACAGATGGTGGTTTTACTTGTGGTGAGCACAGAATAATGTAGAGACTTGTCTGTCAAATTGCTATGTTGTACACCAGAAACTGATGTAACATTGTGTGTCAATTATATTTCAATAACAAAACTTGTATACATTGCAAAATGATCACGGTAAGTCTAGTTACCATCTGTCACCACACAAAGTCACATAAAATTTTTTCTTGCAATGAGAAATTTTAAGATGTACTTTCAAATATGCAATACAATGCGACTGACCATAGTCACCCTGCTGTATGTTACAACCCCATGACTTATTTATTCCATAACTGAAAGTTTGTATCACTCATTTCAACTACCCTGACTCGCTTCCCTCCAGGCAACCACCAAGCTATTTTCTGTATCTATGAGTTTTATTTCTCAGGAATCGTTTTACGTCACCCATCTAGAACTTATGGACGCACTGCGTCCCATTTCCTCATGCAATGCCCAGTTGTTTCACTTTCTGAAGTGCCAGTGACCCAAACTGTTTCACGGAGGTTGGAAGATGTGTGGCAATGGAGGGTTGCTGTATTGGAGCACAACACAACGGCAGCTGAACACCACCAGACATCAGGCAGCAGTCCGTTGACGACCTTTACTCCAGGCATCATTTTCCACTGACCTACTTTCCCAGTTTCCATCTCATCATCTGGCTACCAAACCTCGCTCTCTCCCTTTCCATCTGCCTCCTGAAATGCAGTGTTCATGTCTTATGGACTTAACAGGCTCCAAAGGATGTCGCAGAAAACAATTCTGTTTCTTTTCTTTACCCTCCCGATATACACACTGAAACTCACCTAGGCGGATTGAATGAAATTCGGGCACCATAATACTTTCATCCAATGCCCTCCAGTCACCTTAAATCTCAAGAACAGCCTCAATTTCAATAATTAAAATTTCCAGGGTGCCTGGCTGGCTCAGTCTGGAGAGCATCTGGCTCTGGATCTCAGGCTCTTGATCTCAGGGTAATGAGTTCAAGCCCCACTTCCAGCATAGAGGCGACTTAAAATAAAAAAAACAAAACACTGTCTTGACCACAGCTTTGTAGTACAACCTGAAATCTGGCATTGTGATGCCCCCAGATATGGTTTTCTTTTTTAAAATTCCCCTGACTATTCGGGGTCTTTTCTGATTCCACACAAATCTTAAAATAATTTGTTCTAACTCTCTGAAGAAAGTCCATGGTATTTTGAAAGGGATTGCATTAAATGTGTAAATTGCCCTGGGTAATGTTGACATTTTCACAATATTAATTCTGCTAATCCATGAGCATGGAATATTTTTCCATCTCTTTGTGTCTTCCTCAATTTCTTTCAGAAGTGTTCATTAGTTTTGAGGGTATAGATCCTTTACATCTTTGGTTAGGTTTATTCCTTGGTATCTTATGCTTTTGGGTACAATTGTAAATGGGATTGACTCCTTAGTTTCTCTTTCTTCAGTCTCATTGTTAGTGTATAGAAATGCCACTGGTTTCTGGGCATTGATTTTGTACCCTGCCACGCTACCGAATTGCTGTATGAGTTCTAGCAATCTTGGGGTGGAGACTTTTGGGTTTTCTATGTAGAGTATCATGTCATCGGCGAAGAGGGAGAGTTTGACTTCTTCTTTGCCAATTTGAATGCCTTTAATGTCTTTTTGTTGTCTGATTGCTGAGGCTAGGACTTCCAGTACTATGTTGAACAGCAGTGGTGAGAGTGGACATCCCTGTCTTGTTCCTGATCTTAGGGGAAAGGCTCCCAGTGCTTCCCCATTGAGAATTATATTTGCTGTGGGCTTTTCGTAGATGGCTTTTAAGATGTCGAGGAATGTTCCCTCTACCCCTACACTCTGAAGAGTTTTGATCAGGAATGGATGCTGTATTTTGTCAAATGCTTCCTCTGCATCTAATGAGAGGATCATATGGTTCTTGGTTTTTCTCTTGCTGATATGATGAATCACATTGATTGTTTTACGGGTGTTGAACCAGCCTTGTGTCCCGGGGATAAATCCTACTTGGTCATGGTTAATAATTTTCTTAATGTACTGTTGGATCCTATTGGCCAGTATCTTGTTGAGAATTTTTGCATCCATGTTCATCAGGGATATTGGTCTGTAATTCTCCTTTTTGGTGGGGTCTTTGTCTGGTTTTGGAAGTAAGGTGATGCTGGCCTCATAGAACGAATTTGGAAGGACTCCATCTCTTTCTATCTTTCCAAACAGCTTTAGGAGAATAGGTATGGTTTCTTCTTTAAACGTTTGATAAAATTCCCCTGGGAAGCCATCTGGCCCTGGACTCTTGTGTCTTGGGAGGTTTTTGATGACTGCTTCAATTTCCTCCCTGGTTATTGGCCTGTTCAGGTTTTCTATTTCTTCCTGTTCCAGTTTTGGTAGTTTGTGGCTTTCCAGGAATGCGTCCATTTCTTCTAGATTGCCTAATTTATTGGCGTATAGCTGTTCATAATATGTTTTTAAAATCGTTTGTATTTCCTTGGTGTTGGTAGTGATCTCTCCTTTCTCATTCATGATTTTATTAATTTGAGTCTTTTCTCTCTTCTTTTTAATAAGGCTGGCTAATGGTTTATCTATCTTATTAATTCTTTCAAAGAACCAACGCCTGGTTCTGTTGATCTGTTCCACAGTTCTTCTGGTCTCGATTTCGTTGAGTTCTGCTCGAATCTTTATTAACTCCCTTCTTCTCCTGGATGTAGGATCTATTTGCTGTTTTTTCTCTAGCTCCTTTATGTGTAAGGTTAGCTTTTGTATTTGAGTTCTTTCCAGTTTTTGAATGGATGCTTGTATTGCGATGTATTTCCCCCTTAGGACTGCTTTTGTTGCATCCCAAAGATTTTGAATGGTTGTATCTTCATTCTCATTAGTTTCCATGAATCATCAAGGCAGTGTGGTACTGGCACAAAAACAGACACATAGATCAGTGGAACAGAATAGAGAACCCAGAAGTGGACCCTGAACTTTATGGTCAACTAATATTCGATAAAGGAGGAAAGACTATCCACTGGAAGAAAGACAGTCTCTTCAATAAATGGTGCTGGGAAAATTGGACATCCACATGCAGAAGAATGAAACTAGACCACTCTCTTGCACCACACAAAGATAAACTCAAAATAGATGAAAGATCTAAATGTGAGACAAGATTCCATCAAAATCCTAGAGAAGAACACAGGCAACACCCTTTTTGAACTCAGCCACAGTAACTTCTTTCAAGATACATCCACAAAGGCAAAAGAAACAAAAGCAAAAATGAACTATTGGGACTTCGTCAAGATAAGAAGCTTTTGCACAGCAAAGGATACAGTCAACAAAACTAAAAGACAACCTACAGAATGGGAGAAGATATTTGCAAATGACATATCAGATAAAGGGCTAGTTTCCAAGATCTATAAAGAACTTATTAAACTCAACACCAAAGAAACAAACAATCCAATCATGAAATGGGCAAAAGACATGAAGAGAAATCTCACAGAGGAAGACATAGACATGGCCAACATGCATATGAGAAAATGCTCTGCATCACTTGCCATCAGGGAAATACAAATCAAAACCACAATGAGATACCACCTCACACCAGTGAGAATGGGGCAAATTAACAAGGCAGGAAACCACAAATGTTGGAGAGGATGCGGTGAAAAGGAAACCCTCTTACACTGTTGGTGGGAATGTGAACTGGTGCAGCCACTCTGGAAAACTGTGTGGAGGTTCCTCAAAGAGTTAAAAATAGACCTGCCCTACGACCCAGCAATTGCATTGTTGGGGATTTACCCCAAAGATACAAATGCAATGAAACGCCGGGACACCTGCACCCCGATGTTTATAGCAGCAATGTCCACAATAGCCAAACTGTGGAAGGAGCCTCGGTGTCCATCGAAAGACGAATGGATAAAGAAGATGTGGTTTATGTATACAATGGAATATTACTCAGCTATTAGAAATGACAAATACCCACCATTTGCTTCAACGTGGATGGAACTGGAGGGTATTATGCTGAGTGAAGTAAGTCAGTCGGAGAAGGACAAACATTATATGTTCTCATTCATTTGGGGAATATAAATAATACTGAAAGAGAATATAAGGGAAGGGAGAAGAAATGTGTGGGAAATATCAGAAAGGGAGACAGAACGTAAAGACTGCTAACTCTGGGAAACGAACTAGGGGTGGTGGAAGGGGAGGAGGGCGGGGGGTGGGAGTGAATGGGTGATGGGCACTGGGGGTTATTCCGTATGTTAGTAAATTGAACACCAATAAAAAATAAATTAAAAAAAAAACAAAAAAACAAACACAACTGTCTTGGTAAATCTAGCCCTAAAAAAATTATTGAAGTTTTCAAGCACCCTATTTATTGATTTATTTTAATTAAGTTTTTAATTTAATTCCAGTAGAGTTAACACATAGTGTTACATTAGTTTCAGTGTGCAATATGGTGATTCAGCACTTCTAAGCACTTTGACAACCAGTATTCTGAATTTCATAAAGTTAAAGCTTTGTTTCTCTACTAAGAAGCCTTCAATTAGGGGGAGCATGGCCAACTTGTCCCATTTTTTCTATCGTGTCTCCTCCCCTTCTGTCTTGTATACCAGGTTGCCTCCAAATCTTCCAGAATTTGGTAAGAGAACTAAATAGGAGATTCAAGGGTTTACTTGAGTGAGAAAGGCCTCACCTCACTGGTCCTGTGGTAATCTGGCATTGTCGTTTTCTGGGCTCACTGGTCTTGGTAGTTGCTTAACGTTGACTCTGTTGGGGAATGTTTTGTGTTTTGGGGAGAACTGCCATTACTAGAGATTTCTCACCTAAAATTTCTAAATGTGGGTGTTCTTCCTTGGGTGGCTGTTGATGGCTTTCACTTCCCTCTAGGTGAACCCTTTTTAAATCCAGCTGCCAAATGTCGTTCTCTTGTACGTGGCCCACATCTGGAACTTGGTGCCAACAAACTGCAAATGCTGACTGTTCTCAATGCAGCCACCTCTCTTGCTCTTCTATTGGAGGAACTAGCTACAGTTTCTTGCCTTTAGGCTTTTTGGTCCGTGGGCCTGACCCTCACCTCTCTTCCATACAGTCTCCATAAGATCCAGGTCAAACTATCTGAGAAGTTCCACCAAAGCCCTCTAGACTTATTCTTTTTGTATATCCTTGAAGTGGATGTTGAGTCAACTGGATGTTGATTATATCCTCTGTGCATCCTGCACAGACTGTTTAGCTCCTTACTTTGGAAGATGGGAGTATTTTCCATCTTCTGTGTTATTCTTGAAATTTGGGTTATCAGTGAAAATGAAAAAAAGAAAAAGTCCCAATTTAACAACCCATTTCACTCATTATACAGAACAATTTAGGTTTCTTTGTGTCATTATTATTGTATATTGGCCATTTCCTAAAGGTAATACAACCAAAATGACCCAGCAGAATTTTTGAAGCTGTTATTCTCTTCATAAGGAATTTTACTCTGCTCATTTCCATTTCATTTCTCTTGATTTTTGTCAATTCTGTTCTCAATATCTTTGTATTTTCATCAGTGTCTCATTTTGTGCTGCTTCCAACATAGGCTGCACTTGCATATTTTTATTTCCCACTTTTTAAAAATGTCAGTCTCATCTTGTCCTTGTGGTCTTATATGTGTTGGCCTCATGCTCTTGTTATGTAGAGGGGATTGCTTCATTAAGTGTTTTCTAATTTGACAGCTATGTCTTTGGTCACACATTTTGGCTGCTCCATGGCAACATTATTCAGATACTTTTTCTTGTTTTTCTCTTTTTCCTTCTAGTATTTTTAAATATATATTCTAGTCTGGTTTCTAAAGCCATCCTCAAAAGAAATGAGTTCCTTGACCAACTTGACTGGGTCACAGAGAAAGAGGGTTGTGTATGTTTGTTAATGCTGCATTGCAGTAATTTTGTGTGTGTTCCAATAATTTTCCTAATAATCGAGGGTTATATACATGAATAAGTTTAACTTTTATAGCCAAGATTAATAGCTGTAGAAAATCCTCATGAATATTTTGCCTCCACTTTGCCTCATTGAGAGATATTTTTTCTTACCAAAAAAGGCTTGTCAGTGTAATTTCTTCTCCAGCCCTGTCTTCTCTTGTTTTTCTCAGATTCAAACTCAAACAAGAGACTCTCATCTTGACTTTTATGGCAGACCACCCTTCTGGTTTTCCTTTAATATGTTCAATGTTCCTTTTGAGACTTCTTTTTAAGCTCCTTTTTCTTTATTCAACCATCAACAGTTTGGTCTAATTGTTAAAGAGTGGACTGGTTTTGGCACAGCGTGAGATTTCAATTAAAGGGAGTGGCTTGCTTCTACTCCTATTTTTAATTTCCATGCTTCCATGGAATCTTGGGTTTGTAATCATAGACAATCACAGGGAAAGTGACTTTTTTCCTGAATTTTTAGGATGCATAATTAAGTGCTTAAAAATTAACAGTGCTCAAGGCTAGATGAATTAATAAAAAGACAACACAGAAATAGCTTTATAATAAAAGAATTCCAGAGTAACAATATAAAATAAATCTTAAAAATATTCTTGTATAATAAATGGGAGATAGACCTGATGTTATTCTTTAGAAAGCTATTCCTCTATTATGAAAAATACAATTGTTGACTCAAGGAAAGTTAATTAAAATCTAGAAAATGTCTGTTAGCCTAAAATGATTTGTAGTTGAGGGCTTTAAAAATTCGTTAAGTTTAATATTTTAAAAATTGGGATTGTCTGCCTAGGAAATTTTTTATGCTGCATATTTCAAATCAGAAAATGGATAATTGCAAGTCAGATATCATATGTAAAATAAATTATTGCTAATGTAATATTAATATAATATAACTAGTGTAATGTAAATAATTTTTGTGTTCTTATATATAGGAACTTGGAAATGACTACTTTAAACAAACACTCATCTACCTATTATAATTATTTTAAAATGTGAATTTAGGTATTCCCTATAGGAATTTGGAAAAGGATATTTTTCAAAAATTCACATTTGTCAGTTATAAATATTTTTATTTTATTTATTTATTTTAGAGAGAGAGAGAATGAGAGTGAGCATGAGCAGGGGGAAGGGCAGAGGGAGAGAAAGAGAATCTCCAGCAGATTTCCACTTGAGCACAGAGCCTGACTCGGGGTTTGATCCCACAGCCCTGAGATCATAATCTGTGCCAAAAATCAAGAGTTTGACACTTAACCAACTAACCACTCAGGTGTCCCAGTTACAATTATTTTTCTATATGAGCTTAGATCCACCATTTTGAACATGATGATCCATTACAAATTTGTCTCCAACCAAAATTTCTCTCTGCGCTTCAGCCCTACACATTCAAACTCAGCATGTTCTGAGCTATACCCTCCCCTACCCTGATGTTCCTACCAACTTCCTTATCTCCTATGTGGCCCTATGCTTCGGCCACACACCAAAGCCTAGATGCAGAGACTTGTCCCTAACTTCTTCCTATCCCTCGTTCTCCTCAGCCAATAAACTGTCATGTCTTGTTAATATTATCTCCAATCACATGAATCTGTCTACTTTTCTCCTTTTCCATTGCTACTTCCAGACTCCAGCGTTCTGTGATGACTAGGCTGGTTTACTACAAAAGTTACCTCATGGGTCTAATCCTCATGTTACCCCACCTCCAATCTAGTTTCCAAATTACAGCCAGAGTTTTCTTCTAAAATGCATATCTGATCAAGTAATTGAGAATGTTCTGTGCAACATCTGGGAAGCATCCTTAATGCCTTCCTTCTCTCATTATTCCTGTGGAAGGCTGGGATGCACGGACTGGGATGGCTGGGGCTGTGGCAGCCATCTTCAGCCATGAAGTGGAAGTCATGCTTTGAGAATGGATCAACTAGTTAGTAGAAGCCAGTAGTCCTAATGATTGCAGCATCTACATAGTAGCCTGGGATTCCTTTCATGGACTTTTGTGAAAAAGAAACAAACTTTATTTTTATTTAAGCCATTGATATTTTTACTGAATATAACCCTAATAAAACTGTTTACCAGTAAGTCTGGTTTGGTATGCCATGATACATTGTTTATGTCCAATTTCTAATACAGCAGTTAATTTGGTTGGGTTTAGCTTTGCTCTTGTAGACTAGTGATTTTCTCCATCTCTCATACTCAATTGTTTAAAGTCCAATCTTTGACCAGATGCCCTCGGCTATCTACAAGGATGCTTTTCTACTCTAAGGCCATCCTGGCTGTGCTTGTCTGGACAGCCGCTGCTCTCACTTCAGGGAACACCTCTAGCCATTTGGGCAGGTAACACACTCCTCTTTGGCTGCAGTTTCCCTCATGCTGCTTGGCCTAAGTGTGGGTCAACCCAGGTCCTTCCTTAAGGTTCCAGAGCACAGCTGATACTAAGCTAAAGCATTGGAACAAGAATTAACTGAAGACTTTCAATTAACAAGAATGCAAAGTAGGGGCGCCTCGGTGGCTCAGGTGGTTGAGCACCTGCCTTCAGCTCAGGTCATGATCCTGGGGTCCTGGGATTGAGCCCTGCATCTGGCTCCTTGCTCAGTGGGGAAGCCTGCTTCTCTTTCTCCTTCTGCCTGCTGCTCTGCCTGCTTGTGTTCTCTTTCTGTCAAATAAATAAAATCTTTAAAAAAAAGACTACAGAAGCTAGAATCTATTTTCTTTCTTCTTTTATTTTTTTTAATAAAGATTTTATTTATTTGAGAGAGAGAGAGAGAGAGACAGTGATAGATAGCACGAGCAGGGAGGAGAGGGAGAAATAGGCTCCCCATGAGCAGCGAGCGCAATATGGGGCTCAATCCCAAGACCATGAGATCATGACCTGAGCTGAAGGCAGATGCTTAACCAATTGAGCCACCCAGGCACTCCTAGAATCTGTATTCTAAACAGAGTAAAACTGCCCAAATGTCCAATTTTCCTAATTTAAACAAAGGCATAAAGACTGAACGTTGTCTCGATGGGCTTTTACTGGTTGATGGTGGGGTAGCATAGACTCAAACTGCTGTTTGTAAAATATTTATATCTTTTGTAATGGGCTGCAAGCACACTTGCGTGACCTTCACTGCGCACGAGGATATTAGCTTTGTTAACTTGGATGCTGGCTTCCAAGTTCCACTGTACAACTGTTCTGGAGAAGGTGGTCTGAAACACAAGGCCACGTAATACTCATGGGACGTGCAGGAAGATGCGACCCATGGAGAACTGTCTGTCAACAGAAGGTCATTATGTCCCTTGGGGGTACCCACAAACATTTAAGAAGCTTTCATGAGAACTATTAAGAGTAGCAAAACACTTTCAAAATGTACTCCACCTGGAAAATTATCTATAGCATATAATCTTAAAGAAAATATCAAGAAATTGTTAGGATTGCTAGCCAAGAACCTGGGAATATGGATAGCCTTAAAAACCATATTTGTTACCTCTTATGTTACATCATAAAATCTGTCCTAGACATTTATTTCTTGGCATCACAACTCGATTGGTGATAATCAAAAGTTCTTTGCAGATGAAGGCAATTGTTCTGTAGTCTGTATGTTCTCAAATGACAGGTAATGCAATTCCAGGCTTTCCAAAGTTCACACAAACCTTTCCATTTGGGGAGCCTGACACCTGGTCTACAGCTTATTTCCTTTTTCTTAGTTTCTATTTTGGCTTTGTATGCATTCAAAATGTGCTATATTTAGTGTGACTCTTCCCCCGTGTGAGATGGTGTGATATTATAGAGAATTTTTAATTCTTGCCAGCTGAAGTAGCTTTACCTATAGTCCCTTATTTATGATGGAAATAACACAATTCTCATAATTTGTAGTATTTTTAGTTTTTTCATTTTATTCTGGAATGGAATATAATATGATTTTTTAAAAGAAATAAAGAGACAAACCACCCTAATTGAATGAACTGAATTCTGCATTTTATGTCAACTTTTAAGTGATTGTGGCTTTGGGAATTAAAATCCTATGTCCTTCAATTTGTGAATTAAAAAATGTGTGTGTGTGTGTGATACACACTTCTTAGTTTGTAACATTAAAATACACATATAGGTACACTTATTTAGTGGTTCATAGAAATAGCTATTTCGAAAAGTAAAATGTTTGCAATGATCAAAACAACATCCCTATGTGGTTAGAACCAATGATTATGTTTTACACAAAGGAAGCTAATTTGTTTATTTAAATCAGTCTCAAATTTTCACCTGTTAAATTTTTTTTAAGATTTTATTTATTTGTTCATGACAAATATTTGTCTCATGACACAGAGAGAGAGGCAGAGACACAGGCAGAGACACAGGCAGAGGGAGAAGCAGGCACCCTGTGGGGAGCCTGATGCGGGACTAGATCCCAGGACCCCAGGATCGCGACCTGAGCCAAAGGCAGATGCTCAACCACTGAGCCCCCCAGGTGTCCCTGTCCCCTGTTAAATTCTCGTAAAACACCCGATCTTTACTGTTGCCATTTTGAACGTTAAGATAGAAGTTCAGGTGTTGCTGGAGGGTGTCTGCTGCCAGGGCGGACTGGCTGCTACTCCCAAGGGTCTTCACAAAGTGCTATTTGCCTCAACCAATTCACTGCTTTCAAGGGACTGTTCCAAAGCCCGGAATTCTCAGAAATTGGGCTTTGGTAGAAAGCTAAGAAGAGGTGTGTTATGTGGCTAGACAGGGATGTTTGTGGGCACGTGGGCTCACACACACGCACACACACACATGCTGAGGTGAGTGTATACTGTATACCTACCACTAATTTATGGAAAGCAGCAGCACTGACAGGTGGGTCAGAAAGCTCATGCTGTCAGACTATCCTTTGGCTTCTTGCTACAACAGAAACCAAATTATAATCCAAATGTTGAAGAATACAGAGTCAGACCACAAAGAGTCATTTTTTGATTTTTTAACTTAAATCTTTAATGGCACTGACCTATTTCAATCTCCATGAAGGAGTCATATCTTGGATGGAAAATTTGGGAGTAAGCGCTAAGTACATTCTATGTGTGAAAAGTTTACAAACACGTGGTCCTCCAGGCTTGATTACTCTGGAACCCAGGACTGGAGAGTGATTGTAATTTAGTAATGGGAAAAACAGATTACATGAAGCCTTGTTTGGAGAAAGGCTGCGTGAACACAAGGGCATCAGCCAATGTGCAATCTGTAACACTTGCTCCTAAAGAACCAGAGGTTGGCAACACCCAACCAAGCGCAATCAGGAGAGGGTGCCCCCGGGGTCTCCAGACCCTGTGCATTCAGGACTGCCTTCATCCCTACAGTCATTGACCTTGATGTGACATTCAGATCCTTCTGATGTCTCCTTGTTAAAAAATGCAAAATCCTCACACCAGTGCTATGAGCTGAATGTTTGCATTTCCGTAAAATCCACATATTGAATCTTCAGGCCCAGTGTGATGGCGTCAGAAGGTGGACCCTTCGAGAAGTGATTGGGTCATGAGGGTGGAGCCCTCATGAATGGGATTTGTGGTCTCATAGAAGAGATCACAGAGAGGTCCCCAACCTCTGCCACATAGGAGGTCACAGTGAAAAGGTATCATCTGTGAACACGGACAAGGATTCTCACCAGATTCAGAGCCCACTGGCACCTCGATCCTGGACTTCCCAGCCTCTGAAACAGTGAGAAGTAACCGTTTGTTGTTTATGAGCCACCCTGACTATGGCATTATACTCCAGTAGCTCCAGGGGGCACATGTTTTTAGAAAAAAAAGTAAATGACTGGAAGATTTAGCTATGCCATTAAAAATAATTATGACCAAGACTGCATAGCATGTTTAAATACATTTAATCAAGGGTGTTGTAAATGTTGAAATTTTTTAAAATGGTAATTTTTAAAAAAGATTTTATTTATTTATTCATGAGAGACACAGAGAGAGAGGCAGAGACATATGCAGAGGGAGAAGCAGGCTCCAGGCAGGGAGCCCGATGTGGGACTCGATCCCAGGACTCCGGGATCACACATTGGGCCAAAGGCAGATGCTCAACCGCTGAGCCACCCAGGTGTCCTTAAAATGGTAATTATAAAAAGTTTATTACAAGGAAGGATAAAAAGGGCTCAGGCTCCAGTAATATTAGGAGAGTAAGTCAACTGGAATCATCTTCAGCAGCCTCTGTGCTGGCCCTCAAAAGAACATGTTCCTCTAAAAACACTTTTTTTCTTTCTCTCTGTCTCTTTTTTAAGATTTTATCTATTTATTCATTAGAGACACGGAGAGAGAAGCAGAGACATAGGCAGAGGGAGAAACAGGCTCCCAGTAGAGAGCCTAATGTGGGACTCCATCCTGGGACCCCAGGATCACGCCCTGAGCCAAAGACAGAAGCTCAAACACTGAGCCACCCAGGCACCCCTTTTTTCTTTCTCTTTTTAAAGAAATAACACCAGTGAGTGAATTAGGTCTTTTCGGGGTGTGTCAAGTGATGGAGATTTTTTTGGTAGGAAACACAGGAAAGTGAAGAAGCAGAAGAAACCATCCCAGTTACGAAGCATCCAGCCCCCAGGAGCCTAGAACATCGTTGCTTTCAGAGTGTGACCACAGCTGCTCCGCGGCCCCCCCGGAGCCTTGCCCCTTGCTCCTGCTCTGATGATGCTTCCATGTTGTGCTTGGTTTCTGCATTAGTGTGGCTCTTGCTGCGTCTACCCTTGCTTGAACCTCTCTCCACCCTACTCTTCTTTACTTACAAGTCTACAGCTGTCTCTTAGAGAGTCTCTCAGGCTTTGTTGTTGAGAACTCTCTGTGTGTCACTTCAAAAGCCTCATAAGGTTGGGTCTGTTGTTTTTGTTTTTGTTTTTTTTAAAGATTCTATCTATCTATCTATCTATCTATCATCTATTTTATCATCTATCTATTATCTATTTATTTATTTATGAGACAGAGAGTGCACATGCGTGAGAGCAGGGGGAGGAGCAGAAAGGGAGGGAGAGACGGAGAGAATCCCAAGCAGACTGGGGGCTGACTGAGTATGGACCCCATGCTGGTCCACCCGCCAACTCCTGAGATCACAACTTCATCAGAAACCAAGAATCCGATGCCCAACTGACGGAGCCACCCAGGAACCCCAGGTCTGTTTCTTAAAGCCCTGGTGGGAAGAAGCCTCAGTCTAGGCCCCTCATAGGTTTGTTCCCTCATCTTCGTATTATGGGTCAGTGGTTCCCAAATGTGGTTAATCATGGCAGTCACCTGGTGGGTGTATTTAGAATGGAGAATCCATCCCTTCTCAAGGAATTAGATTCAGTGGGTATAGCTAGTTTCTCACAAAGCTTGTTTATACGAAATTCTCTAGATGATTCTGAAGCACTACTTTAGATGGCTACCTCTATGTTAGGCATCCATTTCTGATCTAATCAGGTGTGCTCAGGATTGTAGGGTCCACTTACATAAAGAATGAGAGAACCTCATTTAGCTTCTGTTCCAAGAAGAGGAGAGCATAACTGGCAGGCCCTTTGAACCTTTAACCTGCTGAATGCCATGTCAGAAATAGTTGGTACATTAGCAGCATGTGAGGGCCCATTGGAAGAGTTGAATTTCTGAGTGGACTCATGGAGCATGAAATTTTGCTTTAATTGTGCTCTGACGCCTTGATTAATGAGCGCTGGAACTCATCTCCTGTTCTTGAGTCTTCTGTCTGGTAGCCTGGCTGTCTGCAAATTATAAGTCCAGAGCAAAAGTCCATGGGATGCTCACAGAAATAGAGCCTATAAGCATGTTTTAGGAAATTCAGGCTAGGAGGTTAACAAAATTAAACACGTTATTTAAAAAATCTTGAATATAGTATATTCACCACCAACTCCCTGAGATTTCCTTAAAAGACAAAACGATTTCGTTCATTCTCAGGGTGGCATTTTCTTTGTTGTATGATCTGCTTATACCAGGGAGTGAAAAAATGGAAACATCTCTCACCTCAACACAGAAGATCTTGATTTTGCAAGTAAAGAGTGTAAACTGACAATATGTATTAGCTACCCTGGGCCTGTTGCAAAGAAAATGGCCATATGTCAGTGAGATGTTATAATCTGCTTTATATTGATCAGCTAATGGAGACTTGAAGGAAAACATGATTTGGGTGGTATTTATTGAAACTGTGTTTAGGTGCCGGTGTGAGGAGTGTATTCATTTGTACTAGTTTGGTTGCAAGCAAGAAAACAGAATCAAGCCTAAGCAGGGGTAACCAGCAACAGCTCCAAACTCCTCACATTTTATAGTTTCAACCCTAAGAGGGAGACAGACTTGATTCTCTGTTGGTTCCAAGATCCCGAGTCCCAGGAGTGAGCCTCACCGAACTCACCTGACTCAAGTCTACACCCCTGGCCAGTGGACTGCGGCTGAGGGCAGGAGCTGGAAATGGACCAGGGCTCAGAGGAAGGAAGGTGGAGGTGGGGGCAGGTTGTGGAGGGAAATAAAGAAGAAATGAATAAAGAAGGAGAGGAGAGAGGTGGTGACGTGGAGGGGAAGATTGCTGAGGTTCTGAAGTCAACAGCCACGGTGCGTTAGTGTTGTTAGGTCCCAAGAAGAGCGGGGAGGCCCCCAGAGGTTGGCTTTTGGTCTACAGGCTCCGGCAGAGGTGCTACGTTGTTGGTGGTTGGAGACAGACAACAGTTCGTCCAGCTTACTGTGCTGGGTGTTCAGCCATGACTTCATGGAGGAACAGAGAATTTAAAGAATTGCTTAACTTACAGTAGAGTCCCCTCAAGGAGAGAGCACGGCAAAGGAACATTCGGGAAAGGAAATGTGGGCAACGAGGGGCGCCTGCCTGGGTGGCTCCATCAGTTAAGCACCCAGCATCCAACTCTTCATTTTGGCTCAGGTCATGATCTCAAGGTCATGAGATTGAGCCCCTCATTGGGCTCCACACTCAATGGGGAGGCTGCTTGGGATTCTCTCTCACCTTCTCTCTCTGCCCTCCCTCTCCCCCACCTTGCACACACAGACACTCTCTCTCTCAAAAAAAAATAAATAAACAAGATTAAATTAGAATACAAAAATAAAGAAGATGAGGGCAAAAAGGGAGCAAGTGGGAGAAAGATGAGAGAGCAGGCCGGTCGGCCTGGGACTGTGGCTGCCTCCACTCCCCGGCCTTCATCTCCTTCCCCCAAAGTCCAGCTGGAGATAGAAGATGGCAGGCCCCCACCCTGATCCTCTATTTTTCTCTAGTATCCTTAGATTAGGAATTTACTGTTTCTCTTTCAAATCATGTCCATCCCCCAGGCCTAATGGGGTGACGTGCACTTCACATGGAAAGATTTTCCGGATTGCAGTGCCTTTTCTGAGAAGATGCCTTGAGCGGGACTGAGAAAAGAAAATACTGGCAACAGGATCTGGGCTTTTAAACTGGTAAATAGGCCCCTAGTTTTTGTTAATATTAACCAGTCTGCTCCCCTAGCATAAGGTCAACGGTCCTCGTGTTCTTGCTTAGAGACAAGAGAACAATTGGTATCGCCTAAACCATGATCAGTATAAAACAATTAGGATCAGAGAAATAGGAAGTGAAAATATTCAAAGAGGTTGATAGAAATTGGGCACATTTTCTGACATGCTGGCATGAAGGTGGGAGGTAAGGGAGGGGAGGTCCAGATGAGCAAGGTTAGGATGTGCTTTTAGACACGCATTCTGAGTTCTAATCCTATGTAGTTTTTAAAAAATTTCAATTCCATTTTCCATGTAGATTTCCCAGCAAAAAGAGATTATTTCTAGTTGCAAATGTTGAAGTTGGTTTTCTGTATCAAATTAATCCTTTTTGAGCCTGAATGTTGGGACTCAGTTTCTTCTGGGCCTCACATCACCCCAGGATGAAGAGAACATTGGGAGTCTGTTGCTGCAGAGTGGAGGTCCAAAGTTTGAAGTATTTCTGAGTAATTGTAAGGACTTTTTTGACCTCCTAGTCTCCAAAATTTCAAGATATAGACACTGTGAAAAAAAATTCTTTTTGCAAAATGGTCATGATAATAAAATGTAATTTGGTGCTACAGACTCATCTTGATTTATGGAATGTTTCCATTTAAATGAGATAATATTTGTTAATTCATTGTACAAAAATTTTCAAAGATGATTAGTTTTTATTTCTGATTGGGCTGCAGTTGGCAGCCTCCTACATTTGTCTGCCTCCGTTTCTTTTTCAAGTAATTAGGAAACCATAACATCCATGCTCACAGGTACCCACACCCTGGGGTTGGGGCAGAGGATGGGATTTCATGTAGAGGATTATAAATCCATACCAGAAAAAGGCCCAACATCACTTACAGGAACTTTCTATTATTAATCAAACTATAAACTTAGCATTATGGACCCAATTTTTTATTCATTTTATTTTATTTTATTATTTTTAAAAGATTTTATTTATTTATTTATTCATGAGAAACACAGAGAGAGGCAGAGACACAGGCAGAGGGAGAAGCAGTCTCCATGCAGGAAGCCCGACGTGGGACTCGATCCCAGGACTCCAGGATCATGGCCCTGGGCCAAAGGCAGGTGCTAAACCGCTGAGCCACCCAGGGATCCTGTACTCAATTTTTTAATTTGACTTTTTTAGTTTTAGCTTTTATTTATTTATTTATTAGAGACACACAGAGAGAGGCAGAGACATTGGCAGAGGGAGAAGCAGGCTTCCCACAGAGACCCTGATGTAGGACTCGATCCCAGGATCCCATGATCACACCCTGAGCAGAGGACAGATGCTCAACCACTGAGCCATCCAGGTACTCCTAATTTGACTATTTTTAAAGAAACTGTAGTTAGAGTGCGATAAGAAGTGACATTTTAAAATCCAGCTCAAATTGTTTTTTTAAGGCACTCCATGGAATCACCACAATCCAGAGCCAATTCTCAGCTTTATAGACATATCAGCAATTTGCTTATGAATATCCCAGAAATATTTAGTCTCTAGTGGAAATGACTCATGTTATTTAAATTCACAAAGATGGATATATTAACTAAAATACTAATTTATTACTTTTTAACGAGGGATATCATTTTCTAGTGTTAATAATATTCAAGACCACTATGTAGTAACAAATTAACCAAATTTTGTTACAATAAAAAGTTATTATTTTGTTTTTTGTGGGTCAGAACTTCAGATAAAGCAGAGGGTATGACTTGTCTCAGCTTCATGATGGCTGGTACCTCAACCGAACAATTGATGGCTGGGGACGAGACTCACTGAAGACTCATTCTCTCACATTTCTGTCTGGTGGTTGATCTTGGGTATTGTTTGAGATCTAAACTGGGCTGTTGACTGCAGCATCTATATGTAACCTCTTTATGTGGCTTGGGCTTCCTCACAACAGGGTGGTTGAAGAACTGAAAAACCAGCACACAGGGAAACTGAATCAGAATAATACTTCATTTTTATGACTTTAATGAATGAAGTACATTTTTATAACTTTTTTTAATTAAAAAATATTTTATTTATTTATTCATGAGAGACACACAGAGAGAGGCAGAAATACAGGTAGAGGGAGAAGCAGGCCCCATGCAGGGAGCCAGATGTGGGACTCGATCCCAGGACACTGGGATTACAACCTGAGACAGAGGCAGACGCTCAACTGCTAAGCCACCCAGGTGCCCTCATTTTTATAACTTTTAGAGATACAGTAGGTCATCATTTGCCACCTGGAAGATAAATCCATGTATGGCACTACACCATCTGTGCTCATGGTGAATGTTGTGCTACATCCAGAATCCTTCACAATGGCGTGTCTCAGGTAGCCATGACCAGTAATCAGGGTAAAGCATACACATTGGACCCTGTCTGCCATCCTTGTGAAGGATTAGTTTTCCATGGGTTTTGACCTAAGTCAAATAAATTCTCCTGCTTCAGGAGAAAGCAACTTCATGATCCCAGGTCCAATTTCTGCTGAAGACATTTGCCCACCCATTCTGGGGCCATCTATACCATCTTCTTTATGTTTCTGTATAAGGTATATATACACATGTATTACAATATTTAACTGATTCTATCACTACTCTAAGTCACTTAAACCTTTTTCATAAACCTAGCTGGATTAATTTCTTTTAGCTAATTAGACTGCAGCATACTTATGTTAAATTTCTAAATATATCAGTAAAATTATATTTTCCAGAAGGTGTATTTTGATCCTTTGGAGAGATATGTAATTTGTCATATGTCCTCAACCACTCACTTTTCAAAAACTTTCTACAGACTAATCATTTTTCCGGCAGGCTGAACTCGCTCATTATAATGGATTTGAGTAGTTGGATTTTCAAACGTTAACCTTATTTCCCAGTTCCAGGAAACTCTGACAAGGTTAATTTGCTGACAAAATGAAAAAAAAAAAAAAAAACAACTTCAATTTTAGAGACAATGTTTAGCCATTGTTTCACTCAGTGTTCAAACTGCCTTTTTTTATAGTGAAATAAACCTGAACTATATTTTATGACAGACTGAACCCTACTCCAACTCACAAGACGCTCGTCTCTTATTGTACTTACTGGAATTTATGTGTATTAATAAATAAGCCATGGACTTATGTCAGGAAATCTTTGCTATTCTTAAATTTCTCAGTAATGATATTAACCAAGTTTTATATTCTATTGCCTAAAATGAAATACCTGAATATTTTGGATTATTCCAAGTATTTTTATAGATCAGCTAGAGCTAATGGTATTCATCTGTTTCAGCCAAAAAATGCAATGAGAATGAAAATTGATGTAGTAGATGATAGCTATTTGATATATTAATTCATACACGTTTGACCTTTGAATGGCATTTATGAAGCACTCACAACCCTACTTCATTGGGGTTGTTAGAATTATGTAATTTGATTTCATATTTTATTATTTTACATCTATATGTTAAAATAAAAATATATAAGGCATTTGAGATAGGCCCTGATACATATGAAGCTTTTATTATACAGTAGCTATTGTTTATTATTATATTATTATTATGAAATGACTCCTAGAGCTAAATGTCCAGGTCACACAAGTTGTCTATGGCCCATCCAAGTTTGGAATTCAGATCTCCTGATTCCAGTCTTTGTGTTTTCCACCTTAATATGATGACTCTCTGTCTGTTCCTGGGACAAGCCCCAGCAACACCTAATGGGGAAAGTGACCGTCATGGGATATGAGGACCAACCCAGCCTAGGTGGGGCTGATGGCTCTGTGCACATACTGCTACAGGGACAGAGCAAAATGGCAAATGGACAAGACCATGAGGAGTCCAGAATTTGAAGGCAAAGAGTGCTTGCATTATAAGGGATGAAGGGAGAGAACACTGCCATCAGGATTTTGCTCTGTATTCCCTGTAAGGATCCAGGCAGAGCATGGTGAGAAACTGCGCCAAGCTGGAAGGAATGTAAGGGGAAGGATCCAGAAGCAAGCAGGAAAGAGAAATGACAAGCTGAGGCTTGACAGGAAAGGCAGATCTGGTGAGACAAGCATTGATTCTGGGTCAACGATCCAAGAGGGGAAGAAGGTTCCTTGACTTGGAACCTGAAGATGGATTTTTTCCATCAGTTCTGGGACTTTAGTGGTGGCCGCACTGGTGACGGCAATAGATGAGCCGCTAATGAAATTCTCTGTGAACCGTAAAGCAGAAGCCAAATACGAGATCTCAAGAGTGTTAAAGATTAATTGGGGCTTCTTAAACATTTTCAGAGTTTATTTGAGCAAGATCGATTGGAGTTAGGTGGAGCTGGACGGGGAGGGTTAGGAGTGCTCCCCTGACTGGAGCCAAGGGAGAGGAAGCAGAGGAAGGACATTATTTGATTGCTCTTGCTTAAAGCCTGCATTGTGATTGGCTGTCCCTGGTGTTTTGATTTGTAACCTTGAGGCATTTACAAGGTTCCATCTTCGTGTGCAGATGGGCTGCTCATCACCAGAGCCACTTCAGTCCAGTGGCCTCCTTGGTTAACTTAGCAAGTCACACGCTGCAGAGTACAGGGGCCAGTCCCACCTGGGAATTTCCTCTGTGATCTTTGTTTTTCCAGCCTGCCTCTCTGACATGCTGTAAGCCACAGCTTCCAGAAAGTACTTTCTGATGATTGAGGCTCTCAGAGTCCATGTTTCTTCTTCCTGCCTGAGCCCTGACGCATCCCTTCTCGTCATCAATCCCCACGTCTTCCCTTCCACACAGACAACATCCTCTGCTCACCTGCTCTGCCACAAGTACATCCACAGCAGTGATAAAGCTAATTTCCTTTTGCCTCCAGCCCATCATTACTTGCCTTCTACTGTCTTTCCATTTTTGGCCTGGGAGAAAGCCCAACCTCTCATGTAACTCTTGAACGGAATGAATCATGTCTGTTATGTCGCAATTCTCTAGTCTAACACTCAGGAGTTAACATGTAACTCCTTCTTAAAATATATTGGGGGATATTTCACAGTTATCTCCATATATATATATGGCATTGTCAGAAGTGGGACTATCAAGGAAGGTGAGTTTTTGGACTTTGGGGCCTGTTGACTATTGTGTTCACCATTCTGAGCCATGGCAGTATGGGGCAGGGGGCAGGGGTTGGGGTGGGAGGCTTTCCCTCAGAAAAGAATACATGTTTCTACTGTTAGTTATCCTGAGGTAGGATGGGATGGGAGTTGGGGGACATCTTCTGGGGTGCTGGGTCTGGACTCAACCCCAGCCCAGAAATGCCTGGGGTTCCCAGTGGGAAGTGGAGCCTGCTCCCCTGTATGGAGGTATGTGGCAGTCTGCTCAAGACTTCTTGAGGTTAGGGACGTCTGAGTGACTCAGTGGTTGAGTGTCTGCCTTTGGCTCAGGTCTTGATCCTGGGGTCCTGGGATCAGGTTCTGCACAGGGCTCCCCACGGGGAGCCTGCTTCTCCTTATATGTCTCTGCCTCTCTCTGTCTTTCATGAATAAATAAAATCTTTAAAAAAAAAAGACTTCTTGAAGTTGGGTTAATAGTAGCTACACAGTAGTCTTTGCATCATTCTCTGATACCTACTTCACTAAAAATTAATAAGAACTACTGTCTGGTCTCAGCTGTCCTCTGGGAAATTCGTGGCAACAGACACCCCAACGGAGGACAGAGCGGGAGCCTCAGAGTGGTCATCATGGGGACAGCTGACCCCACCAGGGGCTAGTTCAGCAGAACTAAGAAGAAACAGAGGGACCTGTTTCTCAGTCCTCGGGACACCTGCAAAGAGGCAGGAAGGCGCCCTGAAGGGAGTAGCCAGTGGGAGTAGAGTCATAGTAGGTACAGAGGGAGGAAGGCCGTTCTGAGGTCACAGGCACATGCCCTGGCAACATGAAGCACAGCGGTGTCTTTCAACACTCCCCACTTCCCTTTCTTCTAAAACCACACTCACCGAGTGACCTTCAAGTGGTGATGGAGACTCCCAAGCATTTGCCGACGGTCGTGGCCTGGTATTCCCGCTGTCCAGCAGGCTTTATTTTGCTTCATTCGTCAATACAACTCTTAGGTCCACGAGGCGACCTTCCCTGAGTTTGGCACATGCCAGTCAGGGCTCAAATGATTGCCTGGGGTGGGCGAGAACTGAACCAGGCATCTGGGCCCGGGAGCTGACGGTGGGACCCCGGGCCACGGCCTCCCTGCTCCTTCGCCAGTACCACAGGCTGAGTGGAGTTGACGACAGAAATGCATTTTCTCAGATTTCTCAGATTTTTAGCTGCTACTATGTGCCAGACATCAATTCTAGACTTGGGGAGTATATAACACAATGAATCCAATCACACAGAGCCTATGTCCTAGCAAAAGGAGATGAACAATTAGGAA
This sequence comes from Canis lupus baileyi, assembly GCF_048164855.1. NCBI lineage: Eukaryota > Metazoa > Chordata > Mammalia > Carnivora > Canidae > Canis > Canis lupus. The sequence continues at coordinate 23,674,757 of NC_132843.1, read as the reverse complement.
ACGTATGTCAGGTTACAGTATGAACTGTAAAGAAAGATAATGCAGAGGACAGTGTTAAGGACTTAAGGAGTGTACAGTATTTTACAGAAAGGGGTCAGAGACAGCTCTGAGAAGGTGACATTTGGTGGAGACCTGAGGAAAGGAAGGAAACAGAGGCCTGGCTTTATCAGCACGAATGTTTATGAAGCTGCTGGCTTAGGATATGACACATCAACCAGCCCCATGATTTTTCCCCTAATCATCTTACTATTAAAAAAAAAAAAAAACAAAACCTTAAGCATTTAGAAAAGTTGAAAGAATTTAAAAGAATTAAAATGAATTTAAAATTTAAAACCACCACCTAGACTCTGTTGCAAGCATTTTACTTTAACCCACCTCTCTTTACCCATCCTCTACTTGTTCATCAAGTCATCAAGTCATCTTATTTTTTTTGATGCATTTCAGAATAGATTGAAGACATTAGAATAGCTTCCCCTAGAGGTGCCTGGATGCCTCAGTTGTTCAGTCGTTTGATAGTCTGACGCTTGGTTTCAGGTCAGGTCATGATCTCGGGGTCCTGAGATCAAGCCCTGCATCAGGCTCAGCGCTCAGTGGGGAGCCTGCTGGGAATTCTTTCTTCCTCTGTCCTGCCCCTGCCTTTCTCTCAAATAAATAAATAAATCTTAAAAAAAGAGTATTTTCCCCTAAATACTTTCGTATACATAAGTTCTTTTTTTTTTAGTTTTATTTTTCCTTAGATAAAAGGAAATGCACAAATGTTAAGTGTACATTTGGTGATTTTTGACAAATGTATGTATCTCTATAACCCCAAATTTGATCAAGATATAGAATATTACCATCACCCCCCATGTTTCATCTCATCAACCCCTGTACCCACTCCCCTACAGGCGACCAGTGTTTCCCTCCCCCCACCCCAACAATAGATTACTTTTGTCTGTTCTAGAATGTCATATAAATGGAACCATGCAGTATGTGCCCTTTCATTCAAAGGCTTTTTTTACTCATAATATTTTCAAGATATGTCTATGTTGTTGCATGTATTGGTGACTTGACTACAAAAAAGACTGGAGCGCAGTGGGTCTTTATCAAGGGTAATTTTGCATCCAGGGGACATTTGACAATGTCTGGTGACATTTTTAGTTGTCACAACTGAAGGGGGTTTTGCAGGCATGTAGTGGTTAGAGGCCAGGTAGGCTACGAAACATTTTATTGTGCAGAGAACAGCATCCTCCCCACTCCTTCCTACAAAGAATCATCCAACTCCAACTGTCAATCATAGTGAGTTTGAGAAACCCTGCTTTGGCCAGATATAAAATGTTATTCATCTTTCCATCCAATCAATATCTTCTGTCAGCTGTCATTGATCAACAAAACCATTCAATACGGATCTTTGTTTAGTGTTAGTCTTCTTGGGTATGTTTTTTGTTTTGTTTCATTTTACATTTTAAAAACAACATTGTGTTTTAGCCTAAATAGTTTTACTTTAATAGTAGAAAATTCGTTCATCCATAGCAGACCCAGGTAGGAGGAAATTGACATATGATTCTGTCCTGGGATTCATCACATTTTATCCCATTCAGATTTCTTCAAAAGCTCAGGCTGTGCCAAAACCACACTAGCTGCTAAGGAATGACCAAAGAAAATGCAAGATGAGAAAACTTCACTTTATTTCATTTTTTAATATCCTTAGGAATGTGGGGAGTGACTAAATGGCCACTTGACTTAGAGAAGGGGTTTTATTTATTCCCCTTTGGAGCCATAATTCAAGAACAGATAGAAGCTGGGGGGTGGGTGGAAATGGCAGGTACTCTGAAATGTTCTGTAGTACTTTTCAAACAAAAGTCGTTGACTGATACAAAGAAAATGAGATTCGAGAAGTGTACTGGAGAGAAGTTACATTAAGTGTCTCATAAATTTAATGGCTATTGTTTTGAACTACCTGACAGATTTCCTTGCGTTGAGACTGCCATGAGGCTGAATTTCTTGTTTCAAAGAGAGCCATGATTAGCATTCAGATAGCTCCCAGCCACCGCTGAGGGTGGAATAAACATAGAGTAGAACATGTTTCTTAAAAGCCAGCTGCCATGAAGCTCTCCATTTATGATGTTATGATGTTCACTGTTCTCATCGTTGAGTTTTTTTATTTTAATAATTTTATCTGTTTTAGCTAATGATTTTAGATATTTAAGAGCAAAATTAATGGGTATAAAAGTTTTTTGTGAATTTAAATTTTTATTTTTATTTCTTTGACTTTTATTTTTTTTAATTTTTTTTAATTTTTATTTATTTATGATAGTCACACAGAGAGAGAAAGAGAGAGAGAGAGGCAGAGACTTAGGCAGAGAGAGAAGCAGGCTCCATGCACCGGGAGCCCGACGTGGGATTCGATCCCGGGTCTCCAGGATCACGCCCTGGGCCAAAGGCAGGCGCCAAACCACTGCGCCACCCAGGGATCCCGACTTTTAAATGTTATAAATACAATGCAACTTAACTTGATAATCAATAGTTTTTAATTAGTTTAAATTTAGATTTATTTGATTTTTTTTACATCAATGCACATCAAACTACTTACAAACCAGTAACATAATGTCATATGAAATACAGAGGAGAACAAATCACATTAAAACTTAACTAGTATAAGGGTGTCTGGCTGGCTCAGTTGGTAGAGCATGAAACTCTTCATCTCAGGGTCACAAGTTTGAGTCCCACATTGAGTGGAGAGATTACTAAAAAAGATTGACTTAACAAATAAACACTTAAAAAATACTTAGCTAGTATTATCTAATATTCACACTCACATTGTTAAAAATAAATTTCTGAAAAATATGTTCCTTCCTGGGGTGCCTGGGCAGTTCAGTTGGTTAAGTGTCTGACTCTTGATTTCGGTTCAGGTCAGAGTCCTGAGATCCAGCCCTACAGTGGGCCCCATGGTTGGCTGTCAGTCTGCTTCAGATTCTCTCTCTCTTTCTCTTTGCCCCTCCACACCGTCCCTTCCCCTAGCTTGCACACTCTCTCTCTCTTTCTCTAAAATAAATAAATAAATCTTCAAAAACAAAATATGTTTCTTCCTAAGTCAGAGTTTTATCAGCTGGTGTGCCCTTTCATCTCTATTTTCCAGTGCCTATTTCTGTGCCAACCCCTTGAGAAACTACTAACAGAACCAGAGAATCAGTTTTTGTTCCCTGACATACTTTTTTTTTTTTTTTTTACAACTTAGTTAAGGTGTTGTTTATCTCCATAAGCCAAATACATTCTTTTTGTCACAATTAGCTTCCTACCCTGAGTGGTCCAAGTGATATTTTCCTCACAGATTTTCTCGAAAATGTCATTACTGGTCATAAGTTCCAGATGAGAATGTTGTTTCTCTACTACACAATAATATCGTATTCATTTGCTAGGGCTGCTGTAATAAAGGATCACAAATAGTGTGCCTCCAAACAAAAATTTGTTGTCTCACAGTTCTGGAGGCTAGTAATATGAAATGAAGATGTTCGCAGGATTAATTCTTTCTGTGGGCTGTAAGGGAAGAATATGTTCTTGGCCTTTCTCCTTGGTTTATACATGGCCATCTTCATGTCACATGGCCTTCTCCTTTGCGTGTACCTGACTTCAAATATCTCCTTTTTTTTTAAGATTTTATTTAAACTCAAGTTAGTTAACATAGAGTATATTATTAGTTTTAGAGGTAGAGTTTAGTGATTCATCAGTTGTCTATAACACCCAGTGCTCATTACATCATATGCCCTCCTTAATGCCCATCACACAGTTATCCTGTCCCCCTTTCACCTCCCCTCCATCAACCCTCAGCTTGTTTCCTAGAGTTGAGAGTCTCTTGTGGTTTGCCTCCCTGTTTTTATCTTATTTTATTTTCCTTCCCTCCCCCTATATTCATCTGTTTTGTTTCTTAAATTACACATATGAATGAAAACATATAGTATTTGTTTTTCTCTGACTGATTTTGCTTAGCACTCCAGTTCCATCCACTTTGTTGCAAATTCCATCCATGTCATTGTGAGTGGCAAGATTCTGTTCTTTTTGATGGCTGAGTAATATAGTCCATTGTGTGTGTGTGTATATATATATATATATACCACTCATTCTTTTATCCATCCATCAATTGATGGACATCTGAGCTCTTTCCATATGTTGGCTATTGTGGACATTGCTGCTATAAACATTGTGGTACATGTGTCCCTTTGAATCACTATTTTTGTATCCTTTGGATAAATACCTAATAGTACAATTGCTGGGTCTTAGCATAGTTTCATTTTTAACTTTTTGAGGAATACCCATACTGTTTTCCAGAGTGGCTACTTATAAAGACACTGGTCATACTGGATTAAGACCCAATTTAATGACTTTATTTTAACTTGATTACCTCTGTAAAGACCCTGTCTACAAAGCTGACATTCTTAGGTACCGAAGTTAGGGCTTGAACATATATGAGAGCACAATTCAATAGATACAAATATTATTTTCTAAACTTGCTGAGAACTCTTAGAGTCCAATATCTGTTCATAACACATAATATATATATGTATATATATATAAAGTTTATGTTTAAAGTGTATAATTTGATAAGCTTTGACTGTGACATATGTCTATACCCATAAAACAATCATCATAATCAAGATAATGAACATATCTTTTACTCCTTCCACCAAGATTTCCCCAGGCCCTACTGTCAATTCTCCTACTTGTTCCTACTCAACCCATCTAACCCCAAGGCAACCACTGATCTGCTTTCTGCCATTGCAATTAGTTTTCATTTCCTATAATTTTATACAAATGGAATCATAAGTATGTACTCTTTTTTATCTGGCTTATTTCAATCAGAATTGTACTGAGATTCATTCATGTTGTAGTCTGTATCAATAGTTCATTTCTTCTTACTGCTGAATAGTATTCCAGTTTTTGGATATACTACAGTTTATCCATTTACCTGTAGATGGACATTTAGGTCATTTCCAGATTTTGGCTATCATACTGTAAATATCTAATAGCTATGAACTTTCTATGGACATATGCTTTCATCTCTCTTGATAAAATGCCTAAGAAGAGTGGCTGCATCATATAGTAGGTATAAATTTAACTACTGAAGAAATTGCCAAAGGGCTTTCTGAAGTGTCTGTGCCATTTCATATTGCTGTGGATGAGAGGTCTGGTTCCTCTACATCTTCACCAACACTTTGTGTGGAGAGTTTTTAAATGTAGCCATTCTGATCAATGGGGAGTAGTAACTCATCATGGGTTTAAATTGTATTTCCTTCATGCATAAGGACATTGAACATCTTTTCACATGTCTTTTGGTCATTCATTTAGAAAAGCTGATTATGAAACAAAATTTCTTTTTTTTTATTATGAAACAAAATTTCTTAAACTCAATCTTGGGTTTATGTCAAAATTCATACATTTTCTAGGGACAAGGGAACCAGTAAAGTTCAAAAGAGAAAGGTCGAGAGAGAGGGGGAAGGAGAGTGGAAATGGAGACATTAAATAGATGGGAGAGAGAATGATTACATAACTAACTAATGTTTTTCAAAGTAAAAAAAAAAGTTTGCAGTTTCATTTCACATCATGACACTGTCAGTAGCTACAAAAAAATGTCTATGACAATGTGGTGCCAGTGCCAGATACACTGTCTGCCAGATAAGAAAGAAAAACCATCTCCAAGCAAATGATGAAGATAAATCTGTGGTGCTAATCACTGGAATAACAAAATTTCATCCCCTGATGAAGGTGCTGATTAGTCCAATCAACCTGAAAAGGTGAAATGAGGTCATCCAGAGAGCAGAAGCAGAGCACTGGGGCGTGTAGCTGAATGTTAAACAGACTGTTGCCTGTAACGATTTTTTTTTTTTTTTCAGGATCCAAACAAAGGCAGAAGACACAGTTCTTCCATTTCCTGGCTTGGGGACTATTTCTTTCCCCCTTGATGCCATCAAAGAACATGGGAGAATTTAATTGTTTTAAATAATAATAAAATGAGGGGTGTTGGGTTGCTGTGGATTGTCTGAGGAAGGATGCCTCTTCTGCAAAGAGAATGATATAAGAAGAATGAAGCAGGTGAACAATGTGACAAGGTGGTGAAAAGATTTTTAAGAATATGTTGTGTCTAATTTTTAGGATTTGTCAATACCTCTGTAGACCCCAAGTGCCAGTAAACTTTGTTATACACATGAATGCCTTGTTCGAGTATCTATGTGTGTGTGTGTGTGTGTGTGTGTGTGTGTGTGTGTGTGTGTAAACCAAGGGCAAGAAGCTGAATTTGACATGTAGGCTGGCACATAGAAAGTATCTTTGGGATTCATGAGTCCTGCCAGGGCAGCAACCATGAGCAGAATTGCCATGAGAAGATAGGTCCTGGAGAATTTGCAGGAATGCTTGGAAACTGTTAGACCTCCCACAAATGTGGGTAAGTAGATTTCAGTGAATTTTGTCTAGATCTTTAAAAACAGAGTGATATTTGGGTTTTGTGATTACTGTGCCTTGATAGTTTTATGTAGGTGTCAATTCTTAGTGTAGTAAGTTTCTTTCTTTCTGTGTGTGTGTGTGTGTGTGTGTGTGTGTGTGTGTGTGTTTTAATGTAAGCTCTATGTGGGGCTTGAACTCATGATCCTGAGATCAAGTATCACATGCTCTATCAACTGAGCCAGCCAGGTGCTCCTATTTTAAAGAACATTAGAAGAATATTGTTGAAGATACAACTCTTTCTAACATGTAAATCCTTGTGCAACAGTAATAATCATTAGCCCTTGATTTACTTAAACTCCTGAGTTAGGAAGGGTAGCCCAAGCTTTGGATCATTTTTCTTCCCTCTCCCTCCTAAAGCATCAAAGGCCCTGGGCTGCTGTCTGTCTACTGTGGCTCTCAATGGTCTATTTGGCTGACAGGCTGGCTGCCATTGGGTTTCACCTTCCCCCTTGCCCCATTTTTCTACATTCCTTTCTCCTCAATTTGAGGGCTGCACATGATTGATTACCTGACCAGCTTCCCTTCCCTCTCTTACCATCCATTGCTTCTAGGAGAATTAAGGAATAGGTATAAATTGAAGTGCCCTGACTGATCTGCTTGCTAGATCTGCTTGCATCAAAAGACAAGGTCACTATGTGACATATATTAGTCTGAAAAATATTTTATAATGATATTTTAAAGAAATGAGAAAGCCGCAATAGTGCTCTCTGTTATTTGTACTGCATATGTACAGTCTTTCAAATGCAGAACCGCTTAAAGCTTTCATATGTTATTAACACTTTGATGATTGTTTATGCTGATTTTATAAGGAAAACTATTCTAAGTTGAAAGCACTTGATAAGCCTTTGAGTCATTGACTCTGAAGTTTGGCAAATAAGCGAAACCTTTCTCAAAACCAAGATCAACCATAACAAAAAAAGTGATGTTTAAAAGAAAGAAAGAGGACTTCTGCTTGTAGCCATGCCTGAATAAAGCTGGTGCACATTCACCCTCTTGCCATAACAAGTGACAAAATTGTATGAAGCAACAGTTCTAGGTACTGGGTAACAGGTAGTGTAAGACTGTGATCCCCAAGATAAGGAAAAGTCAAGAGGTGAGCCCTCCATGCAACTGAGGTCTCTGTTCAGGGACAGTTTCAAGTCTGTGACCTAGGACAATGGAGACTTAACAGACCATAGTGGTCTTGCTGAGTTAAGGAGGCAGAAATGAGAGTGGGGGCCACTGAAGCAGTTGGAATTGGCAGGGCAGGGATCTGAAGAGGACAAAGCTGTGCAAAAGTGGGGCCAGAAATATGTTTGTGGGATCCCTGTGAGTCTGTCTGAAGACAGGGCTGTGCATGCATTGGCTGAGATTTTGGGAGATTTGCCAGGGAGTTGCTGGTACACAGTTGAATTTGGAACAAGGGTGTAAGAAATCAAACATTGGAATTCAGTTCCAGTCAGAGCAGAATGACCTCATTAACATTCCGGACACTCATCAAGACCATGCCTTAGGAGTCATGTCCTAGAGCAAGGCCTATTCTAGATCACTCTTAAAATAGCCCTTGCGTGGAGGGGTTGTGGGGCTGGGGCTTCTCTTCACTTTTACCCTCCTCCCCTAATGCTCTATCCCTGGGCCTGTTTGTTAAAAAAGAATAATAAAAGGACTTTTAAAAACCCCATAAAACTAAGTCTTGTCAGGGGAGTCTGTCTGGCTGAGTTGTAGAGTCTTGGGGTTGTAAGTTTGAGCGCCATATTGGGTGTAGAAATTACTTTAAAAAATCTTTAAAAAACAAAACAAAACAAAACATAAAGCAAGCCTTGTCAAAATCTACTGGGTGGACAGAGTTTGGTATTTGAATCTTGTGTGAGCATGGTAAATATCTTGAAGCTTTCCACAGATCTGCCCTAAGAAAGCTTCAAGATGGCTAATGATAGTTAACAGCCTAATAGAACATATCTTTACATTATTTGGAGAGTGAGATAACAGAATCCAGAATGTATTAAATATTTTGCCAACAATATCCCCTAGACAATAAAAAAGTTACCAGACATGCAAAGAAACAGCAAAACGTGAACAATAGTTAAGAAAAAACAGGTAATAAAAAAAAAAAAAAAAGAAAAAAGAAAAAACAGGTAATAGAAATGGACCCTGAGATAGCCCAAACATTAGATTTAGTAAACCCTTTAGAAGCAATTATACATATATATATAAATACATACAAAGACTTAAAGTCTTAATAAATGAACAGAGAAATGGGAATTGTGATAAAAAATCCAAATTATAGAATGGACGAGAACGATAACTGAAATGAAGAATTCACTCAATAGTCTTCAAGATTTTTTAAAAAGATTTATTTATTTTAGAGAGACAGAGGGAGAGAGTGCAGGAGTACACTAGCTGGGGAAGGGGCAGAGGGAGAGGGAGGAGAGGGAATCTCAAGACGACTCCCTGCTGAGCTCAGAGACCAAAACGGGGCTCAATCTTAGGACCCTGAGATCATGACCTGCGCTAAAATCAGGCTTAACTGGCTGAGCCACCCAGGCATCCCCACTCAGTCATCCTAATAGCAGATTAGGATTGGTAGAAAAAAGGGTCAGTACATGTATTTGTTTTCTCTGCTGCACAGAAATGCTGTGCAACACATAATCACAAACTTAATGGTGTAGAACACAGTGGTGTAGATCTCAGTTTATTATCTCAGTTTCTGGGGGTCAGAAGCCCAGGCATGGCCTAGCTGGGTTTTCTGCTCATCATTTCTCCAAGCTGTTGTCAAGGTGAAGGCCATGCTGTGATTCTCAACTGATGCTCAGGAGCCACTTTCAAGCTCATGCAGGTTGTTGGCATAGGACAGAGGCCCCAGCTCTCCTGGCCTGGGACTGTTCTTAGCTCCTAGAGGCTCACCTGTACTTCCTGGCCAGGAAACACAGCCCATAGTGACGCTGCTTGTTTTCTTCCTGGCAAGCAGGAGCACCTCTCTCTGATTTCAAATAGCTCCCTTCCTCTATTTCTGACCTGTAGACCCATACTTAAAGGGCTCATACAAGTAGGTCAGCCCCACTTAGATAATGTCCTATGTTAAAGTCACTGGTAGATCCTAGTGACAACTGCAAAATCCCTTCACTACAGGGCCTAGATTAGGGTTTGACTGAATAACTGGGAGAAGGTGTGTATACACCAGGGGCATTATCCCCATCTTCCTACCTTGATAGAAGCACGAACTCTTCTCACTGTAGCATTCTGGCTGTTCTCTCTTTAAATCTCAAGCCGAATTCGTAGGTTTTCAGGATGATTTGAAAGTTATCTAGGTAATTTGGTGGGGACGGTGACTTGGGGACCCTACTCTTCCGCCATCTTGCCCTGCCTCTCCAGGGGCATTACCATTGGACATTGAAGGAAGAGTTTGTAGCTCTTTTGGCATAATAGCGCCATGCTGAGAATCTTCACTAATGATGCTTGATGATCCCCTACAATTTGAAATTTCTTATTTTCTTTTGTCTTCATTTGGCTTATCCCAGAAAGTGCTGACTTTCCTATCTTTTTTTTTTTTATTAGGAATTACAAATATCCTCGTAATGTCCCACCACTGTTGCTTCTGTTAATATGATGACAGCAAGCATTGCCAGCAATAATCTGGAAAGATTTCTGTCCATTCTGGGGAACTATATCTTGAAATAAATAGGTGGATCTTCCCACTCCAGATGGCTATCTACAATAATATCTGAAGACATTTTATCTTTTATGAAGACAAAAAGAGGATTTCTGAGATTGAAGAACCATCATTCCCTCACCATATGTTAATATATAACAATCATTATCCAAATATGCTGCGTTCCTCACTTGTATCCAAGAGCTGGTGGCCTTCCCCTTCAGTGGTCACTGTCCGCTTGTACCCTCGGTGTGGTTGGAGGAGCAGCTGCTGGCATCACCTGGGAGCTTATTAGAAATTCAGACTAAGGCCCCATCCAGGCCTACTACATCTCAGCCCACATTTTCACAACATTTCCAGGTAATTCATATGCACATTACAGTTTGCAAAGCACTACTACAGAATACTGGGAAAGAGGAAAATTGATTCATGCATAATCTTTTTTAAAAAAAGATTTTTTAAAAGATTTTATTTTTATTTATTCATGAGAGACACAGAGACACAGGCAGAGGGAGAAGCAGGCTCCCTGCAGGGAGGCTGATGTGGGACTGATCCCAGGGCCCCAGGATCATGACCTAAGCCAAAGGCAGATGCTCAATCACTGAGCCATCCAGGTGTCCCTTTAAAAAAGATTTTATTTATTTATTTATTTATTTATTTATTTATTTATTTGAGTGAGAGATTGAGGAGGAGGAAGAGGTGAAGCAGAGGGAGAGGGACAAGCTGACTCTGCACTGAGCACAGAGACTGATGAGGTCCTTGATCCCATGACCCTGAGATCCTGACCTGAGCCAAAATCAAGAGTTGGACACTTAACTGACTGAGCCACCCAGGTGCCCCTGGTTCATTCATACTCATAAGTATCATCTGCTTGCTATCTCTTCTATTTCCAGCTCTGCTGTGGGCACATTCACTTCCCTGTGGGTAACTGCTTGGAGCCCCTAAGCAACAGTCCCCTGTGAGTGGAGGCTGTTCCCTCCACGCCTTCAGAGCTTCACTGACTTTTTGCTGTAGTCCAATTTAAAAGTGGAAGATTGTAAATCCATCAAAGGTGGTCCACCTTGTAGAACCCCTCAAATCCCGACATCTTTTACTAATCCTTTAGTTCACATCCCTTTCTGCAGGGGTCATCTTCAAAGTCCCCACTTTTAAGAAGACCCCTCTAGGGACTGATGATTTGGTTCTAAGTTGCCTGCTCCTCCTCCTCAACTTCCATCTTGCCATCTAGAGCACACTGTGGGATGTGGCAAGCAGCAGCAGATTTCCCAAGTCAACTTATTCCCTCTTCAGTGGCACCAGTGATGAGGTGGAGCTGAGGAATTGGAATTTGAGCAATACAGTAGAGGTATGCTCTGCAATTCTCAGCCCCACAGAACCATCAGTTGAGGGCTTTGCCACCTCAAGTCTGTTCCCCTCTGTGGTCTCTCTCTGAGCCAGTCAGATGCTGATACAGCTCTCCATCCTTCCAGACCTTCCAGTGGGTAACTAGTAAATATATATCTTACACACACACACACACACACACACACACACACACCATGCTTCCAAGAACCTTGATTCTCACAGACTCGCCAGTATGAATCTATACACCTTTTCCTATCTGCAAACTACTGAGCACGCTTCATGACTAGAGTCACGAAGGAGTAAACAATGGAAGCTTCTTCCCTTTGTTCCACTTGCTACTTGCAGACTCTGCCTTGGAATATATTCAAGATCAAGGCATCTAGTTATACTCACTTGTAAGCTCAACAAAGGCCCAGGAGATGCTCTAAAATGAAAGGGTACTTTTGTTTTTCTATTTTGGGGGTCATGTCAGATGCACGTGCAATTTTTAGGGTCAGCTCTGTAAGAGCAAGAGAGCTGAAGTGGGTGTCTATCAACATCAGGCCCCCAAATGTGTGGGAGAGGGCTTGATTTTCATCCTCCTTTGCAGAGTAATTTTAAAGAAATGCAGTTGTTTCGGAAACCAACTTCCAATTCCACATCATGAAAACGCTCAGCCACTGTGGCTAAGAAAACAATTGGTTTTCAATTCTGGTCTGTATTCCTCTTTTTTGACTCTACTAATATTTTCCTGTTTCCCACATCATCATTCCCTACTCTTAGCTACACTAGTGTATCACTTTCTTGTATTTGGTCTCTTAACTACAGAGGTAAACAATCTACTCTTTGTAACTCCAGTCCAAAACACTCTAAAAATGAAGCCCATATGGCAGCAAAACTACCCTATCCTGATCTAATTTGACTGTACAACCATGTGTGAGCACATGAGAGGCTTTGCATATGCCTTACCATTTAGTGTGAATATCAGTAATAATACCCGGCAGGAGTTTTAATGTGTTTGATGACACATTGCTATGGATCCTGCTAGGAATATTATCCTGCTAGTACTATATTAGTTGGGTTCTCATTCCTTTGTAAAATCTGAACAATTCTGCATCCTGAAACACAACTACCCAACAGTTTTAAGTAAGAGATTATGGATTTATATTTGCAGACATTTCTTAGCCTTGACAACTGCAAATAATAACATTTACTTTAGAAATTAAATCTTTATCTTATTTTTATCAAGAAGTCTTTGCTTGTCTCCAATATGATTTTCAAAATTCTAGTTATCTGCTTTTATACTATTCAAGGAGTGACTGTTCAAGGTCACAGTCTTCATGTGCCTATGAACTCTCTCTGATGTTTCTAAGTCTTGTCATGTCTTTGTGGGGAAGAATAACTTCCACAGGCCCTAATGTGTCACTGTAATGCCATTATCACATTCTCCTAGAGTAGGAGCTGAGAGATTTACTCTGTCACATTCGAAATGGTGTCAATTTCTCAAATTGGGATTCTATTAAAAATGCAGATATTTTCAAGTGTCCATCAATAGATGAATGAATAGGGATCCCTGGGTGGCGCAGCAGTTTGGCGCCTGCCTTTGGCCCAGGGCGCAATCCTGGAGACCCGGGATCGAATCCCACATCAGGCTCCCGGTGCATGGAGCCTGCTTCTCCCTCTGCCTGTGTCTCTGCCTCTCTCTCTCTCTCTCTCTGTGACTATCATAAATAAATAAAAATTAAAAAAATATTAAAAGATGAATGAATAAAGAAGAAGTGTGTATATATATATACATTCATACATATATATAATGGAATATATATATATATATAATGGAATACTACACAGCCATCAAAAGAATGAAATCTTGCCATTTGCCACAACATGGATGGAGCTAAAGAATATACTGGTAAGTGAAATAAGTCCGTCATAGAAAGACAAATACCATATGATTTCACTCACATGTGGAATTTAAGAAAGAAACAAACAAAAATGACCAAAGGGGGGAAAAAAAAGAGAGAGAAACAAACCAAGAGACAGACTCTTAGCTATAAAGAACAAACTGCTGGTTATCAGTGGGGAGGCTGGTGGGGGATGTGTGAAATAGGTGTCGGGGATTAAGGAGTGCACTTGTCCTGATGAGCACTGGGTGATGTATGGAATTATACTGGGATTTAAAATTTTTAAAAAAGTAAATATTGACAATGCCAAGGAGGGATTATCCTCAAACTGGAAATCCAGTTTGAGAGAGATTATTAGTGCTTCAAACAAAGTATTACATCATTGCACTTTGCTTAGCATTGACATTAATTAAAACCACGTTTTTAATTAAATAAACACCAAGCTGAAGCCATGCTGATGAAAGGGAGCAGATTATACCACCCCAAAATATGCCACTTTGGCATATTGGTTATTTTAAATTAAAGTTACTTGAGGGGCACCTGGGTGGCTCAGTGGTTGAGTGTCTGCCTTTGGCTCAGGTCGTGATCCCAGGGTTCTGGGATCTAGTTCTGCGTTGGGATCCCTGCAGGGAGCCTCCTTCTCCCTCTGCCTGTGTCTCTGCCTCTGTCTCTGTGTCTCTCATGAATAAATAAATAAAATCTTTAAAAACAAACAAATAAATAAAGTTACTTGAGAAACAGCTAACGTAAGAAGGATACTTGAGCTCTCCTGTGTTCTCCCTGACAGTGGGGAATAAATCTCCCATGTCAAGGCATTCTCCCTCTGCCAAGAGGGTAAAAGGTATCCTTATTATCAGAGAGAGGGAATTCAAGGCTGAGAAGTCTGTATAAACAAACCTTACTACTTCCCCATTAATTCATTATTCCAAGCTCAAATTTCTTTGTCTTGTCAATTCTTCAAAAATGTATTGTTTCTTTATCTAGAAGGTGTCAAAGCTGCTTGCTTTGGTCACCTCTTTGAGCCTCATATCTTTGAAGCTCCCATACCTACGAAATGAATTTTTTTTTTTCCTGTGAATCTGTCTTACACCAACTATTAGACCAATCAAAGGACTTAGAAGGGAAGAAGGGAAAAGTTTTTTCCCCTATAGTCTTGGCACTCAACATGGGGCTGTCCCCTAGCTGGACATGGCTTGCTCCAGAGTTACTGCAGCCACAAGGTTCTGGAACAACTGACGAGGGCCATCTGAAGGTAAGAATTTGTACCAGGTTGGTCTCCTGGGTCTCTGCCTGCAAAGTCTGATGGAAGTGAGAATGGTGATGGTCCTTTTCTTTTTCTAAATTTAGATTAGCAGGAGAAAATATCTGTGGGAACTAGTTCCTTGAGTGTAGCAACACTGGTAAAGATTTGTTATGAGTACTTTTGTTTTCTATTGATCCCTTTCCTCCTAGAGAGTGACATTGTTTTCCCTTGTCTCTGTCTTTTGTGTCATTTGTCATAAGGAGGAAAACCATGGAGTAGAACACAGGCATAGGTCCTATGAGCCTGTTGTTCAAGTTGGCCTCAGACTGGTAAATTCATGGTTCTCACCAGACTGGTGTCAGTTTAGACAAACTTTGATGTGGGTCCCCTATGTAAAAACCTGATATGATTTTCTTTTCATTTTGTTCTATGTCCCAGGGACTTGGCTTTGTGACCAGTGAGAACATTCTCTCTGGTTTCCACCTTCTGGAAGGTGCATGTATGGTGTACATCTCACAGCCAGTCAAATAGACAGTTTCTGAAACACGAAGTCACAAGCATTATTCTCATTGTCTGGCTGTGCCAGCTGTCAGGGAAATTTGTCGTAAGAGGTCCCAATCCATAGGTTGTTGTCTCAGACATAGTTGTTTTATTATTGCTGGAAAAGTTGCATTCCAACAGTGCCTGCCTGGTATCACAGAATAGCTGCTCTATGGCTGAAGGCATCTTACACTCCTGTGAGAGCCTGGTCACACCATTTCCACTACACCACCAACCATACCACCTGTGACAATGAAGGCCTTTGTTTCTGAGGCTAACTCTGGGAGTGAACTTTTTGGATCTTGTGAGGGTTGCATCTTGTGTATTCTCCTTTGGGAACCCCCCTTAAATCCAAGGTTAAGCTGTAAAAAAGCTTATCGATTTGAGTCTCTACAGAGATTCATGGATCCTGGTTATCCATGGGCAGATCATGGGTCCTTTCAACTGAAAAAGCTTCTACATTTGAAAAAAAGTTTTGAGAGCTCATATCCTGAACAACTATCTTATTGGTATCTATGGGAAGATCAAGTTGAAAAGTGGATAGAAAGGAATATAATAGTTAGCCTTAGTGACTCTCTTCACAAGAGGAAAGAGCAGAAATTAAACTTAGAACAAAATTGAAAGTCCACATCCAACCTAAATTCTCCTTCTTGAAATATGGCCCATCTCCCCACCATTACTTAAATCTCAGTAGTCCTCCACCTTCCCCAGAATATCCTTTAAACCCCCAGTTGCGCGTTCTAACCTTCCTTTCCCTGCAAGATTGACAGAGGATGCTAGGCCTCATCTCTAGGTCCCGGGTTACTCCTATCAGTGCTGGAAGCCAGGAAGAGAATTTAGTAGAACCACCTGCGGCAGGAGGGAAAGCTGCTTTGCTTTCTTAAAACTCCTCCTGTTTTCCAGATCTGGCTCTGACAGCCTGGGGCCTTCCTTTGCAATGTCTTTTGCAGATGTAACCTGGACACCCACTTGCAAACAATTCATGTCCCCTGGACAACAACAAATCTTTTAAATTATAAAGCCCTTTTATGCCAGTTTGAGAAGATCTTACCTTTTTTTTTTTTTTTTTTTTTTAATATGACTGCATGGTTAAGTTTATTTGTAAAAGGCTCTCCTCCATCTTGCTGAAATTCTTTATTTTAGCACCGTGCATACCATCAATAATCAAATCACTTAAACTATTTGATCTAACATGTTCTTCAACATTCCTATTAAATCATCTAAGTAATCTTATGTTCTTATATAATAAAAGCAAAGCATGAAACATATTTATAAATTGACAAACTTTTTTTAAACCAAAGATAAAGTATAATTTTTAAACCTGTTTTAGAATTTCATGGAATGAACTGACAAAATTAGGTAATAAAGTGGCTAACATACTAGATCAACAGAAAGATCTTACCAAATTTCAAGAGGACTTAAAATGATTAACGGCCATTCACAACCCCACTCAGAGGGATCTTGTTTGGCAGTTAAGGGGTGTTCTTCCCAGCCCTGATTATGCTGTAGTTATCAGGCAAGCCAGATGACTCCTTGTGGGGGGAAAAAACCCCACAAGGAAACAGATGGCCAGAAAGTCTCCCAGGTCTTCCTGCAAATGACCAGGTAAAGGACCAACTGGAGGCTGATGGTAAGAGGCTAATGGAAACATTAGTAGAGGCTCGCCCTCTGGGCTGCCTTGGGCCAAGGTCAAATGGTAGGCGCAGAAAGCAGGAGAGCATCCAAGCCTTTGTTGAATGCTCTATACAGACTTTTCAAAGGCATCCTACACTAAACCCTGATGTCCCAGAACATAGAAATGTTTTAATTTCCGCCTTAGTAAGAAACTTTCTCTGGATAAAAGTATGTTCAAAGTAGTGTGGTTGAGTAGGCTAGTCAATCTCGAAGCAAGATAGCAGAAGCAGCTACCCAATTCTTAGAAGAGCACTTGTAAGAATACAAGAGGAGGGACGCCTGGGTGGCTCAGTCGGTTAAAAAGCTGCCTCTGTTCCTATCATCATCCCGAGGTCCTGGGATCCAGCCCTGAATTGAGCCCCTCATCAGGTTCCCTGCTCAGCAGGGAATCTGCTTCTCCCTTTGCCTCTCACCCTGCTCGCTCATGCTCTCTTTCTCTCTCTCTCTCTCTCAAACACACACATACACTCTCTCTCTCTCTCTCTCTCTCTCTCTGAAATAAATAAATAAAATCTAAAAAAATAAAAGAGAATACAAGAGGAAAAAAGAGTTAAAATTCAACAATTGTTTACTTACAACTTGAAACTTTAGAAAAGCAAAAACGTAATTCTGAAAGCACCTCAAAAGCCCCTCAGATCCTTTCCTATTTGCCTTCAGACATTTGCAGATATTTAAAATATCAGGACATAAGGAAGTACAATTGTTCTGCATTTAATAAAAAGAAGAAAACATTTAAATAGTAATTGCCCTAGACTTTTTTTTCCCCCTTTCCCTCCACCCCCTAGACTTCTAATAATAGACAAACATATCCCCAGACTCCTAGGAGAAAACTTAGCATTCTTTCCCTTGAAGATGTAAGTCTTATCATATCTTTAAAATGTAAACACCCCAGAAAGTAGCTAAAAAGCTGCCCCACCTTCTTGCCAGAGACTGGTGGGGAAAATTGGGGGTAGAGGGAAGGAGACTTTTAAAAATACAAACTGCTACAAAGTCTTTTTTGCCCAAATTTAGTCCACACCTTCCATAAGATTACTTCTCAAGGACAAATAGGAAGCTTAAAAGTCTTCTCCAGTAATATTAGTTAAAAGTTCTAACCATTTTAGTGGGTCAACTTATTTTGTCTGCCAGAGACACACTTACTTATAAACTAGTGAATTTTGTCTTGTATCTGACTCATGGCTAAAATTTTAAGATGGAAGCTATAAGGACTCTGTTTATGTCTGGCTAGGTATGTACGGATGCCTATGGATGTATGTTACATATGTGCCATTTTTCTACCTCAGGATGGCCTTACCAAAATTAATTTGTAAAAGAGCTCCATGTGGCTGGTTTGAAGGGCAGGTGCTTATATGGATTGGGTATTTTCAAAACTCTCAGAAATATAGAAACTAACCCACATGTTATTCAAGTTTGCACGGTCTAGGATAATTTTCAGTAAATAAAGGCTAAATTATGTTTGTTGGTTTAATTAACACAGGCATGTCTTTAGAATTATCAACATTAAGTATAATACACTTATTCTACCTAGATTTACTAAAAGTCAAAGTCATTATCTCTGTTACAAAATTTGTCAGCAAGAAAATTAACTTAAAATGATGGCTAACTGCTTTAATGTCTCACGAACTTTTCATAAGTAATCTAAGTATGACTGTTAAAACAAGTAAATTAGGGGTGGCTGGGCAGCTCAGTCAGTTGAGCATCTGACTCTTGGTTTGGACTCACATGGTGATCTCAGGGTTGGGGGATCGAACCCCAAGTGTGGCTCTGTGCTCAGCAGGAAGTCAGCTCTATTCTACTCCCCCTGTGCACATAAAGCAATAAAATCTTTTTTTTTTTAAAGTGAATTAAATAAATATAAGTGGTGCAAGAGTTCTTGGGTGAACTTTTCAGCAATGATGGTCTTACAACATTTCTACTTAAGTAGTTTCCCAAATCTCTTCAGCAAATTTTACCCTTAGTTAAATGATGGGAATTCATTGAATATCTAGATCATTTCCAAATAAGATAAAATACAGAAACATTGATCATTAAATGTAAGTTTATTCACTTTGGCTTCTTATTACAGAGGAACTAAAGATATTGGGATCCATCAGTAAATGTGTCTTGTGTCACATTAAAAAAAATACAGGGAGAAACACGCTTCTCGAAGTTATGAAATGTATTCATAAATCTGCCAATATAAAGAATGCTAGCCTAAAGAGTTCATAATAAGCTAACTTAGTTTTTGCTCAAAATTAAGATTTCTAAGGTTTAAGAAATACTAATTAAAATATATAATTAAAGCTACTAGAAATAATAAGGGAAACAGTTCTGTATGCAAATAAATAAAATGTGTTTTTTGCTAATAAAAGGTATGAAGTATGGAGATGCACTTTTGTTAAGGGAAAAGAAAGCATTCTTGTCTTAAAGGAAAGCTGGTTATTTCAGAATGGGAAACATGAAAACAAAGAACAAACCATGGGCATAGAAAATTGGAAGAGAGAGGGAAAAAAATGTTACCTTTTATAATTAAGCTGGCTCAAATGTAATGGTTATTATATGGGTTTTAAAAATAAGCTTTAATATCAGTAGTATACTTATGTAACACTGGGACTTAATTCTCTTTCGTTGCTGACATGACAAAGCTTTCTTGGATGATTGATCTGCTCCTGATAAGAGATTATGAAAGGTTTTTCTTTACCTTTTAAGTAATCTGCCTAGAAAATGAAGATTCTATGTTTTATCAAATTAATTTCCTGTGCTTTGTTGCCTTTACTAAGTCTTTGATTACTTAGGAAAGCAAAGTCTTCTCTATTGAAAGAGCTAAGGTGTTTGGATTTTTTCCCCCCCAACTATGTAACTTTCTATATTTGCCTGGAAATCTTTGTCACTTTGGCTAAATGGACAAGTATTGTTTCACAGTGACCTACAATCCTATCTAATCAAATGTTTTAAAACTTTGCTAATATTTTTTGATCAACTTCTCCATATCAAATTCTAATCTTTTTGACCTGGAAGTATCCTTAATTGTGGAGACCACAGGTGGTTTGAGAGGGCTGGGCGAGGAATGCCTTAGAAATGTGTTGGCAGATAGGCCCAAGTGTCGTGAGACATTAGATCATGAGGGACCTTTATCACTCAGGAGGAAAATCAGTTAAAGATTTAAATAGGGGGGAAATGTGCTCAGATTCCTTAATCAGATGGTTTCTCTAGCTCCAGTGAGGAGGATAGATTGAGAAGGGGCAATGTTATCTTGCTTTTGGGGCCATGAGACTCTCTCTTTAATAAATGCCAGAAAAGGCATTCTGTTTTTCATAACATTCCAATTGCCGAAGGGCTATGGTGAAAGTGAGAAATCACTATTAATATTAGGGGAAAAATCAAAGGAAAACAAAAGAAAACAAAATATATCCTTCTAGTCTGAACAGTGCTAATATTTATACCCAACAATTACATTTCTAATGAAAGTCGATGCTACAAGAATCAATCTTGGTCTGATGTTGGAAATTCCTATATTTCTATGAAAAGGTTTTATTTCTTCTCACTAAAGCTTAAAGGGGACTTGGGGGTTCACATGATTCATTCAGAAGCAACTCACTACAGGAATGTTTTAGGGTAATGGAAAGTGAAGCCCGTGTCACTTGACTCCATTTATAACAGGCAGTGCACACGGGGTGGGAGGTGAAATAGCCTGATGCTATGACCTACTTTGTGGCTGAAGCGCTCCATTGTCCTGGGAGCAAGGTTATTTTTGTTTTTGCTCATCTCTTAGATGTATACATGGAGCATAAGCATCTGCTGCTCCTGAAAACATCTAGATAGTCCTAGGGCAAAATGGGCTTCAAGGTTATTTAAGTTAACCTCTTAAAACCTCAGACACTCTTTTCCCCCAAGTGAAATTTCATGAAGTGTACACAATGTTTTACCTTTTACTTGATTTCTCCTATCACCTATTTTTTTTTTCTTTTAAAGAAATTAATCCAAGGCCCAAGTAGCTGGCTGTTGAACTCCCAGCTTCTGTGTTCCTGGATATAATGTTTGTTTTATTTTCCTGAAAGATTACACTTAAATATACTTTTTCTTGGCATATGTATGTTAACTTAAAAAAATAATTTAAAAGATGTTTTAGTAATGTTTCCTTAGGAAAGCAACTGGGAGCATATCTTCATGGTATCCTTGGATGGGTTATGTGATTTAAGAAACACTTGTAGTGTCTATCCCTTTTAATATATAGGGCTTCATTGAGTTTTAGGATTGCTGGATTAGTCTGGTTTTAATTTTACCCAGCTCATTTAGAAGAAATTGCCATGCTCATTTTATTTTTTTTTATTTTTTTTAAAATTTATTTATTTACGATAGTCACACTCAGAGAGAGAGAGAGAGAGAGGCAGAGACACAGGCAGAGAGAGAAGCAGGCTCCATGCACCGGGAGCCTGACGTGGGATTCGATCCCGGGTCTCCAGGATCGCGCCCTGAGCCAAAGGCAGGCGCCAAACCGCTGCGCCACCCAGGGATCCCTATGCTCATTTTAAAAGTAATATTCACATCTCAGGCAACCATCAGGTGGGAGTTTATTTGGCTTGCTCTTGTGTTTATTTGATGTGAAGGTCCGTGGGTTCATCTAGCAACATGAGGTAATGCAGCATTGCCTGGTATTTCTGCAGTAAGGAAAATCTTTTTCTTCCTCTCAGAATCTGTTTTTGTAACGATAAACTTTACCTGGGTATTTCTACAATAATACACTAAAATAATGGTATAGACTGCAAGCAGTAAGGAACAAAGTTTAGAAAAAGACACATCCATGTTCAAATTCTAACTCCCCCACTACTAACTTACATGCCATCAGGCAAATCACCCTTGGGTTTTTCATCTGAAAAATGGTGAAATTTTTGCAGCAAATGGTTGTTTTAAATTATTAACAAAATAAAAATACCAAGTGAGGAAAATGGCATCTACTAATTAAAGGATTTTTAAAATTTTTTGAAAAGATTTTACTTATTTAATAGAGAGAGAGAGAGTGCCAGCACACTAGCTGGGGAAAGGGGTAGAGGGAGAAGGAGAAGCAGATTCCCCACTAAGCAGGGAGCCCGATGCGAGGCTCTATCCCAGGACTCTGGGATCATGACCTGAGCTGAAGGCAGACAGAAGCTGAACCAACTGAGCCACCCAGGTGCCCCAATGATAGGATTTCAAGTCATGAAACTATTGTCATTATTCTCTCTTCTTTTATTTCACCTTTTGTATTTCTCCCAATAACTTTCTAGTTTCCAACTGGATTTTGTCCAACATTAGCAATGCTGAGTCTATTTTGATCTTTTGGCAACTATTTCCTTTCCAATACAGAATCCTTCTTTTCTGGTCTTGATCTGTTATTTTGATTTTCCTCTAATGATTTCACCATTTGGATATAAGAATCATACTTTATTTTTCCATTTTATTCTCCCTGCTATTTGAGGTCTCTTTTTCTTTTTGACTGGTTATGCTGATGATAACTGTGATGAAAGTTTCTAACTTTAGACATCAAATTTCACCATGTTCACTGTCAGGGCCTCTCAGGGTGAACTTAGAATCAACCAGCAGCTTTATTACAGGTCTTTTTCTTTTTGTTTTTTGACCTCCTTATTTTTTATTTTGTAAACTCTATTTGATATCACATTTTTATTGAAGTATGACTTTGGATGACTTGCAAACTTTACTGTTTTTTTTTTTTCTTATTGTTTTTATTTTTAATTTTAAAGTATTTTTCTGTAGTTGCCTTAGTTTTTTTTTTTTTTTTTTTTGGTCCTCCATATTCAGTATGATTGTTCTTCTTGTGTATTATATTTCCCCCCAGCTTTATTGAGGTATGATTGATAAATAAGACTATCATATATATTTATTTATTTTTAAGGATTTTATTTATTTATTCATGAGAGACAAAGAGAGAGGGGCAGAGACATAGGCATAGGGAGAAGCAGGCTCTCCGTGAAGAGCCCGATGTGGATCTCAATCCCAGGACCTCAGGACCATGGCCTGAGCCAAGGGCTCAATCACTGAGCCACCCAGCTGCCCCTTATTTATTTATTTAGATTTTATTTATTTAGAGAGAGAGAGAGCACATGACAACAGGGGCTGGAGGGGGAAGGGAGGGATATAGAGAAAGAATCTCAAGTAGACTCTGCTGAATGCAGAACCTGACAAGGGGCTCGACCCTAGGACCCTGAGATCATGACCTGAGCCAAAACCAAGACTTGGATGCTTAACTGATGGAGCCACCCAGGCACCCCAACTGTCAGATATTTAAAGCATACAGCTTGATGATTTGACACACAGCTAGGCTGTGAGAGGATTCTCCCCATCAAATTAATGAACACATCCATCACCTGGCATATTTATTTTTTGGTGAGTACTTTAAGTTCTACTCTCATCAAATTTCAATTAAGCTATGCAGTGTTAGCAGCTATAGTCATCCTGTTCTGCATTAGATTCTCAGATTTTATCCATCTTGCAACTGAAAGCTTGTATTCTTTTTAAACCTCTTCCTATCTCCCCTGCTTCCCAGTCTCTGACAACCACTGTCTTATTCTGTTTCTACAAATTTGAGTTTTCTTTTCTTTTTTAGGTTTCACATATGAGTGATAGAATGCAACATATGTCTTAGTCTGGCTTTTTTAACTTAGCAAAACCTCCACCAGGTTCATCCATGTTGTTACTGTTATTAAAAGACGATCATCACCTAAACATTTCCTGGCATCTGGATATTAGAGCCCAGCAGGTGGGACCTAAATGTCCTGGTCCTTTGTGAGGCCAGTCTCTAAATGATTACACATATAAATAAAACACACATTGAACTTTGTTCAGTCCTTTACCAAATATTTCTTGAGAATTTGGAAGCAGGAAATTTATATTGCATTTTAATATAACTGCA
Organism: Canis lupus baileyi; assembly: GCF_048164855.1. Classification (NCBI taxonomy): domain Eukaryota; kingdom Metazoa; phylum Chordata; class Mammalia; order Carnivora; family Canidae; genus Canis; species Canis lupus. The sequence continues at coordinate 23,651,085 of NC_132843.1, read as the reverse complement.
ATTAATTTTAATATAATTGTATTTATTTAAATACTACTACTAGTATTTAAATAACTCTGCTGTTTCCCACAGTTCCAAGCTCCACAGAAGCTCTCCTTCTCACTCCCTCCTCTCTCCTCTCTATTCTGTGTGCTGTCCCTAGGCCACCAAACTGGTTCTTCTCTTGACTCCCCAGTACCCACTTTGCCAAGCTCTTCCCACTCTCCCCATTGCCCGGATTTCTCCTCCATGGGTATCTCCACACCCTTGAAGAGCTAGGTTTTGGTTTCAGAAAGAGGAGCGGCTCCTGTGACTGTTCCAGGGAGAATGGAATGACCCTCAGGCAAGCATCAAGCTTCAATACATTATATGATAAATGATTATTATGTGTACCAGGCACTAACAATGAATGGAAGATGTCTAATCCTTTTTCTTCAAAGTTCATTAAAAGGCGACCACTGTTTGGGATCATTATATTTTTCAAGAACTTTGCCATCTGATTTCAACTGGATATCAATTTCAGTTGTTACGGGCTGAAATGACAGCAAGGTGCATGAGAAAGAATTTACATCTAACACTGGCTCCATATTACTGTCCTCTGTGCCACTGAATTATAAAATGTCATAGAATTATAAAATTATAAAATTCTTGTGGGATCTAATAATGAACTTTATTTGTGATGGAGACATTTCTTCATGACTAATCTGTTGTAGTCGATCTTGCTGATGATTTTGGAGGTTTATAAGCCTTGAAAATTACTTGGGAAACAGCATCAACTTACTTAGATAAAAATATACTTCTCTTCTTGCCTGTGCATACAGAATTTATGCTATATTTGCAAAATTGAACTATGGTATGAAATGCTGTATAATATGTTTTTATTATAAGAGGACAGACTGTTTGCTCTGCTCAGTCACTTACTGACAGAATTTACGTCTTGTCAGCAGATGATGTGAAATTGATAAAATGTGCTTCAATCATACAATCCAAATCAGCATAAGAGAGACTACTAGATTCCATCTGTTTTATTGCACAGATTACTCTGCCAAGAGGAAGCAAAGTAGTGAAGAAATTTGGGGGAGAATGCAGATCAGAAAATATTAATTCAAGGACATAGTGTGAAGGCTCTGTAGAGGGAGATGAGGGGGGACAGGTGTACAAAAGGGCAGAAAATAGAGCGAACACGCAAATTGGGAAATTTCTGTGGGCTAAAAGAAATAAATGAAGAAGAAGCAGAGGAGGCCACTACCCAAGGGAAAAAAAGACAGTATGTCCTACAGGGAGTTTGCATGGAATGGGGGTGCAGGCTTGAAAAGTAAAGGGAGTGCTCTGAGTCGTCAGGCTGATCAAGAGGCAGCTAGGGTGACTGAGACATTGGAGCAGCACCCGGAAGCTGTTCTCGCTGGACCAGAGTGGGAGCCCCACAAGAACACAGAGCAAGTCCTATGCAGTGAGCTGAACTAAGCTATCAGCAACCCAGCCTTCTGAAGCAATGGCCAGTTTTAATTCCCATGCTCCATCAGCTTTTTCTTCCGTGAACATGTCCCTTTCCACTTCTGTAAGCAGACATACCCAATCCTGTAGCTCAATCTGCCCCCCAAAGAGTGGCAGATGGGGCACCTGGAATTATTTCTTGAGCAACAGATAGTGTTGATAAAGCATGGGCAGGAGAGGGTGAAGAGATTTTTATGTGATTTAGGGGGAGAAGTCAGTAAACTCCCAAGCTTTTAGGTCTAGTCATCTGCAGACTATCAATCTTCAGCCCAGTTCTGAGTCCCAAACCATTGTTGATTTGTATCCCTGGGGTGGGGATCAGTGATGGAGTGAGGGGTGAGGCGACACCTGGCGGAATTAGGAAAGGAGCTACAGATGCTGATGGGACAGAGAGGTGAATACAGGCTATAGCTGGGAGAGGATTGATCCCAATTTTTTGAAGATTAAGTATGGACTAGAGTTGGGATGCTCGAAAGTTCTGTACTTAGCATGGAGCAATTTTTTTAAAAAGTGATTTTATGTTTCAAGAGGAACCTTTGATTTGACAAAATGTATCCTTTGCCAAAATATCTTCAAGTGAAGTCACATTTTGGGGGCAAATCTTGTAGCGATTTTGAGAAGAATGGAAAGGGAAAAGACAGGCTCATTAGAAATATCCATGTGTGAAATGATTGGGTTGAACTGGAGATCCTGCAGATCGTGTGGTAATAATGTGTCTAAAAGATCATTAAAAATATGAGATGTGGAAACCAGATCTGGCAACTCCCCAGTGCTGGTCCAGGGCTCAGCTAGATCATTGAATAATACAGATTTTTGGGGTCTATACCAGAAATTCTGATTTAGAGGTCTGGAGAAGGGCGTCGCTGGTGGTCCTGATGGATCCTCAAGTTTAGAAGCCAGTCACCTGCAGTCAGAGATCTCCATTTTGGCTTCAGGTTAAAACCACCTGAACTTTAGATGAATGTTGCTGTTCAAATTCTACCCTATAGCATTTAAATCTGAATCTTTGGGAGGCACTCGGGCATGGGTATGTTAAAAAAAAATCTCTTAGGTGATTTTAATATATAACCAAGATTGAGAACCTTTGCTCTAGACCATACTGAGGTTGTTACACTTCAGACTTAATGCTCTCAGAGCCTAGGCAAGAGGCAAGGAGAAACATCCTCCACAAGAATCATCTGGCTAATGATAATCTACAGTAACTCTGGCATTTATTACTATTATTTTGAGGAAGAACATAAAACAGATTGGAAAAAATAGTAGTTGAATACCCAATTCAAAATATCAGGGTAGTGACATCTAGTGTTGGATATAGATGCTTAGGATTTCAATAATCTCCCCTCCCTGCCTTGGCCAGTATTATTTAAGGTAAAGCGCAAAGACATAAATTCCAGTAGTCTTTTAATCCAGTCTTCAGGACTATAAAGTAGATGGTTTGGTGATTGGAATGGGGGTGGTGGTGAGTGGAAGGATATATATATATAAAATATAATTATTCTTCTTGTTTTCTAGTTAATTTGAAAAAAAATACAAAAAAACAAAACAGATATAGGAATTAATTGAGGCTACAGAACACCATCAAATAATTATCCCCAAATAATTAACTGGTATGTTGAGTTGGAGCAGGTCTTCCGATACTCTGGTCTGATGCCAAATCTAGAGCTTTCTCATCCACTGCCCTGAGTGGAGGTGTGGGTACTCATCTCTGCAGGAAACAGAATCCCAGCCTGCCACACAGCCCAGGCACTGCAGACCAGAGCTTTTGGTTTCCAGGCCTGCCTCCAACAGCGGGTCTAGGGCTCTCCTTGCTGCATTCATTGCTGGCTGTTCATAGTTCATGGCTCACCAGTGAATTGAAGAAGAATTGGAGAACCTTCAGGAAGACAAAGAAAGAACCACACGTGAGCCCCTGATTTGCCCCCTGCAATTCCAAACAGGTAAGTCAGTCCTTGTTTTGAGGCAAGCAGGGAGTGAGAGGCAGGAGCAGAGGCTGGGAAACCTTCTTCAGTATCTTTGCTCCCTCTTTAAGGAAATAAGGGCAGCAAGAAAGTACATATTTCCCTTCTCCCAACTGTACTTTGATATTTTTCTGAGCCAAAGGTGTCACTTCTGCAAATTAATCTCCTTTATAGTTGAATGATGAGAAAATAATAAAAAAACTTTTTTTTTTTTTCTGGACTCTGGAAAATCTGTTGCAAATAGTGGAATGCATATAGAGAGTATACAATATAAGGCCTTAATGGAAATGTATGCTGGGGGCACCTAGGTGGCTCAGTCGGTTAAGAGTCTGACTCTGGGGCAGCCTTGGTGGCACAGCGGTTTAGTGCCGCCTGCAGCCCAGGGCGTGATCCTGGAAATCCAGGATTGAATCCCACGTCTGGCTCCCTGCATGGAGCCTGCTTCTCCCTCTGCCTGTGTCTCTGCCTCTCTCTCTCCCGCTCTGTATCTTTCATGAGTAAATAAAATACAATCTTTTTTTAAAAAAAAGAGTCTGACTCTGGATTTTGGCTCAGGTCATGATTTCAGGGTGATGAGATGGAGCCTCATGTCAGGTCCCGTGCTGGGCGTGGAGCTTGATGAGATTCTCTCTCTCTCCATCCCTCTGCCCTGCCCACCCCCTGGCTCATCCGTGTGCCCTCTAAAAAAAAAAAAAACCCAAAACCCACCGCCCCTAAACCCAACTCTATTAAAGGTATATTTCCTATAATGGAGGGGGGAGGCAATTGAGAATCCAGGAGGGATCAGCACCATTTCAAGTAGCAGGTGGGCTCTCTATTACAGAAAAAGAATGAAGGCCACATAGAGATCACAACTTACAGGTAGAAGTTTTAAGCTTCCAATGGTCTTTATTTTTAACAGATTATTTGAGTTTGTTATCAACACAGATTCTCCATTTTTTTAAAAACTTGTAATAGAGATAAGCCATAATGAAATAACTCAGATCTTAATTTTTTTATGCTGAAGAGCAGAACATTTTGCTAATTCTATAATCACATCAACAAACAAATTAGTGTTTATTCAATTTGTTACAAAATTTGGGATCTCACTTGAGCAGCTGGCTGTCTTTCCTTGCCAAATTAATTGTAACAAATGTTCTAATTTCTTAGGTAAATGAATTCGAAAAAATCTTGGATTAAATAGGTCTGTGACTAAGAGGCAGCATTATTGGGTTACCCTGTGTCAGGTACCTGGGAAATCCCATTTGGGTCCCGGAGCTCTATTAACAAATGCCACTTTATAATGAGACCTTCTCTGGTCATCAGTAAGCTACTAAAATTAGCTAGATGAAGCAATTTGAGTATATGATCCCAGTTTGAATTTGAGGGCCGATGTCACATTTGATCAGTAAACATGGGACTGGATTTTCAGTTCCTATTTTTAAAGGATTAGAAGGTTAGGCACGTCCTGGCAGCTCAGGTCCTGAATGCCTGGCATGTCCACTTCTGATCATATTCAACTGTTCCTATAAATAAAGAAAGCCCAGTGGCCTTTCTGGGGCAGCCCATGGTAATATGACATGGCCATCATAGGTACTAACCTCACCCTTTGAAGAATCTGAACCTACCTATAAGCAAAATATAAGTAGATATCAAAAGTACTATTTAAAAAAAAAGATTCTATTTATTTGTTCATGAGAGACACACAGAGAGAGGTAGAGACATAGGCAGAGGGAGAAGCAGGCTTCCTGTGGGGAACCTGGTGCAGGACTCCATCCCAGGACCCTGAGTCAAGGGCAGATGCTCAACCACTGAACCACCCAGGTGCCCCCAAAGGGCTATTTTTAATAACAATGCTACAAATAAGGCTGTTTGTATCAGTAGTGAACAGAGTCTAAGACCCTTCTTTTGGGGCTAAAGGTACTAACAGTTTCAAATCTGCCTGTCCCAGGGCCTTCTAGCATGTGCTGCTCCGAGACAGTTCCTGCAAGCATGAGCTCTTCCATCTGAGTCCCAGGATTGAGGATATAAACCTTTTCCCAGGGAGGTCCTCGCATGCCTTCTGACCCAAGGCCTCATTGTGCCTTCCCTATGGAGCCACTCCTTCTAGAAAGCCTCAAGGCATATGAAAATGGAGCCTGACCATTTCTTTCCTGTTCTGGCCAGTAACTAGCTCTTTGAGATGAGAATGAATCACTAGCAATGCAACTATTCCATCAGGGGGACTTCTGAAGACTGCTGTCTAGGGGCAAATGGCAGTGTGGATAGGTGATCAAATCGATATCTTCCCCGTGACCACTATCTATAGCACAGCTGACGCTAACTAAGTCCTCAACTGCAGACAATAAACCACAAAGAAGATCTTCCAGATGAGGTGCAATCTGAACTAAAATGGAAGAAGACTCCAGACAGTAAGTGGAGGTAATTCTGAAGTCCCAGCTAATTCCCTGAAGCTTAAGGGGCAAGGGCTGGATGCCTGGATAGGTTTTAGCTAAGATAGATAGGAACTCCCTTGAAGTTTTTTTTTTTCTTTCTTTTCTCTTCTTTTTAAATAAATTTTTTAGAATGACAGAAGTGGAGGGAAGGGAGGGGTGGAGGGAGAGGGAGAGAGATTCTCTGGCAGGTTCCACCCTGAGTGTGGAGCCTGATGTGGGGCTCCATTTCACAGCCCTGAGGTCATGAGCTGAGCTAAAACCAAAAGTCAGGAATTTAACCAACTGAGCCATTGAGGAGCTTTCTTTCTTTCTTTCTTTCTTTCTTTCTTTCTTTCTTTCTTTCTTTCTTTCTTCCTTTCTTCTTTCTTTCTTTCCTTCCTTCCTTCCTTCCTTCCTTCCTTCCTTCCTTTCTGTGGCACTAGAGTTTATTAAGCTCTGACTTTTACTATCTTAATACAGGCATCGGGACTTACCCATGGTGCTCTTCATATATCAGATTAAAAAAAAATTTTTTTTCCCCCTGAAGTTTTCCTCATGATGGACTGCGAAGAGTAAGAGAGCTGAAAGATAAACATTTTTTTCCAGTTTTATTGAGGTATAATTGACAAAATTATAATAGATTTAATGTATACACTGTTGAAAGGATTTGGAAAGTAAATTATCCATCAGACAGTGTTGGAAGTAAAAAGGGCTCCTCAGCCAAGCTAGGTCAGTCTTTTCCTTTAAACTAAGGGAACAGTCAGAAAGAAATGCCCAAAGGCTTTAGGAACCCAATCACGGTCAATAGCCCTCAGAGAAAGCTTGGAGTGAGCCTCTGCATGGGGCCAGATGGTGTGAGGAGAGAAGGAAACAGGGATTACTGATCTATATGACATCTGAGCAAACCCCCATAAGTTATCAGCACCCCTGGAACTCTTGGTGGTTCTCAAACTCTGTCACATGGGGAATCATCTGGAGAAATGGTTTAGAATACATGTTCCTGGCCCCCATCCCAAAGAGGATCTTCATCAATAGTGAAGCCCTACAAATATGCTCTTTTGTTGTTTAACTGAGCACCTACCAGCCACACCTGGGAAACACTTGGCTGTTTATTTATTAAAATAAGCAATATGTGGAAAGTTAATGAGATATTTGAGTAGGAGTGGCAGAAGAGATGAAGCTAGACAATTAGAGCCAATGGTCATCAAAGAACCAATTCTGGAGTCTAGAAAATGAACAATCCCAAAAGTATGTTTTTTTTTTTTTTTAATTTTTATTTATTTATGATAGTCACAGAGAGAGAGAGAGAGAGGCAGAGACACAGGCAGAGGGAGAAGCAGGCTCCATGCACCGGGAGCCTGATGTGGGATTCGATCCTGGGTCTCCAGGATCGCGCCCTGGGCCAAAGGCAGGTGCCAAACCGCTGCGCCACCCAGGGATCCCCCAAAAGTATGTTTTAAAAGACAAGGAATGGGGACTTTGAGAGGTGAGATAATCTGTTCAAGGTCATAATGCTAGTAAGTATTGGGGCCAGAAGTCCAGCCAGATTCAGGAATCTGTTCTAACCACTGCAATAGTCTTTGCAATGCACTGTATTTGGAAGAGATCAATTAGAGTCTAACAAACCTGACCAAGAGAGAAGACATAATATTAATAATAAATATTAATATGGTAGCTCAGTTGGTTAAGCCTCTGCCTTAAGCTCAGGTCATGATCCCGGGGTCAGTCCTTCATCAGGGACTTTCTCCCTCTCCCTCTGCTGCTCTCCTTGCTTGTACTCTCTCATTCTGTCACATAAATAAGTAAAATCTTTTTTAAAAAAAGAATAAATATTAATGTACTTAATTGTGTGTCTCCTACGTGCCAGAATGATCAGGAACCCACTTGGGGATTCAGCCATGAAAATGAGGGACAAATTCCTCGCCTTTGTGAGTTTCATGTTCTAGTTGGAGAAGCAGAAAATAAGCAAATGAGCAAATGGAGGCACCTGGGGTGGCTCAGTCAGTTGGATGTCTGACTCTTGGTTTGGCTCAAGTGGTGATCTCTGGGTCCCGATCTCAAGGTCGTGGGCTCCAGCCCCAGATGGGGCTCCACACTCAGTGCGGAGTTCACTTGGGACTCTTCCCCTCTTTCTCCCCCTCTGCCCCATCCTGTGTGCTGCATGCATGCATTCTCTCTCTCAAGTAAATAAAATCTTGAAAAAAAAAAAAAAGGAAAATAACCAAGTGAACAAATAAATATACATTTCAGGCAAATATGTATTTTAGAGAAAAATAAAGAGAGTGAAGGGGTTGAATGGGAGGCTATTTTAAATTGGGTGCTCAGTTATGGTGTCTCTGAGGAGCGGACAAATGCAGCCATGGGGAGAGCCAAGCAAAGATCTTGGGAGGTGGATACTGGACAATAGGAACATGACTTTGGTGTTTTCCGGAAATACAATCAGGCTGGAGCAAAGGGGCAAGAGGAATAACATTAGAAAATGACCTCAGATAGGTAGCATTGTCTACACCACTCCAAATAATAGTCGCCATCTGACCTCAGCCGGCATCCTGTTACAGGACTGTGGCCACTCTTGCAAACAACCCATGCTAATTGCTCTGGGACCCTAGAGAGAACATCTGAAAATACACGAAGATTAGTTTTCATGGTTCTTGGGTGCAGTGCCTTTTAAGCATTAACCTGATTCTAAGATTTATTTATTTGGCTCATATATTGGTTGGTTACATTCCCAACGTTCTTTCTAACTCAGTTCAGGACAAATTTTCCCAGAGCCATAGGGTTTATGTGGTAGTTTAGTTTTCCAGAATGACCCTTGAGTCCCATCTAGCACCTCTGTACTTAACTGTGGTATTAATGATAGTACATAACCGAGGTGACAGCATTATTTCTGTGAGGAAGTTAATTCTGGGTTCCACTGAGTGGGTCCAACTCACACACCCCCTCCCACTGTCCTGTATGGGAAAGAGATCCACTCTGGTGCTGCCACTTTATAGGGTTTCAGCAGCTGCAGCAGATTTCTAGGGTTCTTGTGGCATCAGAGGGAGCTCTGAGCTGTTAAAGAGGGACCTGGTGACCCAAGGGTAGTGGGGAATCACACAAGAGTCCCCAGAATGATCAAGAAGGGGGCAGTTGTCCTCCACAGTGGGAGGAAATGGAAAGTAAAGGTGATGAGAATGTAGATGAGCGGCAGAGAAGATGGAATCACCAAAGTCCAGTGGAGAAGAGGGGAGAGATATCCAGTCAGCATGGCTCTGTTGCTTACCCTAAGGGGCACCATTGGCATGGGAGAGGTGCTCCTCACACAGAATTTAAAATTCGGGGGTGGGGTGGGGGTGGGTTGGGGAAATGAAGGGGTGTAGGGCAAAGTGGGGGCTGTTTTCAGCAGGACATTGGCGGAGGTGAACTCCTGAATGACACACCTACGTCTGGGTAAGAGATGCTTATATATCAGATATTTGTAAGTCAAAAACTGCCTTGAAAACTTTTGTATATATTACAAAGTTCTCCATAAATTACTATATATATGTGCATGCGCACGTGCGCACGCGCACACACACACAAACACACATATATATACACTAGGAGATAGAGTAGGATTATTTGGCTTCATGCTTTCTTCCAGACCAAGTTGTGTTAGGCCACGTGATAGTTTCTTTCCAGAAGTGCATTTTGGGCCCATCCTTCTGGTTTCATTGTGGACAAATGCAGAGAAAAGCAAGACTGGAGACAGGAAGAATAATTAGGAGGGGGCTGAAACAATGATGTTCAGGCCTGACGTAGGGCAGGAGGATTTGACAATATCTGGGCGGTGAAATTGGACCGACTTGAGACATTGGATCCGAAGGCAAGGAGGGAGAAGAGAATAGGATGCTTACTGGCTCCTGGTTAACTAAGCAGGTGATAGGGAACCCTGATGAATGAAGAGTTTTGGAGGAATGATGGTGAGTTCACTTCTAGACTTGTTGAATTTGATGCAATCAGGGAGGATCCAGGAAGCCCGGAGCTCAGTGGGGAGCCCAGAGGTGGAGCTAGTTTGAGCCAAGGGTCATCAGCACGCAGGTGAGACCACACCAGAGGAGTGCAAGGAACCAGTGCTGAGCATTTATAGAGGACACAACATCTAGGAAAGAGCCTTGAAGATGAGCAGCATTAACTGGTCACATAGAGAAAATCCAGTGACAGTTCATGGACTGGAAAACCAAAGAGTGTGTCTTCCACTGGGTTTACGAAGTACTAAACCTACCTGCTCCTGGCTACTTAAGACTGTTCCACAATGATTGTACCATGAGCATAAAATAAATTGCTTCTTCCTCTTTTAAACCCTTACTGCAATAGGTCCTTATGTAATAATTTGTAAAGAATTTAACATGGATCGAAACAGGATTCAATAAACTGTCTTTGGTGCCCTTTTAGAGAAGACTTTTACAAGTTATGAATATTTGCATTGACTTAAAGCTTTTTTTTATTGCCCAACAAACATTTTTAAGCCAATTTTATTGTTTTAATTAACCTTAGAAACATCATTAAACTTCTCATATTTTGAAATTGTCAATAATGAGGATGCCATCATTTTCTAACCAGAAAAAATTACATCTTTTTTTTTTAAAGAAATTAGTTGGAAGCAAATATGAAAAATACTAACAGTAACGGTGTGGCAGTGGAATGTGTGTTTGTTATATTATTAAAGTATATATTTAAATTTCGAAAAATCAGGAAGTTTAAAAAAGTGTTTATTTTCTGTTTTTCATTATTCAGCTCCAACCTGCAATAAGAATGTAGGGTTAGAAAAGTCCTGTTTGGGTACATTTTGTGTGTGCCCGAATGTAAAATCCAACACCATGATTATTACTTAATTCATTCATGCGTCAGAGGCTACACCCACAAATATAAATGAATAGTGAGTCTTCAATTTTATTTTCTGGTTTTCTATCTTTGACCAAAATCGAGTGATAAAGTATCAGTGTTTCATGAGTCACTGAAGATCTACTCTCCACTCTGTTTTCATATGTGTGAATCGTTTCTAAGAGATCTCAGTAGAGCTGTGGTTCATTCGGGTTCGGACTCTCCCCCCTGAAAGAGCCACTGCTGCCAGCTTGTGGCCAGGGGGAAGCCAGGCTTTTTCAGGCCTGTGGTGATGATGACTGAGGCTGGCTGGTGAGGGGTTCACGGCTGTCCTGTCAGGTTCTCAAAGTGGCCTCTAGAGGGCAGAGAAATCACAAGCCCGTGAGCAATTCTGTGCCAACAGCTACCCAGGTTCCTGCAGCCCTTCTTTCAAAATATTATGTGCTATGCCTCTTTCTTTCAAGTGGGTTTGTTTTCATGGTCTATGGGACCAAATTTTTGAGTTACAGAAGGGTAGTGTTATTCACCAGAAACAGTCATTGGAAAAACCAAATGACCAATCCCTTCTATATCTATCCAGAGTTAACGTATGTGCATGAGTGCGTGCGTTACTACCCAACTTCCTCCCTCCTTTTATATGAGTACTAGCATCTGTACATCCTATTCTGCGTCTTGATATTTTTTCATTTAATATTATCTCAGGTAAAATTCAATGTAAGAATATAGAGAGCTTTCATGTTTAGGCTGCAAATTATTCTAGCTTTGGGTGTGCCCTAATGTTTCAAGCAACACTTTGGTAAAGGACATTGAGTTGTTTCTGCACTACTGCAGGAACTTGTACGTGCATAATTTCACTTCTGCACTGATTACATCTGTAGGTTAAAAACAGGGATTGCCTCATGCAGTTATGGGGGCTGGTAAGTGTGAAATCTGTAAGGCAGGCTGGCAGGCTGGGGACTCAGGCAATGGCTGATGTTGCAGTTTCGAGTTTGAAATTCGAAGAGCAGGCTTGCAGCCTGGGAACTCAGGAAGGATTTAAAAAAAATTATATGGCTAATTTGTTCATACATTCGCTTTTAATTCAGCCAACAAGCAGTTAATATGTTCCAGGCTCTATGCGAGGCATGGGGCACATAATGTCAACAAACACAGACTTGGGTCCCTTTCTTAAGGAGCTTTCATATTCTTTTGACAACTCAGTCACATTTCTGGTACTTGCTGTGTTTTCTCTTCCTGAACCCAGGAGACACTTGATTCTTCTCTCCTCATCCTCCTCCACCCTATTGACCCCAAATTGTTTCCCACTGCTCTACTCCTGCCTACAACCCTGTTTAGAACAGTTTAGGTGTGTGTCTCCTCCTCCCTCCTTTCTCTATCTCTCCATTTTTCATAGATGGACAGGGCTGCTGGCTGGGTTCTCCATTCAGAGGCCTCTGCAAACAGGAATGCAGTCCTCCAAGATCTGAGAACTGGAGTCCTAGAAGCCCCACCCCTTCCTCTGTCTCTATCTCACCCCCAGTCATCTAGCCCTGCAGATTTCCCCAGTGATCCTGTGAGATGAGACCCAAGTGGGCCTCCTGGGAAGGGTCCTTCAATGTTGAGAAAGTTAGATGCCCACCTTGGGCTCTCGTTATCCAGCTGGATAAGTCATACACTGAGGGGTCCTCCCGGTATAGTGAGTGCTATGCTGGCCTGGAGTGGGGCACCCTAAGATCAAAGTGAAATTGGATCTCTTGCCCTTCTGTTGTGGTCCTTCTCAGTCTCTGTGGTCCACAGTTGGTGCTTTAGCCTCACCCTTGGGTTCTGGGATTTTCACAATGGTGTCTTGCCTATGGGTAGTTGCTAGGTGCCCTTTTTGTGAGGGGGCCTAAAATCAAGACTGACCTGTATTGCCTCTTGATGACATCACTTTCCAGGAAGGATTCTTGTGTTACAATCTTGAAGCAGAATTCCTTCTACTCTGGGAAACCTCCATTTTTGGTCTTCAGATCTCAGCTGATTGAATGAATCCCACCCACGTTATCAAGGGCAATGTCTTCTACTTTGAGTCAACTGATTGTAGATGTTAATCATGTCTACAGAATACCTTCACTGCAACATCTAGTTGCATGTTTGACCAGATAACTGGGCGCTATAGCTTTGCCAAGTTAACACTTAAGATGTAAGCACCATGTCAAGTTATTCTCCACAGAGGCTGAATGGATTTACTCTCTTACCTAGAAGATTTGAGAGTGGCATGCCCAAGATAGCATTAGAGGATATCTATCAAAAAAGCCTTTTGAAAGAGGTTCTGGTTTGCTACTTAAACCACTTGGTGCTATCACACTCGTAATAGCTAAATGATATTGAGCTGATTTTTTTTTTCTCCTTTAAACTTTAAATTCCCTCTGAAAACAGTGTCTTTCCCAAAGAAATCTTTCCCTCAAGGACACCGCTTCCTCTGCAGGCTTCTCAAGGAGAGTGCTAAGTATCTCCCTTTGCTCTCCTTTGTGTCTTCCAGGTCATTTTACCTCTTCCCTAAACACCCACTCTTAAATTCCGTGTCACCAGGCTTTTCAGCTACTTCTCTTTAGTGCTGGTGTTCGTTCCCAACCCCCAGAACACATTCCCTCATTTCTCCGTGTTTTTTAGTTCCTGGATCACTGTTGTCTCTTCTGTTCTATTCAACTCTATTTCTGTCTACCGATCTACACGTTAATATATACCTAGGTGAAGCTTTCACATTCTTCTCTGGTTGAACTAGATTTTTAAGGGTAAAGATCCAGACAAACAAGGCGGGCAAGGTCATTTTAACTGGATAAAGGAGCTTATATATAAAAGCAAGAATGTGAAATTAAGGTTTGCGCATAGGAAAACCACCTAGTGAGATTCTAGTAAGTAGGGACAAGATTGTGACCAGGCATAATTATCATAATTTATTTAGACTTTTGAGTAGAAGGTGAGAGTCATGAAAGATTCTAAGGGTTGAGGTAACAATCTAACATTTGTGTTTATAAAGATAATGCTGATTGTAACGTAGAAGGTAGATGGGAGGACAGTGTTGCCAGAGTGTCTACCAGGCTAAAAAGGTGTTTATCTCTGGGTGGCATATTATTTCTTAGACGGTTTATTTGTTCATTGTGCCACATCCTGGACTTGGGAGACCGAGATAAATATTTCCTGGTTGGCATCGTCCCCAGCATCTCCTGGGCTAGAGTTAGTCTCACGGGTGAAACATCTGCAGGGTACCCAGAAGAAGCTAGGTAGTTGGAGTAAGGTGGCCCTGTGGGTCCTCTCCTTTAAACTGAGTTGGACTAGGGGAGAATTTCATTTTAATTTCTTTGAAGATAGGGGTTGAAAGCATATAATGTAGTGTCTAAGTGTGAAGTTTTGGAGCTGAAAAGCCTGGGTTTGAATACAAGTTTTGTTTCTTGCTGGCTATGTGATCTTGAGCAGCCACTGAGTCTCTCTGTACACCTGTTTCCTCATATAAAACATAAACATGGAAATAAAATTTGTACCTTTGCCACAGGCTTATCACTTAAAGCAGCACCTGGTATATACTAAATATTAATGAGCGCTGGTACTATTACCTTTGCTTATATTACTTTGTAGTAAGACAAACGCTTTGGGGAAAATCCTTTGTGTAGCACTTCAAACTCCCATTTGCAAAGCGTGAGTGAAAAAATCATTTTGGGGGGTTGCTACAAAAATTTAATAAAGAACAGATAGAATATAATGTTGCAATAAAATATAGTCAAATCACAGTTTGTATTAGCTTTGTTTTTTTTTTTAACTTCATCATACAGAGTAAAGTGTTTCATTTTTCTTTAAAGATTTTATTCATTTATTCATGAGAGACACACACAGTGAAAGAGAGAGGCAGAGACACAGGCAAAGGGAGAAGCAGGCTCCATGCAGGAAGCCCGACATGGAACTTGATCGCGGGACACCAGGATCACGCCCTGGGCTGAAGGCAGACACTCAACCGCTGAGCCACCCAGAGATCCCCTGTTTGTTTCATTTTTGAGTGGTGAGTGAGTGTGTGTGTCTGTGTGTGTGCTGCATCACTGGGTAAAAGGCATTTTTATTCTAGCTCACATTAAGAAACATTTGAAAATTCTGTTTCAAAAGAAGCAGTGAGGCTAAAAACCTGGAGACACTGTCAAAAAATAGGAGACTCCCAAGATGCTGGGTGACTCAGTGGTTAAATGTCTGCCTTCGATTCAGGGTGTGATCCTGGGGTTCTGGGATCAAGTCCCGCATCAGGCTCCCCTTAGGGAGCCTGTTTCTCTCTCTGCCTTCCTCTCTGTGTCTCTCATGAATAAATAAATAAATAAGCTTAAAAAAAACAAAACCCAAGAGACTCCCAACTTGTTTGAGCCTAGGAAAAAGAGGAAAATTCTTAATACATATGTCTACCATTTTGCTGTAGGACCTTCCCGGGATCCTTGACCTAGAAGCAGAATGTACTTCCCTATCTGCTCTCTAGGCACACCTGAATTTCCAAGAGTTGAACCAACTGAAAAGCAAGAATTATTTATTTTACAGCGGATTTGGGGGCTTTCAGGCTGAGTTTCTAAAAGTGCTCCCTCCTTTTCCTTCTGTCCCCGAGGTCTGACCTCTGGCTGGCCCGTGCACATGCTCTTTGTTACCTAGCAACTTTGACTGCCAAGCCTGAGCCCAGCTGATGACCAGTCAGCAGCATTATTCTTATTGTTACAACACTAGAGTAAAATCAGTGAGAAATTTTCCTCAAAAGAGAAAACACACTTACTATTTTGTTTCAATTCCAGTTTATGCTGAAGTAGGTGCAAGAACACATATTCTAGTTTAAATATTTTATTTTGGGAAGTGTATGTTTGCTACTGTAATATGGATCTGGAAAGGAGTCTGGAAGTAACTTGTGAGGCCATCTCATCTTTAACCCTTTCATTTCCATGTAACCCTTCTGTTTCTATATCAAATCAGCCAACACATAAGCTCATGGACTGTATTTTTATCAACTCGGATGTCTTCTTAAATGCAAGAGCCTGATGTTTTAAGCCTCAGTCAAAAGAGTTCCTTGGGGCACCTGGCTGGCTCAGTTGGAGGAGTGTGAGGCTCTTGATCTTGGGGTGGTGAGTTCGAGCCCCATATTGGGTGTAGAGATTGCTTAAAAAAATAAATAAATAAACTTAAAAGAATTCCTGGAGAAAATAATTTTTTAGGTTGCTTTTCCTGGACAAATATGGAAAATAATGCTTTAGGCTATTGTGCCTCAAGTTATTGGTATTCTCAATCTCACTACTATGAAAGAGTAAAAAAGGAAAGATGATACCAAATCTAAGTATTTAGTGCATTTTTCCATGCAATATGATGGTATTATATATTATTTAGGGATACCGTTCAAGTGTTTTAAAGGTTAATAGAGAAACTTACTTCCAAAATGATTTTAAATCCGGGTTTTTCTAAGAGGGTCAAATGTCTATAATAATAATTCATTTACCCAGCTACAATCTAATAAGGATGACTTGTTTAGTTATAAGAATATTAATTGAGGGATGCCTGGGTGGCTCATCGGTTGAGCGTCTGCCTTCGGCTCAGGGTGTGATCCCGGAGTCCCGGGATCGAGTCCCATATCAGGCTCCTTGCATGGAGCCTGCTTCTCCTGTCTCTGCCTCTCTCTCTGCCTCTCTCTGTGTCTCTCATGAATAAGCAAATAAAATTAAAAAAAAAAAGAATATTAATTGAGTTCCAACATGATGTTGAGCATATGCTCTCCTCCTGTGCATCATATGCTGATTGAACATGGTATCAAGCCTTTCGTGTCTGAAGTGGGTACCTTTCAATCAACTGTCAGGATTCAGGAATATTATAACGTTCAGTATATTAATAGCTCATAGGAAAGATTAAACATGAGACATGTACTAAAATGGACAGATGGTGCTATAGCTCCTCTACTTGCTTCAGAAATTCACTTTACTAGCTGTATTTCTTAGAATTGAATGAATCTCTTCTGGTAGCATGCCAATGTTCTCTGTAATTGTGGATGTGTGATGACTTGGGGCACCTTCAAGGAATTGTTCTCAATAGCAAACAGCTTAAGGAGATGAGTTCAGAGGCTGCTCAGCTTCTGTCATCACCCCCTGGCATTCAGTTGGGCCCTGGTGGTCACCTCTCCCTTGGAACCTAAGAGCCTATGTATGTGATTTTTCCCCACTTCTCCTTCTCCAACACTAACCCGTCTCTGAACCTGTTCACCACAGTGCAGCCCTTGAGATCAGGTCAGGTGCAGAGCTACTCATTTATTTTATTGTGAAGAAATTCCAGAGTATGAACTCGGTGGTTGAGGTAAATTACAGGTACACTAGTATCTCATTACTCAGTGTAACAACAGTTTTGAGCATAAAACTTTCTTTCAGGCATTCTCTGTCATCGCTCTCATTACCAGTCTCAAAGCCAATTTCTGGACTATTTTGGTTCCATCACCCACTTCTGAACTCTCTCTCAGACCCCTAAGTACCTGGAGACTTGGGATCCTTTTAACTCTGGGTCCCAGGTCTGCTCCTTCAGTTTCCTAGTGACCTGGTGATCAAGAAAGCTGTGAGTCCATGAAGTGGTAATTGATTAGTTAACCATACTTTGGATGAAAAATTCTTAGAAGCTCTCTGTCTCAATTTCTTTCATTCTCTTTGTCTCTGTCTCTGTCTTATGTTATTCCTATCTTCTTTCACTTATAGCCCTGAACAGTTGAATGAGCATTGTCATTGGAACTCAGAAGACATGAGTTTGGATTCTTAGTTTGCCATTTACTAGCAGGTCAGCCTGGGAAGTCTAAGTCTCTGAGCCTCAGTTTTCTTACTGACAGAATGAGGAGACTCTTTGCCTTTCTTGCTTTACAGGGTTATCATGAGGATCAAATAGCACAATGAAGGCAACAGTCATGTGTAACTTGGTATTTGCTGTAGGAGACTGTGATTTCATTTAAAAAGATTGTTCTAAAGGTGACAGAGATTTGGCTAAAAAATGAAACACTACCCAGAGGCAAGTGCATTAACTATGATCAATGGTTCCTAAATTTGAGTGAATATTAGAATTATGGAGTCAGTGGGGCAGCTGGGTGGCCTAGTTGATTGAGTGTTCAACTCTTGATTTTTAGCTCAAGTCACTATCTCAGGGTCAGGAGATGTACCCTGCATTGGGCCCATACTCAGTGGGGAGTCTGCTTCTCTCTGTCTCTCCCTCTCTCTTTGCCCCTCCCCCCCACTCACGTTTTTCCTCTCTCCCTAAAATAAATAAATAAATAAATCTAAAAAAAGAAAGAATTATTGGAACCAGAAAAACAGTATATATTTTTAAGGATGTATTTATTTATTTGAAAGAGAGAGAGAGAGAGAAAGAGAGAGAGACACAGAGAGAGAGATAGAGATGGCAGGGGTGAGGGGTAAAGGGAGAGAGAGAGATTGAATCTCAAGCAGACTCCCCACTGAGTATGAAGACCAATGCAAGGCTCCATCTCACAACCCTGAAATAGTGACCTGAGCTGAAATCAAGAGTTGAACACTCAATCTACTGACCTACCCAGGCACTTCAATAGTATTTTTATAATAAGGCCACAGGTTTAGGATTTTCAGATACAATCCAAATTGCATGGCATATGGGACATACTTCCACTAGAACTTATTCATTGTTTACTTGAAACTGAAATTTAACTGAGAATTTTGTATTTTTACTTGCTAATAATGGCAATCCCACACAGGTGATTCTCATGAGCAGCTCTTTTAGAAACTACTGACCCAGATCCTGAGTGGGGCCTGCCATTACATGAGGGAAATGAGCTAACTACCTGTAAGGCAGGATTTAAGATGCTCCAGGAGATGATCCTATGAGAATAAGAAACCCTGCCTTACTATCTCCTCTAGGCTTGACATTTCACTCTTAGAATTTTATACATTATAAAGGTAAATATCCTAGGGAAGGGTAGAAACATTAGGTAATATCCATTATTTACATATTACTGTAGTTGAACAGTCTAAAAATAAGTTTTTGAGAGTGAATAAATAGGATATGAGGTTTTGATCTTTGTGGAAAGGGGAGGATAGTGGCCTGGCTTGTAGTTCCAGAGCTGGATGTAGGAGAGGCTAAGGACACACTTTGCCTACTCCCCAGGTCTGTCCTGGATCTGACTTGTTTTCTCAGTGATGTCCAGCCAGATGAGTGGCCTTTGCAGCCTCTCTCTGTTCAGGTGGATGAGAAATGGTAGGAATGGCCCTGGAGGATCAGTTACCTTTAGCCCTGCTTTGTACCAGTTCATGAATCATGACAGATGACAGAAAAACAGCCCAGATTTTCTTGTTCTAGGTCAGTGCTATCCAATAGAACTTTCTACAATAATGGAAATGTTCTGACCTGTCCATTACAGGACCCACAAACTACATGTTCCTACTGAACACTGGAAATGTTGCCAGTTCAACTAAATAACTGAAGTTTAAATTTTATTTTATTTTTATTAAAATTAAAATAGCTGCATGTGGCTTTTGGCTACCATATTGGACATGTGGTTTATGGGCCAACATCAGCCTATACTAGAGTTATTCAGCAGTTAGCAGCTTGTAGGTCATGTAGACACATTTAGTTTGCCCAGTTAGAATAACAAAAAGCCTGATTTAACATTTAATAATTGGCAGATTTTAAGTGAAAATCTAAATTTCTGGCTTCTTTAGAAGATAACAAGATATCTGGCAAACAAGCCAACAGTCCTCAAGACACTAACTTGAGCTTATCACTGGTTATTTTGCTTTTGTTTAATTTTATACCCTACCTGGTTCCCTCATTTATTTTATCTGCCTAGTTGCCACAGGCATTTGATTTTGGGATCCCTATTTGAAAAACAACAATGAAGTTTTGCCTTTATGAAAAGAAATTAAACTCCTAACTTTGAGATGCTTTTTAAAAATATTAATTAGAAGGAGCCTCTGATTGAAAAAGTGGCCCAAGTACAGGAAAGCAGGAGCTTCAAACTCTGTCAGAGTAGGACACTATGCTGGAATCATCATGTTTTAAGTAGACAACTTTGGTCTCATCTTTTTGCTTCTGAGATTTTCTGTTTATCCATCTGTAACAAAAGATAATTATAGTGGGTACCTTATAGCATCATTATAAGGCTTTATCATAATGAAGTATATAAAGCACGTAAGATCTGTGCTCAGTAATAAATTTAAAAATTTTTAAATAACATTTTCATCTGAGTTATAATTTTATATTTAGATAAGAATGTTAATTTTTAAAGAATCTAGGAGAACTAAACAGTGGTTGGAAACAATGTACTTTTTGTTAATAAATAAAAAAAAGTGCTGCAGCCTGCATAGAGGAAATAAAAGAAAAGATTCTTTTCACGTGTTTTCAGGTTTAGACTCATTGATCATAATCTAATATGCCCTACAAGAAAATAACTGCATTTTGAGCCTGTCAAGATGAAATTGGCTCATTAACACACTTTCCCTATTTAGTGGCGTAATTTGGAATTGGAAAGGAA
This sequence comes from Canis lupus baileyi, assembly GCF_048164855.1. Taxonomy (NCBI): domain Eukaryota; kingdom Metazoa; phylum Chordata; class Mammalia; order Carnivora; family Canidae; genus Canis; species Canis lupus. The sequence goes on along the minus strand of NC_132843.1, from coordinate 23,630,923 downwards.
TCAAAAATAGACAAAGAAATCAAAATCAGATGAAACATAACATCACCCAAAAGCCCTTAAAAATAGGGCAGTGAATGCAAATGTGAGCATAACAAAGGGAATTAGGAAGGAGAAAGTGAAAGTGATTTTCCTGAAAGATACTATGTCAGGAAAGCAAAAAGAAAGAGGATGTAACATAGAGGTACAAAAAAATGGCAATCACAAACTATTGCAGAAATCCAAAGGTAAATAAAAAGACTCTATGCTATAGCTTATGTCTACATCATCAGGTAAAGTGATGGCCAACAGAACTTGTATGACTTTTAATGTTACTGATTTTGGAAAATGGCAAGAGTTTAAACTTAAGTGACTATAATCCTCTTAGGGTATTTGGTTATGAGAAAAATGCTTAGGAAACAGACATTTCAGCATGAACTAATGCCATGGGAACAACAAATCAGGGCTCTGCTCTCAAAGAGTTATCAAGTTGGGGGAGATATAGGGGAGAACAGAGGCTTCTGTGTGAGATAGGTGATGACTGGTGAATTTGAAGGGATATTCTATAGTCTTTACTTTTTAATAAGACCATTTTTTTTTTTCATTTTGAAATGGGTTCTGAAGGATGACTAGATGAACAAGAGTTTACCTGGTAGACAAGAGGAGAAGGTGATTCTAAGCACAAGGTAATGTGTGTTCAAAGGCTCAGAGACAAAATAGTGAAAAAAGATGGAAAAAATATTTATCACTTTCATCTGCAGAATATGGTACACACAGAGGGTTTGTGGGATGGCTTACATCAGTAGCAGAGTTGTATATTAAACATTTTGGTATTTTGGAAATAAGATAGTAACACGAGAGAAAAATTGAACGTGACAGTGAAATTGTGTGTTATGTGTGTTATCTTTCTCTGTGCTACCCCCAAACTTTAGTAATCTTCCTAGGCTTAAGAGATTCTTGATATTTGGGAATTATTTGTGGATACCAGTCTTGGGGAAGAGCTGAGATCATGGTACCAGGGGCAAGAGGACAAAAAGAACCACTAAAACTACTGCTGATGTTACATCATTTTTGCATGAATTTTAAAAAGATATCTCTTTGGGACCCTGTAGTTGATTTGTACAAAAAAGAGGCCTTCCATTACCAAGGCAATTGGGGATCTTCTTTTGATCCTTTCACAGCAGGGTGCACAGCTTTGAGGGCAGAGCACTGGTGGATTGCAACCCTTACTCACCTCCCTGGCCTCCTCACTCACCCATGACCTACAATACATAGCCTGTGCAACTCGATATGGCAACCCCAACCATGAGGAATTCTGCATGGAATGGAAATTCACAGGATGTATGTGGTGGGTTTTTGACCATCTAGTTTATGACAATGTGTGACAGCAGCTTTAGGAAACAAATACACTCCTTTAAAATTACACAATTTGGGGAGGCATTTGGGTGGCTCAGTCATTTAAGCATCCAGCTCTTGATTTCACCTCAGGTCATGATCTCGGGATTGTGAGACGGAGCCTCATTTGGGCTCTGTGCTCAGTGAGAAGTCTACTTGAGATTGTTTCCCTCCCTCTCCCACTGCCCCTCCCCCCACTCATGCTCTCTAAATAAATAAATAAAATCTTTTTAAAAGATAAAATAAAAACACGCAATTGTCCCGTGAACAACACAGTGGTTAGGGATGATGACCCCTGTCCTGTGCACTTGAAAATCAGCATATAATTTTTGACTCCCCCAAAACTTAACAACTAATAGCTTAGTGTTTACTGACAGCCTTACTAATAACATAACAATCAATTAATACTTATTGTGTATGTTATATGTACTATATACTATATTCTTACAATAAGGTAAGCTAGAGAAAAGGAAATGTTATTAAGAAAATTATTGGGAAGAGAAAATATTTTGATAGTACTTAGCAAAAGAAAGCCATGTATAAGTGGACCTGTGCAGTTCAAATCCCTATTGTTCAAGGGTCAGCTGTAGTTTCCAAAAATCCTGATCTGCTCAGAGTTCTCCGAATACACCGTACATATGTACACATAACATAGTCCCCAAATCTTTTACAGATTAGGTGATGTTGGCCTAAATCCACTTTCATGACTTTATTTATTTAGAGAGTGTGAGGTTGTGGGAGGAGCAGTAGGAGAGGGAGGGATTGCCAGCAGTCCCCTCTTGACAACTGCTGGTAATACTTGGATGATAGACATGTTCCATCTCTGCCTCTGTCTTCACATCATCTTTTTCTCTGTGATAAGCACACTTGTCATTGGATTTAGAATAATGAAGATTACATTTCCAACACCTTTTTTCACCAATACTGTCACATTCACAGGTTCTGGGTGGACACATCTTTTGGGAGCCACCATTCAACCCACTACAAGGTTAGTTGTGGTAGGACATTAAGCTGCTGAGAAGGCAGGAACTTCCCATCTGATATTCTGAGATCACTGCATTGCTTGTCTTCTTCTTCACAGCAGGTTTTGCATTGCTTGTTTACATCAGTTTATGGTTCAAAGATATTCAAATATTTGTCACTTACTTGCTGTTTCTTTCAGCCTATGTAGTCTTCCCTCATTTTATACGTGTGTGATTTGGTTTTATCTTGACAAGGTAACTGTTTTAAGAAAAACACACTTTCCATTTACACATTTATTTCTTAAAGCTAAAAAGTCCCTGAGTTGCTGTTGGCAGTCTTTGAGTTTGACCCTAAATTTTTCTGTCTGCCTAGAACTTGTTTTAAATTGTTGATATTCTAGAGACATAATTTTCCTTCTAATGTCTTTGCAGATTGATTCACATTGATGTATTCAAACCCTTCTATAATTAATGAATTCTCTTTGGCTCTCTGTATTTCAGAATAACATATAGTATGTAATATACATTTGATGAGAAAGGTTCCGGTGGGATGTATATTTATAGGTTGTAAATGCTTATTGTCACATATTTCTTTATTCTAACTTAAATGCCCATGGGTTTTTAAGTTAGAATAAAGAAAAGGCTCTTTTTTCTGAAATGGGCTTAATTACAAAATGAAACAAACTGCTCTCATGGAATTAAAGAATATTAAAGGTGAAGGTTTCTGTAGATTAATCTAGTGCACACATTTTATAGGCTAGGAAGCTGATGCAGGAGAAATTGATTTGTCAAAGATCATCCAGCTAGAGAGTAAAGGGAGATAATAAGATGTAGACCTTGTCCCATTCACCTTTATTGCTGAAAGTTAAATTTGCGACCGTTTTGAAAATGAAGTACCTAGGTAGAAACCCTAATGAAATGAAAAATGTGTTTAAAATAGGAGTTCCGGGGCACCTGGGTGGCACGTGGGTGAGTCACCTTTGACTCAGGTGGTGATCCTGGGGCCCTGAGATCGAGTCCTGCATCAACCTCCTTGCTGGGAGACCCTGCTTCTCCCTCTGCCTTTGTCTTTGCCTCTCTCTCTGTGTCTCTCATGAATAAATAAAATCTTAAAAAAATAAATAAAATAGGAGTTCCTACTTCATAGTGATGTATCTAGAAAAACAAATCTAGTCTCATCCTTTTTAAGTAGCTTATTCCTAAACTAGACAATGGCTTCTCTTCCACACTACCATCACATTTTGCTATTTCTAATTAAGTATATTAATTGAATAAATGCATTCTTTGCTGACATATTTTGTTTTTCCTTCTTCCAATATTTCCCAGTATCTTCTATTGAACTCCTTTCTTGTCATAGTTTCCTTGAACTTTATTTTTTTCAAAACTCCAATATTTTACTATCTTTCCTTCTATGGAATAAGTGGGACAGTCAAAGCTGGAGTGAAATGAAAAAGAAAGGTGGGAAGAATAAAGGGAGAGAAAAATAAGATTATTTCTTCCTAACTTTCTATTTCTTTTGTTTTTTAGGTGTCTATTTTTACAATGTTTTGCACAAAAAATATAGACCTAAATGTACATCAATAAGAAACTTATTAACTCAGTGGCTCTCAAAATTTGGTCTGTATCAGAATCTCTTCTGAACATTCTTTAAAATATGGACATTTGAGTCCCATGCTGGGCCTTTGGAATCTATGTAGTGTAAGCTGGACATTGGAGCAGGATAATTACTAAATTTCACAGGAGTGTAAGTAATGTAAAGTGAAATTGGCTAATTAACGCATTAAACTACTTCATGATAAACTCATGTGAAGAAATACTATATAGCCATCAAAAAGGGTAATGTAGACTAATATGAATTGACATTGATAAAGGTCCATAATCTGCTGAGTGAAAGGTCAGGTTAAAGCATGATCAGGTTTAAGATGATCTCATTTATTTTTTAATATATATCATATATGCAATGTAATAGTACTCCTAGAATACTGTTACATATATGATATATGATATATTATAATTAATATATTATACTATATTATTATAATATAATAGTTATATTAAAATTAATATATTAAAAATAAAATTAATATATTATACATATAATATATATTATATATATATCTGAAAGAATATAGGAGCCAGCATTCTAAATTGTGTTAGAGACTTCTACTTCCACTCAATATATTTCTGTTTTCAAAATTTTATGATGAATCTATTACGAGCCATGCATAATTAGTGGAAAATATTAAAATAAGAAACTGCCTAGGAGCTCTTGTCCTTAAATGACAATGTCAAGGAAGCTTCTGAGGAGACTTAAATTAATTAATGCCATTTAAATAATTTACCACCTGAAAAATGTTTTATTCATTTCTTTTCTGAGCTTATTCTTTTCAAACATTCTAAATTATAGGCAGAACATGTTTAACTTAGTTCGTAAATTAACCTCTTCATTTAGAACAGGGAAGAATACAAAATTCTGTGCCCACCTTTTTCATTGTGGTAAAAGCTGTAACTCTTAATGAGGCCAGTTGATTAACATCTATGAATTAGAAAGAAATAAAATGATTATCTTTCAAGCCAGATACCTTGTTTGGATTACCAGCACTGGCGAAATATATTACTATGTTCTAACACTATAGTGTCTTGGAACATGAGTGAATATTTTATTAAAGTGGGAAAAATAGGTTCTGGTTACCAAGGCTGCATTAAATGTTAAAACAAAAGAAATATAAAAATAAATCAATTATTTCTCATCGATAAGGGTGTGTTTAATCATTTTGGGTCCCTGAGTAAAAAGTTTAGAAAAAGTTGACTTTCATAATTTTATTTGGAAGGAAAACAGTTTTCCAGACACTATGTTGTGCAGCCACTCTTATGAAGAAAGAAAAAATATAGGCAACTTGTGCCTGTTTATGTTTCTCTGCAGTTTCCTTCTTCCTTGTATCCACCTTCCCCATATATACCAGGGCACATGAAGAAATGTCCACTCAAGTCAGATGTTTGTCAATAAGCAACTCTTGCAATTTAGAAATCTCAACATGGCTAATGTTTTAGAGTTCTCACAGAACACTCAGTAACCTTTTCTTCCCAAATTAGTATATTCTCAGAGTTATCTCTACGATGCTGCTATTGTTTCTCATTTGGTCTGTTTACATACTTTTAGCTTAGGGATAAAGCCAAAAACAGGCTTGAGCATATTGTCATTATTTGTTAATATTAACATTTCTAGGAGACATTAATGTCAGTCATAGGAATAAGGAAATATATAGAGATTCTTTTGAAGTTACATAAGGTTCTTGATAGTAAACGTGTTGTGTATAAGACATACACATCAGTTTTATACATATAATACATGTACATATATGTATATATACACATCTAATACATGAATACACATATGTGTGTATTTCATCTGTGAACAATGTTATATATTTGTTTTAATTTAAAAAAATTTTACAATGTTATATTTTTTATAAGGTTGGAAGAATTAGGATATGAAACTTAATGAAATCTAATTATCGAGAATTTACTATGTTCTAGACTTGTCTCATTTAATCATCGTAACTACCTGTCGAACTATAATTTTCAGGGCGTCTGGGTGGTGCAGTCATTTAGTGACTGACTCTTGGTTTCAGCTCAGGTCGTGGTCTCGGGGTGGTGAGATCAAGCATCCCGTGGACCTCCGCGCTCAGCCCTGAGTCTGCTTAAGACTCTCTGCCCCTCCCCTCTGCATGCCGTCTCTGTCCCAAATAAATCTTAAAAAAATAATAACTTTCAAGAAATTAAAAACATGATTTTCATTCCAATATAGAATGAACATATGCTAAAGATTTATTAACTCATTAATGAGCAAATCAGCAACATAATAGAGCTGTTCAAAAAGTATTTTAAGGAACTGGGTGTTTTTGGACATGGTAAGAGGAATGTCAGATTGATCCTCTTTTTTAAAAAAAGAATTTATTTATTTATTTGAGAGACAGAGAGAGAGTGAGAGCACAAGCAGGGAGGAGGGGCAGAGGGAGTCAGAGAAGCAGACCCCCACTGAACTGGGAGCCTGATTTGGGGCTTGATCCCAGGACCCTGAGATGATGACTTGAGTTGAAGACAGGTGCTTAACTGACTGAGACACCCAGGAGCCCCAGATATAAGACTAATACTGAGGGCAGTAAAAAATATCACCTTTTGGGGCTATCTTTTCTACCTGACAGAAATTCCTTGCTGCTCCACTGTACTTGCCTTCAAGTTAACATGTGACTCTACAGAGTCTAAGATCTTAATTTATGTACAAATCATACACAGGTCTGTATGAAAATCAAACAAAGCAATGTTACCCCAGATAATGAAATAGTGAATAGGCTGGTTAAACAATGCCCCAGTTTGACATTGAAAGTAAACTCTGCACTTTCTCTGCCTTATAGCTAAGTATTAGATACTATCTTAATGTATTCTATTGTGTAAGTACTTTTCTTACTCTCATTAATTTGTTAGAGTTAAGAAAAAACATCAGATTCAAATATACTAAGCAACAAATATTTTATAAGGCAGTTAAAACATCTGAGTTTGAGGTCAGCTCTACTCTATATATTACCATCTATGAATGGAGAATTTAGTACTATATTTATTACTTGACTTTTGTCTTATTTCTCTTATTTGGCTGATTTGGCATTGTGTTGTATCTGTGATTTTTATTTTTTTTATTTTTTTATTTTTTTTTATTTTTTAATTTTTTTTGTATCTGTGATTTTTAAATGACAGCCTATGCTAAATTCTTTTGGTAGGTAAACAGAATATTAATATGTCATAGTTATAAAGATTTAACTTTATATGCCTATGTACATTTCCCTATACATTTCTTATATCTCTCTCAAATTGTAAATTAATTACTAAACATGTGACTCTTTTCATGTCCCCAAAACTCTGGGCCACTCAGTCCTGTTGATTATTGTATGTGTTGTACAAAGGAGGTCATTAAAGGTTGCTTAACCTTAATATGAAAAAAAACAAACAAACAAACTCTTGAATGGCTATGGCCTGCATCCCTAAGCCAACTGGTTAATTCAAGAATATATATTATTGGTTGGGAGAAGAAAAAAAACCCTACATACTATGTCTTCTAAAGTTGTAACCCATCATCAGTCTCAGAAAAACAAATCCAGCTTTTTTTCATATATTTTGTCAGTTTTTGTAAATATTCTAAAACCACTTGAAAATAGGTTTGTTAATTTTTCCATTTATGGGGTCTACATATTTAAATAAGTGCAATTTATTTAAAAAAAAAAGAAAGAAAAGCAAAATCCAAATGCCTGACTATTTATGAAAGCTCATGTATTTGGAAAAGACATGACAAAACTATACTAAGAATAGATACAGGACTTTTTTGAAATGAAAAAGATGTCCTATGCTCTTTTATGAAAGATGTTGGTTTTGCTTAACCAGTTCTATTATTTCTATATATTTTGAAGCCCTCTAGGTTCTTCAGATTAGTAATTAATTATAGAATTATTATGAATTATTATGTGTACTTGACAATCTGATGTATCATTTACCACAAAACTTGTTTAAGACCAGTTTTCTATATTCAGTTTTTGTTGTTGTCATTAATGTTGTTTTTTGCTGAAAATAGAGATAACAATGACGGATTAAAATTCTGGGCCTGACTGAGGGGGGCACTTGATGGGATGAGCACTGGGTGTTATTCTATATGTTGGCAAATTGAACACCAATAAAAAATAAATTAAAAAAAATTCTGGGCCTGAATACATGATTTATTATGATAGAAAAAGTCTAACAGCCTCTTCTGAATCATAACACACTGGCTATCAATTTCCAGAATAATATTTAAACCTCTTAACCCTTTTGATATGAAAAAAAAAGCCAATGCAAAGTACTTGAGCTCCGAGCTTTACATATTTCTTCATCTGAATTCTTAGACATCTGCGGAATACCTGAGTCAGAATTATCCTTGAATATATTTATTTGCTTCTCCTTGAGTTCTATATATATCACACAGCTCCCCAGGCATCCTCAGGGCTCTAGCTGTTTAGGCTCACTCTTTTCTTAAAACCGGCTTGGTCTCCGACCTCAAATATGCTGAAAATCAGCATTTCTCCTATATTGCTGAAGACTTTCTAGGGGCTTATGTTTTCCCAAGTCAGATTCTGTCCCAATTTCTGGTTTAGGATGAAATACATTTTTTTTTTTTTTGTATGTGTCTGGCTAACTGTAATTCTTCTTTATTCTCAGTCCTAAAATAGCCCAAACAGGAAGCAGAGTCCTATCCTTTTAATCTCTCCCACTCGCCCTAACCACACACCATAAGTACAAGTGAATATAGCTGGCTTTCTGAAAGATTGGGATAATACAAAACTGGGTATTAGAGAGCTTTTTCTTAGAGTTCTGTGTCATTCTGGTTCTTTTTTTCTCCTTAGGTCTTAGCCATCCAGCATTTTCTGTGCCCATTGTAGCTCTCCTTAACTTCTTCACTTCTTTGGGGCGTCTGGCTGGCTGAGTCAGCAAAGCAAGCACTCTTGATTTCAGGGTTTTGAGTTTGAGGCATACGTTGGGGATAGAGCTTACTTGAAAAAAGTTGTTCACTTCTTCCCATTTTCTATTCATTCCTGGGTTCCCTTACTCTCTTCAAGTTCTTCTTTTTTTTTTTTAATTTTTTTAATTTTTATTTATTTATCATAGTCACAGAGAGAGAGAGAGAGAGGCAGAGACACAGGCAGAGGGAGAAGCAGGCTCCATGCACCGGGAGCCCGATGTGGGATTCGATCCCGGGTCTCCAGGATGGCGCCCTGGGCCAAAGGTAGGCACTAAACCGCTGCGCCACCCAGGGGTCCCTCTTCAAGTTATTCTTAACCGTTTCTTTTTCTCTCTTCTTTGCCTCCCAGACCTCTCTTTCTTCAGCCAGCAAGACCTACCAAGATGCTTGCTAAACAAGAGTACTCTCCCTAAAAGAAATTGTCACCAGCTAGTTTTTAAATTGAAAGAATAATACATGCATAAGGTTACAAAACTTTCAACAGTAACATAAAGAATGCAGAAGACATACCATTTCTTTCCACCTCACACTGCAAAAGACTCTCATTCCCATGGCTCTCTTTCTCAAAGACCCCTCATGCCGATTCTTGAGTACATCAGTTCAAGTATACTCCCACTTTTCTTATATCTCCCATTTCCCTCTCCAGATCAACTCTCTACCTTTCTTTCCCTGCTCAGAGCTCCATTATGGATTAATCCCCAGACTTGCTCACCTCTGGCTTCATGTTGGAAGATCTAAGTGATGGCGGGGAGGTGGGCTTGGCCTGGCTTCCTAGGGTCCTGTTTGTGGTCCCAACTACCCTCTCATCCCGTTCTGATAACTGTAACTTTATCCCATCTCCTCAGGTCTATTTGTGGCTATAATGCCTTGCATTATCTCTAGAGGTTTCTCTACCACACCCTCCCAAATTTATAAACAGCCTCCTTTGAAATCTCCTCAGATTATCCAGTTTGAGTGTGACCTGATAGAATCCTAAAGATGTAAATGGGACCATCATTTACGCACTTTTCTGGAGCTTAGATGCCAGGATGTATCAATTCACATGAAATCTACCTTAGGCCTTTAGAAGCAGAGCATTCAATCACACTGCTATAATACAGCAGGTACACTGCTATACCGGTCTCTTAGTTAGGTTAGGCAGTTAGGTTATCTCCTGTTTCTGACACTGATGCACACACATACCCCTGTGCTTATATCTTTGCACGGATATACAAGTAGAACTGCAGAATAATTTTCTTAAAAATAGCAATTGCTCTACCAAAGCCCATGGGCACTTAAAATATTAGTAAATGCCGACAATTGCCCCCTTAGAGGTTTGTATTAGTTTGTACTGCCTCTGATAGTATCTTGCCCATACAGTTAATTCTTTACCAAATCTATAAGTGAAAGATGGTATCTCACTGCCATTATAATTTGCATCTTAAAAATTGTGAGCATACATTTAACAACTTTGTATTTATTTAAAATTATTTTTTTCCCAGGAAGCTGTCTTTTCCCATCTCTTATTGATATGTAAGTGCTTTTATTATATATTAAGGAAACTAATTCTTTGTCTCTTTCACACATTTCAAACACTTGTTTTCAGATTGTCATTGACTTTAACTTTGCCTATGGAACATTTCCAATGAAGAAAGTTGTATTTGTTTAGTAACCCTTCCCAATCGTTTTTAAAAATGTCTTTGTTAGAAAGATCTTCTCCATTCTCAGACAACTGAAAGATTTGCCTTCTTTTCCTCTAATATTTTTAGTTTTTACTTTCTATGCTTTTATGCTTCAAACTTTGACTCTGGAAATTTTCAGCATAAAAAGTTAAGTAGACCTAGTTCCTTCCAGATGTTAGTATTGTTCCTTCTCCATTTAATGACTAATTTGCCTACTTCCCATGACTTCAAAGAAATGCCATTTTAAAAAAAGATTTTATTTTTGAGTAGTCTCTACACCCAATGTAGGGCTCAAATTTATAATCCACAAATCAAGATTTTTTACTGACTGAGCCAGCCAGGCACCCCCAAAATGCCACTTGTATGTGTGTGTGTGTGCATATATATATATACACATATATATATAATTGTATATATAATCTATATATTTTATATACATATATAGAATTTCCATACTCATTTGTGTTTATTTTTTTTAATTTTTTTATTTATTTATGATAGTCACAGAGAGAGAGAGAGAGGCAGAGACATAGGCAGAGGGAGAAGCAGGCTCCATGCACCAGAAGCCCAACATGGGATTCGATCCCGGGTCTCCAGGATCGCGCCCTGGGCCGAAGGCAGGCACCAAACCCTGCGCCACCCAGGGATCCCCCTCATTTGTGTTTAAATCTGAATTTCTATTCTGCTCTATTGTTTTGGCAGCTGAATTGATTAGTTGTAGTTGTCTTTACTGATTCAATAATCACATATTCCTCCACCATCATTTCTTCATTCAGCTCTTTGCTAACTGAAGTTCACTGTACAGCAGATTTTTCAAGAAGGGGCTCATGGGAAGTATACTTTTTAACTTCTTCCACATTTGAAAGTATTTGTTGCCTTTATTCTAAGCAACAGTTTCTATGGGTATAAAATTATGGCATGACATTCTTTCCCCTGGTGACTTCTGAGAATTACTGTAGAATTCAACACTCTTGTGGAGAAGTCTGGAGCCAGTTAAATTTTTCCCTGTTGTAATGATTTGACCTTTTTTGGTTGAATATCCAGAAGACTCTTTCTTTTTTGCTGTTAACTTAGTATATTGATCAATGTTGATTAGTTTGTATTAATTTTTCTTCTGGGACATGGCATGCACTTTGAACATGTTGACTTAAGCTTTAACCACCTATAAGATGGTAGACTGACCTCACCAGACAGAAGCATCCCTTTCATTGTAAACACATTGAAAAGATCAAAAAGAAGAATAGAAAAGCAATGTCATAACTGAATTGAATATAAGCTGAGGCTCTAACTCAGAATGAAGCAGACTCAGAGATGAAGAGATGGCAAACTGAATGACAAATTAAAAGACAGGCAGGGGGAATGGGAAGATCCAACATATGCCAAACAGACTTCCTGTAGGAGAATATGGAGAGAACAGAGAAGTAGAATATTCAGGGAACTAATTACTGCAAAATTTTCAGAACTTAAGAAGGACATCACATATTGAATCCCTAACAGTATAAATAAGAACATATATTTCAAACACATAATAATGAAACCACAGAACATCCCCAAAGAGAGAAAATTATAATAGTGATGGAGGGAAAATTATCTACTAAAGAATGAAAATCAATCAAATAGCAACCATAGATACCATAAGGTGGTAACACAAAACCTTCAAAGACTGAAGGAAGAATCACCATCAATCTATAAATCTATGCCAAGCTAGCTATCATTTAGTACTGAGGGCAAAATAAAGACACATTTATACACACAGTGATCAACAGTTTAATATCACAGACTCTTACTATAAGACCTTAAGGATATACACTTAAGTAAGAAGGAACATGGTCTTAGAGGAAACAACTGATGCAAGAAGCCATGGTAAGAAGAGAAATGGGCAAAACATCTCAGAAGATATATATATGTATTACTCCTAAAGGCAGCAGCAACAATAATTTTAAGAAGACATTTGATAGGGTTTAAAGCAATGAAAATAAAATGGTAGGCATGGCATGTTATAGTAGGCTATATGGAGAGAAGTTACATTATTCTAGATCCTTGAGAAAGAGACACCTATAATTTTAGAATTACTGAAAATAATAAAAAATTTAATATGTATGTTGAAAATTTGAAGGTAATCAATAAAATAATAGAAATAGAATAGAGAAAACAGTAAAGGGGGAAAAGCAATGAAATAAAACTTGATTAATCAAAATGCAAGACTTGCAATAAAGAAAGCCAAAAAAATTTAAAATGAATAGAAATATTCTTTCTTTTTGGTTTGTTCAATTATGTTTTTGAATTTTTTCTGTTGCATGTATCCTATTTTCTTCTTCAGCAGTACCAAGCATGCATGTGATGAATTCTGTTGCCCATCTTTCCTATCTAGTTTTTCCTTTATAATTTCACTCTGCTCAGTTTTTTCAAGTGTGTTATCTCACATCTCTGTGTTTTCAGCAATATCTGTTATTCTTTTATTTCTGCCCTCCATATGGATATGATTTTTGTGATGGTATTCTTCTTCTCTTTCATTTTCTCCTGAGCTCTGCCAGCTTATATTTTGCATCTGCTTTCCTGAGCCCTTGTATCCCTCTCCCTCTCTCTCTCTCTCTATATATATATATATATATATCCCAGATAAATGTGTGTGTATAAAAATTCTTTGGATTTAGGGCAGCCTGGGTGGCTCAGCGGTTTAGCGCCGCCTTCGGCCCAGGGTGTGATCTTGGAGACCCAGGATTAAGTCCCATGTCTGGCTCCCTGCATGGAACCTGCTTCTCCCTCTGCCTGTGTCTCTGCCCGCCCCCCTCTCTGTTTCTCATAAATAAATAGAATCTTTAAAGAAAAATTCTTTGGAATTAAAAAATCTATATTTTCATTTATAGTATAATCTCTCTGGTATGTGGTTGTTATCTACCTTTCTTATGTCATGTTCTTTTCCCTCTTGTTTTTCTTGTGGTTTATGGGGGCCCATTCTTGGCTACTTCTGTTTGGAATGAAGTTGTTCCCAGCCTGGGAGGGGGTAAGGACCAGGGAGTGCCCCTGCCTCCCCCAACCTGAGGAGCAGCTACATTACATGACATCACCTAGGAAAGCTGTTTTACCACTTCACCTGGTGGCATAATTCTAATCCAAGTTAGAAGTTGCACTGGTTTTTCGTGACTCTCCATATGATACAATTTTCCAGGATGTTTACCTTTGACTTAGCTTTCACAACCTTCAACTTAAACAAATTGGCAGCTCAGGGGTGCAGGTCATCCTGGGTGTTGCTTTCACATGATACACTGATAGTCTGCTTCTTAGAGAAGTGGTGGGCCTGAATACTGCCCCTGCCACAAGGTCACCGAGGTGAGAGAAGCTCCGGAGGCAGTCTGGATACCACCTCTCCTTCCAGAGGCAGAGGGGCAGGGGCGGAGGGGACTGTTTTGCTGCTCAGGGGTCCCACCACAGAGGTAACTGGGCACTCAGAGCTCTGGCCCCATGGCCCGAGTAGGGATTTGCTTACACTATTCTCCCTGACAGAAGGCCAACATGCCCAGGCTTTCTTCATATATCACTGTTCACGATTTTAGGTATTTTCTTGCATTATGGAAGCTTTATCCGTACTCCTTGTTATTTTCAGTTGATTTCAGGGAGAAGAGGTGGCAGGGCTATTTTTACTTCGTTGGTTTAAACTGGAAACCGCCTTTTGCCAGCCTCGCCTTTAATAACAAGTTACCTCCTGCTACACGTATACTTTGATTGTCTTAGCCCCTTGCTCTGTGGGCGTGGAGAAGGGCTTGCCAGAAAGATCCTTCCTAAAGATAGGAAAAAAGTCTCAATATTTTAATGAGACTTATATTTCAACGGATCAGCATTCCCTCTCCACTGTACAGCATGGTTCTTGATACATAAGAAAGGCTCCCAAGAGATTTTATTTTTATTTATTTTATTATTTTATTTTATTTTATTATTTTATTTTATTTATTTTATTTATTTTTTATTTTCCCAAGAGATTTTAATGTTATTTTACAAGCAGACCCAGAACTCAATCAAGGATGTTTAAAATTAAGTGTCGTTATTAATCACAATGCAATTCATATTGGAAAAATTATTCTACTGATAACGGTTTAAGGAGATATGGGGGGGATCCCTGGGTGGCTCAGCAGTTTAGCGCCACCTTCAGCCCAGGGCGTGATCCTGGAGTCCCGGAATCGAGTCCCGCATCGGACTCCTTACATGGAGCCTGCTTCTCCCTCTGCCTGTGTCTCTGCCTTTCTCTCTCTCTCTCTCTCTGTGTCTCTCATGAATAAATAAAAATAAAAAAATCTTTAAAAAAAACCCCAAGAGATATGGGGTTTGGGAGTGACTGGTATGTCACATGTGGCGGGGCAAAATTTATTTGTTGTTTTGTATTATCAGTTTCACGTTAGAGGCATTTTACTGTTTTGATAAAGTGGGATTTTAGGTTAAGCTATTTCTTTTTTTTTTTAATGACAATACAATCTTTTCCATTCTTTAAAGATTATTTATTTATTTATTTGTTTGTTTATTTATTTATTTATTTATGAGAGACACACAGAGAGAGAGAGGGAGGCAGAGATACAGGCAGAGGAAGAAGCAGGCTCCATGTAGGGAGCTCGACGTGGGACTCGATCCTGGATCTCCAGGATCAGGCCCCAGGCTGAAGGTGGCGCTAAACCGCTGAGCCACCGGGGCTGCCCAGGTTAAGCTATTTCTATCATATGGCAAAAATAGGGAAATGTTTTATTGAAGTTATTCTAAGAAAACTTACAACAGGACCAGAAACAAAACCAGCTATAACTCAGTAATAATTGCCAGTTGCTGCAAATTATCTGTGTGAACAAAAGTCCTACAGATGCTTTTCAGTTTGACCAGGGGTGAAGATCGTATAGCTAACAGCTCTAGCTGAAGTCACTTCATGTCCTCTCCTTAGTACACGGGCTCTCCCAACCCACAGTAGAGCCTGGAAGAGACTGAGCAATCATTTCCCATCCAGTATACCATAATTCTGAGGAGGATGGTGTGGTCAAAGGTGTCCAGTCTTCTTTGGAACATCTGTGCTCCAAGGGTAAGGGAAGGGGTATTATGCTTAGTGTAAGCAATAATGCTTCCACTTAGAAGGCAAGTCTTGTTTATGAGTGCTGACCCTTTCCACCTCAGATGTTTTAGCCAACTAGTCTAGAAATACTTCCTGTTTGCCTTACCTCTTCCTGAAGGAAAGACTTCCTTTATTTAAGTATAGATGGATCTTTTTTTTCTCACCTTGGCAATAACCATATTTTTCATGCCTTGTCAGATGAAGAATACTGGAAACGTAATGGGCAGTGATAATTAATATTGTTACATTATAGTTAAGGAGTTTTCTTTTGCTTTGGAAGCACATTTACTGTTGAGTGTCCCGTCTCCATCCATCTATTTTGGGGATAAGTGATTGTAACTCTCTAATGTGGTCATTCTCCAACATTCATGGTCACAGGGAGAATCCACATCTTCATAATACTGAATTCCTCTATCCTTTCCATCTCTCAAGCCTTTTTGGTCTCCATTTTTCTGGAAGCAAATTTATCTTAATAAAACACTTGATTTTCAATAGGAGTTGTGCTCCTTTTCAAATTAGCCCTTCTTTTAAAAGCTTTGTTTTTTTTTTTGTTTACTTAATTAAGTTTTAAATTTTATTTTTTGAGAGAGAGAGAGAGCAATAAGGAAGGGGCAGAGGGAAAAAGAGAATTCGAAGCAGGCTCCACACGCAGTGCGTAGCCTGAGGCAGCCTAGTCTCAGGACCCTGGGATCCCGACCTGAAGCCAAGAGTCAGATGCTTAACTGACCGAGCCACCTAGGAATCCCTTTGTTTATTTATTTACTTAATTGTTTAGAAGAGGTTCACAGAAAAGTTGGAGGGAAGGTACAGAGATTTCCCCATATACCTCTGTCCCAACCTGCAGAGCCTCTTCCATCCCAGTGGTACATTTGTTACTCCCATCCCAGTGGTACATTTGTTACATTGATACACCTACAATTGAGACATCATTATTACCCAAAGTCCATAGTTTTTACGTTAAAGTTTGCTCTTGGTGTTGCATATTCTATGAGTTTGGACAAATATATAATGACATGTATGTATCACTATAGCATCATATTGAGTATTTTCACTGCCCTAAAAATCCTCTGTGCTCTGCGTATTCATCCCCTCCCCCCTCCGAATCCCTAGCAACTGGTCTTTTTACTGTCTTCATAGTTGGCCTTTTCCAGAATGCAATATAATTGGAATCATACAGTCTGTAGCATTTTTCTGTGTGCTCTGTGTGCCATCATATGTTCAACCCATGAGGCACTAGTGGAGTACACTGCTACCAAACATAACCAGTGGGCAATGTCCCATTCATCCTGAGATGAGTGGTTCTATGATGTGTGTGGTTTCCTCTGCCTAGCTTCTCCCGCATTTTGAGTTCTGGTAAATAATTTTGACATAAACGATTTCCAAAGTTATGGTACCACACTGCTTTACCTACAACAAAGGGACAAGGAGGATCAGAAGCTATGTTATATTAGAAGACAAATTTTCTGGTAACTTATGCTTTCAAGGAAATGCCTGAGGAAGCAGAGAATAAAGAAAATTAAGAGATTGGCAGAAGTCTTTTTTGACATTTTGAAGTAATCTTAAACTTTGCTAAAAGCTGAGAGGATTAAGAAATTGCTTCAGTACAATATTTAAAATACTTCCCCATTAGGAACTGTAGGACTAGGTTCAGCTAGAGCTCTGATTACTAAAAATGTATCTCCATGCTGAACTGGGTAAGTGGGCCTATATTATTTTTATTGGCTCTTTATTGATCTCCCCTATTTGATCTAACAGGTTTTCCAGTTAATGCTTTTTTTTGGTAGTCACAAACCTATAAATAGCAATAATTTTTCTCACTTTCTTTTCACTATTTTTACCTCTTCATGTTCTCATCCAAGTGCATTGCCTAATTCTTGCCTGTCCATGTCTTTTTCATGATTTGAATAAGGATGATTCTACATTAATCATACTGATGCCTCCTGGTCTTTAAAAATAAGAACAGGGGCATTTGAGTGGTTCA
Source organism: Canis lupus baileyi (assembly GCF_048164855.1). NCBI lineage: Eukaryota > Metazoa > Chordata > Mammalia > Carnivora > Canidae > Canis > Canis lupus. Next base: position 23,613,324 of record NC_132843.1, on the reverse strand, counting down.
GTTGGTTGTTTCCAACTCTTGATCTCAGCTCAGGTCTTGATCTTGGGGTCCTGAGTTCAACTCCCATACTGGGCTCTACACTGGGCATGGAGTCTATTAAAATAACAACAACAACATATCCTCTTATCCCTATTTTATGAAAAGTTTTAACATCAGAAATTACTTGATTGTATCAAATGCTTTTCTAGCCTCCAGAGGAGATGTTGTATGCCAATGCATTTCAAAAATTGCTTAATCCTGATAGTCCTTAGGAAAGTGGAAATTAAAGCCAAAATGCAACACTATTATATTCTACCTGAAATGCTAATATTAATAGGGTTGATTACACCAAGTGTTGGCGAAAACATAAGGAACTTGAAATCTCAAACGTTACTGGTGGGAGTGTGAGTTGGTAAAACAATTTTGGGGAATTGACTACCATTATATTATTTCTGAAATCTCAGCATGCCTATATCATGAAGCCAAGAATTTTGACTAGTAGGCATATAGTCAACAGAAATGCAAAGATTTGTGTATCTTATACTAGTTTATAATGTGTGCATTATACTAGTTTTATTTGAAACTAAATCAATTGAAAAGCAGTGTTCATTCACAAATAATAGGATAGGTAATGAAATTGTAGTATATTTGTACAATCACCTGCTTGAAAATAAGATACTGAATTTTTTTCTTTGGCCTAATATGTTGGATTATGCTAATAATTTGCTTAATGTTGCTAGGTTCTTACATTTCTGGAGCATTCCTTACTGGTCATGGTGAATTGGTATTATTTGTACTTATAGGCTGAAAAGACTGGCTTCTATATTTCTTTTGGTTAACTCTGACATATTTAAACTTTATATCCCTGGTTACTTAAATCCTTCCAGTGATTATGAACTTGTGAATTTTAGTTTAAGTCAGGATGTTGGTATTCCAAAATTCTCTTTTTAGACACAGAAGCACTGAAATCCTTTATCAAATTTACCTGAATCTTCTTTCTCACTTCAACATTTAGCCATTTAAACTCTAAAACTAGTCCCTTCCCCACCCCCCACCCCCACCCCAGGTGATTTAGTCACTAAAAGAATAGATGGAGAAAAACCTATGAGCCTTATGATGTTAACCAGGATATAAAAAAATGGATAGAAAATTTCCTACTAATGTCCTTCATTAAAGGTTATTCTGTATTTTAAACTCTCTTTTTTTTTTATTGCTTTTGGCTGCCACAGGTATAAGATTCTTGATATGATAGAACACTTTAATAGTACACTAGCTTTTATCTATGCATTTTATCTTCTACTTTTATGACTCATACACCTATGAAGATGGCTCTTTTGATAAAATGCTCTGGGTAAGTTAAGGTGAACTAACTTGTGTTCCATGTTATGCTACTCAAAGGAATATATGTAATTATGCAAAAGGTTAAGGGTGTGTTGATTCATTCATTCAATAATTATTTATTGCCTTGTTTTTGTATGAGGTTCTGGATGACTACTGTATATCATCAAAACAGAATCATGTTCAGGAAATGATTTTTTAAAAATTAAATGACTGAGGATGGGCTATCTTGATTCCAATAAGCAGAATCTTTTGAACTGTGTCAAATAATAGGAGTGGTTTTCTTTTTTTTCCTTCTTTTTAGCATGGATGTGTGAATCAGTAAGAAAGGTATTTCTCAGAGTTACCCAGGACTAACTGCTGCTAGGAATTCAAGGCAGCTCTGGGGATGTAGCTATTGTTTTGTTTGTTTAGTGGCCCTGTTTAAGGACTCTCTCTAGGGCTGGGTTGCTCAGCTGGTATGTAAAACGCCCGTGTGTCCTATGCATCTGGTTTATATGTGTGCTGATACTCTGATTTTCCTCAGCTTCTGGGGGGGTGGTGCTAGTGCATGGGACCTGGGTGATGGAAGCCTCAGGCAGGAAGAGAAAGCCCCCTACATTTACCCTGGTAGGCACTTAGGTCACATCCCTTTCCATGGAAGGCACAAGGCACTCACTACCTTGTATTGGACTTAGCGGCTTTTTCAATTTCCTGTCTTTGCTTTTCATCGTCTGTTTCCCAACCTCCAAACCTCTGGTTTTCTGAACAGATTCTAACTCCATCTGCATGGGCGGGTTTCTTTTTCCCAGGCAGTCTAGGGGCTAGTCAGGGGCAAGGCCTGGCAGCTCAGAATCTCTTTCAGGCAAAACTAGCAATCTGTTGAAGACACCAACATTATGCTGAGAAAAAGAATGGACAAAGCAAACACAATCTATTACTTTTTCATTACGACTTATCAATTGCTTGAACTAGACAGATGTGCCTTAACATGTACACGTGGTATAAATGATATACTTCGTGACACAGATGTCTGAGGCAAAATCAGTAAAGGTGGTTTGAAAGATGGATAGCACCTATTTACATCTAGAAAAAATTTGGAAAATACACTAAATAAAACATTTGCTCTGATAGGCCACATAGTCCCTGGGAAGACAGGAGCTGGTGTGGGTTGTGGAAAGGACACTGAAAGGCTGCTAACATTTTAGCTCTCTTACCCCAGCTCTGCTACCTAATTACCATGTGACCTCAGGCCACATATTGTACCCAACTCAGTGTAGTTTCCTCATCCCTAGTGACATAATAATACTTGCTAAATGTATGCCAAAGGGATATTGTGAAAATGATAGGAAGGTGGTTTGAATACTTGAAAATGCTACAGGGCATTCTTACCATGGGAAAGAATGATTTTGGATTTAGGAATCAAGGGTTAAGGCAATTTGAGAGGAGTATGAAATTTGGGTCAACTGCTAAAGTAGGGAGTCTTATCTCTCCAGTGGTTTTCTTTTTAAATTTTAACTACAATACAATATTATCATAAAGTTTGTATTATTTCATATGTATACAATTATTAAAGTCTGGCTTTAAAGGGATTGTTTGCTCTCAAATGAAAGACATTTATTTTAAAGTTTCTTTAATATAACCTAAGATATAGGGACTATTGTTTTTTGTTTTTTTTCTCATCAGAACTCTGACTACATTTATCATGGAAATCAGTGGGAAATGGGCTTTACTTAAGGGGAGTTTCTAAGGTCACCTGGGGGGCTCAGTAAGTTAAGCATCTGACTCTTAATATTAGCTCAGGGGGTGAGGTCAAACCCCATGTTGGGCTCAAAGAAAAAAAGTTTTTGTGACACAATATTTTAGAATATATACTCCATTTTACAGATAATCCCAATGTCTAACTCTTATACAATCTACATTCCAATTATGTAAGTAAAATAATTCAACTGTCCAAGCATAATTCATCAACCCAACAATTTTCTTTAACTGAATCTCAGGTGCTGAGACCCTGTATTTAAATATATAAAATTACTATGTTTAATCAGTGATTGTAATATGGAGGTCTGAACCCTAACTAACCATAAAAGTAAGATTCAATGTGCTTTCTTTCATTCCTTCTCCCCACCCCCAATTTATAGAAAAAAAAACCTTACTGACTTGAATGCTACCGAGGTTGTGAGCAAAATCCAGTACACTTAATGGATATTGTTTATCCTCACTCAGCATGAACCAAGTAAAATGTCCATCCACCTGATCAAACAAGTACATTTTTTTTGTTGTCATCACAATCTCAGTAATATGTTTCTGATTAATATCAATAGAAAACCATTAGTTATAATGTAACTTAGTCTGATACCCAAATATTTAAGGGCACGAGGGCTCTCAGACAGAAAATAATGAAGGGACTACATGGTGGTATGGGTGGCGCAGTGGTTTGGCGCCTGCCTTTGGCCCAGGGCGCGATACTGGAGACCTGGGATCGAATCCCACATCGGGCTCCCAGTGCATGGAGCCTGCTTCTCCCTCTGCCTGTATCTCTGCCTCTCTCTCTCTCTCTGTGACTATCATAAATAAAAAATATATATATATATGTATATAGAACAAAGAAGCTAAATGGAATTCACTTGTGTCTTACTGTTTTGTCAGTTTTGTGTGATTACTGTAAGTTTAAAGTTTCCTTGATATTCTAGAGCTTAGCTTTGTTATTATAAAATTAAACTTTCTGCAAGGTCATTCCTTTGCTGTGGACTTTACCTGGCTCCTGAGGAAGTATCAGTTGATAATCTGGACTTGAAAAGGTTTGGTTAGCATTTCTGGACCTCTCAGTATTTCATGGATTTTGGCTTTACAAATGAGCTGAGCTCCTGAGGCATCCTTCAGACTGCTGGAGACTTCATGGCTGACTCTGTAGGGAATTCGGTTTTTAAACAGGAGACCAGCATCACCCTTTCCTGTTGGCAGAGTGTGATCTAAAAGAGAGATTAAAGAGTGAAATAAGTCAGTCGGAGAAAGACAATTATCATATGGTTTCACTCTTATGTGGAATATAAGAAACAGTACACAGGATCATAGGGGAAGGGAGGGAAAACTGAATGGGAAGAAATGAGAAGGAGACAAACCATGAGAAACTCTTAAATTGGGAAACAAACTGAGGGTTGCTAGAGGGGTGGTGAGTGGGGGAATGGCATAACTAGGTAATGGGCATTAAGGAGGGCACATGATGTGATAAGCACTGGGTGTTACACACAACTGAAAAATTATTGAGCACTAAATCTGAAGCTAATGATGCACTGTATGTTGGCTAGTTGAATTTAAAATAAAAAAAATAAAAAAAGAGAGGTTAAAAAAATGAACAAATATTTGAATTGTGCTTACTAGGTACCAGGCTCCCCTAAGTTCTTTAGAGGAATTAACTCATTTAATTTAATCCTTACAACACTAATAGGTAGTATGATTATCTTTAGTTGATGAGGAAATGGAGGCCCAGGTAGCTTAAGTAATCTTTGAGGTCATTTGATCAGAGAGTGATTGGGATTCCACCCCAGGCTCTCTGGCTCTAGGGGCTTGGCTGCTTCTGTGACTGGTGATAAAAGTGCTATTTGGGTGCACCAACCAAGCTGGTTTTCTGGTACACACTGCTTTACTCCAGGAGAGAACCAACCAGTCTTTCTTTTTAGAACAAACCAGTCTTTATTTTTTTTTTTAATTTGAATTTTTTTTCTATAATTGATTTTTTTTTTTTTTTTATTGAGGTAGAGTTGACATAAAATCTTACATTAGTTTCAGGTATACAGCATGATTCAATATTTGTATACATTACAAAATAATGACCACAATAAATCTGGTTACCATCTGTCACCATGCATAATTGTAATTTTTTTTTTCTTGAGATGTGACCTTGTAAGATTTACTCTCTTAGCAACTATGAGCTTTAATAAGTACGGTGGTCAACTTGAGAGAGATATGAGTGGCAGTCGTCTATGCTAGCCAGGCACATCTATACGTGGACATCAGATTTCTTAAAATAAGATTAATAATCAATTTCTATGATGTTAATACTTCCCTCTTAGCTTAATAATAAACTTTCCTTATACAACGCCAAGGTTGCCTGAGACCTGGCCATTGCTAAGCCAGCATGGTGGTGGTAGCTTTGTAAACAACAACGTTGAACTTGTGGGAATAGAGAGATGAAAAGTCAGCAGGGTCTGAGAAGGAAATTCTTTATCTCCTCACCATTCATGGATTTCTTTTGTTTGCATAGGTATTTTTTAAAAGTGACTTTTATTTCTGTTTAATGTTGCTCCATTTGTATTTCACATTCCCCTCAAGCATCAAAAATATTACAGAATACTGTCATTTCCTTTCACATTAAATATCCAATCAGCCGGAGAATTCCAAAAAACCAAAATATATATATATAAAAAAATGAATTTGAACTTGGCAATTCCATTCAGGCAACTGTCTGACATTCCCACATACGAGGGAATCTCTTATGTGCCAGACAGAGCGCTTGGCGTTTTACATAGTGACCCCGTTTAACCCCACAGCCTTGCAAGGTGGTATCTCACCCATCATTTGAGGGCCAAGGAGGGGGGGCTTGCAGAGGATAGTAGTTTGCCAGGAATCTCGCAGTTAATCAAAGGCCTTAGTTATAAATTCAGGTGTTTCGGGCTCCATGTAGCATATTACTATTTAAGGGACCATCCAAGGCACGGGTATCTTGCTAAGAAGGTACCAAACTTGGGATCCCTGGGTGGCGCAGTGGTTTGGCGCCTGCCTTTGGCCCAGGGCGCGATCCTGGAGACCCGGGATCGAATCCCACATCAGGCTCCCGGTGCATGGAGCCTGCTTCTCCCTCTGCCTGTGTCTCTGCCTCTCTCTTTCTCTCTCTGTGACTATCATAAATAAATAAAAATTAAAAAAAAAAAAAAAAAAAAAGAAGGTACCAAACTTGCCGGCAATCGAGCGGTGATGGGTCCATACCACTGCATCTGGAAATCCTGAGCAAGAAATGGCGGTAGGGGGCATCTAGCCACTTCCTACAAGATTGAGACACCTTCACACACACGTTGGAAAACTGTGAGACCGCTTAGGCTCTGGACTATTTTGCTAGCAGGAAGAAGCAGTTTTTGAACAAAGGCGAGACCACGGCCTAGGAGGGGTATTAAAACAATGTGCTGGTTGGTGCCGCAGTACTCAACGGCCAATTGGCTGCACAGCAGTGCCCCCCCCGCCCTTGGATGGAGCTGCCATAGGACTCCCCGGTGCTCACCTTCAGAGGGGAAGGCACGTCCTGTTACAAGGGACACACACCGATCCATTGCACAACCTGACAGCATGTCTCTATGAGAAGTGCGGGATGGAAGGTTCCGTTCATCCGGGACGGAAGAAAAACCTTGTTCCCGGAGCGGGTATTTCGGGAGGGAATTACACCATCCGAAGTCCCCTCCTCGAGGTCCCCTTTCCCCTCCAGGTACCTCGTCCTTCATTAGCGATCCCTGGCGGGGGGGGGGGGGGGCGCGCAGCCGAGGCTCACCAGCCGACCCTCCGCCGGGGGAGCCGCGGGAGCCGCGGGAGCCGGGGTCCCGGGCGGTGACGCAGGCGGCGGCCCAGGTCGCGGCGCGGGGGGAGGGGAGGGGGCAGGTTGCTCGGCGCGGCGCCGGCCAATCAGGAGGCGCGGTGCTTGGGGCGCTGGGAGGGGAGCGGGGGGGCCTCCGGGTTCCGTGGGGTGCCGAGGCAGCGCCGCGCGCGGTTTGCAGGGCGAGCGCGGGGCCCCGCGGGGTCTCCGGGCGCGCCCGCCGGTCCCGGTTTCCCGCGCCCTTCCAGGCCCGCCCCCTCCCGCGACCCAGGCGCGGCCCCGACGGCGCCCGGGCTCCCCCTCCCCCTCGGGCTCCCCCGCTCAGCCCGCAGCGCGCGGCGCCCGGCGTCCGGGGGCGGAGTGGGGGCGGCGCCGCCCGGGCCGGCGGCGGTAATGTGGCTGCGGCTGCGGCGCCTGCGGCGGGCCGGGCAGCGGGCGGCGGCGGGAGCCGGGGTCGGGGCGCCGCCCTCGCCCTCGCCCTCGCCCGCGCTCTGCTCCCGCGCCCTCCGCGGGGCGCCGGGGCCCGGCGCGGCATGAGCAGGAGGCTGCGCGCCCGCCAGCGCTCGGCTCCGCGGCCCCCAGGGCCCCCGCGGGCCCCCGCGCGCCGCGCGCGCCCACTGCGGCCCCGGCGCCCACGCTAGCCCCGCGCAGGCACGAGACGCCGCGGCCTCCCGAGCGCCGGGCTTCGCGTCCTGCGCCCCGAGGACGCGGGGGAGCCCGGGCCGGCCGCGGCCCGCCGCGCCGCCCCGCACCTGCAGCCCCCCCCGCCGCTGCCGGGCGGGCCGAAGGCGCGTCCTTGCCCTTCCGGGCCTCCCCAGGCCCTGCCGTCCCCGGCCCCCGAGCGCCCCCGGCCTCGCTCCCCGCCCCCTCCTCGCCCCTCCCGCGCCTCCCCTCCCCCGGCCCTCCGGCCTCCCATTCATTCCGTCCGCCGCCTCCCCCCTCCTCCTTCCCGCCCCGGCCCTCTGCCCTAGGTCCTCCCCGCGCGGCCCCGGTTGCAGCCTCGGGGTTCCTGGCGCGTTCGCGCAGGCTGAGGGCCTGGATGGTGCCCCCCAGGCCGGCCTGAGAGCGCAGCCCGAGCTGCCGGCCGGGAAGAGGAAGATGTCTGTGCTCAAGCGGATGATGCGGGTCTCCAATCGCTCCCTGCTCGCCTTCATCTTCTTCTTCTCCCTCTCGTCGTCCTGCCTCTACTTCGTCTATGTGGCCCCGGGCATCGGTAAGCACCGAGACACACCCTCGCCTCCCGCGGTCACGCCGCGGGGAAGGCGGGATGTCGCTTGCGGGGTTTGGAAGGTGCGCAGCGCGGGGAGGCAGCGCGGGGAGGCAGCGCGGGGAGGCAGCGCGGGGCCCGGGGCCGCCGAGAGCGAGCGTTTCCTTTGAAATGACATTCACGGGCGGGTCGGAGGAGCTGCTCCGGGCACCGCTTCGCTACGTGAGTTTCGTCTGTGCAGGTTGCAGTGACTTAAAAGACTGCATTAGATGGACGCGACACAGTTAGGCGTGGTGACCCCGGATGCCCTGGTCGCCGTCCTGAGTGTTCATGCCCCGCTTTATGCAGTTGACGCCGAGTCTTTGAGCTTCAGCTCGGTGCCTTGATCGTCGTCTTAAGCGAACGTCCTCAGGTATAACGTAACTGGTTTAGAAAACGTGATGGAGAAACCAACGCCAGGGAATGTGGTTGAGCTCAAGAACGCGTATGTATTGTCGTGTTCTAGGTCACTTTTTTAGAATGAGGTCAGTGAACATTTGTGCCACCGTTCAGGAATCTGGGGGCCTTGGGTTTTCTTATGAAAACAATGCTCCGTTATTTAGCCCGCTTCTCCAGGGTAGGTAGACTCTGCTACCTGTTAGGATAACTTCTGAGATCAAACAATGACTAGGGTGACAGTTAGGCCAGTTTGTAGCTTGATTTTTAACCTTTTAATCACATTTTGGGCCAAATATGCTTATTGAATATTCTGATTATTCCCCTCCGGTTGAAAAGGTACCAGTGGGGCATTCTAATGAATCAAAAATAAGAGAACTTCATACGAATGTTAAAACACATCGTATCTCCAAAACTTTTTCTGAGTTTTTCCTGATTATTATGTATTTAACGTTGAATATTTATGGTGTATATGTAAATATTTATGGTTAACATATTTAATGTAAAGTATAAGTTTAAGGTTAATTTAGGGATAGTGTGTATCTCCTATTATTTCTTTTTAGGCTCTAGTATACTGTGTTTTGAGCCAGGGCCATTTCTCCCTGGGTCAGCCAAAAATGTATGGCCTCTTACACAGTGAAAACACCTGCAGAATTTTGAGATGGCAATTGGTATCAGAGCATTGTCTTGTGGGGTAATAGATTATTGTAATGAATTGCAGGGAAGAAGGAAGAAACAAACCCCCTGGAGATGTTCTGTTTTCTAAAACAGAATTTTTATTCTGTGTGACTTTTCTTGATTAAATTTTTGGATTCAAGTCAGATGTATAAACTAAGAGAATGATGCCAGAGAAGACATAAAATTGTTGAAACCTTTGATGTATTCCAAAATAGAAGTTTGAGGTTAAAGTTTGAAGAAGTGTGAATATTTTGAGATATTATTTTCCTTTGACGCAGTTTTTTTCTTTAGGCTGAATAAAAACCCCTGGAAGCCTGTAGTAGAAATGACAGTGGTAGCTCAGTGGATTTGAGAGTAGTTAGCCAATATGTTTGGCTGGCTTTTCTTAAAGTCCTCTGCCATTTTGGCAGTCTCAAAAATTAACTCTTTATTCTACAGCAGTTTTTACTTAGTCATGTAGCTCTCTAAAGGTTGGAAATCTTTGGGTGATACTGTTTAATCAGACACTTAACTTTGAGAGGTTTTAGAGAAAAAGGGTTTTTGCATTTAGGCAACAATGTTAACGTTCTTGGTATTTTGAATGACTTTGTTGAAGTTATGTTACTCAAAAAGTTAACCAAAGGAAATCCGAATTCTACCTGTTACTTGATAGCCATCCTTTTTTTTTTTTTTTCTTGGTAGGTTGATAGATTAGCTGTAGATTCTTAAAATTCAATTGATGTGAAATACTAATACATCCGTCTCACTTATGGATTAGTTTAATGGTTACCATAGAATAATCACTTGATAGGTCATAAAAATTTGGCAGTTTTCTTAGAGACGATTAGGTTGACACAGTTTAAACTATTGTTTTTTGTGGGTCTTATAATTTATGACTTAAAAAAAATTGATTAAAGCCAGTAGGAAGAATGAAAACCAAAGCTTATAGAGTGCTATCAGTTTGTTAAACTGTAGCTGTTTCCCAAAACCAGTGTTATTTAGCAGGAAAAAAGTCTCCTTGTTTCTCTTTTAAGTATTGGGAAGCAGTTTTCCAAAAATCACGTTTGCTTGAAAGCTCGAATTTTATCATTGGCGACAAATACTGTCAGCTTTTTTATTTATTTATTTATTTTTTAGTGTCAGGCTCACTTTGTTCATTTTAGGGGAAAATGTAGGTCAAATACAGGAGTCTAAATAACCAAGTTTGTCAGTTCTTTAAAGTAAAAATGATAGTTTGTGAAAAACATGGCTAGTTCAGCTCACGGTGCAAAAATCCGTACAAGTTGATTTTCAGGCTAACCATGGTACGTTGGTATGCTACAGAAATGCTTTGTATATACTTCCCGTTTTGTTGCAGATTTCTTAACTAAGATATATCCCAAACTAATTCGGTTCTTTAATTTACATTAAATGTACAGAGAAACTTCTTGAAATAGTTCATATTTTAGCCTGAATTACTTCTTTGGGCAAAATTTTCTGGTGACTAAAATTTATGTGGTGTAAGAGAGCACTTTTTATTGATCCTAAATAAATGTTTCAAGTGTCTTCTGTTAAAAAGTCCGTATCATTCCTATCCACATCAACCTGTTGTATAGACATTAAATTTATTTTTCCTACATTTTCTATCCACAGACCTATTTTTGTCATGCACCTTCCCCCAGGCAGTTCTTTTCTCATTTTTAGTTCCTCTTCCTTAGCCTTCTTCACCTGTTTCTCCTTCCCTCCTTCCCTCCCCTCTGAGCAGATAGTAGTACCACACAGTTGTAGACAGCATAATCTTTTTAGTTTCCAATGTTCTCTCACATTTAACTATTTGACTATTTGGGTGTTACTATTTGGGTGTTACTCTACAATGAGTTCCATCAAACTCAAAGCTCATTGTTTTAAGAATAATTTGAAACATTTTCCTTGAAATTTCTAATTCATGCAGGAAACACAGGAATAGATTATATTATGAACTTTAGTACCAAGGAAAACTGGTCTGCAGACACCCACTCCCATAGGAAGATAAATTTTTCCCTAGCCCACCTGGTAGAGTCAGGAGCAGTTAACTAACTAATGGCTTTCTTGTTCTCATTTTACTTTTGTGCATGATTGCAAAAAAGATGAGTGCAGTTTTTCACCAAGATCTTGACTTGGTTGGATTGAGAATGGAATTCCATTTAGTATTTAGTTTCCAGTGTAACTTCCAATACAACATACTGAGATTTCCCTGCTATAGCATCATAGGACAAGATGAGCTGACTTATGAGTTCATTCAGCAAACACAAATGGAGTATCTCAGATAAGCTAGACATTGTTTGAGGCACAGAAAATAGATGACTAAGACACAGTTACTTCCTTCATGCTAATGGAATGAGCACCAGAAAAGAGCTGTAGCCAGTCCTTGGAAGGCATGCATTAGTGAAGGCTGGTTAAGGATTTATTTCCAGCGGGAGCTGGTGATTGGAGCGGGCTATTGAGGACGGGTAAGATTTATCTGGAATAAGCAATAGGACAGTATGGTCAAAGGGACTTAATGGAAAATAGTAGCATTTCCAGCTGTCTACCATTGAGAGTGTGGGATGGCATATCAGCCAGGTTGAGAAAAAGTCTTGGGGTTCCCTTGCCCAGCCTAGTGTTTCCGTGTTGAGGTCCTGAAAACTCCTGGCAGGGAGAAGCTTGTCTTGACTTACATAGATTTATCAAAACTGGCTATGATTAAGAAAAAGTCAATGTGCCTATGATCATTGGGGTAGTATTGTGGAAAAGACTGTACAACTCCATTGGGAGCAGGGTTTCACTGTGTGACTCACTAGAGGTTCTGACCTTTCCTAGATGTGCTGATAGGCTGTTTTATTCTTTGAGTAGAGGTGGAATCTGGTTGGGGCACTTTGGTCTGGATTCCTATGGGCTCTTTAAGAAATTACCTGGCAAGTGCTTTGTTATTTGGGCCTCAAGGCAGTTTGTGCTCTAGTGGTACTGGTGTAGCTAATGGGTGGTCAGGGTGTGTGGGTATATGTGTAAGGGTAGGTTTTATGGGAGGGGGTGGCTTAGTTAGGTCCTTGCTGAGAGTCCCTGGATATTTTGCCTGGGTTTCTCTTGGCTAGTTCATAAGGTGGCAGGTTGCCCTGCAGCTTTCTTATCATAGTCCTTTAGCCACCTGGCCCTGGCTGGGTAAGCCTGGTTGTGGGGTATTTTTTTGAGCTCTTATAGTTTGCTTTTGTTTCAAAGGTCCTTTAGTTTTTTTCCTCACCAAGTTCTCTGACCTTCGTGGCTCTTTTCAGGGGTTCTTTTTATTCAGGCCATCGTGTAGACTGTTCCTTTCCTCTGGGCCTTCCTTTGCTGGTCACTCATTCCATGCTCAAATTTTTGTACTGGGAGTAGCAGGGAAAATCAGAAGTTTTGAAAGGGGGAATGATGCAATCCTTTGTTTTAAAGCATTTCTTTTAGCATGGAGCATGGTGATAGAGGGCAGAACCAGTTGGAGGGAGACCAGATAGGAAATTATTTCACTAACTCAGAAGATTAGAACCTGATCAAGGTCATAGTTGGGTTTGAGCAGAGTTGCGAGGATGTGAAAAGTAACATGAAGGAAAGGGAGAAGCTTTAAGATGATGCTAGTATTCTAGCTTAGACAACCGGCTGGCTGGTTGTAGGGAATATTAGAAAGGTATGTGCTTTGAGGGAGCTATTTTGGTTTTAGAGAAATTGAGTTAGGATGCCTGTGGGATATCCAGGAAGAACTTGTCAATAGGTAGGAAGGTAGAAATAAGGACTGGAGCCCAGGAGAAATGTCTAACAGGAGAGAGATTTAGCTGTCTTTAGCATGTAGGTGAATGGTACTTACCTATTTCTCTCCCAACACACCTGAATGATAAAACCGAACTCCTGCAAGCAGAAATGACTCACTGAGTCAGTTACTCTTAAACATGGGATGATAGGGATTAAATCAAAATATAGAGGAAGCCCAAGTGAAAAGTTTCCCATGAGACTCTGTTTACCCTTTTCATTCCCCAGTTTCAAATAGGCAGTCATCGAGGTTGACACCATGGAAAGTTTAGATGGCCACTCAAGGAGAACTTATGGAAACTGAAGATAAGGTATCCATGGATGAAATATAACAGCTTAGGGCAAGTGGAGAAATAGGAACAGGAAATTGAAAGGAGATCATATGAGTGAAGTGAGGCCTTTATGAATGAATGAATGAATGAATGAATGAATGAAAAATGATGATTAGCGAGAGAAGTATTGAAATGGGGTTAATACGTGGAAGGAGAACTTCCTTCGTAAGTAGGAGGTCCGTGACAGCTACTCCAAGAGCAGTTTTTGTTTTGACTGATCAGATAGCCTCAAATTGGGTAGTAAATCAGAGATCACATGAAAGTGCTTGTTTAGTGGAAAGTAGGGGGAAACAGGATGGGAAGACCTGAGCCTATATAAATGTTTAAGGACTGAGGACAGGGTTTGAAGACTTGAGAAAGGGAACAGATTACGATATGTATCTAGGAAGACTTCATTTATTTTTTCATACAGCAAATGTTTTGTCTGCAGAAGGCACTATGGTTTAGCATTGAACAGAATCCACATGGTCCCTGTCTTCATAGATCATATTGCCAGTGAGAAATCCTCACAACTGAAGAATAACTATTCTAGAGTAGAGTCTCATTTGCTATGGGGACCCTGGTTGTGCAGTTGGCACTAAACTGGTTTAGGCATTATGGAGAAGATTAAGATGAAGCTGAGGCCAGAAGCTTAAGTTAGGTAATTAAAAGATTGGCTCGGGGAAACATATTTCATGCAGGAATGGAACATTTGAAGGCTAAGAGATGAAGGAGAAACGGAAAGTTAAAAGAAAACAATATAGGGGCTAAAGCATGGAGTGCAGAGGGGAGTGTGGGCTGAAGCCAGAGAGGTGAATTTGGGTCTAGTCAGTGATCCTTGTAAACTGGCTACGACAACTTGGATGTTAGTCCGAGGACAATGTCAAGCCATTGAGCTTAAATTTTAAGTAGGAGAGTGACATGATCAGATTTTCATTTCAGAAATACTTAGGCGGGGATCCCTGGGTGGCGCAGCGGTTTAGCGCCTGCCTTTGGCCCAGGGCGCGATCCTGGAGACCCGGGATCGAGTCCCACGTCGGGCTCCCGGTGCATGGAGCCTGCTTCTCCCTCTGCCTATGTCTCTGCCTCTCTCTCTCTCTCTCTCTCTGTGACTACCATAAATAAATAAAAAAAAAAAAAAAAAAAAAAAGAAATACTTAGGCGGTACTGGTAGGAGTGGATTCAAGATAACAAGACTGGAATCAGGGAAAGCAGGTAGAGAGAGTGGGAGCAAGTATATAGGTATATTAATTTGGAGATGGGAGAAGAGGACATAAAGACGTTTGCAGTAGCAAAAATTAGATGAATAAGGAGATGGAGGAAGTTCATACTTGATTAGGTAGGTATCTGAGTTATATGTTTAGAGTGAGGCGTTCAGTTTATGTGACCAAATCTTAGTATAGAGTGAACTGTTTCCTAAATTAAGAGATTTGGTTTCTACCTTGGTGCACAGTAGGGGCTTAGTAAAGAATTGCTGACTGGCTGAATGCTTCTGATTAGATCACTTCTCTTGGTATGGCAAATCTCTTAGCAGCTGACTCATCAATACCATTGGGATGGTATATGTTAGCTAGATACCTTGGGGGAGGATATGGAGAGATGGCTGGGAATTAGGAATAGTAGAGAAAATTGGATTGGTCAGTATATTTGTTATCTATAACTTTGTGAATTACCCCAAAATGTAGGGATTTAAAGAGCAAATATATTGTTATCTCATAGTTGCTATGGGCCAGGAATCTGGACATGCTTTGGCTGCATGCCTCTAGTTCAGGGTCTCTCAACTAGGCTGCAGAGTGTTGAGTGTTGATCAGGGTTGTGGTGGAAGGTTCTAATGGGGAGCCTTCCAATTCACCTGTGTGGATTGGGGCAGTATTCAATTCCTGAGGGTTGTTGGACTGAGGGTCTCAGCTCTTTGCAGGTTGTTAGTTGGAGGCCTCCCTCGCTTCTTGCCATGTGGGCCTCTCCACAGGGCAGCTCATGACTCCATCACTCTTGCCGTATTTTCTTTGAAAAGAATCATCTGAGCCTGGGTGGCTCAGATGGTTAAGCATCTGCCTTTGGCTCAGGTAATGATGTCCAGGTCCTGGGATCGAGCCCTGTGTCAGGCTCCCTGCTCAGCGGGGAGCCTGCTTACCCCTTTCCCTATGCCTCTCCCCCTGCTCATGCTCTCTGTGTCTCTTTCTCTCTCAAATGAATAATAAAAAAAAAAAAATCTTTAAAAAAACGAATCATTCAGTCTAGTTAGTCTATAGTCAAGGGAATGGGAGGCATTCTTAGAGGCTGCTACCAGTCAGATTGCATTCTTGAGCAGCATATGTAACTCTGCTATTTTGTTTCAGTATAAGTGAATCTAAATCCTGTGGACTTGTGGGAAATGAAGTATTATTGGAGGGAAAATGGACTCATTGAAATCTGACAATGCTAAATACTGCTCTTCACGTTATTCTTTCATGAATAAATTTGAGATTTATTAAACAATGTGGCAGAATGAGATAAATGATGTATGTATTCCACAGCAGCATTTATCATACTGCCCTTTAATGTTTATTAAAGGTAAAAATAGCCATGTCTGTGGATTCTTTTAAAAGAGAAACTCCTAATCAAAGTTTTGTATGGTAGGTATTCCAAATACCAGTTGGTTGGACTTTAGTTGGGAACAGAATGGACTTTTCTCTGGAGGCAGTGTTATACAGGTTGGATAATTTCCTGACCCATTCTGTGGCCAGCCCGTTTATCACAGGATGTACCACAAAGCTTATCAGGGCACTTGGGTTTATAGGCCATAGGCTCTGGTGGTCAGAGCTGTGGCTGCCCATCTCCCCACAGAGCCTCTAGATTTGCTTCTCTGATCAAGGGCCCAGGGCCATGGGAACCTTGGACACAGAGGCCATGGTGTCTCTGGAACCAAAGCTTTGTGCAAGGAAGTTCCAGGAGAAAGACTTCAAATGTAGCCCAATGCTTTGTCCACAGTTGAAGATTCATAGAGTTGTCCCTGCCACACCCCCAAACCCCATGCTGACAAAACAGCCTTCCTGTAAAGAAAGAGAAGGCAAGGGGCACCTGGGTGGCTCAGTCATTTGGTGTCTACCTTTGGCTCAGGTAACGATCCTGGAGTCCTGGGTTTGGGGAGCCTGCTTCTCCCTCTCCCTCCGCCCCTCTACCCACTTGTGCTTTCTGGCTCTCTCCTTCTGTCTATCAAATAAATAAATAAAATCTTGAAGAAAAAAGAAAGAAAGAGAGGGCAAGACAGCCTCCCAAAGATTGTCACTTGCCCAAAGTCTCACATGTCGTTGGGAGAGCTGAAGTAGACAGTTTTTTGGAACAGCTGAAATGTATACTCCGGGATATCTGACTCTTCACTGTGCTGGAGTTGAAGGATCTGATCATTGTTACCCTGGAAAATGATTTGGGGGAAGTATGAGCTCTCTCTTCTTTAGGTTAAAGAAATACCACGTAGAAGAGAGATGAACACTTTTTTTTTTTTTTTGGATAGTGTCAGAGAGCAGGGAGGGTAGTTTCAAAGCGGCAGATTTTAAGAACTCAGACCTTTCTAACTGAGCTATAATCAATGAAATCAGTGCCTCATGGGTGCCTCATCAAGCCGGGGGCAGATAAGCACTTGTTAAGGCTGGAGAAGGTCCTTTGCTTGGGAGACTGGATGGACTTCTAATCGTCTCTTAAACTCAGGTATGGTATGTTCAACTCTGCAGCACCCTTGCTCACCCAGCCTAGGGGCAGACCTGCTCCTCCACCTGTCTTCCCCACCCACACCACCTTTTGTGATTCCCTTTCCCTTTCAAGCCTGTGTTTCATGTTTGTCTTCACATCAGTCGATGTGGGGGTGGGTGTGGAGCTGCCATGAGACAGTGGGAAGAGGTGCATTGTGGTGATCTGTCTAGAGCTTGCTTTCCCTGGGTCACGTTTGGGAGTTCCCAAGAACGTGGATTTCTGCATTTGCAGTAGTCTCCTTCTGGTCAGTTTTCCTGGTTGCCTTAGAGAGAGCTGGCTGCTGTTACCCCTGCCTGAGGCTGCAGCTTCCCCTGTCATCAGAGCAGCCTGCCCCTGTCTCTCTGTCATCTTCTCTCCCTGCCTTTTCCCTCTCAATCTGTTTTTCTTCTTCTTTTATTTTTTTTTTCCTTTTTAATTCCTGGAAGACATAGTAATTTAGTATTTAAAAGACTGTTTCTTTCCATTTCTACCTTTTGTCAGAAGAATAACAAAGAGAATACTATACAGGTAATGTGATTTGGGTTGAAGGTGAGGCCAATTCAAGGTTGAAAGTAGGTTTTCCTCAGAAAATGCCATTAACATGCCTTTGCAAAATTCAGAGTTTACTCCAGTTGGTACTAGATATTTTTACTTCATGTTTTGGACTCACTAGAGAATTTCAGGTAACACCCCAGTTTTTTTTGTTTTTTGTTTTTTGTTTTATTCACAGCATGTGAATCCTGTGTTGGGCCAACTTGATTTGTTGCGTTTTGTGAACATTCTTGGTTTTGGTCATACCAGAACTTGGCAAAGTTTGGTTTAAAGCTACAGCAAAAACCCTCCTCAGTTAAAATAGGAAAGCTAGCTTAAAGGATGTTCGTCACCAGTTATATTTTTGGCTGTGTGGCACAGCAAAATGTTTAGGAAAACATACTTAGTAATTTTATATCTGAAATTTATAATTAACTTTTTTTTCTCCAGAGGCATAATAAATATGGCTTTTTTGCTTTCATCTTTGTTTTCATGATTAATTACTCGAGTTAGCAAAAGGCTTTGGCTCCACCAAATCATTGTGTGGTACCATTTTAATAAGAGGTAAACACAGATTCTGCTATGTCTGAATGAACTGTGGATAAATTAGAAAGCTGTGTAAAGAGGATTTATTTAATATAAGTTAAACTAATGTAAAAGAAGGTTCTACTTTTTTACTTGTTACAAATGTTATGTTTAAAGAATTACTACAAGCAGTGGTTGTCAAATATGAATTGCTTAAGCCTTACTTAAGGTGGTTCACATAAGTAAATTTATTTCCTAGGTTTTATTATCTAATCAGAATTATTCTCATTATTCTGATTCATTTTTAATACACATCCCAGGTAATTCTGGACCCTGGGAACTTTATTTCTAACAAATACTCCAAGTGGTAGGTTAAAAAAATCAAGTGTTAGGTTTATTTTTCTAAATTAATCATCTTACATCATTTGATCTTTCAGAGAGAAGTAACCTTACTTTTTAAAAACCAGATTAACTTGTTTGTAGCATCATGTTTTACTGGTGCTAGAGATGGCTATCATGGTAAAGAATTTTTTTCCTCCAGAAAAGAAATGGAAAGAATGGATAAATACATCCTTTAAGACAACGAGGATCATGTGTTTCTTTGTGAGTCTACAGTGACTGTGATTGCATTGTAGATTGATCAGAGATTTGTCATTGTTTCTAATTATTAGAAAGATACATTGCAATTTACATAATAAGATCAGTAAAAATGATTAAAGCATATAGCCCTGCATGTTAGTCAATGATTTAAAAACATTTCATATAGCATTTGGCTAGAATAGTCCCTTTGTGATATTGTTACACGTAAGTAGGTATATGAGATTTGTTACTGTAACCTGTCATGGTGATTGAGATATTATGTCTTGTTTTATTTTTAGATATTTGAGACTTGTTAGTGTTAATGTGACTTTACTGAAACCATGTTATATATGTTGCTGATAATTAAGTTAATAGCCTGGAAATTATGACTTACGCAATTTCCAGTTTGACTCAGAGGAAGAGAAATTGGACTTTAATTTTATTTGGATCAAGAGCTAAGGTAGAGAATTATAAGGTGCTTTGTTTATTGATTTGAAAATATGCTCTAGCTTCGGAAATCTTTTTTTAAGATTGTATTTGTTTATTTTGAGAGCGAGAATACACACACACACACACACACACACACACACACAGATGCATGTGTGAATAGGGGACAAGAGCAGAGGGAGAAAGTAAGTTTTGAGTAGACTCTGCTCAGAGCCCCCGGAGCTATAAGATCATGACTGGAGCCCAAACCAAGTCCTCTGCTCAATCGACTGAGCCACCCAGGCACCCCTAGCTCTGGAAATCTTTGAAATTCACTTCCCACAGTGTCCCCTTCTCTCATGCTTGTTTTAGAGTCATTTTCCTTTCATAAAATAAATCAGTTAAAATTTCAAAAGGTAATTGTGAAAACACAAGGAAATTGGGGATGATTGTAAAACATATAGTTCAAATACCACTTTTTTCCCTCATGATAGAATTCTTAAGTGAATAGAGAGATTCATTTCACATTTACCTTATGTATACTCTGAAATCATTAATTTTCAACAATTTTATATTTCCTGGTTGTGTTTATGGTTTGATCTTTTAGTCTGTAATTTCATTAAGTTTCCTTACTGATTGGCTTTAAAAAATCTCTTTAATAACCTGCATTCTTCCTTTCTCAGTTCCCTCATTTCCTCTTAATTTTACCTTTCTACAGTGTAGGGTATAATGCATAACTCTTTAACCTACTCTCCTGCTTTACAGAAGCATGTGTTTATCTTAAGTGAGTAACAGTCAACTAACAAATGACAGTGCAGATCAATATCTTGTGTTTTCATATTGCCAGGTTCAGAGTCTATTTTTAGAATTATCAACTAAGTTTAAACCAGCCTGAACTGATGATCTGATTGTTTTGAGAGTACTTCTGATGTTTTAGGCACTTTATGCTTCCTCAGGATTTTGGTTTTTACAAAGGAACCCCCCTGACACCTTGGTTTCTAGTACTCTTTGGCAAATGGTAGGCATTCGGTAAAATATCTGTTGAACAAGCACAAGTCTCCACCCTTGAATGTCTTTAGTAGGACTGTTGGAAAAGTCTAATTTTATTTAAACATATTTAATTTTGATCAGTATTCAAACACAAATAATCTCCCGAAATAACTTAAAACTGCTAAACTGCAGAGGAGTGGTAAAAGTACCAGTTTTAAATAATTTCTTGTTAATTTCTAGTGTCTACGTCAGCAAAGTGGTAGCTGTTGGCCAAGATCTGAAATAGATCTATACTGTATATAATCACTGAATTCATTATTCCTTGATAAAAAGGGATTCTGAATGCAGAATTCTTTCATTCTCTTTATTCATTAGTCAGCTCATGACTCACTTGAGAGATGGGGAGGAGGTTATTATAGGTTGGTAATTATTTGCACTACAGATTTCCTTGAGCCCGTACCTGGCTTTGATTTATTGTCACCAAGGTAAGATACTTTGCTTAAATAGTGCTTTGACATAAAGTGAATCATTTGTTTTACAGCCTGGCACAGCCTAGAAATTTGCAAATTTTTTTTTTTTAACCCAAGCAGTACTTTGGTCCTAAGCAAAGTATGAACAATATTTCATATATAGTCTGGCCTAATTGGGGTTTACAACATTATTACCAGAGATAATATGTTTAGCTTTACCATCTTGGATGAGTCATTTCTGGGAATTATTTGAACAAGGGCTGGATGTGGGAAGAAGAAAACCTTTAAACATCTGAAACAGATACTTAGAAGGTTATTGTGAGTTCCTAGAAATTCACGTATCTGTACTAATGTCCAGGGCCATATATAAGTGGTATTTTGCTTTTTTCCACATTGGTTATTTCCTTATATGTTCTGTACATAATATGGGAAACTATTTTAAAACTATTTAAGTGCCCCTTTTGATTTCCTAACCCTCCTTGCACTAGTTGAAATCTGGCTTATCCGTTCTTTCTTACTCCCTTATTACTTTTTACATTGAAAATTTTTCTCTCTTTTTTTGGTCCCTTCCTCTCTGACTTTGAACCATTGCTTCTTCCAAATTGCTGCCCCTCAGAAACTTTCAGACCTGCCCTTGAATCCCTAATACTACCTATGCAACTTCTGAGTTTGTTTTCTTTCAAATGGAGAAAAATTATCCCACACTACGTGGTGATGTATTGGTTTCCTAGGGCTACCATACACATTATCACACACTGAGTGGCTTAAAACAACAGAAATTTATTATCTCATAGTTCTGGAAGCCAGAAGTCTGAAACCAAGTGTTGCCAGGGGCTGTGCTCCCTCTGGAGGCTCTCGAGGGGGGGATCCTTCCTTGCTGCTTCCAGCTTCAAGTGCCTGTTGGCATTCCTTGCCTTCCTAGGCTTGTGGTCACATCACTCCATTCTCTGCCTCCATCTTTACATTGTTTTCTCGTGTGTGTGTGTGTGTGTGTGTGTAAAATATCCCTTGCCATTTTCTTATCTGAGCATTTGTCATTGGATTTAGACGCAGATAATCCAGGATGATCTGCTCATCTCAAGATCCTTAATTACATCTGCAAAGACTCCTTTTCCAAATAAGATAACATTTTCACAGCTTCTGGGAATTAGGATGTGCACATATTTTTTTAGAAGGCCCCATTCTACCTGCGCTACATACAGGTGGTTTAAGAATTAAATGAAATATAATTATGTGTATTTAAATATATTCATACATGGCAGTGGACCTGACCAATTTAGGTACTCAATACTGTATATTTTAAAGATTTTATTTATTTATTTATTTATTTATTTATTTATTTATTTACTTATTTATTTGAGAGAGAGAGCATTCAGGGAGGGACAGAATGGAGGGAGGGGGAAAGAATTCCAAGTGGACTCTGTGCTGTCCACAGAGCGTGACGCTGCCCAGTGTGGGGGCTGAATCTCATGACCCTGAGATCATGACCTGAGTTGAAACCAAGAGTTGGATGCTTAACCGACTGAGCCACCCAGGTGTCTCTCCCTTTGCTTTAGGAGTCTCTGTCCACCAACATTCTGCATCCTGGTATGATTTTGGCAGTTAGTACAGGCATACCTCATTTTATTATGCTTCACTTTATCATGCTTTGCCAATAAGTTTTTTTTTGTTGTTTTTTTTTTTATAAATTGAAGGTTTGTGGTAATCTTACCTCAAGGGAAGTCTATTGCCACCATTTTTCCAACAGTATCTGCTCACTTCATGTCTTTGTGTCACATTTGGTAACTGTCATAATATTTCAAACCTTTTCATTATTATTATATTTGCTATAGGCATCTGTGTTCTTTGATGTTACTGTTGTCATTGTTTTGGGTGTTAGGAGCTGTGCCCATATAAGATAGCAAATTTAATTGATAAAAGTGTGTGTTCTGACTGCTTCGCTGATGGGCCTTTCCCCATCAGTCTCCCCCTCCTTGGGCCTCCCTATATTTCTTGAGACACAACAATATCGAAATTAGGCTAATTAATAATCCTAAAGTGGTCTCTAAGTGTTTAACTGAAAGGAGTAGTTGCTCACTTTAAATCAAAAGCTAGAAACAGTTATGTTTAATGGGGAAGGGATGTTGAAAGCCAAGATAGGTAGAAGGCTGGGCGTCTTGCATCAAACAGTTAGCCAACGTGTGAATGCAGAGGAATGATTCTTCAAGGAAATTAAAAATGCTACTCCAGTGAACACATGAATGATAGGAAAGTGAAACAAACCTTTTGCTGAAGTGGAAAAAGTTTTAGTGGTTTGGTTGGAAGATCAAACCAGCCACAACGTTCTGAAGCCAAAGCCTAATCAGGAGCAAGGTCCTAAATGTCTTCAATTTTCTGAAGACTGAGAGAGGTGAGGAAGCTTCAGGAGAAAAGCCTGAAGCTAGCAGAAGGTGGTTCATGAGGTTTGAAGAGAGAAGCTATCTCCATAAGATGACTGAGCAAGGTGGAATCAGCAAGTGCTGATGTAGAAGCTGTAGCAAGGATCCAGAAAGTCTAGTTAATTAATGAAGGCAGCTACATTAAACAACAGATTCCCAATGTAGACAAAACAGTTTTCTGTTGGAAGAATGCCATCTAGGACTTTTATAGCTAGAGAAGAGAGGTCAATGCCTGGTTTCAAAGCTTCAAAGGATAGGTAGACTCTTGTCAGGTAGGGGCTAATGTAGCTGGTGACTTTAAGTTGAAGCCATTGCTCATTTGCCATTCCCCAAATCCTAAGACCCTGAGGAATTATGCTAAATCTACTCTGCCTGTGCCCTAGAAATGGAACAACAAAGCCCGGATGAGGGCACATTTGTTTGCAACATAGTTTACTGAATATTTTAAGCCCACTGTTGAGACCTACTGATTAGAAAAAAAAATGTTTCTTAGAAAAGATTACTGCTCATTGACAATGTACCTTGTCACTCAAGAGCTCTGATAGAGACATATGGTGAAGTTAGTATTTTCATATCTGTTAATATCCATCCTGTGGCTCATGGGTCAAAGAATCATTTTGACTTTCAAGTCTTATTTAAGAAATACATTTCATAAAGCTCTACCTGCTCTACATGATAATTTCTCTGATGGAACTATGCAAGGTAAATTGGGAACCTTCTGGAAAAGATTCACCATTCTAGATGCCATTAAGAACATTTATGATGGGAAGAGGTCCAAATACCAGCATTACCAAGAGTTAAGAAGAAGTTGATTCCAGCTCTGATGGAGAACATGAGGGGTTCAAGACTTCATGAAAGACATAACTGCAGATGTGGCAGGAATAGCAAAAGAACTAGAATTAGAAGTGGAGCCTGAAGACGTGACTGAACTGGTGCCATCTCATGGTAAAACTTGAGTGGATGAGGAGTTGCTTCTTATGGATGAACAAAGAAAGTAGTTTCTTGAGATGGTTTCTACTCCAGGTGAAGATGCTGTAAAGATGGTTGAAATGGCAATAAAAGACTTAAAGTGTGACATAAGCTTAGTTGATAATACAGCGGAGGGTTTCCAATTTGGAAAGAAGTTCTGTGGGTAAAATGCTATCAACAGTGTAGCATGCTACCAAGAAATCATTTATGGAAGGAAGAATCATTTGATGTGGCAGACTTCATTGTTGTCTTATTTTGAGAAATTGCCACAGCTACTCCACCATCAGCAATCACCACCCTGATCAGTCAGCAGCCATCAACATGGAGGCAAGACCCTCTGTCAGCAAAAAGGTTATTACTCGCTGAAAGCTCAGATGATACTTAAGATTTTTTGGCAATAAAGTATTTTTAAATTATGATATATGTACATTGCTTGGGATGCCTGGGTGGCTCAGTGGTTGAGTGGCTGCCTTTGGCTCAGGTGATGATCCTGGGGTCCAGGGATCAAGTCCCACATCAGGCTTCCCAGAGGGAACCTGCTTCTTCCTCTGCCTATGTCTCTGCCTCTCTCTGTGTGTCTCATGAATAAATAAATAAAATCATTTAAAAAAAGATAATGGAGATTGCGTTTTAAAACTTAATGCTGTTGCACACTTAAAGACTGTAGTGTAAACTTTTATATGGAAAATGAAAACATTTATTTGACTTGGTTTATTGTAATATTTGTTTTATTGTGGTGGTCTGCAGCAGAACCTGCAATGTCTATGAGGTATGCTTGTACTCAATTCAGAATGTTCCTTCTCCACCTTGTCCCCCACTAAGTCCCTGTTGGTGGCCATCAGGTAGTCTGGTCGCTTACTTGTCTGGCCATGCTAAGTCCTCGTAGTTGTGACCTGTTCTCCTTTACACCTCTCCAGACCATTGTCTTTCTAACGTTACTTCTGGTTAGTACTTTAGTACTTCTGGTATTTTCTCACTGTTGTTAACGTTACTTCTCATTTTCAGTGACCTGGAGTCTTCTCCCTTCTTCTGTTTTTTTTCACACCGTCCATCACTTAGATCCTTACAAATTATTTTTCATTGTCGCCAAACTCATTTGTTTATTCCTGGGTATGCACCTGGGCACCCCAGAGCCTCTGCTTATACTGTCCCCTCAGTGGAAATGTTCTTTTCCATCCTTCCTCTTATTTCTTTTAGTGCCTTAAATTTAAATTTTCTCTTTCTTCCCTCTCATTAGGCCACAGTCATGCTCAAGTTTCTCCTGTCTTAAAAAACAAAACAAAACAAAACTTCCCCTGACCTTGCCCTCACTTCTCTTTTCTGAAACTTGCTTTTACTTGTTACTATCCACTTTACTCTTTCCTATTGGCTTTTTGTTTCCATTGCTTTCCAGAAACTCTTCTTTTAAAGATGACAGTGATCCTACTAATGGCATTTTTAAGAGGCTACATAGTGTGGTGGTGAAGAGCTAGACTGCTTGGGGACACCCTGCTGGGGCTTGAATTCTGGCTCCACCACCAGCTAATAACTTTGTGACCTTGAGCAAGTTACTTAACTCTGTATTTCAGTTTCTTTATTTGTAAAATGGGAATAATATTAGTACCCACCATTATAGGGTTGCTTATAAGGATTAACTAGATTCATATATGTAAAACCCTTTGAAGGATGCCTGGCAAAGAGAATGCACCAAATATTAGTGTTTTATTTTTTTAACCTATTATTTTTTGTCTTTTTTCTTAGCCTCTGTGACGTTTGATATGGTTGACCATTTCCTCTTCTTGATTGTGTTCAAGCTCAGACTGATTCATCTTAGGGTCCTTTCTTTATCTTTGTGAGCCTATTTGTGGTCTCTCTCCATATGTCTGAACTTCACTTTCTTCTCCCTTTTCTGGATAATTTTTCCTTACACTAATTCACCACTCAAGTCCCCATTATAAGAATGTCACCCCAAATTGTATTTCTTGTCTTAGGTCCAGGCCTGCTCTTACGATGTACCTAATCAACATACTGTCCCTCTCAACATCAGCTTTTTATTGGATTATTCTTAGTCAGAGGACCTGCGGCAGTGTATCATAGAGTTCAAGAACATGGTCTTGGGCCAGGGGAATGTTGTGTCGAGGCCTTCGAAGCTCCGGAAACCTTTCTAGATCAGTGCACACTGGCACATTCTCCTTGTCTGGAATACTTTTTTCACTGAACAAAACTGGATGTGGAAAGGGATAGGGAGACACAGTACTAGCAAATGCATTCCTTAGTTTTCTTATGTGGGGAATGAGGCAAGTTCATAAATCTCGGGCCTCACAATCCCAGGGTAGGATATCTAGAAGCTGTTGTAAACTCTTGATGTTTTAAGTTTTTGTTGTTTTTTTTTTTTAAGTTGAAGGTATCCTTCCCTTATCCCCAAGGTAGAACTAATTGGAAAATTAAATGTATGTCTTACAAAGCAGAGGCAAATAGAAAATTAAATTAGAGAATAGGGCCTGATCTCAATTAAACAGTAGTAGTTTTCAGTATATTTCTGAGTTGTCTCAAGACCAAAGGGCAAAGCCGAGAGAGATTTCCTTATTTTTTTTCTGAAATGCAATTTTCTTCTACTTGGAATAGAAACTTCAGACAAGGATTTCTTCTTAACTTGCTGGTTTGCCAATAAGATGTTACATTTTATATTAATGATAATTAGCAGTCATATAGTTATTTGAGTGTAGGGTTAACAGTTTAGGGTGTTTAGAAATCAGACAGTTGGAACCATTTTCATGCTGGTTTAGCATGCCTTGAAATACTTCGACACATCACATTCTTTCCATTAACAACGACTCTGTTTAAACAAAACAGCTTCATTCCCTAATGGGTTTTGATCTTTAGGGATTAAACCCATGAGGACCATTAACCTAAGGAATGTAACTCAATTAGCTGTAAATGATTTAAAATAAACTAATAGATTTTCCATTTGGAGAGCTTGGTGTCTTGCGTTCCTTAATTTTTTGTTCCTTAATTTTTTTCTCCGTCCATCTAATGAATAGTAAATGCATTCTTTTGGTAAATGATCCACCTTTGTCACAGTTGCCGTAAGTCATCATTTTTTTTTCCTTAACAAGTTTGTTACCTGCTGTTTTAGATGTTTCTAGGATAATTTGACTTTGATTCTTTTCTATAGCAGATCTTTGGTTTGCTGCTTAAAGCTGACTGGGCTTCAAGATGTCAGACAACATTCCTTATATGAGTAGGTGTGTTAAAAGTAAAAGGTATACAGCTTTAAAAAGTTGCATTTCCAGGACACGCGGTAGCACACATTCATTCTTAACTAGCGTATCCTTACTTGTGCCAGTATCGTTTCCAGGGGCTCAGTTCTGTTGTCCCGTGACAGATCCTTTTTATGGTTTGGGCAGAACAAATGTTACAAGATATTACATCATGGATAACAAATTTCATATATAACTATAGGATTAAATGATCCAAGGTGTTGTAAACCAGTTGGCATTATTTTTCAATTTGACGGTTTCCCCTGCATCATTTCAGTTGAATTTTAGGTCTCAGTTTTTGCTAATGTTAGTTGGCTCTTATTGAATGTTTTCCTACATATTTGGTGGGCTGTTCTTTTCGTTTTCATTTTTCACTTCATCTCTTCTTTCTTTTAAAGTCCACTTAAGAGCAGAAATGTAATAAAAACTTATATTTGTAAACGCACGGCTGTAATAATTCAAGCCTAAACAAGTTATATCTAATTATAGGACTGCTTTCTTGAAAGGATGTAGACAGGCTCTTAAAAATGATTGAGGTAAAACTTGTGTGAAGCTTGTATTTCTGTTGTTTTCTCTCTTATTGATTGAAGGTAAGAGGAAACTTGTTATTTTACTCTGCCTTTTGTGTTTTGAGGAGGTTAACATTACATAAAAAATAGGAAAGGAGAGGGGTGCCTGGGTGGCTCAGTCAGTTAAGTGTCTGCCTTCAGCTCAGGTTGGGATCTCAGATTCCTCCCCTGCTAGGTGGGGAGTCTTCTTCTCCTTCTCCTTTTGCCCCCTCCTGCTCCCCCCCCCCACACACACACTCACTCTCTCTCACACACACACACACACACATACTCTCTCACACTCTCAAATAAATCTTTTTTTAAAAAAAGGGAAGGAAGTAGTAAACACATTTTGCTCATCTCTCTACCATTTCAAAGAAGTAGAGCAGGGCCCAGAAAATTAGTTGGCATTTAAGATTTTTAAATTTGGCATTCATTTTTCGAGAGTGTCCTTGCAGTGTTCAGAGGCAGCTTATTTTAAAATTGGAAGAGTCATTAACTGAGCCTAGCAGTTTTTTGGTTTTGCTATGAAAATGATCCTCCTCCTCTTGAATGAATGGAGTTTATGATTTTTTGGCTGTGTGCTTGGAGAATTGAGAGTACAAAGGGCTTTAGAGAACATCTAATGCAATACTACCTTTTTTAGGTGAGGAAACTGAGATTCAGTGAGTTGTCCAGTTATGCATTATGCTCACAGAATTAGGACCGAGAAAGGATCTTTTGATTACTTCTATGCTTCTCTGAGGAGTCCTGGCATCTTAAAAGGCAGAGATTTTTGTCATCTTTGTCAATTTATTAGTTTCTCCCAAAGCAAGAAATTAGGGGCCTAGTTTTGAAGCACTTACCACAAATAATTAAATGTACCAACTTGAAAATGCACATTGATTTCAATTTTGTTTGCTTTTAAAATCCTGGTAGGTAGGTTTGTGACTGAAAGGGAGTGTAAAAGTTCTAAGTTATTAACTCAGTGGAGAGAAATTACCAAAGTAGATATTGATTGTAGGTCATCCTGCCCTCTAACCCTGCTTCCCCAAACACGTTGAGAATTTACAAGATCCATCGCGAGATTCATATTCATACTAGATATTATGATGAATTATGATATATTTATTTATTTTAAAAGATTTTATTTATTTATTCATTAGAGACACAGAAAGAGAGAGGCAGAGACCTAGGCAGAGGGAGAGGCAGGCTCCATGCAGGGAGCCTGATGTGGGACTCGATCTCACTACTCCAGGATCACGCCCTGAGCCGAAGACAGATGCACTTTACCGCTGAGCCACCCAGGCGTCCCATATGATATATTTATTATTAGATAAGGAATCATTGTCCTTGTGGAGTTTTTGGTTCAAAGGAGTTACTATAGAATTAAAGAAAGTATACTATATGATTGCATATTTGCAATAATATACCTTTTTGAAATTTCTAAGTATATTTATAGAGTAGAAAATCATTTATTGTTAAAGAAACTCATTGTGGTATTCATTTAGTCTCATTCTATTTGATGGATATTACTACCTGAGTCTTTCATTTTTATTATTTTAAAAAAGCAGTTCTTTTGGTTTCTTTCTTTCTTTCTTTCTTTCTTTTTTTAGATTTTATTTTTTTTTTTTAAGAAATCCGCATCCAACATGGGGCTCAAACTTACAACCCCAAGATTAAGAGCTGTGTGCTCTACTGACTAAGCCAGCCAGGCACCCCTGTTTTTGTAAGTTTTTGATAATGAGAAATAGTCCTTTTGTATTTCTCTTTTCTGTTTGGACATGCTAATTGAGCCAGTTGGGTTTATTAGGCAGTTCTCCATTATGAATATTATTTTATTAAATTAAAAAAAAGGCTTTACTGAGTCATGGTATTTCCTCTCTTTTCTTTTGTAGCTAACACATATCTCTTTATGGTACAAGCTCGAGGAATAATGTTGAGAGAAAATGTGAAAACAATAGGACATATGATCAGACTATACACGAATAAAAACACTACCCTCAATGGTACAGGTAAGATTGCTTGTTTCTTAATCATGCTTTGTTTCTCTTTCTTACCTTTGTAGTCAAAAGAGCTAAATCACATCTCTCAAGCTCTGGTTTTGCTTCCAAATAACTCCTGGTAAAAATGAAGGTATCTCCGATTGAGTGTATTGGGAGATTCTTTTATTGTTTGTGCCGAGGCTGTCACATGTTTTAGGATATGTAGGATATATAAAGGTGTTCTCACAGAGGTGACGGGGTATTTGTACAAAGATGCTTAAGTTAATTCCTTTTTAGAAAGTTAATTCTTGGAAACATAAACAAAATACAAAAAGCAGCTTGTGCTTTTTCAATTCTCCTATCATAGTTAAGAAAAATTAACCTACAAAAAGAATAATTTATCCACATTAGTCATTCTGCTGTCTTTATACCCATTCTAACTCCTAAAATGTTTTTCCTACTGTGTTTAGAAAATACCTACTGTTTTTAATTATAGAAGATTCTTAATAATTTTATGGCCTTTTTAAGGGGCTTGAGGAGAAATTATATAAAAGTAGAAATCTGTAGCTGCTCTCTCTTTTAAAAATATTATTTGGAAGTAGAATGTCCATCAGAATTACATGAAGTTAAAACCAAGTAAATAAGCCAATGTAGTGATTTAATTAAGGTAGCATTGATATAAATAGATTTAACTATTATGGAAGAATGGTTAGGCTCCCATGTGGCAGTGTTTCTGTAGTGTCTCCTGAAGTGTTATTAGATGTTACTTAAAGGTTTCAAGTAACTGATTGTTCACTTGTCCTGTCCTCTATATTCTCATTTTAAACAGTTAAAGATTTCATTTGTGTCAACAGTTCTCCATCACACCACCTTAAACAACAGATACACACACACTCACTCACCCACTCACTCACTCACTGTTAATAGGAAGTCCCTATCTGTCAGCCACAGATATTCTTTCTTAAAATGTATGTTAAGGTGAGGAACAGTTTTACCCTTCTAAAAATTCAAGACTGTGTCATATTGATTCTTAATTTCACGTATGATTCTGCAAAATCTATTCTAGTCATTTGCCTGATTTGTTTTATGATGCCACAAATCAAAACACATTTTTTCCTCTTTAACTTGGAAGAAATTTCTTTTGGAAAGACTGTCATTGTACCATATTTTAATAGTATTGTTAAAATCTCATTAACTGGTTTTCTGCTTTCATTGGTCTTCTGAATAGTAGGTCAATGTTAGGAGCAGTTTAAATGTTATAAAAGCTTCTTTAGGACTTGTCCTGGTTGAATAAGTATTGTGAAAGTGTTCATTAAAAGTTCATTCAGCTGAACAGAAATACTCAGCATCTTTAGGTTACTATATTCATATAAGAAAGTACTGGACATCTGTGCATAATCGGGTTCTTTTCCTGGGGCATGAATAAGTTTTATGTGGGAACTCAGCTGAGCTTGATTAGGAGAATTGATTACTGGTGAAAACAAACTCCCTCCCACTATCTACACCCCACAACTGGAAGACAAGAAAAAGGGAAATCCTCTTTTCCGCTTAGCAACTCATGGTTTCAACACTGACTGAACAACCACTGCCTACTTTGATTAGATTTGGCTTACTTTTATGAACCTTTGAAAACTTTTCACATGGCTCTTTTACTGGTGGTAAAGCTGTTCTCAAGAAACAGTCAGTCATTGTATCAGCTAGAAGTTGGGTTTGGTTGTAAGAGTGACATGGCTGCAGTGGCTTAAGCACATGAGGTTTTATGTTCCTCTGTAGAAGGGTCTGAAACTTGGGTATCTGAGGCTGTGGTGGAGAAGGTCTTCACATGCCTTACATCTTCTGCTCTGTCATGGAGTTCTATATTCTTCTAAGGTTGTTGTGGGACTCCATGAATGGAAGAGGGAAGAAGAACAGAGGGACCCTTTTAAGGAGACTTCTCAGAAGTTTCATGTGGTACTTCTGCTTACATCCCACTGGCCAGGATTTTATTATAAGCACTGTAAATTACAGTCTTTGAGCTGGATACACTGGTGTTTTGAATGAAATTGGGGTTCTGTTACCTAAGGAGAAAGGGAAAATGGAGTTTGAGTATGCAACCGTGTGACTCTGCCATGTTCTCGTGTATTGAACAATTCATGTGGTTAGTATACTTACCTGGATACTTGGAGACACAGCATTAAGAAAAGCATCCTCCCTTTATATGAGGATCTCTAGGCTTTTGGGAGAGATGGAAGCATATATGGTTACTTACAAGGCAGTTGTTTATTTCTGCGCAGACTTATATAGATATAATCTGCCAACAAGGAGATAACGGCCAATAAGGTGTAGTAAAAGCTAATTGAACTCCAGGAGAGAATTGATTGACATGTATTGGCTCATTTAAAATTTAACACTTGATGGCAAATAGATTGTGATATTTCTACGTACATTTTTTGATTTCAAAAAGGGGCTTTTAACCTTGTACCTGACTTTATGAAGCACCCAATGTAAGTAAATACTATATGTAATATTTTTGCAAAGAAATCACATACTCTCATAATCAAATGATGCTTTGCCTTATAGCTGTGGAGTTAGTCAAATTAAGGAAACAAGATGTAATCAGTGAATAATTACCAAAAGCAGATGATAAGGGTCATGCAATGTTAGAACTGGTAGGTTTGTTGGAAATAACCGAGCACACTTCCTCATTTGATTGGATGCGTGGTCTGAAGTCCTCAGCCGTACCAGATTGACACAACAAGCCGGGGGTAAACAGACTAAAATTTTCATTGAGTCTGTACCTATTTTAAGCTGCCTTTTGCAGGAAAAACAAAGTCCTTGAGAGTCTAATTTGGTGCTATTCTTTGCCCATAAGTGTGAGGTCCAGTGAGAGCTGAGGAGGGGACCTGTCCAGCAGTTTTCATTCTGTGTTTTTTTCTTCAGGTGTGGCTCTAGAAAAGAGGAAGAAGGCTGGGGACGCAGAACTCATTGTGTTTTCATCCATCCATTCATTAGATGAAATAATGTCTACATTTTAAAGCAGTTGTGGTAGATCAGTCTGAAATGCATCTGTCATGCATAACCTTTTAAAACTGCTCCTGATTTTTGAAAGCAGTGGTTATACTTGATGGACCTAAGCACTTTTGTGGAAATAATGATTTTGTGGGTTTATTATGGTATAGTCTCCAAAAGCTTAAATTATTGTTGGCTGTATTATCAGTTGTGAAGTGTTCATTTACAGTAAGTTTTTACCATGTTGTAGTTACTTTGTTAGATACTGGAAATCAAAGGCAATTTGATTTAAAAAAAAAAAAGAGAGATATTCAGACTAGTGGGAGGGGTGGGTGGGTAGACCTATACATAATACATTGGGATGACATGAGTACCCTTGGACACAGTACCTAAGGAGTGCAGAGACTTTTCTGTAAGTCTGGCAGTGAGTTGATCCTTATCATTTTTAATGATTTGGCCAAGAATAACACATTTAGCTCCAAACTTTGTATTTAAAGGAAGTGAATATACTGCTATTCCACATCTTTGAAGGTTTTTGATTTGTTTGTTCTTTAATTCAGTCCTTTAAAAACTGATCAAAGTGATGCATAGGTTCTTTTGTGAAAGACTCAGTCATTCTAGCACTAAAATAAAAAGTGAAACAATCCTCCTGGCTTCCTCCTGCCACTGGACTCCCCAGGGGGAGCTACCATTAACAGTTTGTTTTGCAGAAATGTCTAGAGAGCTTACAATTTCTGTGAGTTGGATGTAAATTTATGGAATCATAGCATGTGACTAAGAGAAGGGGCCCAAACATTAATCACAAGAAGTAATAAATTATGCAAAATAAGAAAATACTCTTATCTAAAGTTAACTACATGACATTAAGAAATACTTGAGGATTTTGAGAATGTTAATATTTATCTGCCTCAGGATTATAAGAAAATGAATCTTCAGAACACATAAAGGCCAGGGACAACCTTATTTGTCATCTGTTTTTAGCTCCTACAAATACATGGGGTATAGTAGCTGCCTAGTATAATAGGAGTCCCCATAAATGCAGAACATTTTTTTGAAAATAACTTGAAATTTGATCTATATGTAGATATATGTATATATTTTTTTTAAGATTTTATTTATTTATTCATGAGAGACACACAGAGAGAGAGAGGCAGAGACACAGGCAGAGGGAGGAGCAGGCTCCATGCTGGGAGCCTGACACGGGACCCGATCCTAAAAGATATATTTTTAAAAAGCATTTTAAGGAAAGAATCAGAACTTCAATGGACTTACACTTATTTTATGTTCAGTATCTTTAAATCTTTCAGATATAAATGGAAGACATCTAGAATATGGACCCCTAGCGGGGTCTTTATGCTCTTCATGTGTCCCTGGGATTACAAAACAGTTGATGTCCACTGACTGCCCCTCTGCTTTGGCTTGGAGGGTTTTCCTTGTGAAGCACTTTCCAGGCCTTCTCTGGAGAGAGCTACTGGGAGAATTCTGTCACTGGGGCTTTCCCACTTTCCTACTTACTGGAATAGGCCTTGATGGTTGTACATCATTCGGCCCTACTCATCCTCTTGAGGTTTCCTGGCAATAAATACACTTATCTCAAAGCCTTCCCTATGCCCTGTCAAATTCACAACTGCAATTTCCATGCAGTCCTCTGGAGTTGGGCCTTTGCGTCCAGCTGCTGTCTCCTTCTTGGTACCAGAATGTCTTGCCCTCTGCCTGGCAGCCTGTGTAGGGTCCCTTCCAGCAGGTGTGCCTGGGAGCGGGGGACTCACTTCACTGGAAGTGCCATCCTGGAGCCCAGGCGGCATCTGCCGTCCAGTCCATTTTGATGAAGGATGAATATCTAGGTTAGGCAAAAGGTATGCGAGGTCGGTGTTTAGTGTTCTTTGACTCTTCTCATGTACTTCATGTTCAATTGCCAGATTTCTACCATTTTTCCGTAGGGAGAACGTTTAGCTTTTACAGTTTAGTCAGGCATGTGATTTTTACCTTTCGCCTTTTGCTTGCTGGTTCCTGGCAAACAGGCCTCTCTTTCAAGTCATATGCCTGTTCTCTTATCTGTTTGTATGCAGACCAGTTCAGACAGGAATAACTGTCATCAGAGTAGATTACTGGAGATTGAAAGAATATCTTTGCATTTTCCTAAAGTGTCTGCTAGAGAGCTTCATTTCCTGTGGGTACATGGTTTACGATCCAGGAGACAGACACTAGTTTAATCAGCTGTTTCCAGGTCTTGTCTCTTACTGCACATCACTCTCATTTTCCTAGATTAGCTTCCTTTCCCATAGAGGAAACTGACAGGTCATGGTTCTCAGGCTTGCATCTTAGGACCTTGTTCCAGAAAGGGCTGAAACATAATCCCTTTGGTTCCAGGTTCAAAATTCCTAAAGATCTGAATGTCCCAGGTTAAGTCCTGTGCACAGCTCTAAACCAGTCACTCATAGCTCCAGCCATTGAATATGTATATGGGCCAGGGATTGTTCTAAGCAATTTGTGCATTTCTTTTACTGAAATCTGAAAATGGCTACATTAGGTAGGCATGGATGAGAAACTGTTGTCTTGCCTTGTACCACAAAGCTCATGCATGTTGGAGCAAGGATTTTTTTTTTTTTTTAAGATTTTATTTATTTATTCATGAGAGAGAGAGAGGCAGCCAGAGACACAGGCAGAGGGAGAAGCAGGCTCCATGCAGGGAGTCCGACGCGGGACTCGATCCTGGGTCTCCAGGATCAGGCCCTGGGCTGAAGGCGGTGCTAAACCGCTGAGCCACCTGGGCTGCCCCAGGAGCAAGGATTTGAACTCCACATTTGACTGTGGTGCTCTAACCAGTGCCCTCTATGCTGTAAAATTTGCAATATCTAAAGATAATGGACCTAATATAATACACAGCTTCAGGGCTCCCCAGGGACTACAGCCTATGAATTCAGAACCAGTAACTTGAAGATTTAAAATGGACTGTGTTATGGAAATAAGTTGAGTGGGAAAATCTCAGTTTTTTAAGTGTGGGGTGGTGAGAAAACATTGCTCCCACCCCTCAGCTCAGTGCTTACTAGAAGCATAGTGCTCTGGCTATGTGGTCGACCAGGATGCCCTTGGCTATTGATAGTGGAGAGGCTTCCCTGGTGTACTTCACATTCCCTTTTGATCTTGCTCATTCTGGGGAGGGATGGGAGCAGATGTTCTTGTATGGCCACAGATAAGCCTGCTCTCTCTGTATGCACAGATCAGGCCAGTCGGCTCTCTAGACTTGTCCCTGAGTTCCCTCGGGAAATCATGCTGAGGGGTTCTTTCCAGTAGCAGTGATGGGTGAGGGGAAGAGTAGCCACAGTAGCTGCATGTGCTTTTCTCTGGTTCTTTATAGATAATTGCTTTTAAGTACTTCTTCAGATTGCATATTGTGGGTCTTCTTACAGTGATAGTGACATATTTCATATGAGGAGCAAAGCACAAAGTAATTTTTGGGTTGTAACTTTTTTCTCTCTTTCCAAGATTATCCTGAAGGCAATAATTCAAGTGATTATCTTGTTCAAACAACAACATATCTTCCGGAAAACTTCACATATTCACCATATCTACCCTGCCCAGAAAAACTGCCTTATATGCGTAAGTGTCATCTAATTTTGGCTTAACTCTTTGCTTGGGTTATAATAAAGTAATAAAAACTACATGGTTTGACCACACTACACTCAGATCATTACTGTGGGTGCTAATGTTCATGTTATGTAGCATGTTACTTGATTGTTCTTTTTTTGACAAAGCATGTTTTGGAGGGGGAGGGAGATTGAAAAGCTAAAGAAAAAGCTCATCCTTTGCCCACTAGTAACCTATATTGTGAGTTTAATATGTATTATTACAAGATA
Organism: Canis lupus baileyi; assembly: GCF_048164855.1. Classification (NCBI taxonomy): domain Eukaryota; kingdom Metazoa; phylum Chordata; class Mammalia; order Carnivora; family Canidae; genus Canis; species Canis lupus. Next base: position 23,576,855 of record NC_132843.1, on the reverse strand, counting down.
TTATTTTTTACATAAATAGATGGTTAGATAGAAAATTATTATATTTCAAAGGTTTTAGGAATTTTTATAAATGGTCTTAAAATTGCAATTCTTTCTATAATTTGCTTGCTTAATTTTTAAAGAACTATCCATGTTGATACACATAGATCCATTTATTTTCCTTAACTACCATAGAGTACATCTTTGAATAAATGTACCACATTTCATTTACCTGTTTCCCTGCTGATGGAAATTTAGGTTATTTCCACTTTTTTGCTATCATGAGGTAGTGCTATAGGGAGCAGCATAGTCCGGAGTTCTCTGCATATGGTGCAGCCTAGAATTGGAGTTGCTACATAGGCTCGCTTGCTTTTGTACCAAAGCAGCCGGACCAGTATTTTTTTTTTTTTTTAAGATTTTATTTTTTCATGAGAGATGCAGAGGGAGAGAGAGGCAGAGACACAGGCAGAGGGAGAAGCAGGCTTCCTGCAGGGAGCCCAATGCAGGACTTGATCCCTGGGTATCAGGGATCATGGCCTGAGCTGAAGGCAGGCGCTCAACTGCTGAGCCACCCAGGCATCCCATGAATATATCATTTTGATGTGGATGGACTTTTCTAATATATTAAATAAAAAAATATCTCGTTTGAATTTTCACTGTTCTCATTACTAGTGGGTTTGAGTAAATGTTTTTTTAAAACATTTATTTGTTTATTTTAGAGAGAGAGCACACATGAGTAGGGGGAGGAGTAAAGGGAGAGGGAGAGAGAGAATCTCTAACAGACTCCCCACCAAACATGGAGCCCATGCAGAGCTCAACCCAAGACCCTGAGATCATGACCTGAGCTGAAATCAAGAGTCAGGACAGTTAACTGACTAAGCCACGCAGATGTCCCTCGAGTCACTTTTGATGTGTTTGTAATTTTGAATATTTTCTCCTGTGACTCAGTTGTGTGCTTTATCAATTTCATATTGGTTAATTAGATTTTCATATTGATTAAGATTCTTTACATGTATTCCAACAGTGACCTATTGGCTGCTATATGTGGTATAATGGCTTTTCACAGTCCCTGGCTTATCTTTTCATTTTCTTCATGGAATCTTTTATTTTATGGACATTTAAAGTTATGACATTTTCAAGTGTATCAATCAGATTATTTAAAGTTTTTCTTTTTCTGTCTTAAGAAAGCTTTATTACTCGAAGGCCATACAAATAGTCTTACTTCCTTCTAACAGTTTTACCATTTTGTCTTTAAGTTTTGTGCATAATATGAGATAGCAAGCGAGATAATGCATTTTAAAAACATATTTTTTTCAAAATTATGAAGATAGTACATCCTCATTGAAAAGGCCACTATAATCATTCAGAAGTCATAGGGCTATTATTTTGGCAGTTTTTTCTTTGTAGCCCCCCATTTTAAGCATACTATTTACATATGAGCTTGTATGTTGATTTTTATATAATTAAAATTTTAAATAAATATTCTTTCGAATTACTTGTTTATCCCTGGGTTCTAAAGTACCCAGTTCTAGATTTTTTTTTTAATTTTCATTTATTTATGATAGTCACAGAGAGAGAGAGAGAGAGGCAGAGACACAGGCAGAGGGAGAAGCAGGCTCCATGCACCAGGAGCCTGATGTGGGATTCGATCCCGGGTCTCCAGGATCGCGCCCTGGGCCAAAGGCAGGCGCCAAACCGCTGCGCCACCCAGGGATCCCCAAGTACCCAGTTCTAAATGTGTCTTTTATCTCTCTACATGGGTATTCTTTATTGAGGAAACTAGCCTTTGCCCATCATATTTGTAGGAGTTTTTTTCAGTTTATTGTTGGTAAATTGTTGATATTGCATATCTATAATAAAATGAGCCATCTTTCAATGTCATGTAAGGCCATGGTTCTCAAATTTTGGGATAAGTCAGAATCAGCTGGATATTCTTTTATTCATTTATTTTTAATTTTTAAAAATTATTTATTTTACATATTTTTAATTTAAATTCAATTAATTAACATAGAGTATATTATTAGTTTCAGAAGTAGAGGTCAGTGATTCACCAGTCTTCTATAATAACCAGTGTTTATTATATCATGTGTCTTCCTTAATGCCCATCACCCAGTTACCCCATCCTCCCACCCCCTTCGATAGTCTTTAAAATACAGGTTATTGTGCTCTACCTTCAGAGTTCAGACGCAGTAGATCTTGAGTAGAGTCTGAGAATTTTCATTTCTAACAAGTTTCTAGGTGCTTGTCATTCTTGGACTACACTTGGAGATCCACTAATCTAGAACAGATCCTGGCTATACTGAGTCTGGGGATCTTTTATAATTCTTGGTCCCATCCTCTAAGTGATTTTATTAATCTGAGAGGGGGTATGAGTATTTACAAAAAATTCTCAGTTGATTCTAATCTTGCTATCTCCTGTCTTATGGTAGAGAATGAAGCTGTGATTTTTGTGGCTATATATTTGTCATTACTTTATTATTGTAGCCTTGGTTTTCTAAAAATGAATGTTTTTGTCTCTGCAGTACTGAAACCACTAAGTAATGTTCTGTTGAAATATTGATTACAATAGTTTCATTTTCATAATTTGCATATTCAAGGATTTATAGTTTTAGGAAATCTTTCTGTTCTTGGTTTAGTTGCCATTTTCTTAATTACTGCTTTATGGGTACTAATTAAACTCTGTTTCAAAGCATTTGCCTGCCAGGCCTTCCTAGTAGCCCTGTTTTCCTCCTCCCATAACTTATAATTGCTCCTGTCCTAGTGCTTGAGAGATTATGTCAGGGCTGTGAGGCATTGCCTTTTCATCTAATGTCCTGGTGCTGCTTGTGTTCCGTCAGGCTTGTGTTCTTCACAAGAGAAGATCACACTGGTTTGGTGAGCCACCTTTTCACAGAAGACCTCCTCATGGGCTGCTGGCATGGGATCCGGCATCAACCCCACATCCAATTAGAAAATTGGCCACATACGAATGACTACTTAGAAAGGGGCCTATGCATACAGCCAACATAATGAGACTTCTTCCAAGAGACCCTTGCGTGGGCCATCCAGTAGAGCCTCTTCACTTAGTCATGTGATCTCTGCAAAACAGAGCCTCACTTTACCTATCTACAAAATATGGGAGTATAGTAACAATTTCACAGTGTTGCAAGGATTCCCTTTCCTTCTAACTGCTTTGATAGAGCCAGAGTTTGTAATAATTAAGGGAATGAGAAATCTGGGAGCAATGGGTGGAGTTAAGGGATTTTATACTTAGCTATGCATCTCTAATTTTTTTTTTTTAATGAACAGGTTATTTCTCATCCATAATAGAGAACATCATACTGAAATACCTACGTGTAAAATCTTATTATAATATCATACAAAATAATTAAATACAATACTTCCCTAAATAATAGTTAAAGGAGGTCTGTGTAGGAATACCTACCTTGATGAAAACTGTCCAAGTATGAATGATACCTAATTTTCCTATATTCACCAAAAGTGAAGTTAAGGCTTAAAATTGGTGTGTTTGATTATCTAGCTGTAACTTCCTTTTTATTTTTCTCTAGTGTAGCGGTGGGACTGGCAACACTGGCTTGCTATAAAGATAACATTGGAAGTTTTCCAATTGGAATTTAGATAAAATTGATTTGATGGATTTCAGCAATATTTTACATTCAATTATACTCTAAAGTCTATTTTAATATGAGTTATTTATACAGTATGAGTGACTTCCATGTCACTGTTTATATTTGTAGATTCTCCAGAGGGCTAATCCACTTTCAGCCTTCTTAAACCTTTTTTGAAGATTTTATTTATTTATTTGAGAAAGAGAGAAAGCGAGACAACACAAGCATTGGGGAAGGGTGGAGAGAGAAGTAGGCTCCTCACTGAGCAGAGTTCAATGCTGCACAACTCAATCCCAGGACCCTGGGATCATGATCTGAGCCAAAGGCAGATGCTCAACTGGCTGAGCCACCCAGGCACCCTGCAGCTTTCTTAAATTTATGTGAGACTCTCCATGCTGCAAAGTAAAGAAGAAATTTCACTTTATCTAGAGCTAGAAAATAATAAGTGCTTAGAGTGGATGTTTTGATTTTTCTGAGTGAAGTAGAGCTAGAAAATGTCATTCATATACTTTGCATTAAAATGAAGACAGGCTTACCTGGAGTTTTCTATCTTTTAACTCTTAATTCAAATAAAATACATTTGCAGCAACTTTCATATATTTTGTTCTTACTGTTTATGGAATAGTTTTCTTTATGGTTTGACCCTGATAATTGCTATAGTTGTTAGACTTAGGAACATAACACAAGCTGTAAGGATTTTTTGAGAGGAGTTTAAATAATTCAGATGAAAATCAGCAAAGAGGGAAAAGGTAAATACACTTCAGAATGCTCAAAGAATACTTAATGTGATAAACCATTATGCATGTATTTATTGTCAAAAGAGAGGTGGGAGCCATTTTAGAGTAAGCCATGACTGCATATGTAGTGGCCTTGGGTTGTTCACAGGGACAGGCAGAGGAGAAACAAAGCTGAATTCTATCAGCCAGAGCAGGTAACACGCTCAGAGAAAGGCAGTGTGCTCATTGCTATGAATGGGTTACTGTGTGTTAGTAGGAGTCAGTGGTTCATTCTCGAAGGGAAAGGGAGACGTCAGTGAGAGGGGATGTTGTAATTGGGTCTTGCAAGGTTGTTCAGTAGGTAGTTGAGGTAACCAGTGTCAGAGCATGAAAGGTTCTGTGTTTTGAGAATAGAGGATGGTCTGCTGTGACCAGGGCAGGTGTGTGCGAGGGCGTGTGGACAGTGAGTCTGGATGGGGAGGTGAGGGGCCTTGAGGGCATCTGGGTCCACAAATCCCTGGGCATCCATGAGTGAGACCTTAGAGGGAGCAGAGCCCCTGGACATACATGCCAAGGGTTGATTTATGGCCTGTGTGCATATCTTAGGGTGAGAGTGCACAGCTTTCAAAAGGTCAGGGGCAAAAAAAGGATAAAACAAAATACCACTGCTTTCAGCAGATGAATAATGTGACTAAGATGGTATTCAGAAAGATTATTGTGATGTCAAGTTGAAAAATGGCTGAGAATGGGAAAATATTAGAATCTGGAAGACCAGTGAGAAGCTTTCTGAAGGGGCCAAGAGGAATGACAAGAGCAAATTACAAGGCCAGGGCATTGGAGAGAGAGGATGGGGCACCAAAGAGAAGCGCCAAGGGATGTCATTGGCCAGATGAGGTGACCAACTGAGGGATCAGGGTTCATGAGCAGGTTTCTGGCTTGGTGTCTGTTAACTGAGACATGTAATGCAGGATAAACATCACATTTGGAGAATGGGGAAGTTAATGAGGAAGTTAGAGTTGGGACCATTTTATTTAAAGCTCAAGAGAGTTAATGTGGGGTCTGAATTTCATCAGAGAGATATAGGCTGGAAATAGAGGCAGAGAGACAGGAATACCGAGATTGGGTCCCTGGAGAACACTGGCACTTGCGGGGCTGGGGGGTCATCAGTAAAAGAAGGGAAACAGTCAGGGGCATGGAAGAGTCCGAGAATGTGCTCCCAGAGGCCAACGAGTACAGAGTTTCAAGGAGAGACTGTTCTGTCTTGTGACATGCATGAAGAAAGCAGGGCCACAGCAAGCACAGTCTCAGTAGAGAGGTAGGGTAAGAGGCAAAATATACTGTCAGGAGAAATGACTCCGAGGTGTATGAAAACTAGTTGGTTAAAAAAAAATTAGTAGAAAAGGGAAGCAGAAGGGGGTAAAGTATCTGGAAGAGGTGAGGGTGAGGGAAGAACTATTTGGGGAAATGCGGGCCTGAGCAAGTTTTAGGCATCACAGAGAGACAAGAGATGGGAAGTATTAGGGAGCCAGATTCTGGAGAAACTTACAGGGAACAGAAATACACTCAGGTCAAAGAATTAGCCTTGGAAAATAGGAACCGCTTCTCCCCTGAGGGAGAACAGTTCATTTGGAGATGAGGTGGAGAAAGTGAAGGGGTTCATGCCTGTTGCTTCTGTGTTCCTAATAAAATGAGAGGCCACATACATATGAGAGGTTTACCAGGAAGCACTGAGCAGCATGAAAGGTAGAGGTAAATATTTAAAAAGTTGTTGCAGGGAATGAAAAGTAGAGTCACCTAATCATAAATTAAAGGTGACTAACTGGTTAGCCAAGAGAGCCCTCCACACACCAACCCTAGAGGGTTAAAATGCACAAATATTATGACACTTGTTTTTGTTGAGAGCTTACTTTTTTCAAGATAGTGTGTTAGGTACTATCCCTTACGATGAGATTAGTGTATGTGCTTATGTGATTTTCTTTAGTGGTATTTATTGGACAGAGGATTCAAGCATGGACAGTTATTGATCAGGTGTGTCGGGTCAGGAAGAGAGGGGAAGTAAGAGTATGTGTGAGTGAATAGGTGTGGCTTAGTCCTAAGCCCTTTTGGGCTGCTAAAACAAAAATACCATAGACTGAATGGCTTAAACAAGAAGTATTTATTTTACAGTCTCGGAGACTAAAAATGTTAGGATCAGAGTACTAGCAGATTCAGGGTCCGGTGAGGGCCTAATTCTTGGTTCACAAATGGCCATCCTCTCACTATGTCCTCACATGGTGGAAGGGGTGAAGGATCCCTCTGAGATCTCTTTTATAAGGCCCCTAATCCTACTTATGAAGGCTTTGTCCTCATGACCTAATCACCTTCCAGAGGCCCCTCCTCCTGATACTATCCTGTTGAGGGTTAGGATTTCAACATATGAATTTTAGAGGACATGAACATTCAGTCCATTACAAGGTGCCGTCATTGGGTAAAACTCATGGAGCAGTGTTTCTAGAAGTGTGGTCTGGGGATCATTCACACCAGAAGCAGCTCCGGATACTGGTTAAAAATGTAAGCCTCTAAACCAAACTCCAGATCCATAGAGAACATCAGATTTCCAGGTTGCAAACCCCAAAATACAGTTTCACTCTCAGGCAGTCCTCAGAAAACCTGGGTGGCCAGAGTTAGATTTAGGGGCTGAGCCGCCACAATGAGGCCCAGACTACTGTGTGAAGCATCTCTTGCTTTCACTCAGCTGAGGTCATAGATTCCACCACAGTGCTCAGCTCTGGAGACCAGAGGTGCCCCTAAAGCTAGAAGCTTCTGCTGTCACTGTGTTTATGAAAAGGTAGTTTTGTAAAGTGCCCATGTCCTCATGTTATTCTTTCTGTTTTAATGTTCGTGCTGGTATATGTGGTTACGTGACTGCTCCTAGCTGCTAGAGAGGATGGGAAAGTGGGTTTTAGCTTCTTCCTCTGGAAGGCAGGACTCAGTGATGGGCAGTTCCAGCAGGTGGAATGTGTTCACATAAAGCTGGGTGGCTGCAAACGTAATCCGGGGGTGTCTCCTGACATAGGAGCTTTGAGAATGGGGCCAGTAACCTTCATTCTAAACAGCCATGCCCGATGATTCTTAGCCATACCACCAAATTTAGTGAGCTGCTTTATTAGAAGACCAGATAGATGGGAAAAATGAGGATCTAGCAGAGATTTTTTTTTTTTTTTTTTTTTTTAGCAGAGAAAATTTTAAGCTAGAGCTGACTGGCTTTCAACTCTGACACTGCTAGTCATTCTAGGTGACAGTGAAGCTTAGGAAATGAATACAGATCCGGGCTTATAAGGATGATGTACAGGAAGGGGAGAGGGGACAGTCCCTCCTTGCCAGTAAACAAGGTTGGGTATTAGAAGGTGGTATGATTAGCAATCATGAACTTCAAAGGAGGTCAATTTATGAAAGAAAGTAAATATTTTTTTGTAAAGTGTAGGTGTAAGTCTGTGGAATACCTTCTTTTATCCCTGACTCTAAGACTATGGACCTAGGAAAGTGAGCACTTAGCACAGTTTGAAAGGAAGAATACTTGTTCATTTAAGATGAGGAGTGAGGTGGTGTTCTAGAAAAAACACTGAGGTGCTGCATATGGAAATTTCTTGGTGATGAAATGGTTCCAGAAATCCTGGGAGGAGTATATGACATACCATATTTTCTTTACAAGACACATCATTATTTTATAATGACTTTTGGGAACAAGGAAGCAGCAGTCCATTAAATGCACACATTGTGAGGTATGTCCCTATGTCAGGATGCTAAAACATATACAAGTACATGTGTCAGAGTTGAAGAAATAAGTAATAGTTGTGAATTATGACACTGGAGGAGGTTGTCAGCTTCTCAATAGTTAGGGATGAGGAGAACCATTTGGAAGAATGTGATAAAAGCTGTGAGGCTTTCAGGGGTGGATTAAAGGCTCATTGGGTGGGTTAGAAGGGAAAAGTGGGGACAAAAAGCAAAGATTATTACCTGGATGCTCCAGTTAGTCATTCAGAGTAAAGCGAGACAAAACCATAAGTAAGATGTCATGCGCAGGATTAGGGGATGAGAATTTGGGCTTTCCAGGGGCTATTGTTTTGGGTCATCTACATGTGGGACACCTTTGGCACAAATGTCTTATAGGTATAGTTTAGCACCTGATGGAGCCAAGGGGTGGGGATACAGGTTGGAAGGAAAAGCAGAAGAAAGAGAGGTGAGACAGAATTTGAACATGGCTGGCTTCACCCTTCCTACCCATTCATTCATTTGTTCATTCATTTGCCCAATGTCCAGGCATTCTGGGCACATGGATGGTTCAGTCTGTTAAGCATCCAACTCTTGGCTTTGGCTCAAGTCATGATCTCAGGGTCATGAGGTTGAGCCCTGCATCAGGCTCTATGCTCAGTAAAGAGTCTGCTTGAGAATCTGTCTCCCCCACCCCCATACCCCACCCTCTCCCTGTTTGCATGCTCTCTCTAAATAAATAAGTAAAATCTTAAAAAAAAAAAAAATCTTAGATTTGGTCACTTCAGGAGTAGTTGAATTAGAAATTGTGTAAACAGACACAAAATTCCAGAAGTTGAGAAGCCTAAGTAATTCCCCATTGGGAATAGGCAGTTTCTAGGGTTGGTTCCAAGGCGGGCAGTGGGTAACAGGGGACAAGATGACTGATATAACCAATAAGCCTTGAGCTGTGCTCAGGTAGCAGCCCAGAGGGTAAGGGAGAGTATGTGCTCTCTTATTGTAAAAATCATTTTTTGACTTTGGAGTGAAATTCACCCAATAGGATATTTCTTCAGGAAATTCAGGTCTTTCTCAACACTGTCATCAGATCGTTAGGCTGTGCACATTTGAACCCCTAAGGGTAAAGTGGTGATAAAAAGCCAGGATATCTAGAATTAGGCTTTAGGTACCAAGAAATAGATCATAGGCCCTAAACCAAGTGCAGTAGTCATGGAAAGCTGTTGATTTATAGGGAAAACAACTCTCTGGCTAGAGATAATATCTTACTTGAAATGTAAGAAAAAAATGTAAACGTAGGTAATTCATACGTACTGACTATTCTTTTAAGAATTATACATTTTTATTTTTTTAAAGATTTTATTTGAAAAAAAGATTTTGTTTATTTATTCATGATAGACGTAGAGAGAGAGGGGGGTGGGCAGAGACATGGGCAGAGGGAGAAGCAGGCTCCATGCCAGGAGCCTGACACGGGACTCGATCCCGGGACTCCAGGATCACGTCCTGGGCCAAAGGCAGGCGCTAAACCGCTGAACCACCCAGGGATCCCCAAGAATTATATTTTAATAGAAGGGGGAATCCCTGGATGGCTCAGTGGTTTAGTGCCTGCCATCGGCCCAGGGCATAGTCCTGGAGTCCCGGGATCGAGTCCCACATTGGGCTCCCTGCATGGAGCCTGCTTCTCTCTCTGCCTGTGTCTCTCCCTCTCTCTGTGTCTCTCATGAATAAATAAATAAAATCTTAAAAAAAAAGAAAAAAAGTAATATCCTAAGTCATGTCATGAGATATGTTACAATGCACACTTCCATGAGCCTGTAGTCTGGGCCTGCATGTACCTCACAGACCCCAGACCCATTGAGGTTTCCAAACTGTGTGGTATTATCACATGTCTTGCTAATTCAGCATTAAGAAATTATAGTAAATGTTGTACATAATCAATGATGCAAGCAAGTTTTTCTCAGATGTAGAAGAAATAGGTTGGCATGCAGGCTTTGTTGCCAGACTAATGGATAGCTTACAGTTCACTCTCATTCCTCCACTTGGCCCTCTAGCTAACTGGCAGCCCCTCCTCTTTTCAGGGACCCAGTTCTGTTCTTCCCTTTCTAATCCCACTTCTGTCTTCCAAACAATGAAAATCAAGATTTGATAATTACGTTATTTATATTTGTGTGCTGATAGCACTGCTAGATAAATTGATTTCAGCAAATAGATTTATTTTTCGACCTTTTAATTTCTAACTGGGGAAAGAGCACACTTTCTCATTGGAATAGCACAGGCACGGAGTGAAGCTTGGGGATTCTCTGTGGAGTTCAATGGGTCCTTCTGTTGCCCTTGAAATCTCAACAAATGAAATAAAGGGGGCTAGCCTGCCTGATTGCCTAATTCGTTACAAGTAAGAAAGATGTATCCTCTCCTGGTTTTAAAGCCCCAGAACACTTCTTTGAGTGAAACTTGAGGGCACATCCAGTATGTAAAGGGGGTGAAAGTAGCTTTAGTGAGTGCGGTGGTGGGAGAACCTAAAGTCCTCCCTGACCACAGGCTCTCCTTGAGAGATTTTTTTCTCCTGAGGTTTGTTTGGGAACCACATCACCAGCAGTTCAGCTGCTCAGTGCCTCTTCTTGCCTGTTCTCTGTAATATGCCCCTTCCCTTCACTTTCTGTGCATGAGGTCTTTTCCCTAATACCATGTGTTGAGGAGAGGGAGCTAGTGTATTAAGAATATGCAGATTATGACCTGCTGAATGAGGGGGCACAAGCCACCCACATGGGGTTGGCATCCGACCTCCCACTTTGGGGAAATGAAACCCATGGGGTCCTTTTGACTGAGGGTGCAGTTTCAGTATACCCACCCAAAGGAAGTAGAGTCACAAGATTTACTTATGTACAGATCCCAGAAGCAAGGGGGCGCAGTGAGCTGGGGGAAGGCAGTCCTGTTCCAGGTTGAGTGAGCAGGAGGTAGAGCAAGGTAGCCAGCACCTATCACTTACAGGGTGGTTGGGGCAGAGGTCATTTAACTTTTTGTGGACTTCATTCTAAGTGGTAATTTTAAAATGTGCCTGGCAAAAGCAAAGCAGGAATTTATGACGGAAATCCTAAACTGAAGTCCTTATCTAAGTATCCAGACTCTGGGTGTGAGCAGGGTTATCATACTTCGAAATGCCTAGGCAGCAACTCAGAAAAACAAAGTTGTTTTTTCAGAAGAACAATAGTTGTTTTTCTCATCACAATTGACCCCATAATGCCTAGACATTAATCTTTAGGGAAAATCATAGGCACTGCCAAGACAGCAGAGATATTACAAGCCACTGGCAGGGTTTTGGTCACCTAGAGCATGAAACACTTGAACAAAGCAAAAATGCCAGTCAGCAATACCAATAGACAAACAGCAATTTAAAATGCTGTCCTTAACCACCACCCCCATTTGTTGGGGTCCAGCCAAGAAAATAAACCAAAGCCCCAGAAAAGGCTAAAGTAGATATTTGATCAAACACTTGGATGAGATTATGGAATATTTGTACCTGTAGGGCCATATTTTATAAATTTGTCTGAAGCATTCCAGAACTATTAATATACATGTAGCAGGTGGGGCCCTTGCCAGCACCTACAGCTCCTTCCCTGGCCAGTAGGTAAGCTAAAATTGAATGGTTATCTAGAACTGTCTGTGCTAAAGAATCATGTTGTTGTATCGGGGCTAGTCTTTGGTGTGATAGCCCAGTGTGTTCAGCAGGGTGGCTGACAGGTTGGTGTTTGTCTTAATAAGTTGTCCTTGTGTGCCAGCACCTATCCCAGTCCCAGTGAGGGTTAGCAGCAGACCTCGGCCCGATGTAAAGGGGCTAAATTCTGCCTGCTTTTGACGTGATGGGGCAGAGTGATGGATGGGGTCTGTTCAGTGTTTTGTAAGGGTAGCTCCAGGGAGATTGAAGTTCACTGGTAGGCGTAGACGGGACTCTTGGGGCCTGGCACGGAGGCAGTTGCTTTGGAGGTTGAGTGATGAAGTGGACATATGGAGAGCCACATGGGTGTGATGGCCCAAGGGCACTGGACCCACAGTGGACACGAACTGCTTAATCAGGGAAGCCAAAATAAGTTGGAGGGTCCCCCTGGATGGTTGGGCCTTGAGGGCCAAGACCATAGGGGTGGTTCTCCTTGGGACAAGGTGTAGATCATACTCATCCATGTGGTGGTGGTGCCTGGGCAGATATGGAAGAGTATAAAGGGCCCGGGGGAGGGGGGAGGGGCTCCTGCCAAGTATCACATAGTGTACTGCAAAATGTCCTGCATGAAAGCAGTGAGCATCAGAGAGGCCCAGCAAGCCATAGGGATGCATGGGGCCCTTCTGCTGGTCGAATGGGAATGGGGTCAGTAAATCAGCTTGGTAGGCCACTAACTTGGAAACAGCCTTCACTGAGCCTGGTAACATGCCTGACAATTATAGCGACCCCCCCGAAATGAGCTCTGATTTCTGCCTATTGTATACAAATATTAAGACTGTTGGAAGGCTTGAATGGGAGGAACCGTCTATTATGTGTGTCCCAGTGGATAATTAGAGAACTATATGGGTGATTGGCCCCCAGAGGAGAGACAAGTTCCAGGGAACTGCTGGGTTTATAGGGCAGCGTCCTTGGCAGTTTCCACTTTCGGAGGTCAGAGTATATGGGACCCCAGATCCTGCTGCCAGGGCTGGAGGATTCTAAGTGGTGATAGCATTTGCCCTCGTGGTGGGCTGGCAGTCTTTTGGAGACCCTACGAAGCCTGAGCAAAGGCTTCAGACTTGTATTGGAGCTGTCTTGGATTAGAGACCCCTGATCTCCAGAGCTGCCCACACAGAAGAGCCTGTTAGTCATTGTATGAGGGAGGAAGCTGAGTCCAGGAGCCGCCCCTCTAGGGAGACTGATAAGGGGCCTGGAAGCCCTACTAGCTGAAGGAGCAGAGGGGCCATTTGCTTTTTTGGGGCAGACAAGATATGGCCTTCAGGGAAATTATCTTTTTCAGGTCTAGCTACATCACTGATGTGGTCTAGTGCCTTTTATGCTGTATACACCTTGTTGTGAGTTGTAACAGTATGGTCTTATAATTGAGGGGGGAGCTTCAAGAAGAACTCCTTAGGGGCACCTGGTGGGGGGAGCTCAGGCGGTGAAACCTCCAACTCTTGGTTTGAGCTCAAATCATGATCTTAGGGTTGTGGGATCCAGCAAGGTGGCTCCCTGCAGTGGGGAGCCTGCTTCCTTTCTCTCTCTCCCTCAGCCCCTCCCCCCATTCATTCTCATTCTTTTTGTCTCAAAAATAAAATCAGTCTTTAAAGAAAGAACTCCTTAGATTCTGGCCTGAAGGGCACCTTCTGGGTTGGAAGTGGTCCTGGGGGCGGGGGGGGGGGGGGGGGCGGTGCTGTGGAAGCATGATATACCCATTGATCCTTCCCAATTTTACATAAGAGGAGGTATGCTTCATCTAGTCTTGTCCACTCACAGTGAACCTGAGCTGTAATAGCTGTGATGGATAGAATGGCCTGGTGCCAAGCCATAGAAACCCAGGTTAGGAGAAGCAGAGCTGCTTTCTCCTTATCCCTGCAGACTCCAGAGCTTGTGGGGGAGGTCTCTTCCTGAGTATCTATTCCCTTTTTTGTTTTCATCTCCTGCCTTGGTAGCTCAATTCATTTGGGAGTGCTGTCGCTGTGGTGACAAGTCTGGAGTCTCCTCTAGGGTGTCTCTAATAAAATAGACCCTCGAAACCTTGTGTTGTTTTTTTGTACAAATTGTGAATTTTGGGGTCTTTGGCCTCTCCAGCCAGGGCAGGCATCTTAATTGCTATAACCAACAGCTGGGAACCAGTCCCAAAGACCTGAGCCAATTAGCACCCTTCTTCACCTTCCCATGGGCAGATTTTTCTAGAAAACCTTGGCAATTCTATCCTGTATAGTTACTTGTCTGTTTCTTTTCACACTGGTGGCTGGATGTCTTGGTTGGACAGATAGTAACAGGGAACACCTGGGATGGAGGTTGCCTCTTCCCTGACTCCCATGCTGCCATCTCCTGTTCTAGTTTATCCCAGCCAACCCTCCCAAGTGGTCAGGATTCGCCTCTACCAGTGCAACATTAGCTGATGTATCCCAAGTCTCAAGAATGTGGCACCAGTGATTAGGCATGTTGATAGGCCACACTGCTCAAGACAGCCTACGCCTTTTGAGCAGGGTTCCTACAAGTGTCTGTTAGTTTTCCGACCTGGGAATTTGGGAGGACCTGCTGCCATGTGTTCAGGGGCCCTACTTTTAGTAAGAATTGGTTTTGCTGTACCATGCCAGGGGTGGGACTCCTGACATCCCATGGGGTTGGGTCATTTGCGACCCAGCAAGGAATGTGGCAGCATAAGAGGTGCTTGCCTAGGCAGTCTTTGCCCACCCAGAGCACCACGGTGCCCCTGGTAGAGTTCATGTGTCAGGGCTGGCTTTCCAAGCCCAACACCCTAGTCCCAGGTGCTGACACCAGAGGCCCAGTGCCAGCCTCCCCTTGGGGCACTAATGTATGGGAACTCTCCTTGGCTCCTAGGACCTGATAGCCCGCCTCCCCTGTCCCTGCCCGGGAAAAGGAGGCAGAGGCCTAGTGTTCCATTTAGCTCATGATGGCATAGTGCTGGGACTGTCATATATGAGCATTGCCAATTCTCTCCAGACCTGATACATAGCAGGGACTTGCTTAGAGACTCATGGGAAATACACCTACCTCAGGCTGGGGCCTGCCAGTGTTGTCTTTGCAGGGGAGTCTGACTTCAACAGCAGCGACAGTTTAGGGTGGGGATTTGTGGCAATACCTGTCTGCCACAGTCCACAGTGGTGCAGGGCAATTCCACAGACTGCCAGCAAGCACTGGTTCCTTCCCAGGGAGACTGAGTGGTTTGGGAGAGGAAGTTAGTAGCTGTTTGTAGCTCCAGGGCATTATAGGGCGATACAACCTGCACCCACAATGCTATCCTCCTTGCCCATTGTGTTGAGAAACAGAGCAGGTATATCCAATTAAGAATACCCAGATTATGACCTGCTGAATACGGGAGCACAAGCCCTCCACGTGGGGTTGGCAGGTAGCTCCCTCAGCTTTCGAGCTCCCATTTTGAAGTCAAACCCGAGGGGTCCTTTTGACTGAAGGTACACCACACAAAGGAAGTGGAGTCACAAGATTTACTTACAGACCCCAGAAGCAAGGAGGTACAGTGAGCTGGCGGGAGGGCAGTCCTCTGTTCCAGGTTGAGTGAGCAGGGGATAGAGCAGGGTAGCCAGCACCTATCACTTATAGAGTGGTTGGGGCAGGGGTCACTTAACTTTTTTGTGGACCTAACTCTAAGTGATAATTTAAAAAGGTGCTGTGGGGAAAAACAAAGCAGGAACTTAAGGCAGGAATCCTGAAGTCACATCCTGATCTAAATGTTGAGGCTCTTGTGTGAGTTCGGTGATCATACTTTGAAATGCGTAGGCAGCTGCTCAGAAAAACAGAGTTGTTTGTCTCCTCAGACTCCACCCCACCCCACTAAATTATTGTTTCTTCTTCCTCTTCTCGCTCTGATCACACTCTCACTGTTTCCAGTGGTGGCAGTCCTGTCTTGGAAGCCTGTCTCCTACCCTCCACCCCCACACCGCCAAAGAGTAACGTTGCTGGTCCCCCTGGCATGACAATGTCTTGCCCCTGGGTCGTCTTTGGCCTCCAGACTGTAAGAGAGGAGGATTTCAGAGGAAGGAGCAATATGCACATAGGAAAGCTGCTAAGGGAGTCTGAGGAATGTGCCTGGTGCAGCAGTTGGAAGGGAGATGAACTCTGGGGGCCTGGAGCATTAGAGAGAGTAGATGGTGGCCTGCCTGTTGAGAAGAGAGCTGGAAGGCTTGCCTCCTCATTTGCCAGTGCATGTGTGTTTGAGATAACAGACTAAATGAGACTGGAGAGAACCGCTGACAATAACGGTGATTGCAGCTGGATCAGGTCCTGTCAACCTGGAAAATAGGCAAGGAAATCGGTGTAACAGCACATAAAGAATCCCAGCTTCGGTGACTTCTGTGAACTGCCTATAATTTAGCCCAATGGCTGTCACGGTAGCAATCATGCATACCATAAATGCATCAGATTTATTGGTGTGAATTTTAATTGATTACGGTGGTAGATACTGTTTTTGTCAGTGGAGTCTGTACTTACACTGACCAGTCTTACATGGTGACCTGCCCTTTCTCTGTGAGTCCATAGATCACTCTTTCCTTTAGGTGAATCTTGTCACAGGAAAGGCTGGGTGTTTGGTTATAAAAGACCACAAACATCGTCAGGAGAACTGGCAGATGTGAGAAGATTGCACATTTTCCCCCCAGCTTACCCTTTGAAATGTAGGCATTTGTATTTTAAAATACTTCTCTCTGGCATGCCTCATGCTTAGCGGAAGCTGCTGGTATTCCTGCCTCCTTAGGGAGAAGGGAGGGATGGGGAGAGAGGCAGCTGTGAAGCCTTAGAATATAGAACAACAGGAGGAAGGGAAAGGGTTCTCTCCAGGAGGAGCTGAGGATTTTGTATGTGGCATCAGGGCCACTGAGGCTCAGACGACTTGAAGAGGGACACTTCATTTGTTGGTACGTATTTAATGAGATGAAGAATGAGACAGAACTTAGTTCGGTAAGTTCTTAGTTCTGTTTTTGATTGAATTAATGGGAATGGCTTTCCATCCAAGAGTCATTCCTATTTCAGTGGTATACAGCAGAAAAGCTACTAGTAAAAACACCTCCAGGAATATACTTGTTAATTCAGAGAGCGAGTGCCTAGTAGGCCAGGAATATCTTAAAAGCCTATAGTTTTCCAGGTTTGCATACAAGGGGATACTGAGTGGGTGCTAAAAATATAAATGTATTGAGTTGTGTTTGCAAATTCTCTCAAGAAATGTGAGTAAAGTAGAGGACAGTAATAACAGCTAATGTATATTGAGTGTGTACCCCTGTGGCTGACGCTGTGTTTGATCCTTCACACGCACCATTTTATCTGGTGGATGCAGCCACACTGGGAGGCAGGTATTACCATCTGCTTTTACAGAGAAAGGCTGAGGCACAGAGGAGTTAAAGTGTCCCTAGTACACAGAAGGTAGGACCTGGCGGCTCCCTGCCAACCTGACTGCTTAATTAACTCTTAGGTACTATGTGCTCATGCTGCCCGTGTCAATGACTTTGAAATTAAAAGTAGTTTAAAAATACTTGAATGAGTTGTAAAATTATGATAAGCCAATTTGTAATGACATGCAAATATTTCCCAAGGATAGTAAAATGGTCACTGTATTACGCAGAGCAAAAAAATTAAACAATTTGGTTTCTGTTTGGCTGATTTGCCAACGATAGTGAAGCAATCATAGAATTTATCATCCAAACTAAAACCGAAAGGGGGTGATACTAACAATTACATGGTGATAACAGTAACACACTGTGTACTGTCCTGGCAACTAAATTATGCTATCACCCCACTGACTGTTGTCTATCTTGCTTCATATTAAAACAGTTCTTCACGTGTTTGACCTTCCAGGGGGAATCCTCCACGTCAACGTAAGTGAAATCAGTTTTGATGAAATTCATCAACTCTTCTCCAAGGACTTAGATATTGAGCCAGGAGGTCACTGGAGGCCTAAGGACTGTAAGCCCAGATGGAAGGTGAGGTAGATTTTCTCATAAGTGATGACATTGTTATTGTGCATTTGAGAAAAAGTGTGCTTGATTCAGAATATATAGCAGAATATATCTGTCTCTTGGTAATTTGAGACCTCAGAATTGTTGTATCTCATGTGTAGG
The DNA here is from genome assembly GCF_048164855.1 of Canis lupus baileyi. Lineage (NCBI taxonomy): Eukaryota > Metazoa > Chordata > Mammalia > Carnivora > Canidae > Canis > Canis lupus. The sequence continues at coordinate 23,559,016 of NC_132843.1, read as the reverse complement.
TATTCACAGTTCCAGTACGATTTCTCAGTGTTACTTGTGAAGACTATAAGCACACCTTTTTGTTTACAACATATGGCTCATGTGTTGTTCTTTGGAGATCCTGGTAATAAATACCTCCTTTGAGATTGGCTTGCAAAGCAGATTTTGTTTTTCCTGTTCCATTGGAAGTGAGGCTGTGACTTCTGTGCACCCCGCTGCTGTCCCTAATGAGTACTGTCACTGGCAGGCATAGCCCCTCCAGCTTCTGGAACTGTGATTTCCAGGTGGGTGTCACACTGGGGTCCCTCAGAGTCTCAGAATCCTAAAGAGGCGGCTCAGAGCTCCCTGTGGGACACACAAAGGAAAACTTTGGGTTCTTCACCTCTATTTCAGAAGACGGAGCACAAGCATTTTATCTTTTTGACGTGTCAGAGTTCTACTTAACGTTTTGTTTGAAAACCTATAAGGGAATGTGTCTGCCTCTGCTGCTTAAAATAAATTGAAAACTATGATTTAAATCAGAGTTGCTCACAGTACTATCAAATTGGCTAGTGAGGGCATATTCCTGTAAGGTGGTGATGTTTGGGTAGGAAGTAACATTTACATAATTCAAGTGAAAATTACATATGATGAAATCAAACGTCCTATCCTCAAGGATGGTGATATAGCCTTAATTTGGGAAACGTTTTCAATTCCTCTTTTCGATATTCGTATTTTGCTAAAATATTTGTCTTTTTGTACACAAAATCACTGCTGAGGAGGAGAATTTAGATAAAAGCCCTCTGACTTTTCTGGCCATGAACTCTTTGTGTTTGAGGAGTATGTTATTTATATCTACATCTCTAACGCAGAGCATGTTATCTTGTCTGAGGTAAGCACTAAACCCAGTTCCGTTGAGTTGAGATTACGAGATAAATAAATGCCTTCTTACAAATGATTAAATAAACGTTTGTGTTCTTTTGCCTCAAACAAGTTGTAAAGCTGCTTTACAGTGGATTCCACTACAAATTTTGGCAAATCATTTATTTAACAGATGTCTAGTCAGATTCAGTTAATAAATGTATCTTCATATTTCATGACTGATTTTTCTCACATTTATATATAAAATAGGGCCTAATTTATACAATTCTACTTTTAAAAAGTGTCCGGGGCAAATAAATTATTTTTCTTCCTTGGGTGATGAGTGTATATATTGAATGCTAATGAGAGAAAAAAAGCATAATTAAGCACAATAGCTATGGAGTAGCGTGGAGGTTGGTCCTCAGCCGTATTTATGTGGGGTGCAGCATCCTGCTCGAGTCTGCATGGTGTACTATGGTAGAATAATTTGGGATTGGGAAAATTAAGTATTCTTGTTCTTTCTTAATTGGTCCTATATCAGACACTGGTTTGTTTTTCTCCTTCTCATTTTCTGGGAGAAACTATACCACACAGACAAGTAATTCCTGTTTAGAGATTTTAGTAGACTGTAAACTCCCTGTGAATGACTGGGTGAGAATATTGAAAGTGGAGTTCCTAGGAGCAATCTAATTCAAGGATCTAAAAATAAGCTTATTTTATTTAGGAACCGTATGGTAATGCTGCTCTTATTTCAACTTTACACAAACCCTTCTCAGAATACAGTTTCTGGTTCTGAGCTCTGCAGCTAAAGAGTGAGAGGAAGTGTGGACATCATTCAGAGATGATGTGTACTTGCCATATTTAACTAATCAAGGACTCTCCCCCTCCTCTCCCTGTCCCCAGCCTGTTAACAATCTAATCATGTCCCATTCCAGTCTTGGAACAAAGCTGAGTGAGAGGGAGAGAAGAGATTACTAGATTTATGTTAAACCTGTGCTGCCAGCTTGATTCTTAATATTTGAGGTTCTTTTTCTTTTTTTAAAAAAATACCAACTAAGTTCATTGATGGCCAATTAATTAGAACTTAGAACTGAGATCTTCTAAATCTAGTGGTTTCAGCAGTTCTCAGGTATTTTTGAACACTGGAGGTCCAAGTGGAAATTCAGCCCATGTAGGAGGTCTTATGGAAGCAAGCTGATTTCCAGGAGGGTTGGGAGAGGAAGATGGTGATGCTTTTTTAGACTTCCGAAGTAAAGTGGTCACCTGTGACATTGCCTTTCCATTCAGATGTCACAACTGCTAAACTGCTTTTGCCTAAAACCTAAAGGCTTAAAGAACCAGGCAGCTGCCTTTGTGCACATCTGCTCAGAGGCATGGGTTCCATTTCTCGTCCCAGGTGACTCAGAGACGAGTCTTCACCACCTGTTCAGAACTACCCAGGGTGTTTGGTAAAAATGACAATTCTCAAACATAATGCTCATTCTGATTCTGTTGGTGGGAAGGGACAAAGAACCTGCTTTTTAAATCAAGTGCCTCCTGTTTGAGAAGCTCCTAGAGACACTGGGAATGGGGGGGATGAGGAAGATGGACCTGAAAGCAGGGCAGAAGATTGAGAGCACAGCAGCTTTGTCAATGTCAGAGACTTGCCCTTTGTCAATGGCAGAGACTCTTGTGCCCTTGGGGCAGATGTGAAGCCGGGTCACTCAGGGACACCATCACTGCTGGTGTGCTTGAAGTGTGAAAGTAGGACAAAAACCTGGGGAAAATGTATGTGGTAAACACTTCTCTTGCTAATCTCCTCATAGTGAGTATAAGAGAAAATAAGCAAGCTTGAAAAATAGGTGCATAAATTCAGTAAGATCAGTGGTTTAAAGTGAGTGCAGACTGAATGGGATAATTTTGCTTGAATAAGAGGCAATGAGGAGAGATTCATGAAGTTGAAGTGTCATTTTGCAGAAGATCATGACCAGATGTTGTGTGTCTCCACTGGAGATGCATCAACAGGAGAGTGGCTCAAGCGGCAAATTAAGGCACACATAAGAAATGGCCTGAAACAAAGGTTATTAAACTTTGAAATATATTGTTACAGAACGCTGAGATCTTCGTTTTCCAGACAATAAATTGTAAACTATTGAGAATGTCATTCCACAGCCACAAGAAGCGACCTGCCAAATGAATTTTAAAGATACCGTTTAGCTTTATTTTAATAAAAACTTTGCTTTAGGCATATTCAAAATATTTGATAACCGTCTCATTAAAAATAAGGACATTTATTTGCTATTAAGACAACAGTTCAGCTTATTTTGAATTTGTCAAGACACTGGTAATTTTTTTTCTAATATTCTATTTCCATATAAGATTAAGAAAAAAGACACCAACTCTTGATATTTGAAATGCTTCATTGAACAGATGACTGTGTTAGGGGCTATGACTTTGTCTTTGTTTATTCTTATATGTTCATCACTCAGCCTAATTGTATTTAATTAATATGGACTCAGCAGCCGTTTAATAGCTTCTTTCCTTAAATATTTATAATTCTCCTCATCTGCTTTATAACTCTTTTACATTATGTCTTAGGCAGCTAACTTGTGGCCAAAATGAGGAAGGGCAAGCTTGACGCTTACTTCTTTCTGCAGAAGTTATCATGCTGTTCACTTCAGATAAGGCCAGTGGTAGGGATCTGTTAAAGCCATCTGACTCCTTGCTCTCCTTTTACTTTTCATAGCAGTTTGCCCACCTAAGAGTGAGTCTGAGGTTCCCTAACCACTTTGGAGTTGTATTGATTTGGGAATTCTGTGACTGCGCCAGCAGTGGACAGGTCCCCCATCGGTGGAGGCTGTCCCTTGCCAGCAGTGCCATGGTACAGGAGGCTGGAGGGGACAGAAGGGCCTCATAGATGTGTGGTAGCTCTGCTCCAGCAGCCTCGTGGTGCTCAGGTTCAAGAGGTGAACCAAAAGGGAATGGGATCCCCAGTGGGACTGGCAGAGAAACCAGAGCCTTTTTCTTTTCCTACCGTGTACTGAATAGAAAACAGTATAAACATGAGAATATCAGCATCATAGCAGCCCTTGTGTCTTTTTGCTATCTCATCAGTATTAGGGGAAAATTAGTGGTGGTGTTTCTAGTGTAGACTCAGTTATGCTAAATTATTCTTTATGGGCTTTTAAAAATAAAGGACCATTTTAATAATTTAAAATTTCTCTCCTTTATGATCCTGGTAACATAAAATACACAAGTAAGAGTTACTATTTTCTGTTGACTGTATCTAATGTCACATCCTGATTTTACAAATAGGATTAGGTCCTAAACCTATGCCCTTTCAGTTATTCGCATTTATTCATTCACTAGGAAAAATTTGATGTAGGTGAAATTTCAGTAAATCATAGATTCAATGTTCCTGCAAAATATTCTGTTATAACCAGTTTAGACTCTATTTTAAAATCAGAATATAGAGTGATGCAGAGATAATGTAATTAGATATATTTTGACTGTTATGTCCTTTGAAAATCCAATGGTTTGAGGATTTATAACCTTAAAAAACAATTTCAACTGGTATTAGAAAATTTACAATTATAATAAACCCAACCTAGCTCAGAAATTGCTAAAAAAAAGTAATATTTAGGAAACATTTCATCTTTTTCAAGGGCAAAATCTAAATTGTAGGGCAACTTAGCTTATATGACAAAGTTTAGATCCAGGAAATAGAGAATTTGAATATGTGATGATTGATAATATTCATTTATTCTTATTTTATATGAACACATTTTATATACATGCTGTTTTTTAGTCTTGGTTTTCAGAGTTCCAATACTTTTTTCCTATTAAAAGAAACATTGATTTGCTGAGAAACTATAATTTCCATTTATGTGTTTCTTCTTTTGTTCTTTAGATTATATAAGAAACACATTTCTTTGGCTATTTAAAAAGGACACATTTCTCTGTTTTCTGCTACTTACATTACCTTTTTTTGTTAAGCTTAATATTTTAATGTAATTTTATTCTCAATTGCATTTTAAACTCAGTATTATCTTACCACTGAAATACATATAACATGTACCAAAAATTTATTTGTGCATTTCGATTAAAGGAAAAATGTCAATATAATTATGAAACTCCTATGTTTTATCCCTTATTTTTCTCAAACATAACTCTATAGACCAGATAAGCCATGTGTAGGATAGTATATACTCAAGTGGAATCTCTTAAATTCAGTTTAAAAGCCATGAATTTATTATTTATGGTCTACTTTAAAACCTAGAAGTTTCTCTTGACACACCCCTTCCCCTCACTCCTTATATCCAATCCATAATCTAGTCCTGTTAATTTACTTCTTAAATGTTTCAAAAATTCATGTACCTCTTCTCCACCTTCTCCACAGTTCTGGCAACCATCACCTCTTGTCTTAGCTAATTATGTTAATGTCCTGTTCAGCTCCCTGAATCTATTTTGGGCTTTCTCTAGTCTCCTCTCCATAGTGGTCTTTGCTATCTCCAAATGTGATTTTGTCACTCTTAATAAATCTTTACTAGATTTACAAGATTTCTCATGGTGTTAGGATAAAGATCTAAGTAAATGAGTGGCTCTCAGAGCCCACTTATGCCCCCCCGCCCCAGGTTCAAAAGACCGTAAGTGACACAAAGGCAAGGGCCATATCTGTTTTTTCTCACTGTTGGTGAGAAAATCCATAAAAGTATGACTTTAAAACCTTCAGAAATTTTTAAGGATAGGTTTTTATCTTTACCTCCAGGGCTTGCTGTTATGTTAATTTACATATGTGACCATTTTGTTTTTAAAGGTGGCAGTTCTCATTCCTTTCCGTAATCGCCATGAACATCTTCCGATTTTTTTCTTGCATCTGATTCCAATGCTCCAGAAGCAGAGGTTGGAATTTGCCTTTTATGTCATTGAACAGGTAAGAATATTTTTTCTTTTTTTTTTAATATTTAAAATTTAAAAAACAATTTTTTTTTAAGAGAGAGCATGTGTGAGGGGGAGAGGGGCTGAGAGAGAAGCTCCAGTGGGCTCCATGCTCAGCACAGAACCCGAAGTGAGGTTCAATCTCACGATCCTGAAATCATGATCTGAGTTGAAATCAAGAGTTGATGCTTAACCAGCTGAACCACACAGGCACTCCCTAGGTGAGAATATTTTTCAAAATGGTACCTAAGTATACTGAAACTTAAACTCTTAGATATGGTAGGATTAAATATGTTTAGCTTAAGGCAAATCTGGTTTTATGTTTGGGTAAATTCTCATTTGGGATTGGGCATGTTATATACACCACATTTTGTTAATGCACTTTGTAAGTTAATGTGCTCTTGTCATTTTTAATCATCATCTCTTACCTACTAAAGTGAAATATTTTTTCAAATTATTCTTCATATTATCAGCTAACTTTTTCTCCATAAATGTTTTTCATATCTCAGCATTCCATATATACAATTTCTTTCAGTCTTACTTGAATTCTTGGAGGATATTTACCATACTTTCAGCTTTTTCCACTTCTATCATTACCTGGTTTTATACTTAAGGTATCATCTTTCGTCATCTTTCTCTCCCACCCACCTCCCAAACACCTAGGGCACTGGCTGGATTTCATCAGTGATTTCTAGGTAGCATTTCTAAAATGGTGCATTTTGTTTGTGTTTCAAATATATTGTCATGTGGATAAGTTTGGTTTTGTCATTGATAACCTCATTCTATCATGATACTCCCACTCTTTACTTACACTAAACATGACTAAAAATGTATTTCCTTACTTATCAGTAGACAGAAAGTGACCTAGCTTCTGTTATTAGGTGTTTCTGGGTTTGTTTTGTTTTGTTTGTGGAACACATTCAAATTTTGTTCCTAAGATTATTATATATAATATGTTATCCCACCTCTTTCGTGGCTCATTCTAGATCTGCTCTTTGCTTTTTGCCTCTCTTTTTCCCCCCCAGGAAATCCTTGGTATTTATTATAACCTATGCTTCTCTGTATGCAATCACCCTGCTAAGGTGATTTGTTCCTGTGCAATGATGCGTATAATGCACATGTGCTTGTTAATCTGACAACCTATACTATGAAAATTGATTCTCTTTAACCTGATAACAAATAAAAGTTTTTAGCTTGTATGGTAGCCATAGTTAAAAACCTCTAGGTCAGTTTTACCAACTGCTAGTTTCCTTTTCTGAAACGTCAGCCCCCTTAGCATGTTGCGAGGTGAGATGTCTGCATCTGGGTTTTTACAGTCCTCCCTCTACCAGCTGAGCTATGGAAGAGGGCACTGGGTTTATGTTTTTAAAGGCATAGTCTTCTAAGAGGCCAGCAGCACTGAATTATTTTGTGAACGTGATGAAGCAACTTTTCCAAAGCAACTAAGATCCATATTTTTATAAACCTCTTATGTCTAAATCTCAGCCTTGATCAATATTAATTCAGGCCTATGTATTTAGTAGTGGGTGGTTTTGAGGTAGTAACATTTTTACCACATATGAAATAGAAGAGTGATGTTTCTGCTGGACTGGTGCCCAGAAGTGCTAAGCATTTGAAGAACAGCTTAGAACTCTGAGTTAAATATAGAAGATTGTACACATATTTACCACTTCCCCTTTTCAAACTCCTAAAATGAGAGTGAAAGAAAAAAGTTTTTTAAAAAAAATTTTCAAACCAGGACAGAGAGATAGATGATTGTTGAGAGATTTCAACACATGTCTGGGAGTCAGGAAGCAGATAGGTCACTAACAGCTCCCTTTATAGAACACAAGATGTTCAAAACCACGTGCTTGTTGCAGGGGATCGTGATTGGCATTGAGTCAGTTTGCTGGACAGTCGCCTGCAGGTCTCGGTACCTGAAAGATGTCACAGATGGACTGAAGCACTGGGCTAAAGTAACAGGACTGTTCAAAAGTCTCACTACAAAACAGTCAGATTCCCAGTTCCTCATCTTTGCTAGTGTTGCTAGGTGATTACTCCATTGTGTCTTATAAAAAATAAAAGTTTATCCTCTGGAGAAACCACATCAGAGGAAGTCCAGACTGTGCTGGCCCAGCTCAGCTGTGGGCCTCAGAGCACAGGGGTTAAGTAAGTTCAGGTGCTGACCCTCGGGACCCTCAGGGCTTCTCTCTGTCTGGTTTTTTGAAGCCAGCAGTGAGGTATGAATCCCCCCAACCCCTTCAACTGAGGCAGGGCAATGAGTAGTGTCTGTATTAGAGAAACAGATTAGCCCCAGGAAAAAGATGCCTAATCTAATATTTAGAAATTTCCAAAGGAAGAGGCTAGCTGATCACTTTATCACCTCCACAAAACCCTTTCCTTCATTCAACAATAGGGATACAGCAGTGAACACGGCAAGGTGAGGCCCCTCATTCTGTGGAGGAGAGATGGGCAATAATAAGTAATTTGTGCTATGTCAGGGAATGCTGGGGACTAAAAGTCAGGGCAGAGAGAGATATACGCTTTTTTATATAGTGTGTTCAGGGAAGGCCTCTTGGAGGAGGTGAAGTTGGGGCAGCCCTGAGTCATGTGATGGGATGTGGATTCCAGACAGGTACATGGTGTGTTTGTGCAGAGGTTGGTGTCCCTGGAGCGGGTGGGGGGGGGGGGGCAATGTTAGGGAGGAAGTCAGAGAGGGTGTGAGAAGCAGATAATGGAGGGCCTGACAGGTTAGGGTGCAGACCTAGGTTCTTGCATGTGAGGCTGGAAGACACTAGAGGGTTTTGAATTGAGCAATGACATGACCTAACGGAGGCTTTGAAAAGATGACTGTGGTGAGTGTAGGCGCAGTGAGGCAAGGGTGGAGAGGAGGGCAGTTAGGGTGCTCTCACAGCTGTCTAGGCAGGAGGAGATGTGGGCTTGCACTGCTGTGGTGATGGAGGGGGAGGTGAGCTGTGGTGGGGTTCGGGCTACCTTGGGTTGAAAAGTAATGTTACTGCTGATGAATCGGATGTGCATTGTGAGCGATGGAGAATTGTCGGCAGTGCCCAAGTTTGTGTCTTGAATGAGAATGTTGCCATTTTCTGGGCTATGAACATGTAGGACACAGGGAGAGGAATGAGGCTTTCAGTTTTTTATTTTAGTTTGGTTTAGGGATTTGCTTGTGCACCTGTATGTGCGTGTGTGGTGTGTTTGAGTCAAGAGTGGGATGCCACAGTCCTTGCATACCTACATGGAGACTCTGCCTAGCTTTTCAGTGCCTCACACTCCAACATGAATGCCAAGGTTTCTCAGGTTTTGAAGAAAGCTTGCACAAGAGGAGACAAAACCAACCCAGCAAGAGGGAGTATAGGGAATAGAGACAGTGAAAGAAACAGAGAGAATCTTAAAAGAACAACAGCTCATAATCAGTACCCACAGAGAGTAAAGATAATGAATCTGCAAACGTAGGCCATCATAAAGGAAGAGTAGTCAGAATAAGGATGTTATTGTAAAAGAAAATGCCATAACAAAATAAAACTTTGAATAGAAAGGCTGGAAGATAAGAAAACAACTCCTAAAATAGATTCAAAACGTAAGAAATTAAGATCAGTCGCTACCAGTATGTCACGGGGGTAACCACTCCCAGCATGGCCTGCAAGGATTTTTGCCTCTGTGGAACCAGGCCCTTGTGTGGTCTCTTCCCGCAATGAATAAGGTCCGACTTGCATCGGTGACCAAACTGCAGAGTGACAGCCTGCAACTTCTGACGCCAGGTCGTGGAAGACATTGCTCCTTGTGCCTCGGTCTCTTGGATGGCTCCCTCTCCGGGAAGCCAGCTCCCAGGTCATGAGGACGCAAGCAGCCTGGTGGAGGGGAAGCCAGCTTGGCAGCAGTGTCTTGCTGGCTGTGAGTGAGCCACCTTGGAAGCCCAGACGTCACGGAGTAGAGATGAGGCATCTGTGCAGTGCCCTCAGAATTCCCTGTTCACAATTGGCAGTAGACTTGCTAATCAGAGTGCTGAAAAAATAGAGCAGAAAAAAACTGGGGAGGGAGTTGGGGGAAAATGACCAAAGAAATAATATAAGAAAAATAAATAAATAATATAAGAAAATTTCCCAGAAGGAAAGACATGTCTTTGGGTTAAAGGGACTCACATGTACACATGAATCAAAGATAGATCCACTGTGAAGTTGGATGAATGCAACTTAAAAAGAGAAGCTCTCAAGAAGTTTCTGTAGGAAGAATTAGCAGTGATTATTCATCAGGGTCATATGAACTTTCTCAGTAATGCTGATAGCTAGAGGATTGTGGTGCCATGCTGTTATAATTCTAGGGGAAAGTGATTTTAAACCTAGAAATTTTTACCCAGCCAAAATGTCAGTCAGGCATGTGGGTAGACTGATGGCGTTTTCAAGCATTCATTATGAAATATATATATAAATATAAATATATATATATACACACATATATATGTGTGTATGTTATTAAAAATATGTATGTTATATATATATATATATATATATATATATTTTTTTTTTTTTTCCCCCTCCATGAACCCTTACGTAGGAAGCTGCTGAAGGATGTACCTCAGCAAATTGAGAATGCCAAGTCCTAGATGATGCTAGGGAACAAAGGGATGATGCCGGGGATGGAAGGGGTGATGTGGGGAATGAAGGAGTAATCCTGGGGAATGAAGGGGTGAGCCAGGGAACAGAGGGGCAGTGCCAAGGAACAGAGGAGAGATACCAGGGAACAGAGATGTGATCCTGGGGAACAGAAGGGTGATGCCAGGGAACAGAGGGGTGATCCTGGGAAACGGAGGGGTGATACCAGGGAACAGAGGGGTGATCCTGGGGAACAGAGGGGTGATGCCACGGGAGCAGAAAGGTGACACCAGAAGCGAAGGGGTGACATTAGGGAATGGAGGAGTGACCCTGGGGGACGAAGAAGTCCTAGGATGAGAGGTACAAGGTCAGACCAGTCCAGACTGGAGCAAGAATCCAGGGCAGTGGCAGTTGGTGTTGGGCTTGAGGGGGTGGAAAACAAATTGATAGATGACTAGATGTGTTTGCATTACATCAGTCATTAATAAGTACAAGGCATATCTATTGGGGCTTTTGTACAGAGTAATAATAGTTACATAGAAAACAGAAGATAGTTATTAATCCCAGTTTGAAAAAGAAAACAGAGTCATGATTCGCTCGGCACTCAGGAAATATTTATGCAGTCCTAATAATATAAAAATTATTGGTTTAGCCAAAAGTTATGATCTAACTATATTGGGAAAATGGATGGAGGGGCCGTGAGTGTGGTGGTCTGAATCCTCAGTGGCCATCGTACAAAGTCAGTAGACAATGTCTGTCGTTAATGAGGCGAGGAAATATCGCAACTCTCATTACCTTGCAATATGGAGAGAAGTACTAGAATAAACCACCAGCGGCGGTGAAATGCTCTGCTTCTGGAAGATGGAGATGGGTTAGACATAGGACAACTTATTTTTATTATAAGCCATTAAGTTTTATGTCCACATTTAATAAAAAACAATTTTTTTAGACCTTCAAGGAAAGGAGATTGTTCACACTGATGTTGATGTGCCAGCAATGACACTATAATTTTTATCCTCTTCCTTTTTTATTCTTCTTTTCATTGGTGAAGAGAGAAGCTACAAAATATAAAGTGATTTCTGTTACCTCAGGTTAGTGCAGGGCTCGGGATGAGAGACTAGTCATTTCTCACTCTGAAGGCAGCCCTCTGGTGCTGCCTGTGTTGTGTAGCTCATTTGCTTTGGTCATCATCCCGTTTTGTTGCTAGTTTGGAAATGGCTTTGAGAAACATGGCAAAGGTGTGGGTAATTGCGCTTTAATTTCCTTCAGATACAGAATGAAGCGATTTAATTGCCATTGCACCTTAATATAATTTTCCTCATAAATAAAGGGAAGTGGCTATTCCATAGGAAGTTGGGTTCTGCATAACAAGTCCCCATTTCCTTGTCCCTTAAAGTGTTCTTGGTCTGTATCATAAGCAAAAATGATAAAAATGGGAAGTGTTTGTTGCCCAGGCATTTTAATATATTTTTTCTTAGTAATAAAGGAAAATGGCTGTAATAAAGGAAGTTGGGTTTTGTGTAATAAGTTCCACTTGTTTTTGTCTCTGAAAATGTGTGTTTATCGTAAGCATTAACAGTACAGTTCGCTCTCACTGGCCTTGTTCTGTAAGCAAGGGCCTACTCCTTGTCCAGTCATAGTTAATCTCATGCTTCTCTTAGTCTTGGCATATATGGAAAGCTTCACTAAAAACTACAACCTGTATTATTTTTAATGGCTTTATATTTTTCTCCTGGTCATAAATGATCTATACTCTGATGTATTTGAGGTAAGACAGAAATGCACTGTAAATGCACTCGATAACAGTGTTTTGTTTTATGTAACCAAAGTACAAAAGAATGTAGTAAGTAAATCTAAACAGTATATTTGAAGATCCTGAAGTGTATTTTTTATTTTATCTAGTTGATTTGGATGTATTTACTACTATTATTTGACTGTGATTCAGCAAGTTAGAAAATCTTAGAAAAAAGTCAGATGACAAAGCCTGACTACATTTCTGTTTTCCTCTGTGAAGACTGGCACACAACCTTTTAACCGTGCAATGCTCTTCAACGTGGGCTTCAAAGAGGCCATGAAAGACAGTGTCTGGGACTGCGTAATCTTCCATGATGTGGATCATCTACCCGAAAATGACCGAAACTATTACGGTTGTGGAGAAATGCCACGTCATTTTGCAGCAAAGCTGGATAAATACATGTATATGTGAGTAATACGCAGTCTTCCTGATATCAGACAATAGCTTTACAATATGGTATCATTGAAATGGTAGCTCTGTTAAGGTGCCAGGATCTAAAAGGGCTCAAAAGCCTAAGAGCATCTTTAGCCCTGCTTGGTCCTCACAGGGAGCCAGGATGTAGTCACTTGCTCACCATCTAGGTACTTCCTCACGCAGGGGTCTGCATGTGGGTCGATGGGAAAGAGAACCTGGGTTCTATGTCAAGCAAATATGGGTTTAACTTCTGGTTGCACACTTACCCGTGATAGGACCTGGTGAGTCCCTTATATATCTGCCTGCTGGTTTTCTTGTCCGTTGGAGTGATAGAGTCCACCCCTAGGGCTGCAGGAGGTCGCACATTCTGGGCCTGCCCTGTGTGCATGCACGTAGCCCTGGCGGCTCCCTTCTGCTTTCCCTTTTTCAGTGATTTGTTTCAGGGCAAGGAACTTGTTTCTAGGTTATAGGTTCTTGTCTTGCCTTTAATAGTAAGAGGCAGACTTTTTTTGCTCTCTGACTGCACATACCTTGAAATGTAAACAGTCAGCGGAGCTGTGACAGTAACTTAAATTGACATTGAAGCATGCAAGTCATTACAGCTTTCATCAGCTGATGGATGTGGAGAAAAGAGAGAGTAGCTTGGAGCAGGGGAGATGTTACCCACATCACAGTTTTGCCTGCTGCCCGACCCACAGAATAGAGGGAGGCAAAGAGTCTTAATGACATGACCAGGTGAATCAGCACTAGAACAGGAAAGGAATGCCCTTTTTTTTTTCTTCTGGTCATTATTATTAGAAAACCTTTTCTTATTATTACAGTGTCTGAACTCCCAAGTTAGGCGTTACTACAGGCTTGGGGAAGATCATCCAAGTTCAGAATCTGATTTTTAGCCCTGGTTCTTGGAAATTCGGTATTGATTAGGCCACTAGAGTCAAATTAGATTCAAAGTAAATGGTTTTCACCAAAAAAAAAAAAAAAAGTCATATGTGTCATATAAACTAAGAATTCTCAATTAACTTTTCTTACTTGAAAAGGTTAAGTATTAATGTAAATGATGCTCATATCTACCTAGATTAATCCCAGGGTTAGTAGAATATCTTTGAAGTTGGAGTCGAAATTAGAATGCAGCTTAGGGAGAATGTCGGCAGACCAAGGAATAGGGCTGGTAGTGGGAAGACTTCAGGCCATGGGTGAAGCCTGATAGAGCATCCCTGTCCCATAATGGCACCCACACTCTGACGGCTAAGGACCAGAAAGCTCCAGTCCCCAGATTTGTGACTCTCTCCTCTCAGTCAGTGTGAGATAAGTACTACTGGATTTTTTGTTGAGCTTCTGTTTTCTCTTTAGTTTATTTGTTATGCCTTCATTTTGCCTAATACTGAATATAGTGCAATTGGTTGTTTTCATTTAAGCAGAACAATAAATGGAATTAATATGCTTGCCAATGTATACATGTTAATGAAAGCACACACACACACACACACACACACACACACACACACATATCCATATTTACCTATCTACTGATCTTCGCTTTCTCCCAAACCACTAGCCTGGGGAAGAATACTCTAACTAGCATGGGAAACCCAACAGTGCCCTGAATGCTTATTCCCAACTGGGTTTATAACTAGAATCCTTACTTCCCACACGTAAGCCTCTCCCAGTCTCCTGGGACAGTGTGATTGTCTTTGGGATCAGTATTGCTGTTACTGTCTTTGGGTGCCTTTGGCCCACAGTGGGCCAAGATTGCTTTCTTCTATACCAGTGAGTTCCGTGCAGGAGCTGCTTCTCCTACCCTCTGTGACCATACAAGATCTCAGCTAGCACACAGCACTTCTTCCCCACGGGGAATGGGGTGAGAGTCCTCCAACAAAAAAAATTGAGATCTGCTGTCTCCCTTCCTCTGAAGCAGCTTTGCTCCCTTAAGGCCAGATCTCCCTTAGCATGAGCTATATAGATGCTGTGCGTGGTCGTGTGTTCCCTGCTGCCTCCCGCCCCCCTCAATTAACCTGACCTCGGTAAGGGCTCTGGCATGCAGCTTCCCAATAGCACATTTGGGGCCAGAGGGATTTATTCAGGACTGAGTGTAGGGATGCTATGTTGAAATCAGAAAACCAGTCTATATCTACCTGAACAACTTAGTCTGACAAATTCCTCGGAGTACGAGTTAGGGAAAGGTAAGGAGAATAAAATCCAGATTTAAAAATGTAGTAGTCATTTCTCAGAAAGAGAGACTGTATGATCTCACTTATATGTGGAAACTAAAAAGAAAAAAAAACAAACAAACTTAGAGATACAGAGCACAGATTGGTGGTTGCCAGAAGTGATGGTGGGGGGATGGTGGCTGAAGTGGGTTAAAAAGTACAAAGTTGAGGTTTCAGATAAATAAGTCCTGGGGATGTAATGTACAGCATAGTGACTAGAATTAACGATGCTCTACTGTATATTTGAAAATTGCTAAGAGAATGGATCTTAAAAGCTCTCATCACAAGAAAACAAAAACTTTTTAACTGTGTGTGGTGACAGATATTAACTAGATTTATTGTGGTAATCTTTTTGCAATATATAATGTGTGAAATCATTATATTGTACACCTAAAATGAATCCAATGTTCTGTGTCTATTATATCTCAATAAAAAAGTCATTTATCCAAATATTAGAACATTACAAAAATAAATATATTTGTAAATTTTCATGAGTATTATGATATCATGCCAAACAGGTATGATTATTACAGGAGCAGGCAGCTAGTCATTTCAAAATTAAATGCTAGGAAAAAAAAAATTAAATGCTAGCATTGTATTTATCAATTTCTATTTATCCTGGTTAATGTAATAAATAACACATAATTAAGTTCAATTAATTTAGAACACTTCATTAGCTTAACAGCATCTAACATTGCATTGATAACTATTGATATATTAATCAAGTTTAGTGTGGTGTGGAAATCGTATGCATTTTTGAACACTGGGTTGTGAGTCTTACAAAGGAACAATACTGAATATTAAATTTCAGTTATCACAAGTGTTTTACCTCACACATGTAGATGTTTCACTAGACTGTGAAAATGTTTTCTTTCTTGGTGTACTTTACATTTCCCACAATATGATTGAATCGGCACAATTGTTGATATGGAAAGTATGCAAAGGCGCTGTGAGACTGAAAACTCCATCTCAGATGGCAGACTGCTCGGATCTCATGTTTAGAAATCTGTGTTCTGCTTGCTTCTTAGTCTACCATATAAAGAATTTTTTGGTGGTGTAAGTGGCCTGACAGTGGAGCAATTCAGAAAGATCAATGGTTTTCCTAATGCCTTCTGGGGATGGGGAGGAGAAGATGATGACCTTTGGAACAGGTATGTTGAGGTACAAATTGCTTGGTCATTGAATTTGTGTCGGTTTCCTTTCTGTTAGTTAAATTGCACTTTGCTATTCTGAGGAAGGATTTTGGGGGCTGGAAAATGTTTGAGGTTCCTAAATCTTACTTTGTGCTTCTGCCTTTCTTCATTAAGAGTGCCTTCTGAAATTATGGACAGCTCTCCAATGATAGCATATTTTTTTTTGCATTTCAAGTTGAACTCACATAATTTTTATGTCACTTTATTTTTTTATTTTCATGTATTATAGAGTTCACTATGCAGGATATAATGTAACAAGACCAGAGGGAGACTTGGGAAAATATAAGTCTATTCCTCATCACCATCGAGGCGAAGTCCAGTTTTTAGGACGGTAAGTTTAATATCACCTTCAGATAACAAGGTTTCAAAATTATTTAATGTATGAAAGTTTTGTTAAAAAAAAAAAAAAAACATTGCAGCCCCCAGAAAATCGCCTGCAGGGAATTTTTTTTGTTGATTTTATTTTTCTTTATAGAAGTAAAATATTTTTGTGCTTGTTTTGAAAAGATATACGTATATATTTATGTTATGTTAAAGAGCCCAATTAACTATTTATATAAAAAGTATTTCCTTAACATAAAACATAGTATTTCATAAAACATTTATTTCTTAAGGATGTCTAAATTGTAAGTGTACAAAATGATTTTTTCAGGAGGCATTTTTAAGACTAGTAAAAATGCTAATTTAGTAATGGTTTAGAAAGATTTTTAAAAATAAAAAAATTTTAAAAAAATTTTTTAAAAATTAAAAAAATAAAATAATAAAATAAAAAATAAATAAAAAAGAAAGATTTTTAATTATGCGTGACAAAAATTGAAAAAGTTTTAAATGCTGTAATTATAAGAATGACCTTGAGCGAGCGTATTTGTTGTCAGTTTTTCTTTTTTGAATGTGTTAATGTTATTTTTCACTTTTTTCTCTAACCCTATAGGTATAAATTGCTAAGATACTCAAAAGAGCGTCAGTACATTGATGGGTTGAACAATTTAATATATACGCCAAAAATACTGGTTGATAGGTTGTATACAAATATATCTGTAAACCTCATGCCAGAGTTAGCTCCAATTGAAGACTATTAAAAGAAATAGCTCTCATGGCAAGATCGACCGCAATGCTGGATCATAAACTTGGAGCATACTCTTCCTGGAGGTCAGTGAATGGATGTGTCACAGTGCCCCGATCTGTGCGAAGAAGAGCCAGCAGTCCTCACTGTTTACAGTGTGGGATAAGATTCGATCACCCATCCTCTTCTCTGAGACACACCCCCATGGCAAGCACGCAGAGACCCGATGCCATTGCTGAAATCTGGACGTTGAGAGAGCTCCCTACAAAGAGAAAATTTTTATACTGAAATATATAATTTAATTCAAGAGAATGCTTTATTTCTGTTTAAACATGTTTTGTATATATGTGATGTAAATTAATGTGTTCAAATTGTTGGAAAAGAAGGTGTGTTGCAGTTTTGCATGTAATTGGTTATGCCTTTATTGGACTTTTATAGAATTTTTTATTTGCATGGAAAAAAACAATGCAAATCTATGTCACTAAAAAAGGTTAACCCTTGTGTGAAATGAAGGAACTGTCAATAATTGACACCCAACTACTAAGTAAACTGTTATACTAGTTTTGAGCTTTAGACCTTCAGCCTTTTGTGTGGAAGAAGTCACAGCTTTCTTAGGGTCTTAAAGGGTAAGAAGAAGGGACGTAAACTGCTTTTCTTCCTACCAGGATTACCTGTTTTTTTCCTTGCTTGCAATCTCATCAGATTTTGCTAAATCACAACCATATTGTTTATGCACATTGCATGAGTATTACCAAGAAAATCTTAAACGTTGGGATGTAACATGATATAAAGGACCTCTTTATGTTAACTGTCTTTCATGTATCTTTGGTGTGATTGTCGGGGATTTCATGCCTCAATGTTCTAGCAGCTGTGTGTGTTTGTACACTGTATTTTTTTTTAATTCCTAGTGAACAGCACTTTTATTATTTCTAGTTCAGAAGAGCCAAAAAAACAATATCATTTAAAAAAATCAAAACAATTTTTTTTAAAAGAATGAGCTATGGAAAACCCAATAGTACCTATAATATACAAATGAATTATACTATTAGAGAAGAAATTAAATGTTCTATTTTTATGAAGATAAAAGCTTAGTAGATAAAAACAAATTTTAAGTTTAATTCTCAGACTCATAGACTTTCAAGTTTTGAGGGGAACCTTTAATGTCAACCAGTTTTATTAGAACTATATTTTTTTCACTTTTAAGAAATTACATTTCTGGTATCCTTAAAATTGCCTCACTGAACTAATTTAATAGAATTATATTAAAATATATAATCAGTTATTTAAATGCACTGATGTAATAGGACACTTCTCTGAGAACAGGTCTCACTACCTGACATCCAGGATATTATTTTATCTTAAATTCAGATGAAGTTCTCATGGCAAAACCAAACAATATCCTTCCTTTGAAAATTGTCAACTATAATTAACCAAAGATTCTAGGAAATACCTTGATATTTTCACAAATTTAAAACAAAAAATTATGTATCTATAAAGTGAATCTTCAAAAACAATGAAGAACAATAGAAATCTATCTATGCGGGATGTTGGGATCATATTTGCCTCATGGATTATTCATCTAAAACAGAAATGTGGTTATTTATCTCAGGTTTAAGTTTAATTTTGAAGTATCAATTTTTATGGCAGTTTTGGTAATACAAATGACCACAAGCCAAATAATAAAATAATTGAAGTTCTTACACTTTGAGAAAACTGATCAATCTCCCTTATGATACCAAACAGAATTTTCCATATTTATTTCTCTAGAAGTAGTTCCCAAATATTTATCTTCCTTTTTTTTTGGTGGTATTCAAAATCACCAAAAAAAATCAAACCTTCTGAAAAGTAAGAGATTTGTTCAGAATTTGTATATCTGTTCATTTTGGTCTCACAGCCAATACAGTTTTTTTAATTTGGTGAAATGAAAGGAGGTTGGGAATGTTAACATTTGTGATCACTAACAAGATAGTGGGGGCATAGGAGCATAATTAACCCAATAATAGTTAAATATTTTTTTAATACATATTTTAACTGTGGGGAAAATTAGGGCTGTTTCTGAGTCTTATTTGTAAAACATATTTTTTGCTTTTTGATGTGGAGCTGCCCACATTTTGGAATCCTCATTGTTTTGATACACATTTAACAGGTTCAGAAGAACTCAGTTCTACTAGTATCTGCCTTATTTTCTTGGATTAAGTCTAATAGCAATTTTTGTTTTATGAGTGAGCCATGTTATTTTGCTCTCTTTAGTTTTGAATAATATATGTCATCCTGTGAAAATCATCTCATTAGTTTGTTTTTTCCCCTTTTTTGTTTTGTTTTGCTTTTTAAGTGCACACCTAAAATTGATTTTTGCCTATAAAGAAAGACTTTTATATGTTTTCTTAAGAGTGATAGAGAGCTTTCTTTGGTCAGTTATCTTCATTTTATGAAAATAAATCTATTCCATAAAAATTAACGAATACATTGCAAATGCAAATTTCTCTTTATTGTTACATTTGGTAGATTTCTTAGTGAACATGTATTGATTGCCTACTCTGTATCAAGTGTGATGCGAGGTATGTCAACAGAAAAAGTATTTTATTTCTGAACAAATAAAATCAAGTTGAAACCTAAAGTTATGAAGACATCCTCTGATAACTTATCAGTTGTCTTTCTTAGTTTCAAGGTCAAGGAATATATGTATGTGGACATGGAGCTATTATGAGGTCCCTAAGGCACTAACTGGGAAAGTTACATAGTGCCTTTCAGCTGGAGAGAGAAGTAATGATTAATGGGCCTGTTTGTAGAAAAGAGAGGGAAAAGTGTACACATGAGTATTTTTTTAAATCTACATTTAAATTTGTATTTTGTGAAGAGGTGTTCAATAAGAAAACTTATTTATAGTATTATGCAAATACATAATTATGTATTAAAAACTTGCTTAGACTCCTTTTCCAACCAAAATATTGATATCCATTTTAAAACAAAATGGAAAAATAACCAATACAAGATTGTCCTTCTTTTGGAGGCTTCCTACAAGTGAAAGCAGATTTGTGTCATTTTATTTGGCCTCTGCTTGTATCTGTTATATTTCTCTGTGTACTTTTCAGACAAATATTAGCGCTCTAGGTTTATTGCCTTGTATTTGCAAGTATGCCAATTGAGAGATCTCAAGTGGCCATAGTGTTGTTTATCAGAAAGAGGAAGTGTACTTAAGATTATTTTATTTATTAGATCTGAAAGGCTTCTACATAAATGCACTGAAATAAATGCTAGTAATTCTTGTACTCCCATTTTTTTTTCGCTTCTCATGGAAATGTTTGTACTTTTTTATCATTGTCTTTTATGAAATATAATGTTCTAAAGACTCCGTGTGCTACTGTAATTATTTTCGCTCAGGAACTTTTTTGGGGTTATCTGGGGTTTTGTTGTGTTTGTTTTCCTGATTTTGAGGTGAACTGTTGATGAATACCATGGTTGTACTAGGATGGCAACAGCGGCCTAAGGGGACCACTGTATCTGTCTTTGCAACAGTTTTAGTTCAATACATTTAGTGATCTCCTCATACCTTTAACTCCAAGAAGACACAATAACATTTAAATATTTTTCATCAATACAATTAGTAATCTAGTGTATCAAGGAGAATGTTTAAGGAGTTGTTTTTAATATTTCTTCTGCCTACACAACTTGAGTAAACTAAGCTGGTGTGTTGCAGTCAATCCCCTTCTTGTTTTCCAGGTATCAAGTAGTAGTGAAGATCTTTAAGGCAAATAATACCTAGCGACTAGATTTGTAACAGGGCCTGGAATGTGAGATCATGACTTCTGTCAAATTACTTATGTAATAAATTCCAAGTATTATTAGTATTATTAATTTTATGCATAGTATGAGCATAGTATGAGCTACTGGGATGTTGATACTGTATGTCACAAAGCCAATTATGAAATCATAACCATGTAGTCATTTAAACCATGCAGAGCCGTGAAATCGAGTTGGTATAGTCTGGCCCAGGTCTCTACCTATGATATTAATGTGTCCTCTGATGAAACATACCAACTCAGTTTAATGTTCTTATATATGGATTTTTTTTTTTGTCCTGTCTTAAACATGTGGATTTAAGGTTGTGGAGATACTCTAGACCCCAGTTTTCTTTAGAGAAGGCCGTGCTTCTCTCTAGAGAAGAGCATTCACTGTATTGCTCTTAATTTAAGTGACTTCAGAAAACATAGTGCTGTATCACTCAAAATCATACTACAATTAAAAGAAAAATATTATATAGGCTGTAAAAATAAAACTTGTTATCTCTCTCAACACATTCCTATAACATATTTTGGTGGATCAAAATTCCATTGCTAATTTCACCCTCCTAACTCCCATCACTTGAAATCTATGCTCTGGAGGACGTCCAAGGAGTATCAGACATTACCTACATTCACGGAACTGTCTTCTGTGGGTAAAACAGACACATGGAAACAACTGAAAAACCTGCATACCATCCTCTGAGGTGCACAATTGTGTCCTTTGCAAATGTTGGCTTCATATTTCACTAATGCAGTTTTAGGCCAATAGAGCATCATTGTAGGAGAAGTTTTTCCCAAGGCATCTAATATTTCTTAGCTATAAACCCTATGCTTCAGAAGGATAATTGAGATCATTGTCTACAATGGACCTTGTCTACATTGTTGTCGACAATACAGTTAACTTTTATATATTTATTTTTTAAAGATTTTTAGAAATTTATTCATGAAAGACATGGAGAAAGAGGCAGAGACAAAGGCAGAGGGAGCCAGCCTCCCTGTGGGGAGCCCGAGGCAGGACTCAATCCCAGGACCCCAGGATCATGACCCAAGCCAAAGGCAGACACTTAGCCACTGAGCCACCCTGGTGACCCTACAGTTAACCTTTAATAGGACTGTGTGGAAGGCGGTGTTTATAAGCAAAGACTCTGGAAATCAGACTGACCTGAGTTTTAATTCAGAGATTCCCTCTTTATTCACTGTGACATTTTAGCACAATTTTAAACCCCTGGGGTTTTCAGTTTCCTGATCTTTCAGTTAAGGATGATAGAAACTACTTGAGGATTGCTGAAGAGCTAATCCCAGAAAAATGAGCACAGCACCTGACACGCTGAGCAAAAACTTGGTTTATATTACATAAGTTTTCAGCTCAAGGGCAATAAGCTTTTCTTTCATGCAAGTTACCTTGGATCATATTCTTTAATGACACTGCATTTTTTGGTCCTATTAGGAAATGAAATTAGTGATGACCTTATATATGATGATGTCTGTAAATAATTAGTAAAACTGGCAAAGGCACAAAATTAAGTTTTAGCAGTAATAGTCATGAGGAGAAATGTAGCAATTGGGAAGGCTGCATTTGCTCAGAGGTTGTGTGATTTTAGGGAAGCACCTATTAGGATACTTTGCATATGGTAGGTATTCAGTCACTTGTAGCTTCTCTCGGTACCGTTCCTGAAAAAGTTAAATGCCATGGGGAACTGGACTAGTCTTTCTCTCCTACCTTGGTGTTTGGGCTTGGCATTTTCACCTATTTCCATCCCAGTTTCTTTGGAAGACCCTTCTTCCTCTGCTTTCTTTTTATTTTTAAAAGATTTTGTTTATTTATTCACGAGAGACAGACATAGCCAGAGGGAGAAGCAGGCTCCCCGCAGGGATCCCAATCCCAGGACCCCGGGATCACGACCTGAGGACAGACACACAACCATTGAGCCACCTAGGTGCCCCTCTTCCTCTGCTTTCCATTCTTTCTCCTTTCTCCCTCTCATTAGTAATTCGCTTTCTCAGACCACTGTCTAACATTGTGCAGTAGAATGTTCTAGGATGATGGAAATGTTCTGTGACTGTGCTATCCAGTATGATAGCCGCTAGCCACATGTGGCTGTTGAGCACTTGACATGCGGCTAGTGTGAGCAAGGAACTGGATTTTTTATTTTGTTAAATTTTCAATAAATGTAAATAGCCACATACAGCAAGTGATCTCTTATACTCGCGGTGCTTTAACCTCATGGTCTCCGAGGTACATGCAGGAGACTCTCAAGCCAAATGTCCAATTTAGAACTCTTAGCTCCTGACCCACATTATCAATTATGGGTCATCTCTACCTGCTTGTTCACAGAAGTTAAAACTCAGCATGTCCTGGGGCACCTGGGTGGCTCAGTGGGTTAAGCATCTGCCTTTGGCCCAGGTCATGATCCCAGGGTCCTGGGATCGAGCCCTCTGTCGGGCTCCCTCCTCAGCGGGGAGTCTGCTTCTCTCTCTCCCTCTCCCTTTGTCTGCCGGTCCGCTTACTTATGTGCTCTAAGTAAATAAAATCTTTAAAAAAAAAATAAAACCCATCTCAGCCCGTCCTAAGAGCAATTTATCATATCCACCTTCAAAAACCTAGTCTTCCTCTTGTTTTACCACCCACTCAGTAACTCAAGGCCAAATCTGTGAGTCACCTTCCCCTTTCTCCTCTGTACAATCGACATTAGCTCTATCTCTGAAGTCCCTCTCCACTCTACAGGGTCTTTTGTTTTCTGCAACAACTGCCTGGATCCTCCTAGTCGTCTTACTGCAAAGGTATGCCTTCTGTTTTGAATCTCTCTTCCATCTTGCCACACAAACACACACACTCAAAATGTCTTTTGAAATACTACCTTGCTTTATATCTCTCAGTGGCTCCCCATTGCCTACAGGAAAAAGGTCCGAATATTTCTGCTTCTCACACCAGGGCCTTAATGATCTGGCTTCTGCTTGCCTCTGCAGGACGGACTCCTCATCTCTCCTCCCTCTTGCACCACTTTTCATTCTCCAACTGCCTGGGAACTACTCCAACTGGTCTTTCCTACCCCCATCCACTAGCAGATCTCCTTCATATCTCTTAAGACTCAAGCTCCTGGGGCACCTGGGTGGCTCAGTTGGTTGGGTGTCCAACTCTTGATTTTGGCTCAGGGTTGTGAGTTCAAGCCCCACATTGGTTTTGGAGCTTACTTAAAAGAGAGAGAGAGAGAGAGAGAGAGACTCCTCCGGAAGCTGTCTCTGGCCAACCTAAGTAAAATTTGCCACTCCCTCCCTTGCACTCCTACCCTCCAGTACTACACTATTAAAGCATGTCTTATGCTGTTAAATTTGTTTAAGCATTTTCTTTTTCTCCCAAAGACTGGTAGCTCTTTGAGGGCAGTGGCCTGTGGCATTCATTTCTGTATACCCAGCATCCTGCACAGTGCTCAGGAATGAATGATTCTCTCAGGGAGACACTATTTGCCATCTGTTAGCCCTGAACAGTCCACAGCATTCTAAATTACTGTGCTATTTATACATATGCCATACCTACTTATGAAGCGGTGTTCAGCGGGATCAGTGCCTTAATCAGGACTATTCAGTGCCATCATCAAGATGTAATCCCACCTACCTACACGTCTACCTGAACAGGGAGCCAGGCCCATCTTTTCACTCAATATATTTTTAAAATTTAAAAGGATTTATTAAGCTTTAGAAAATTAATATAGGGTTGCCGGGGTAGCTCAGTTGGTTAAGTGTCTGACTCTTGATTTTGGTTCGGGTCATGATCTCAGGGTCATAAGATCGAGTCCCAAGTGATCGGGCGCCACACTCAGCAGGGAGTCTGCTTGCTATTCCTTCTTCCTCTCCCTCTTCTTCTGCCCCTCCCCACCACTCTTTCTCCAATAGGAAACAAATCTTTATTTTTTTACATTTAATTTTATTTAAATTCAATTAATTAACATATAGGGTATTATTAGTTTCAGAAGTAGAGAAAAATCTATTTAAAAATTACAGGTTAGTGTATAAAAGAAATAGAATAGTGAAGAATTCATTGCCAAAATAATTTATTAAATTCAAAAACAAAAAACCTGGAAAGTGAAAGTCACCCTTCTCATAAAATAAGTGTCACAAGACACTACTGTGTTGATGGAAGAATGAGATGCTGGAAACACGTTTGACTTAACACCAGAGAGAAGGTGTTAATTTACCACTGGAACATAATTTCTATCTGAAGCAATTTTTAAAATGTATTTAGTTGATTTCCGAGCAGTCATCCCTTACACAGTCATCCCTCCCCTTCTCCCTTTCTTCATCTATTTTTCCTTCTTTCATCTCTTCCACCACCACTGTTGTTAGAATTAAAAAGAAATCCTGATGGTGATTCGTTTCCCTGGAGTCTTCATGTTCAGGCCGAACAGGGTCACTATGGAAACCGGATTTCCCCAACATTATTCTCTTATTCCTTGACCTTGTATAAATGTCATTTGCATGGCATAATTATGTAGTCTTTTAACCTGTCTGGCAACTTCTGGCAGCCTTGTTTCTGGTCTCTCCAACCACAATATGCCCGGGCATTTATTAAGCACCTGCTATGTCAGGCGCTGTGCTGTGCTGGGAATGTGAGAGTGAACAAGGCAGTTCCTTCCCCCCCAGGTAGGCTAGAGTCAAGCAAGGAAATGCTTGCCAAAGGCTTCTCATGGAGGCCACCCTTTTGCCTCTAAATATTTTATAACCTACTTGGAAACCCAAATAGAGGAATGGACAAAGGAATGGACAAATGGACAAACAAAATAGAGGAATGGACAAGACAAATGTCTTGTTTCTCAGACAAGTCTGGTAGAAGCGGGGAGTTCCCAAAGAGTTGCATCCACAGGCTCTGAGGGAGAGCATCCCCTCCACTGTGGAGAGGGTCAAAGTGGAGGGTGTGGGGGACAGGGTTGTGGCTTGCGGGTGGAGAGGGCCCTGGCTTTTCTGGAGTGCCTTCTGGAGAATAGACTGGTATGGTGGAAAGCTCTCTGCCTGAT
Source organism: Canis lupus baileyi (assembly GCF_048164855.1). Taxonomy (NCBI): domain Eukaryota; kingdom Metazoa; phylum Chordata; class Mammalia; order Carnivora; family Canidae; genus Canis; species Canis lupus. The sequence continues at coordinate 23,533,231 of NC_132843.1, read as the reverse complement.
GGCTTGCACTCTTCTAGGCTCTCAGGCTACAGAGAACAACAGGCTTTGGTGCGGGGGGCAGGGGGGTCTGCTCTCAGTATTTCTGGGCTGCAGGTACCTCTAGCACTCAGGCTGCCATACTGAGGAAGCAGGAAAGAAATTCCCAGAACTCACACCTGGGTTGTGTCTCATCAAGTCCCCAGGTCCCCTGGGAGCTGGCTTCTTTTATGGTACCTTTCAGTCCACTGGTGGGGTTTCATCGTCGTTTGGTGATTAATTGGGAGAAGTGAATGGAGTGCATTTACCCGCGTTTCTCTGGGCTCAGAGAAATGTCACCTACAACGGAAGGTCAGGAACTGTTTTCTGTATCTTGACCTTGTCGGTATGGTAGCTGTGACATGGCATTATAACTGCGTGCAGGACTGGGAAAGGGAACAGCATCTCTCTGTATCTTTTCTTACAACTGCACGTGAGTCTCCAAGGGCCTTAGAGTTAAAAATTTTATCACCAAAGAAGTAAAGTGCCCTCCATGAAAGATGATCGCCTCTACTCACAGTGAGAGAGATGCAGATGCAAATTACCTGGACGTACCAATTCTGACCTATCAGATTGGCAAAAATCCAGAAGTCTCACCGACGTGATTGGTGAGGCTGTGGCGAGCCAAGTGCTCTCATACATAGGATGGAAAATGTCACAACCCCTGTGGAGGAGGATTCAGAAATATCCAAAAAAATTACTAACGCATTTATCCTTTGCCCCAGAAATCTTTTTCAAGGCATTTATTCTAAAGACACATTTCTACAGATATGAAACAACATGTATACAAGTTTATTCGTGGAGGTGTTATTTAGAAGAGCAAAAGATTGAAACTAAGCAGAGGGAACAGGTTGACTAATCACCCACACACTGAAGCACTTGCAGCCATACGAAAGTGGGAGCATAGATTCTATGTTCTGATTGTACTGGTTTCCAGGCTAATAGTGGCCTGTGGGAAAAAAGATAAGGTTCACAACTATATAAAAGGCTACCTTTTGTGAATGAAAGAAGGGAAACTAAAAGTGTATGTGTGTGTTTGCTTCTTTTTTACAAGAGTCAATGGCAGGATAATAGAAATGGTGGTCTATGTGGGGGCGGGGGTAGGGTGAAGCCCACAGGGCTGGCAGTGAGACTGGCTCTTAATTTTTTTTAAAGATTTTGTTTACTTATTCATGAGAGACACAGAGAGAGGCTGAGACACAGGCAGAGGGAAAAGCAGGCTCCCCACAGGGAACCCTATTTGGGACTCAATCCCAGGACCCCAGGATCATGACCGGAGCAGAAGGCAGATGCTCAACCACTGAGCCACCCTGGTGTCCGAGACTGATTCTTTAAGTGTGATTTTACATAGTCAGGAAATCTATTGACACTGGAATTGTGTCAATGTTTTTACAAAGTCAAAAAATTGAATTTAAAGCAAACCCTAAAATCGATTTTCAACAAGACAAATTTAAAAATGTATTTGGGCAAAGCAGAACAAATGTTGTCTAGTGATTTTGTTCTTCATTAACTAATGATTAACCTTAGCAAGTAGAAAGAAAACAATTCTTGTTTGATCACTGCCGCATTATATAAGTGTCACTAATACCATGTTTCAATGTTATACAGGCTCTTCCCATTCTTCCCATCTTTACTGTGCATTTTTCTTTTTTGTAGACAGTGTACTTTGTATTCTTAATGTGACAAATGTAATAACTTCTCTTTTGTAGCCCTTTCAGGGGGCTTAGCAGCTCTGCCGGTGGTCCTTGGCCAGAGAACCTGCCTTACCCACCTCCTCGAAGGAGGAGTTCCACGGAGCGCCCTCTAGCTTTCCTGGCCACTGCTCCCTGGACGAAGGGTAGAGCCTTGCTCAGAGAAAGCACAACAATACGCAAACCAGACCAACTAGATTCTCAGAAATCTGAAGAGACACGGGGACTGAGGCAATTAAATTGGGGTGGAGATCGAGGCCAAATTTCCTTCCATGTGGTTAAATGAGCAGAGAAGTGGGTCTGCAGAGAGAAGGAACAAAACTTACTTATATTGGGAATCAAGCAACCCAGAAATAGAGAGATGAAAAAGTAGTTGCTTTAGCTGCAGGTGGCTTTCCAGACCCAGTCCCCGGTGAGGCCCAGCTGTGTCCATTCCATTTGTGTTCTGTGAGATACATGGGAATCCTTAAATAAATCCTCTGTCATTCAAGGTAGCTAAACCGAGTTTGTGTTTCTTAAATGAACCCCTTGTAGAGACACTTCATTTCTCTTTTAGAAAGGTTTTTGACCTCATTAAAATCAATCCTGATTACCTCAATCAAAGGTAAGTGACAAGCTATTCATAATCAAGGGCATTCAAACCTACATAAAAATAGCCCCTCTCAGAGTGAGATGTCTTTGAAGACAAGAACCATTTCTTTTTTCATCTTTACCTGGCACTCCTAACAGGAGTTCAATAAATATTTGCTAAGTGACCTTTTTTAGTTATAGCCCTTGGAGTATGGATTCAGTTTATTTCAAATGACTTTTTTTTAAAAGATTTTATTTATTTATTCATGAGAGAAGGAGAGAGGCAAAGACACAGGCAGAGGGAGGAGCAGGCTCCCTGTGGGGAGCCTGATGTGAGACTCGATCCCAGGACCCCGGGATCATGACCCTGAGACAAAGGCAGACACTCAACCACTGAGCCACCCAGGTGCCCCTCAAACAACTTTTTCCTAAGACAACAGAATATAGAATCTCTAGGGGTACAGCTTCAGTTTGAGCCAGATTTCAGGAGCTATGGATAATCTGGATCAATCCCCCAGTTATCTGACCCTCATCAGTCCTTGTCGCTTTGATCTAGAGGCAGAGGGAAAGGGAGGCAGAGAATATCACGGAGAATCCGCTGAGCATGGAGCCTGACACAGGGCTCGATCCCACGACCCCAAGATCATGACCTGAGCCAAAACCAAGATTTGGACACAACAGACTGAGCCACCCAGGTGCCCCATTATGACAGCCTATTTAATAAGACCAGTATCTTGACAAGTTGTTGACTCTTTCATAGGATAACGTACTTGGTTTATACACAGTTCATGTCAGTAACTATTTCACATACTACATATTTACGACGGGCCAGATACTGTTTCACGTCATACCTCATTACTGCTCCTCACAACCACCCTCAAGGAGTAAAAGTAGGGACCCATCAAGAAGCCACAGGAAAGAGATTCAGTGGCCAAAGAGAAAAAGTTAAGCGCTGCCTCTTCTAGATAAATCAGAAAGGAGAAGTGGTTAAAGGGAATTTGAGGATCTAAGGAAGTGAAATAGGAAGCAGTGGATGAGAAATTTTATAAACCCCAGAAATTTGCAGAACTTATGAAAACCTTTCCAGAAATTAATTCCTGACTCTAGACTACAAACTTAAGGTCCAGCAATTTATTAAAATTAAGAAAGAAAACCCCCCAGCAATGTGTCTCTGTGTCGGCAGTCTGAGGCAAAGTTTTGTTGCTTCTAAGTTACAAGGGCTATGGTGTTGCTTTTAGAGTGTGTGTTCTTGTAAGGAAATATCCAAAGGCTTAGGAGTCTACATTGGGGGAAAATAATTGAGTCATTTTTAAATGACACTTTTTAGTAGCTACTTACCTAAAAACTTCTTTCCTAAGTCATTTCCTGGGAGTAAATGTAATTTCTCACTAGGGCTCGTAGCTAAAGGATTGTAATTACCTGTCCCATTGGGAGAACAAACTGAATAGGAATCATGAACCCGCAGAACTTGAGATCAGGAAGCGACTTTAACATCATCTAGTTTGTTTCTTTTCCTTCCTATTTATTGTATTAGATACCAATGGAAACAAAAAGAAACGTAAGTGGAATTTACCTGTCCTCCACCCGACAATTGTTGGGCTCCTGTCACTCAGTCCATCCCGGCCAGGAGCCTGGGTTTAAGGCACTGGTCGGATCAGGTGGCTGCCTGTCTTTACCTTGACACTAGCTTCCCCTTACCCCTTGGGCTCCTAACTTCCTAACAGAGGCCCTTCCATCCTCTGCTCCTCCATGCGAAATAGCCCGCCTCTAAGTAAACCAAGCCGCTGTGCCTTTCTCTGATGAGTAATGTTCTCTCAAACCTCTGCCCCCTGCACATCAGCCTCCTCCTCAGGAACCATCAAGAAGCCACAGAAGCCTCCTGCTCATTTTCCTGCTGCTTCCTATTTAGCTTCTAGGAACCAGCTCAGTTGTTCCCCACTCTGAGTGGCCTCTGGGCCCCCAGGAATCAGGGCAAGTTGCTCCATTATGCTGTTATAGCATTTAAATCTTTTTATGTCAGTGCTGACTTTCTTTCCTTCCCTCTCTCTTCTTTCTCTCCCCCCCTTCCTTGGCTTCCTCCCTTCTTTCCCTTCCTCCTTCTCTTTTTCTCCCTGTTCTTTCATGCCCCTCTCTGTTGCTAATAACATGAGTTCCCTGAAAACAGGCTTTTTGTCTTAATTCATCCTCTTTCATCCTCTGGCTCCAACACCTGGTACAGGTGCACAACACACATGTGTGGAATTCCCAATCCAGGTGTGCTGTCATAGATTGAATAAAGCAACCCCCACCCCTGCCGCCCATGCTCCGAGATATCCACCTGCTAATTTCTAGAATCTGTGCAAGGAATGTTGCAGATGTGATTAAATGAAGGATTTTGAGATGAAGAAATGATCCTGGATCATTTGGGTGACCCAACATAATCACAAGGATCCTTATAAGAAGGGGCCATGAGCCAAGGATGCAAGTGGCCTCTAGAAGCTTAAAAAGGCAAGGAGAACCACTCCTTGAGCCAAGCATCCAAAAGGAGCACAGCTCTGCCGACACTTTGATTTTAGATTTCTGGCTTCTGGAAGTGTAAGAGAATAAATTCGGGTTGTTTCAAGCCACTGAACGTGTGGTAATTTGTTACAGTGACAATACGCTAATGCATGTGCCTAAATGAATTAAAAAGTCAGACCTTTCAGACTACTAGACATATTTTTAAAGGGAATAGACAATGCACATTAAAAATACAGGAATGCCGGAGTGGCTCAGTCAGTTAAGTGTCTGACTCTTGATACTGATTTAGACAGATAAATCCCTTGCTCCCACTCCCTTCTCCTGGAGCATTTCCACTGCTCTTCAAAGGAAGCAGAATGGATGGAATGTTCATGAGAGAGCTTTCATGGATTTTCTTGTGTATTTGCCTCGGTACAGAGGAACCCCAGGCAGGAAGGGCCCTGACTCCTGCTGAGATGCCAAATTCTCATGCAGGACCCTGACTCTTGATTTTGGCTCAGGTCATGATCTCAGGGTAATGAGGTGGAGCTCCGGTCAGGCTCATTCCCTGGGCAGGGCCCTGACCCCCCACAATGTGGGGCTCCCACCCCCTGATACCTGTCTGTGAGGTGGTCTGGGATGGCAGTGGGTCTCTGCCTTTCAAGACGCTGAAGCAAAATCCACTCAGTAATAGCCTTTAGTTGTCATTGGAATGAAAGGACCTTTTTGTTCTTTTGCCCCTAGCCCTAGGAGCACTTTAAATAGACTATTTTCTATTTTTAAACATTCTCAGTGACTAAGTTCTTGAAATCAGTTCAAGGATGCAGAACCTTGGCGCTCAGCATTTGAGCTAGGTTACTCCCAGGAGCTGGTGGTCATTCAGTGTCCATCTCTTGGAGACCGGTAGGTCATGGTGCCATTTCTCACATGTCTATACGAGAGGAGAAAACACCTTGGTAAAACCCAAAGACCTGGCAAGGGCTTGTAGGAGAACTGTTTGCCAGCTCGGAGTCAAGCCTGTCACTTATTCCTGCAGCAAATATATACTGAGCACTGACTATGTGCAGGACACTGTTCTGCAGATACTTCGAAATCCATCCCCATGTATTTTCCCAAAAGGCTTTTGGGGGGGGGGGGCTGTCAAGCAGTGTTCATTCAGCTCAGCTCGGGCCATACAGACAGCTTCCTGGGGCTCCCCTCCCTGAGCCCACCACTGCCTTCCAAGGCAGGCTTTGCACCCACCTTGGCAAGCCGGGCCTCCCAGCGCGTGGGGCCGCTGCCTGCACGGAGGCACAGTCTCCGGCGTTTATTCACACGGGCTGCAGGTAGCCCCGGCCCCTCGCTAGCCCCGATGGTTCCAGACGGACCTTCAGCATTTGCATTGATTGCCAAAGATGAATTACCATCCGCCCGGGCTGGAAATGAACGGAGGCAGGTCCAACCCACAGTGAATGGGGAACTGGGAAACGGATTGATTGGAGGCTTATTTCCACTTTGAAAGGCAGTAAGAAGTCCTGGGGCTAAGGGGTGGGTGTTCTCTGAACTGTGTAGAAAGAAGGAACGGCTGCACGACTGAGGGTTTGGATGCCATACAGAATTCCTGGGAAGTGCTGCCTCTGCGGGCAAAATGCCGTCTAAGGCATAAATACCCTCCCTAAACGTCCCTGTTTGACAGGTGCTATCCGAATGACAGGAGCTATTTTAATATTGGTGATTTTTGTTTCCTGCCTGTGTGTGTGCATCCAATGCCAACTCCCAAGGCATCACATTAACAAGAGGCTTGGTTACTTCCAGCTGGGCGTGCTTGAAATTGAATTCACAATCTCTGCCGACAGATCTGCTCTTCTGCCCTGATTCCTGAGCTCGGTTGCAGGCTCATCCACTCAATCTGCTAGCCATGATCCGTGTGCCTAAAACCTCACGGCTCCTCTAATTTTCCCCATTCCCACAACAAAGCCAGCATTGCTACCTGCTGATTTTCTCTTCTAAATACCTCTAGGTATTTAGGTAAAGCGGGGAGCTGCTGGGGAAGTAGCCCATGCATCCAGGAACTGGCCTCAGTGGTATCACAAGCTAGTTTGATGCTCACAATAGGGCAGTGTTGTTCCGTTGCATGTGACAATGCCACAGAACATCAACATCGTTGGGGTTGCTCTGAGACCATGACAAAGTAAGACAAAAACCAAAATCACCATGAAACCCACAAAACACCATATCTCCCCTCTATTGAAAGGATTAACTGCGTCTGCTTTATTACCAATTCCAGTTCTTTCTCTTCTCTGATCTGCTCTCCCTACAGATAAACCTTTGAGCCGCCCATAGAATTGGCCTCACTGCAACAGCATCCAATCTAGATGAAGTCCCACTTCCTTAGGAGCTTTCTCAAATTACCCTATTAAAGCCCAAATCCTATAATAGATTCTTTCCAACACTCTATGGCTCCCCATGGTGTGTGTTCTTTCTTGCTAGAAAGAGTAATAAACCCAAGTGGTTCAACTACATAAATGTGCTCCTGGTGGATTTTGGCTGAAGAGTATTGACTCCATTTTCTTCTCTCCATTTCTGGCCAAATCTTATTCTTGATTATCACCATCCTATAAAGCTATAACAACAAGTATGTTTTTCCAGATTCCAAGGTTCTTCCCCTCTCATTCCTGTTTCATGCAGCCATGACATTACCTCTTCCACCCTCACCAGCACATTGCATCAGACTTTCTGTTTATTAAAAATGGGACATGGTATAGGTCATATTGACAACATAAACTCTTAGATGTGATGCAGAGCAAGATATCACTTCTGTGGTATTCTTAACTAAAATGCATAATCTCATTCAGATCATGAGAATATGTCGGGTGAATCCAAATTGAGAATCATCGTACAAAATAACTGATCAGTACTCTTCAAAAGTATCCAGGTCATGAAAGGCAAATGTTATGGGTTGAATTTTGCTTCCCCTCAGAAGATACGGTTAAGTCCTAATCTCCATTACTTCAGAATGTGACTTTATTTGGACATAAGGTTATCACATATGTAATTAGGATGAGGTCCGATTTGTCACAAAAAGACAAATATTGTTATGATTCCACTTATATGAGGATCTAAAGTAGTCACATTTATAGACACAGAAAGTAGAATGGGGATTTCCAGGGGGTTGCTGTGTTGAGGGGGGGAAGGGAAGTTATTGTTTAGTTGGTATAGAGTTTCATATTTGCAAGATGAAAAAGTTCTGGAGATGTGTTTCAGAACAAGGTTGAATTGCATACTAAAAAATAGTTAATATGGTAAATTTTTTAAAAAATTTATTTGTTTCGTGGGGGACAGAGGAGGGGGAGACAAGCAGACTCTTGCTAAGCAGAGAGTCCAACATGGGGCTCCATCCCAGGACCCCAAGATCATGATGTGAGCCAAAGTCAAGAGTTGGACGCTGAATCAACTGAGCCATCCACACACCTCAAGATGGTAAAAATTATATAAAATAATTTTATAACATAATTTTATAAAATTATATAACATACTTTTTACCACAATGAAAATTATATAAATTTTTAAAGAGCTGAGATTACTCCTGTGTAGGGTACCCACTAATCCAATAAGAAGAAAGCCATATGAAGACAGAGGCAGAGACTGGAGAGAGAGAGCTACAAAGGACCCCAAAGATTACCAGTAAGTCACCAGAAGCTAGGGAGAGGCAAGGAAGGATCCTATCCTACAGATTTCAGAAAGAATGTGGCCCTGCCAATGTCTTGATTTTGGACTTCTAACCCCCAGAACTGTGAGACAATAAATTTCTGTTGTTTTAAGCCACCTGGTTTATGGTACTCTTTTATAGCAGCCTCAGGAATCTAATACAGCAAGAAAAGACTTAGAAACTGTTATGGGTTGGATGCCACTAACAAGCCTTATATCAATGCTGTTTTCCCAGTTTTGATAATTATACTAAGATCATGTACAATGTTAGCATTAGAATTTGGATAAGGAGCTCTATGTACTACTTTAAACTTTTCTTCTCTGAGGCTAAAACTAGTTCAAGATGAGAAGTTAAAACAATGGCATACATAGCAAATTTTTCTAGATACATCTCCTGAGGCAAGGGGAACAAAAGCAAAAATAAGCTGTTGAGATTACATCAAAATAAAAGTTTCTGTACAGCAGAGGAAACAATCAACAAAACTAAAAGACAACCCACAGAATGGAAAAAGATATTTTCAAATGACATATCTGATAAAGGATTATTATCTAAAATATATGAAGAAAGTATACACCTCAAAAACAAAAAACCACAAATACTTTAAAGATGGGCAGAAGACATGAACAGACATTTCTCCAGAGAAATGGAGATGGCCATTTACAAAGATGGCCAAGACCTCCAGGAAAAAATGCTCAACATCATTCATCATCAGGGAAATGCAAATCAAAACCACAATATCACTCATACCTGTTGGAATGTCCAAAATAAAAAACTCCTTTAGGAACCCTCATGCACTATAGGTGGGAATGCAAACTGGTGCAGCCACTGTGGAAAACAGTATAGAGGTTCCTCAAAAAATTACAAATAGAATTACCATATGATCCAGTAATTCCACTACTGAGTATTTACCCAAAGAATATGAAAACACTAATTTTAAAAGATATATACACCCCTATGTTTATTGCAGAATTATTTACAATAGCCAATTATGGAAGCAGCCCAAGTGTCCACTGATAGATGAATAGATAAAGGAGAAGAAGTACATACTCTCTCTCTCTCTCTCTCTCCACAATGGAATATTATTTAGCTGTACAAAAGAGTGATATCTTACCATTTGCAACAACATTAGATGGACCTAGAGGGTTATAATGCTAAGTGAAATAAGTGAGTGACAAATATCATATGATTTCAATCATCTGTAGCTTATAAGAAACAGAAACAAACGAAAAAAGAGACAAAAAAACAACAGGCCCCTAACTATAGAGAATAATCAGATGGTTACCAGAGGGGAGGTAGGTAGGAGGATGGGTGATATAGGTGCTGGGGATTAAGAGGACCCTTTCTGTGAGGAGCATACAGCTTAGCTCTAGAAGTGTTGAATCACTGTTATCATACACCTGAAACTCATGTGACACTGTATGCTAACTACTGGAATTTAAAAAGCACGCATGCAACAGGGCATAGACTTTTTTTCTTGTCTTTCTTTCTTTCTTTTTTTTTTTTTTAAAGATTTTATTTATTTGTTTGACAGAGTGTGAGCACAAGCAAGGGGAGTGGAGGGAGAAAGAGAAGCAGGCCCCCTACGGAACAGGGAGTCTGATGTGGGGCTGGATCCCAGGCCCTGGGATCATGACCTGAGCCAAAGGCAGATGCTTAACCGACTGAGCCACCCAGGCGCCGCTAGACTTTTTTTCTTAAATAAGAAACGGTAATCTGGCATCCTAATTTAATCATGCCACTTCTCTGCTTAAAACCCTGCATTTGGGATAAGGGGAACCTCTATGCTCGTTTTCACTGAAGATTGTTTGGGGTGGCATAGAAGGAGTCTCACAGGCCATCCACTGTCCATCATGCTGGCCTCCCTGCTCTGGCCTTTGCTCACCAGCAACACTGACCTCATTGGGCTCCTCTCCACGGCTCTCCTTCCCACTGGAGGAATTCATAGGACTCCATTCATTCGTCATCTCTTCTCTAAATCCTCCTCTTCTTCTCCTCAGGCTACATCAATCCCCAACCATGCCCCAAGGAGGAGAGGATGCCCAAGAGATACGCACACATGTTGAGCAAATATACAGGGGGTGTTCTGTTTCTTTCTTCTGTTTATATCAGAAACCATGAGAAGAATAGTCCTTTTCTCTTATGCCCCTCAAAGGGCTGCGTGGCTGGTCTTGAGTCTCCAGGCTTCAGCAGTGTAACATCGTGAAACATCAGAAAGGTTAAGGCGGGGAGGGGGGATGTTGTATTAATCGATCCATCTATATGTGACCAGATTAATAATTTTTACCTGTGAGGTAAAGTCTTGGGACATCCCATTGATTTTAATAGTGATTTCTGGTTCCCTAAAGGTATATAATACGCGGCCCAGGAAAGTCTTTAAACAGAAGTAATCTTGAAATAGTTTGTTGCATCGAAATGTCTCATTCAAATTATCTTCCTTTGAATATACTTTATGTGGAGAGCATAGTAGTATTGTTTTCTTATTTTTAAAAGGGCAGGGACATTTTATGAGAATGAATACCTCGCCTTTAAATGACACTGCTGTTTACAATTATCCCCCACCCATTCACACACATGGACACTCACAGTCAAGTGACTGATTTGAAAGGAGTTGTAACTCAGAGGATTTAAGCACTGGTGTACTGGAACCAGCATGTAATGCCTTATGTTAAATTTTCAGGAATTTTATGAGCTGATTATCAAACAGTGCATTAAATTATATTAAAATAAAGGCAATAAATACTCAAATCTTATTACTTTCTAATCATCTTTTATCTATGCCCTTGATGTTACTTGTGTCTGGGGCATCTGCATGGTGGATATAATATACTACGCTACTATGTTTCTCTTCCCAGCTCCCCATTCAGTGACACCTCACTGGCAGCTTGAGATCGGCCATGGTGGGATTATTTACGCCATAGAAGTTGGCAAACACTACAAATCTGGGCTGACTTTTTTTCTCTGAGGAGTCCGTTGTTAAATATATATCATCAAACATACATACACACATGATGTGTGTGTATCACTTTATTGATTTTATGTTTTTGTATATGGAAATAAATTATTGATTCAAGTATTAGGAAGTCTACGTAAGCCAGAGGGATATTTTCATTCAGCTCCCCTTTAAGGCACTGGGTACTTTTCAATCCATCTCATAATTTCTTTCCGAACAATACAAATTTATCAACTATATATTTTATAATCTAATATTCATTCCTTCCTCCGAATTTCCACATGGACCACACTAATCCAAATCACACTAATCCAGAACTCAAACCTTTATTTCTACAAATGAATTGGGCTGGTTCCCCTGCTTCTGCTTTCAATCGGTCCCATGAGGCTCATTCTACAAGCTTTGTTTTCTATTTATTTATTATTTGAGAGAGAGATAGAGAGAGAAAGACAGAGAGAGTTCACAAGCAGTGGAAACGGAGGGGCAGAGGGAGAAGGAGAAGCAGACTCCCCTCTGAGTGGGGATCCAATGGTGACTTGATCCCAGAACCCTGAGATCATGACCTGAGCTGAAGGCAGATGTATAACCAAATGAACCACCTAGGCTCCCACTTGTTTTTTTAAAAACTGGAGTTATTTATTGATTTATTTATTATTGATGTGAGAAAGAGCGTGAAAGTGCATGCTTGTAAGTGGTGGGAGGAGCAGAGAGGGAGAGAGAGAATATCTAGCTGACTATCCGCTGAGAGCAGAGCCCCACGTGGGGCTCAATCTCATTACCCTGAAATCACGACCCTGAGATCATGACCTGAGACGAAATCAAGAGTTGGACACTAACCAATCCCACAAGCTTTGTTTTCTTAAACTCAACCTCTATCATGTCATTCCCCTAGTCCAGACCCTACAAGACCTCCTTAATACCACACATAGGTTTTTCAAAAGATAAATGGTAGTATTAGTATTACAGATAGTAGAACCCTGTATTAATTCAGGGTTCTCCAGAGAAATATAAATATAAATAAAATTATATAAGTATAAATTTAATAAATTTATATTTAATATAAAATTCAAAGATATTTATATTTAAATATAGATATATATTTAGAGAGAGAATAATTCATTTTAAGGAATTGGCTTCTGTGACTGTGGGAGCTGACAAGTCAGAAATTTGCAGGGCAGGCCTGCAGGCTAGAGATCTAGGGAAGGGCTGATGTTGCCATCATGCACCTAAAGGCAGTCAGCAGAAAGAATTCCTTCTTTCTCTGGGAGTCTTAGTCTTTTTTGTAAGACAATCCATTGATTGGTTGGATGAGGCCTACCCACATTATGGACCACAATCTGCTATACTTGAAGACCACTGATTTAAATGTTAATTATGTCTGAGGTAGACCAAGTGTACAAACTTCCTGTAATGAGATGAGTAAGTTCTAGGGTATAGTGTACAGCATGATAACTGTAGTTAACAACACTGTATCATATACTTGAAAGTCATTAAGAGAGTAAATCTTAAGACACACACGCACACAAAAGGTAACCCTGTGAAGTGATGAATGTGTTAACTAATCTTACTGTGGTAATCTTTTCACAGTATATATATTTATCAAATCATCATATTTTACATTTAAACTTATACAACGTTATATGTCAATTATATCCCAATAAAGCTAGGAGGAAAAAAACGTTAATTATGTCAAAAAATCCCTTCACAGAAACATCTAGAGTGGTGTTTGATCAAAAACTGGGTACCATAGTCTAACCAAGTTGACATGGAGTTAATCAACATGGTGCTCCTCCTCTAATTTATCCATCTTAGGGTGAAATATTTGGTCACATCCTTATTCCTGGGTTATTGGGAAATTGATACAATATGATGAAGATCCTTTTAGTTTTAGGAAAGTAAGAGATGTGTGTTTCTAATTAGTGGGAAAGGCCATGAATGGAATTAATTAAGATACTCTAATCTCTTGGGTATTTTATGGGAAAGAGAATAGGGCTGATGGGAGGCCACCAAGGTTGATATGTTAGAAGCACATATGTTGTTGCTTTTGTGGATTTTTGGCAGGACTTTCGTATTCACATTCATTGCTATTTCAAGGTTTGGATGAGCAGCTCATCACTGTCTGAATTAATCAGGAACCCATGGACTAATGTGGCAAATATTTCTCTGCCGTTCAGGGCTTTCCAAAGCTCTCTGCATGGCTTTGGGCAAATTACTTAACCTTTTGTAGCTCAGCTTTCTTATCCCCCAAAGACTTCCAAAACCTAGCATTCAGTGATTCTATAACCTGAACTTACCCATCCAATTATCCTTCTGTGATTTTTTTATCTCTGCTTGTGACAACCCAGTTCCCACCCTTCTCTTTGCAATTATCACACCAACTTCCAACAAGGTATCTTAGCTGATGTGGTTTTCTACAACTTAGGTAACTATTCTTCAGTCTGTCTGTCACATCTACCTTTCAAATACAACTTGTCATATCTTTATTATACACAGTGCTTTCATAAATCAATTTTGAATAAACAGACCCCCTGCATAATATGGTAAACGATGTGGACATGCAATTCACAAGAGGTTCAAATGGTCAATGAACACAAAACAATATGTTCAGCATCACAAAAGAAAAAAAGAAATCTAAATAAATATTAGGTGTAATTTTTGACTTTCAAAATGGCATATTTCAGGGCAGCCTGGGTGGCTCAGCGGTTTAGCACTGCCTTCAGCCCCAGGTGTGATCCTGGAGACTCGGGATCGAGTCCCACGTCAGGCTCCCTGCATGGGGCCTGCTTCTCCCTCTGCCTGTGTCTCTGCTTCTCTCTCTCTCTCTCTCTCTCTGTGTCTCTCATGAATAAATAAATAAAATCTTTTTTAAAAATGGCATATTTCAATGAATACAAACCAGGATAAAATTTGGGTTTATATTTATTGATTGATTAATTGATAAAAGAATCCCATAGGAGGCTGGTTATATTAGTTTTCCAGGGTGGTAGTAACAAAGTACCACAAGTGGGTAGCTCAAAATAACAGAAATTTATTGTTTCATGGTTCTGGAGTTATAAATCCAAAATCAAGGTTTCAGCTGGGCCATACTCCTTCCAAAACTTGTAGGGGAGAAGACTTCTGTTGATGATTATCAATCCTTGGTGTCTTTGGCTCACAGCTGGTTGTCACTCCATTCTTTCTGCCTCTGTCACCACCTGGCCTTCATTCTGTGTACCTGTGTCTGAATTTTCCTCTTATAAGGACACCAGTCCTATTGGCTTAGGGTCCAACCCAATGACTTCATCTCTACTAATTACATCTACAGACTTTATTTCCAAATAAGGTCGCATTCAGAGGTATTGGGTGTTAGGACTTCAATGTATCTTTTTAGGAGACACAATTCAACCCATAACATTAGTGGCCATGAAAGGCATAAGCCAAGATACTAACACATAACGAAGAGCAAAGAAGCAAAGTATCATTTTAGTGGAGGCGGCAAGGACAGAGAACTGTCAGGGACCAGACAACACATTCCACTTTCTGCCAAGATGCTACATAGCTTCCAGAAGATAGATGACATTCAGAAAGGAAGGAGAAGGCTGAGTGTTAAACAGGAAGTCAAATTGAGTTGATTTCAATGGACAAGATTCAATTTGTTGATGCCAAGAAGAAATGAGGCAGGAACGTTAAAAAGTTAAATTCAATTCAGATGTATATATATATATATATATATATATATATATATATATATATGAATTTAACATATATATATATGGAAGATTCATATTTTCAATCTGCTTGGGCTATAAAAATCCATAGCTATTTAAAAGCAGCCAAATTGAAATGTAGCATTTTATTAATAGGCAGGTCAGTGACCAATACAATCATTGTAAGTATTAGATTGAATCTTACAAAATTGTCAATATTTGACCATTTAATCTATAAAAATGCCAATTTGATGTGGATTAGCCTAATATATGTGGCAAAAGGACTTGCTAACCTCATTAATAGAATGAGAGGCATTGATTTTTACCACATGGATTTGAGGCAAAGCTTAAATACATTTGTTAAAAAGTCCAAAACCACATTCCATTTTCTTCAAATTTCTTCCTCCTTCTACACAGCCAGCTAGAGCATGGCAAGATTTTAGATTTGAATTTGGCAGAAAATGGAATAGATGCTTAGGTATGTTTAGGCCTAAACCTTGCATCAGATCAAGGTTGTCCTGAGGAATCCTGGTTGGAGATTGTGCCCCAGAGGAACTCTCTGCCCCAGCCACATGGGAACCTGGTGATAAGTTTCCTAGTATGGGTCTCTATGGTCTAGAAGATGAATTTGCAGCTTTAGCAGGTGGCGTAGAAAGACTGTGTTCACTCCAGCCTTCTTTCCTTCTATTCCTAACCTTACTGTGGCAGAGATGGTTCTTGACCCCACAGATGAGTGCTTTTCTCCAGAATGCAGTCATTCTGGGAAATGACTCCCAGCCAGGAACTCGATCGCTCAGTGCATTTAAATGAGACCATGCAACAAATTCTAGCCACATAAATGTCAGTTGGAATCATGCATGTCACTTCAGCATGGAGGGGATAAAGACCATACTTTCTCTCCTTCTTTCAGTCTGCTGACTTGGTGTACCTTGAGGCCACAAAATAGACAAACTAGGGCCCTGAGTCACCATTTGGAGGAAAGCCACCCTGGAAGTCAGTAACGAACTCCTGCATCAGACTTGGTGCGAGTGAGAAATAAACTGTGGTTTTGTTAAACCCCGGAGATTGGGATTGTTATTATGGCAGCACAACCTGGCCCACCTTAATACCTCCTACCCATCAACATCCTTAAGCTCCATCTGTTCCCTCAATTTACCACGTTGTTTCACTGTGTCTGGGCCTTGCAATCTCTGCTCTCTCCATCTAGAATAACTCCTCCCTTTTCTAGCTGGTAAACCGCCAAGATTGAGAAGCAAAATTTATTCAGAGTCCTTGTCTGACTTCTCCCGGCTGTTTGCTACGCCCTCGTTCCTCCCCTCGCTGAGCCTTGTACCCTAGCCTCTGTGAAATCATGTTGACATCGTCATCTTCTCAAAAGACTGTGAACTCTGTAAATGCAGGCAGTAGATCTCATTCTTTATGTTCAGGGCACCTAAAATAGAACTTGGCATGTAGCGGTTTCCCAGTGTGGGGATTTTGGGTGAGTCCATAGGAATGGGTGTGGGAGGGTTCTCTGATTACATCTTTTGTTCAGCTGGCTATGGTGTGTGGTTGGTCAGAACCAGATTAGAGGCCTCAAGTCACTACAGGTCTGTCCCTGTACAACTGAGCTGCTCTTGAGATCAGCAAAGCACTTAAAAGGAATGCACAGAATAAAGAAGTGGGTCCTCAGCATTCGTCTTTTGCTATTCACTGAAGGTTAGAGGAAACTAAAGCTTTCTCTTTTTCAGAGTGTGTGTTTTTAACGGCTGCAGACCATGTTGAATACGTGCTTAGCTGGAAAGACACTGGGAATTGAGACTTCCCACAGAATTCAGCCAGAGACTTTTTTGAGTTCCCTAGCTTCTCTCTAAAATTTGATTTTTTGGGGCACCCCTGGTGGCGCAGTGGTTTAGCGCCGCCTGCAGCCCGGGGTCTGATCCTGGAGACCCAGGATCAAGTCTTGCGTCAGGCTCCCTACATGGAGCCCGCTTCTCCCTCTGCCTGTGTCTCTGCCTCTCAGTCTCTCTCTCTCCCTGAATAAATAAATTGAAAAAAAATACTTATTAAAAATAATAATAATAAAAAAAAAATAAAATTAGATTTTTTTTTGAAAGGACAATCAGGAAATAAAAAAAACAAGTTCAAATGAAGTGGGAAGTGCTTTAATAGGAATGTTTTATTATCTCTGCCCGAGTTTCTAGGATAGCTTATAAAGTGAAAACACTGCTTTAATAAAAACGGAATACTACTGGTTACACAAAATCCTGTCCTTTCTCCTTCAAATCCACCAAAGGAGGAGTCCTTCATTCTTTGGGGTTGCTGACAAGGGCTGTCGTGGAGTAGGAGTAGGGGCTGAGCAGGGCAGCGATGGTGTAGTGGCGGAGGCCAGAGTCATTGGCTGTGAACACCACCTAAGAGAGAGCACAGACAGGGTCCATTTCGCAAAGAGCCAAAAAATGTGAGTCACTGAGAGAGAGACCACTGGAAGTCCCATGCCAATTTAATCCATTTTATTTTATGATTTCTATCTCTGGAACAGTTTGAACAAAAGGCAAAAATCCAAATATGCTGGTAAGACTCCATGGGTGCCTGGCACAACGCTTCGTACAAGATTTCTTTACCTATATCAGGTCTCTCTCTCTCTCTCTCTCTCTCTCTTTTTCTCTCTCTCTATTTTTTTTTTTTTTTACAAATTCACACTAGAAACCAGGGTGGCCCTAGCCCAACTGAGGGAAATCACAGAGAACCTAAATGCTCTTGTCCATTTTCTTGGTTTTAGAAAAAGAAGAAGAGGTAGTAACTGGTGCCCAGTGACCCAAACACCGAAGAATGGTGACTGCTATTCCCATCCGACACCAGAGACCTAGAATTGTAGAACTGAAAGGGAATATTCTTCCCATTTTATAGATAAGTAAACCAGACCTCTGAGTTCATGTTTGGGCCAAGTTTATATAGGACAGAGCAAGGTTAGAAGTTAAGGCTCCTGTCTCCAAACCCAGAGATTTTTCTCTCTCTATTCCTTTGCATTTTCTAACATGAAGAACAAGTATGTTTTTATGTGTATAACAAGCTATGAAATATGGGGTAAAGGTGCTGTAAGGCTCTAGTTACAATAGCAGAGTGTGGAAGATTGTGTGGGAATTTTGAAATAGACACACATGGGTTGGAGCTCATTAGAGCTTCCTATTTGGACAAATTGTTGACCAAAGTGTTGTTCCAGTTAATCATCAGGCAGGTTTAGTAGACTTTCTGAGACTTAGGCACTGGGATAGTCCCAGTGCCAGAGTGAGACAAGTAGGGATGAACCTGGTTCAGGAGCGAGATGGGGGACAGTGAGGAGGTCTTTAATTTTCACGTCTTTTGTGTCCAGGCCTTGGATTGAGCTTTGGACACATCCTGCATAAATACATTTTGTTTCTAGGAAACCTTGGTTGTTTGGAGACAGGAGAAAAAAAAGATCTGATTGAATCATACTGAAAAGAAAAATAACATTAGGGCAAGAGTAAGTAAGAATCACCTAAGAATCTCTGAAGGAGAAAAAGCTAAAGGCCAAGTGTTTAGAATCGTCCAGGGAAAGCTTCTCCTGTCTAATATTGACATTGGCCTCCAGCCCCACTTGATTCTTCCTCAAAACTGTATATGGCATAATCTTTGCTTGAAATCCTGTTAAGAGGACTACTAGTTTCACAGGAAACTTCCTAACTCCCTCAGTAAGTATAACAGGGCCACCAGGGTCACTGGCAAAGGAGGAGTTGGCTAATACAGAAGGAGAGCACTTGCCTGGGAAGTCTTGATGGGAAAAAGCTGGCAGGGAGGGACTCATGACTGAACCTGCCAGCACAAGCCATTGAGCTGAGACAGTGGGACTCACTCTTGTGCATCTGCTCTCTCTCTCTCTCTCTCACTCACTCCCCATATCCATTGGGCTGACAGTCCCACCTAATAGGTCTGACATCAGTGCCTCCCCTTCTACCTCCAGGGTGGAAGCGTGTTTTCACTTAGGAATTTCTAGCATTTAGTGGAGTGTTGGACACATAAAAGGCTTTTATTTTCAAGATGTTAGTTGAGCGAATACTAAGTAAGTAACAGACAAGGAAGTGAATATTTAATGAATAGGAGCAGCACGGCCTGGATGGTATGATCTTCTCATTAGCCTGAGACCAGGGAAGACAAGGGTTCCAAGGAGGCTGATCCTGGATCTATGGCCGAGGCTGAGCCTCTAGGGGTGGATGTGTTATGGTAGGCGTCTCCAAGCCCTGCACAATCTCAACTAGGCTCTTTGTCTTGCTGCATCATTGAGGAGGAGCAGCCAAAAGCGAGCCTCTTGGTAGATGGGGAGCGCCCTCTCCCTGGATGACTTGTGAGCCTCAGAAGTCAAACAGGCCCCTATGGTTTTCTGGCAACACTGTCTACCAAAAGAACCATTTGATCAATTGAAAGTCTCATCCATGCCTAAGCCAGAGAGGATGGTTCCCTGTCATGCTGAGCTATTTTTGATGCGATTATATGATCATTAACTCTGACCAGCATGTCTGGATTCTATTTCCATGACAGCCATCTGTTTTAAATGACTTAAGGAACTACAGACAAGGAGAAGACACTGCGATTGGGCCTGTGTATAACTTGGAGGTTCCTACTACCTCATAAGCAAAAAATAAAGTGTGAACCAAGGGTTACAAATGTGGCTTTATTAAGATTATTTTTGGCCTGACTTCTTACAAGAGGTAAATTGAAACACACCTGAATCTAAGCCCAGCCTGGGCCCTGTTGGTAATTATTTCTACTCCTCCCTTTACTAGCCTGTGACTTTGGGCAAGCTATTTCACTGCTTGGTGCTTCAAATTCTTCTCCCGTATAAGGAGGATGATAAAATGAGGACCCACCTCAGTGGGCTGTGGAGGAAGATTGGGGATGTTAAGTCTAGAAAAGACAGCAGTCTAGCACGTGGTGTAGGCTCAACCAGTGTTATCTGTTGTGTTACTGCTATTATTTTGAATTTGCTGTCTGTATATGCATCACCCCAAATCACTTCTCCAAATGTCTGGGAGCCAGATGTGTTTTGGAGTGAAGTGGTTTTTTTTCGGATTTTAGAGAAGTAAAATGGCACCTCTATGCTCCATTCCGTAACACCCTAGTTAGGGTCTGGAGGGCTGCTAGTCATACAACATATTAACAGTTCCTCAGCAAGTAAGTATTCCTAGTCAGTGCAAGTAAAGAAGATAATAAGGAGCATCATGTAAATACAAGTCATGTTACTCAATGAGTTTCCACCACACTTAGAAATAAACTCTGCTTTTCAGAGTGTTACAGATTTCTGACTCTAGAAACAGAAAAGAGAGTCTGTGCTAGTTCAGTGCCATCCTTATGACATTTCCATGGCGTGTGTGATGTGCAGACTGACCACTGCCTGGGATTAACAACAAAACAAAACAAAACAAAACAAAAAAATAATAAAAGCAACTCAAGTGTCTCTACTCTCTCACCTCTGCATATTCATGGAACGGGGAAATGCCAAGTGACTTCCAGTAGGACTTGGTGTCTAATTCCACTTTGTATACCCCTTCTACAAATTTCTCAACAGTCGTGAGCCCATGGAGCTCTCCAAATTCACTGGTTTTCCTAGAAGGTACAAAATTACAGGTTAAGTTAGGCATTGGGGGACTGAATGCCACGGCAAGGTAACACCACACACGCACGCGCGCTCGCATGCACACACACACACGACATATATATGCGGTGTGTATATGTGGGGGGAATATACATATAAATATACATATACACATACACATATTCAGGAAAGGAAGAGGGAAGGAAAGGTGAAGTCCTAGTAACTGAAACCAACTGACAGGAAATTTGTCAGAAATGTTTCAAAAAGCTCGTTGTACATTTTTCTTAGGATGAGAGGTATGGGTATAATGTTTCACTTCAAAAATAGTCACTGCAGTCCAGGGTTGGCTTTTGGGTGAAGGTTCATTACTAGGCCTCGGAAGTGGCCACAAGCCGCTTGGCCTCTCAGTCCCTCTGGCACCAGGGTCTGACTCCTTTCCCCCCTGATGTGAGGGTGTCTTTCAGAGGCAGTATCACTTGCACTCACAGGGGGAGCCCCAAAGTATAACCAGGAACCTGTTTCTGAGATTATTATTTATATATTTCATCTCTTTGGTAACACTTTGCTAACAACAAATATGAGGCAACTCCTTTAAAAAAAATAGCTAGGCAACTTGTATTCCATTGCTGACATTAAAAACTGCTGTCCATTAGACCTCAAAAACTGACAAATAGAAACGGTAATTGTCTTTACTAACTCAGATCATTGTCTTTCCACCTTTCTTCTTTTCTAGGAAGAAAATATTTAATTTCTCTCTCTCTCTCTCTCTCTTTTGTCTGTCAGAAGAAAAAAAAAGATTCACATGAACATCTCAATACTTCTGGGTGTTCATTCTATCTCTTGCTTAGAATATTCTCTTAAGTACTTTCCACATTGTGCTTGGCATTTTAGATAAACATAAATGAATTCACAAATAAAAACGCAATTGAAACCACACTAACGAAAATGGTCTTCCTGGTGATGGGTGAAGAATCATAATGTGGTTCTTGGGATTCAATTAAAACCCACAGACATTGTCCTTCCTGGAGACATCAACACTTAGCAGTATTGTTTGGAGCTGAGGGTTTCTTGGCTGCTCATTTTTTTTTTCCCAGTTAGTTGGTTTCGGTTCCCTAATGTGCATTTTCTTTGAAATTCTTGCTAAGGGAGGGGGCAAAACATTCTGAAAATTGTGAAATGGCCGATGAGAAGGCATTGTCGCACCTGATGTTGGGTGATGGGTCTGTGGCCATGCTTTGCTTATGTGACTTTCTTGTCTGTGTCCTTTTGTTATGGAGTGCAACAGCCTCCAACCTGGCACAGAGTAGGTGCTCCACAAGTGCTTGTTGGACGAAAGTGCTGGATTCTGGATGATCCAGATAAACTACAGACAGGTGCCTTGTTGACCTGTCCCTCAATTCCTTTCTTGCCATTAATAGTGGCACAGGTTGTACATCTTGCCTAAAATTCCAAGCCAAGGACCCTCAGCTTGAGGGTTATGCGAGGGCACCAAAGAATGTGTGACACTCCTGAAATTATATGTGTGTGTGTGTGTGTGTGTGATTTTTCTGGGCATGGAGACCACAGTTTTCATTACCTTCTTAAAGTGGTCTGTGGCCCAAGAAGGCAAGGGAAGCACTACTAGAGTATGAGAAGGTGCTGGCTGGCTGTCCATTCTGGGCACTTCCAGAGAAGTGAGGCAAAGCAAGAAGATGGCATCCTCTGCACCACCTACTTGACCCCTGCCTGCATTTCCAGTCTACTTGGTTGAAGATTCTTCAGTGAATGATGTGAGCCACTCTCTATAATAAGTGGCAGGAGAATGAGCAGTTAGAATGAGACCCCATGTCCGGATTTGTTGGGCAGCTTACCCGGAGGCAAAGGGTTCCCAGGTCTCATCAGCAGTCTTTTTGAACACTTTCACGGCCACATTGACAGCAGGGCTGCCTCGGACAGCGTCTAGGACTTTGACCATCAGAGGACACTTGGGTCCACTAGTGCCCTGGGCATAGAGAAGGCCATAAAGAAATCAACAAAAGTGATAAGAGGGAAAGGATCTATTCTTTTCATTTTTAAAAAATTTTCAGATTTCATTTATTTATTTGACAGAAGGAGGGAGAGCACAACCTGGGGGAGTGACAGGCAGAGGGAGAGGGAGAAGCAGGCTTCCCGTGGAGCAGGGAGCCCGATGTGGGACTTGATCTCAAGACCTCAGGACCATGACCCGAGCCGAAGGCAGATGCTTAACCAACTGAGCTATCCAGGTGCCCCTAAAAGGATCTGTTCTTTATGGTGCTAGAAATCTGGAACAAGGTAAAAAGTACATGCCAATTCCATTTCCAGCAATGCAAGTGTTGATAGTTAATGAGCTCCCCTTCTCAGTGTGACCAGACATGATTGCTTCCACAGCAAAGCTGATTTCTGTCTCCAGACACGCTACAATTGACCAGGGACGTGTATAATGAATTTTAAGGGAGAAAGTAGGCCCTTTGAGAAGAGTTGCTTTGTTAAGCCTCACTATTTGAGTGGAATTACTGAAAAGGTATAATGTGCCATAGGACCAAATAGTTAGTTTTTCCCCGAGAGCATTGTAGTCCGCTGTTGCTGTAGTAATTCCCTCTCACTGGCTGCAAAATAATGTCAGGCTGTTTCATGGGCCATTTTATAGTATGAGTTAATTCTTTTAGAGGACTTAAGAATTAGGTATTTGATTAGAACAGTGTCTGCCAAGCCTTGCAAAAATCAATCAATCAATACCTTTAGATTAGCTGAAAAGAAACAAGCTTTATGAAAGGATGCATTTCTGAAAACATAATATCGGTGGCTTCATGAATATCACACCTTTAGTTCTACCATCTCTCTGAGGGAATGGAGTGGAGGAGCCAGGCACTGTAAAGCCAGGGCACCAAAGCAAGAGCAGGGAGCACCCAGGGTCCAAGCCTCAGTTCAGTGAGCTCTGCAGAACTTGATTCAGTCTGAGGTTTGCATCAATGAGATTTAAGAGTTGATGCTGGGTACCCTTGTCCTAGCAACAAAAGCCAGCTGGCAGAGCCAAAAGAAGTCACTTCCACTTCAACTAGTGTACATAAGGATCATACAAAAGGACTTCACAGAATCAAACACTCACCGCAGGGCCGGCCTCAGACACAAGTACCAGTCCAGCGAGGCAGAGGAGGAGCAGACGATGAGAAGCCATCCTGCCAAGAACACCAGGGCCTCTGTGGCAGCCGCCCCCTCTGTGGGGCTTTTATACTCCCTTCTCCCAAGCCATGGGGCTGATCCCTGCCAAGCTAACTCCAAACCTGCTGATTCTGATTATTGACTTAGTCAACAAAGAGAGAATAAGTAACTCACACAAATATGAACCTTGCCTAGAGAGATTAGAGTGTAGGAACATTAGCTCTATGAAATATTCTTATTCTTAACAGGTCATCGACCCGCTAGATTGCCAAGACAAAACAAACAAGACCAAACACAAATATTCTTCTCCCTGCGTGGCTGGAGGCAGCAGCATTCTTGGGGTATATCTCTATGTATTTTCTCCCTTACTGAGTTCTCTGCGTGTTTTTTTCCATTTTCTGTACATTTTGTCTTTCATTTTAGATGCTAGATGCAAGTTGTAATAGTTTATTTCACACAGAATGACATTTGGCCTCACGTGGCTAAATACAGGGCATTAGAGAACATCACTGCACTTGATGTATGTCCAGGAGTCCACAAGAGAAACACTTGACAGTGCTTTATATTTTAAAAAGCCTATGTTTTAGCCAAACTAAGTCATCTGGAAGCCTTGCTTACACAGCAATTTCTCCACCATTTTTGTGTTCTTCCCAGACAAGGCTCATCTCAACCCATGAAATAATGATGTATTTCAAGCTGGCATTAAAGAACCTGAAATACAGAGGACCAGATATTCTTTTTTTGGAAAAAAAAATTATCTGTTTATTTTGGAGAGAGAGACAGTGCAAGCAAAAGGGGCACAGGGAGAGGGAGAGAGAATCTCAAGGAGACTCTGCGCTGAGCGTGGAGCCCAACACCGGCCTCGATCCCATGACCCTGAAATCATGACCCGAGCTAAAACCAAGAGTCGGTTACATAACCTACTGAGCTACCCAGGCACCAAGAGAACTAGATATTATTTACTGCTTCTCTTGCATTGATGTGCAGAAACAAGCCTGCTCACCTGGCTTTTATTTATTTTTTTATTTTTTATTTATTTATTTTTTAATTTATGATAGTCACAGAGAGAGAGAGGCAGAGACATAGGCAGAGGGAGAAGCAGGCCCCATGCACCGGGAGCCCGATGTGGGATTCGATCCTGGGTCTCCAGGATCGCGCCCTGGGCCAAAGGCAGGCGCCAAACCGCTGCGCCACCCAGGGATCCCTCTCACCTGGCTTTTAAATCTCATGAATCATAATCCAGGGCACCTGGCTGACTCAATAGAGCTTGCAACTGTTGGTCTTGAGGTTGTGAGTTTGGGCCACATGTTAGGCTTAGAGCTTTTTTTTTTTTTTTTTTTTTTTTTAAAAAAGAATCATAATCCAAATTTCTAGAAGTAGAGATGACTGCGAGAACTAGAAGTTATGATTGACAGTGGATTCCCTCCCTCTTCCCAACATGCATGCCCAGAAATGATCACTCTTTGATGATTCACTGATCAAGCATCAAGTCGGCTGTATGAGAGCGTGCGTATATGTAGCTTTGTTCATAGATTAATCAAGACAGGTTTGTCCTTACAGAGACATGCAGAAGATAGACAAAAATTTGGGACAAGTACATGTCAAGGATAAGACCAGATTGGAGCAGTAAGGGCTAGGAGAGCATTCCTGTCGCTGACAGAATCAGGCTGAAAGAAAGCCGACAAGTGATTGTGAAGGACAAAGGCTTTCAGGGAGCAGTGGAAGGACAGGGAGGCATCTCAGAAATATGGAAATGTGCAGAAGACTTGGGGAGGGTGAGGGACTCACAGGAAACAATGAGCAAATCCATTTCTGATCATAGCTAGAATTGGAATCTTAGAGCTTTAGGGTCTGCCTCTGAAGTGGCATTGGAAAGAATTTTGAGTTTGGAGATAGATAGCTGCAATCACCCAATTCCCACTTCTGCTGCTCCGTTTCCAGGATGACCTCCTCTGAGTTATTTAATACCTCAGATAGTTTAAGCATTTGTAAAATAGAAATATCTAATATTTTGCTTCAAAGGACCTTCCTAGTTACTTTTTTCAAAAAAATTTTATTTATTTATTCATGAGACACAGAGAGAGGCAGAGACACAGGCAGAGGGAGAAGCAGGCTCTCTGTGGGGAGGCTGATACGGAACTCAATCCCAGAACCCCAGGATCAAAGCCTGAGCCAAAGGCAGGCACTCAACCACTGAGGCACCCAGGCGTCCCTCTACTTACTTCTAATATGAGATGATATAAAGGCTCTTTGTAAACTGTAAACCACTGCTCTGGTGTCAAGGATAGTTATAATAATTTGGCTCAACATCTCTGTTATGGAGAAAACCATTTCTCTAACATTTCTTATAATTGTCATCCAATTTTTTCTTGACTTGTTCCCATTGCTCAGAACTTCGATGGGAAGCCTGTGTTCTGACTATGTAAATATTTGAAAATTCTCTCATATCCCAAGTCAATCTTCCATCTTAGCAGTACATTCTGTTGAAACCTAGAAATGTCTTCTGCGGACATTATGAACTGGCACTCCCAGGCTGCCACCAGCTCATAGATATGGAATGTATGGGCTGTGGAATGTTTCTTTAAATATTCTGAAATAGTTGCTAAAAATAAAAGTTGAGACACGTTGCATAAAAATTTGGGTTTCTGGCTTCTCTTGAAAAATCAGAAAAGATGGCAGTTCTAGGCCTACATTCACACATGACAGTCGGCTCTCACTCTCAGATGTCACAACTCACTAGGAATCCCTCCAGCTCTGAAGCTAGGTGACATTTCTAGTGGCACTATGAGGCTCAAGCTTGTTTCCTTATACATGCCCTCCTTTGTCTTATCTATGTTCTTGCCTGGCCTCCTAGAAACTTAGATTAGCCATTGCTGGTCTCCCAATAGCCATTTAGATAGTGAATGACAGCTGGATTTTTTTGTTTTTGTTTCTGTCTTTTATTTTGCCAAACAGACATTCATTTCTTCGAATAATTCGTCTTCAGACACAGTTTCTGGAAACTTATCACCCAGAACTTCTCCTCTGACATATTCCCATGGGACACTGTTTCTCTTCAAATGGGATGCTCTGATGGGAACACATGACCCAGATGGGATCAGGCCAACACACAGGACATTGAGACCATTATTTCCCTTGGCAAAGGCATTACACTGTCAATGGTGCACCCTGAGAGCATTTATACCTTAGTAGCTATGACTGCCCCCCCTTATCATAACACTATACATTGTGACTTGTTGGTCCCTGTGATCTTAAATAATCATATATTATTCATTGCCCTATGCTTTTATCATTTATAAATGCTATTTTATTTGTTTCTTTCAGTTTTATGGAGGTATACTTGAAAAATTTAAGGTATTTAAAATGTATACTGTGGTGATTTGATACATACATCATTGTGGAAGCATTTCCCACCATCTAGTTAATTCATACATCCATCTCCTCACATATTTATCATTTTTAAAAAAAAGATTTTATTTATTTATTTGAGGGAGAGAGAGGGTGCACGGGGGAGGGGTAAAAGGAGAGGGAGAAACAGATTCCCTGCTGAGCATGGAGTGGGATGTGGGGCTTGACATGGGGATTGATGTGGGGGTTGACCGCAAGACCCAGAGATCATGACCTGAGCCAAAGTCAGATGCTTAACTGACTGAGTCACCCAGGTGCCCTTTATCCTTTTTATGTGTGAGAACATTTAAGTTCCACTATTGTATCAAATTTCAGTTCTATATATACTGTTACCAACAAAAGTCCCATGTTTTACATTAAGTCCTTATACTTTATTCATCTTATAGCTGAAATTTGTACTTTTATCAACATCTTACGTCTCCCACCTCCCAGCCCTGGCAACCACTTTTCTACATTCTGTTTCTGAGTTTGACTTTTTTTTCTTTCCTTTTTTATTTAGATTCTACATATAGGTGATATAACTTAGTGTTTGTCTTTCTCTGTCTGGCTTATTTCACTTGGCTTAATGCCCTCAAGTTCAATCTATGTTGTCATAAATGGCAGGACCTCCTTTCTCATGGCTGAATAATAATCCAATGTATTTACATATCAACCTTGCAATGAACATGGGAATGCAGATACTTCTTTGATATCCTATTTTCATATCCTTCAGCTATGTATGCAGAAATGGAATTGCTGGATCATATGGTAATTCTATTTTTAAATTTTTGCGAAACCTCCATACTATTTCCTATAGTACTGAACCAATTTACATTCCACCAACAGTGAACAAGGGTTCTCTTTTCTCCACATTCTGACTAACACTATGTCTTTTCTTTTTGATGATCATCATTCTAACAGGTATGAGAGGCTATCTCAGGTGGTTATCATTTATAAATTTTAACCTAAATATGGGAACCTATATTTATGTCTTATCATTATCATCTCATCCCCCCTCCATCCTATTGAGTTGATCCTTTAATTCACTGCATTAGTGTGCCCTCCAAGCCTTGTTCTTGGCCACTTTGACTTGCTTGCCTTCCAAGCAGTCATTGATCTGGAAATCATTAATAAAATTTGAATATGAACAAGACAAGGAGGTGGACGGAAAGTGGAGTCATTCAGAGTACAAGGAACATCCTGCACTTGATTGTTGAATCTTCGATAAATTTACAGAGATAGAGGTTATTTTTAACAGAAAAAAGAAGAGAAAATTTTTTGCCGACACCTAAAGATCAAATGCAGATAGTCTAAAGTTAACTTAAGAGAGTTCAAGGGAAGAAACTTACAGCACTCTTTAGGTGAGAGAAGATCAAGTAGGAAGAAGAGAAAAGGAGCGGAAAGGCATTCTTGGTCAAAGGGACACTTGTACAGAACAATGACAAAGGGGATCCCTGGGTGGCGCAGCGGTTTAGCGCCTGCCTTTGGCCCAGGGCGCGATCCTGGAGACCCGTCGAATCCCACGTCGGGCTCCCAGTGCATGGAGTCTGCATCTCCCTCTGCCTGTGTCTCTGCCTCTCTCTCTCTCTCTCTGTGACTATCATAAATAAATAAATTAATTTAAAAAAAAAGAACAATGACAAAGGCAAGAAAGGTCCAATATTTCCTGCCTGAGAGGCAATCTATGCTGATGACTGAGAGTCACATGGATAAACACAGACGCTGTAAGATAAGAAGGCCTGCCTTTCCCAGGTTTATTTGAGTGTGTAAAAGCTCTTCTAGAAAGATGGGGCATGGGATCCATCAAGTGCAATGAATTAAGGTCAAAGGTCACCACATTCCTGGAGTCCTAAGAAACCAGGCTCTAGGGCAAATATTAGCAGCAATAAGGATCCATTGCCAGAAAACAGAAGGTGCGTTATTGAAACATTTATGCTGCAGATCTGTCTCTTTTCTTAGCCAAATATTGTTTTTCCTCACATTCTGACTATGGGACTATAGCATAGATGTTTAATTGAGGTAAAATACACTAATTTGATGATAACATTCTTCCTCTTCCTACAGAATATGCAGTGGTGGGCACCTGGGTGGCTCAGTGGTTGAGTGTCTACCTTCGGCTCAGGGTGTGATCCCAGGGTCCTGGGATCGAGTTCAGCATCAGGATCCCCGTGGGGAACCTGTGCTTCTCCCTCTGCCTATCTCTCTGTCTCTCTGTGTCTCTTATGAATAAATAAATAAAATCTTAAAAAAAAAAAAAAGAATATGCAGTGGTTATTAAGCAACTCAGGCCTGTTCTTAATTTAAGATTCTTCTGCTCTCTCCCTTATAATGAACAAACTTACTTATTAATATTTTGAAGTACAATAGGTTAACTCTTTTTTTTCTTCTTTAGTTTCTGAAGGTGCATGTGAACAGCTAGCCAGTGATCTGTTAATCCTGAAATGCTTATTAATATTATTGCAAGTAAGCTGATTAGGTCTAGTGGAGAGTTGGCTGGCCAAGTACTTGGACTGGGTCTCAGGGGAAGGGGTGGGGGTGGGCGGCCCTGGATCTTTGCAGCGTGGAGAATTCAATTCTGTTAGCTCCTCTCAAGATAAATAAGCCCTGTGGGTTTGATTAAAGGTAAACAAATCATAAAAGACTCATTTTAAAACCATAATACCAATTTAATTAATAGTCAGAAGGTTGCTGAGTAAGCAAGGAATTACTGCAAAGGAACTTGACTAATTTTTTGAAAACATTTTTTCTAAACTACTGACAAGCCTGGAAAACTTTCCTTTCTTCGCCATTGAGTATGTTTTTCTTGTGCTCATAATGCTTGTGTCCACCTCATCTGGCATGTCTTTCCTCAGGGATTTGCTGAACAAACACTAAAAAGCCTTTTCCTCTGTCTTCCCTTCTTTCATTGTTCATGTGGACAGTCATGCAGGTAAAGGCAAACTGTAGCTGGGATATGTTCATTAGACCACATTTTATTTTTTATGAATTGTAATTTTAGTTTCATGGTTGAATCTTACTGCCTAGCCTAGTTAGGAAAAATGATTGGGAAGTCTCCAGTATAAGACTCTTCCACAGCTCTCATCCTGCAGGCTGCCATCTTTGGGGACTACATCAGCAAACATAGCAGCCGTGGCCCCACACCAAGACCCCATCTCTATCTGGGGAATTTTAATTTACATGTTGTTAGTAGCTCAGGTGATTCAAAGTCAAGACACCCATGCTTGGATCCACGTCCACATCTGTCTCAGCAATCACACATTTGTTAAGCATTTTATCCATAAGTAGTTATTAGATGGAGCTAGAGTTTTGGTTTCTAGAGCCACTCAGAGTTCACCCAAGCTCCACCTATGATGGGGAGAGGTATAGATAGGAGAGGAGATTCCAGGTCCTTATCTAGCTGGCAGGTTTTCTTTGTGTTTGTCTGTTTTCCTCTGTAGCTTTCATGAAGCTGGTATGGCAAAACAGACCTGAGGTTACATGCCACCTGGACGGGCCTATGTGGCCATATCCTGTGAAAGATAAGCAAAAACTGGGGCATGGCCTGCTGGAAAGGTAGTAGGGAACAGATTACTTTCTTCTCCAAACATGTCTTTGTGATTGCCTGATGGCGTAGCTCAGTTCACCAAGAGACTGCCCTGGGGTTTGAGTCAATTGTACCAGGTGGAATTAAAAAAGACTTAGTCAATTGATTTTATATCTTTGCCCATCTCAGCTTAGAATCAGCTTAAAGTCATCATCCAGGATCCATGGGTCAGGATCCATATTTTGGTGACTTGTATATATCTTTCAATTTTGGAAATATGACTAATATAGGGATATTTTGTGTTCATCAACTGAATAAAAAACAAGCAACTGTTGGGCATCTTTTGCATGTGTGCCATGTGCTAGCCATCACCATGAGAAATATCAAGAAGCACATGTTTCAAAGTTGCTTGTAATTTAATTATTTTTATTTTTAAATTTTTTACAAGATTTTATTTATTTATTAATTTGAGAGAGAGAGAGATAGTCGGTGGAGGGGGAGGGGCTGAGAAACAGACTCCCCGCTGAGTGGGGAGCTGGATGTAATCCAGGGCTGGATCCCAGAACCCTGAGATCACGACCTGAGCTGAAGTCAGATGCTTAACTGAACCACCTAGGCACTCCCTCAAAGTTGCTTATAATTTAATTATTAAGAAAATATATTTGTCATTCAATGGGAAGTAGCTGATGAAGTAGGTAATTATTCAGAGAAGGAGGAAGTCATTTTCAGGCTCACGGAAAGCTTCTGTAAGAAGTGAGATTTAAGCTTATCATCTAAGATAAATACAATCTAAGTCGGAGAAAAGGAGCAGTATGTGTGATTCCTGGCCCCTACAAGTAAGGAAGCATTTGAGAACCTCAACTGGACGGGGCAGAAGGAGAAGTTAGTAATACATGGAATAGAGGAAAATCTGAAATCCAGGGTTAGGAACCAAGCATAGAGTTTGTTGGAAGCATCAGTTTTAAAGGGCTAGACAGAGACACTAAGAGCAGGAATGAGGCAATGGAACAGTAATGGAGGCAACAGAGCAAGCAGGTTAGGAGGGGTTAGGAGGAATTTTGGAGCCTGGAATCTGATAAAGTCTGGACTGAAGAGGATTCTGGATGCTGTGCTTCACCCAATTTTCCACTCCTGCAAGAACAGCATTTAGGGTAAATGGAAAAGTCTGCTCCATTTGGAGGTGATGAGCCTAGTGAACCCAGCTCCCCAAGCCCTATCTGCCAACTCCAAGGGTAGAGGGGACCATTCCTATGTATCCTGTGTACTCCACCTGTTACACATGGGTTGGGAGTTTCAGCCATGACATATTGATACGTGGCTGTAAGTGTTTGGTTATATTTCTTATTGCTATTTCTGATTTTATTGGGCCCTTGGAGCCTAATTTGTGAAGGATAAAGGAGCTGGTCTGAGCACTGAATTGTTAGGACAGAGGGACGTGGAAACCAGGGTGAGCAAAAGTGCACAAGTGGAAGAGAATCAGGTACGGCCTGAGAATGAAGAGGAAGAAGACAGTGTCTACTGTATGGATTGTGGATTATGTAAGCCTAAGGAGATGAGCCAGAAATGCAATTCAGAGTTAGATTGTGCAAGCTCTTCAATGCTTTCTTGAGAAGTTTGAGTTTTACTTATAAGCAAGAACATAAACCTACCTCAAAATTTTTGAAAATCTTTATAATGATGCTGTTTCTCATCAAAAGGGCAAATATATTTTCTTAATAACTAAATTATAAGCAACTTTAAAGGCCACCCAGGTCCCCCAAGATGTTCGATTATAGTGAGCCTGGAGCCCTCTGCCTCATGATGTTAGGGAGCTCACGGCCCCTAGGAGGGCTGTTTGAAAGCTCACTGGCCACTGGTCAGGAGTATCATTTCAATGCCATTGACTTCCTTTGTAATCCTCTAATTTTTTATTTTAACTTTTATGCACAATGTGGTTAAGAACCCAGGCAAAGAGACAGAATGAGCCCCAGCTTAGCAACCCTGGGCTGCAATCTAATGGAGTTTACTAGCTTACATAGAGAAAGAGAATGGCAGTCATTCCCAGGATTGGTTAGTAGTGGAAGGAAACTATCGTTGGCTGTTTGGATTGAAGATTTGTAGTTTTATGGACAGGACTCTCCCTGAGGTAAAGAAGAGTGCTATGAAGACCTCCCAAACTGGGTGACTGTTGGGTTTGTTATGGAATATTACTACACTGAAATGTTTATTTATGCTTCAGCGTTTGTGAGCTTGGTCACCAAAAGTCCATCTCTGAGATTTTAGATGAAACAGTGGTTTGGAATGTCCAGAGTTGACTTTGGACATTGGTTGGCCCATGTGAATTGACAGATTCACCCAGGTAATGCCCCTGACGGAGAAGGCCAGCTGGGTTTCACGTGGAAAACTGACCTTCTCCAATGTTACCATAGTAATCGGGCTGTGTGGTGTCACTGGTTTAGAAGGAAGGGACAGTGTTCAACAGAGTGAAGCAGGGGGATGCCAGAGTGACAGGGAGTTGAGGAAGATGGAGAGATAACTTAAGATTAGAGAGTGTCTCTCTGACGGAAAGACAAAAGGCAGTGAATAAGAATACCAGTGTAGTAAACTGAAGGTCTTATTTCTGGACTGAGAGCCTTTGCACATCTAAAGGCAGAGGGCAGAGACAGTTCAAGGTCAACCCTGTTCAGATGGCTCTGCAGCAACATCACTGCTCATCCATTTTCCATAGAATCTTTTCTATAAGCTCCTGCCAAACTAATTTTCTTAATGCATCCCTCTGATTACATCACATTTCTCTTCAAAAGCTTTCTCTCACCCCCCATGGCCAGCCAAATAGAGTTGAATATCCTTTGTGTGGCATTCAGAGATAGCCAAGGCTTAGTTCTTCTCCACCTTTATGTATTGCTGTGGTTCTTCAAGCATCAGCTGAACACTGCAGTTCCTGTGACCTGTCAACCTGTGCCCTTCTACTCCCTCTTTGACCATTCTCCTTCAGACAGCTAACTGCCTGATGGGACAAACAAAGCTCCCACAGGGTTTTTAGTATATGAAAGAAACCCTGTGTGGAGGGTGAAGCTTGAGGCAGAAGTTTTCTGAGAAGAGGGAGCTTTGGGAGCCTAGCGAAGTGCTGATGAAGGCCACTGTCACAGAGAGAAAAGCCAAAATGAAAGACAGTCATGAAGGTAAAATTAAGAGATTCTGGTGCCATCAGGAGTGGAAAGTGAGTGAGAAGGAAGAGCCAAGGACGACTGGAGGACTTAAGCTTGGGAGGTTATTTAGATGATCAAATTATCCACTGTTACAGCTAGAAATATGAAAGAAGGTGAATCTAGTTGGGGGCACATCAAGTTTAAAGGGTTGGGAGCCAGGCGCCCTTGTCCAGTTAGTAGTTGGGAATAGCCTGGGAGACGGAGCTTGTGCGGAGAGTGGAGGCAGGAATCAGCCTGGTGCTGGAGATTCAGAATCATGAGCATTCGGGTTGGATTCCAGCATTTGGAGGTCACGGATCACCATTAACAACAGTGAGAGGTTCGAGGCTGGAACTCCACAGTCAACTAACATTTGTCAGTGATAAAAGCAACAAAAGCCTGAAACAGAGGTTTTTCCCAGGCAGAAGTTTACTCCTCTCCTTGAAGTGCTTTCTACCTCTCTTAAACATTTACACATTTGTCAGACTTGTTGGTACTTAGTTTCTCTTGCCGGG
This sequence comes from Canis lupus baileyi, assembly GCF_048164855.1. Lineage (NCBI taxonomy): Eukaryota > Metazoa > Chordata > Mammalia > Carnivora > Canidae > Canis > Canis lupus. The sequence goes on along the minus strand of NC_132843.1, from coordinate 23,498,812 downwards.
AACAATAATGCCTTGAAAGAAGAGGCAATGCCCCCTTACTTTTTGCATCTGCAGGCCCTCATGCAGGCCCTGGCTCACAGGAAATACCCAATAAACACTTGTCGAATGATTCCACAAATGGACGAGAGCACTTCCAATTGCAGCTAGGTTTTGCTTCTTTTCTCAGTGAATCAACACTTGCTTGTCTTCTATAGCTGACATTTGGCATTTCTGATCTTGGCTAAACAATCTAACTGCCATTTGTCCATGATCTTGGTTCCAAGGGCCAGCCTGAGCTGGGCTGTCTGAGCTCCTGAATTCCTTCTTGCACCTTTTTTTCCCAGCCTGCTCACCTGGGCCCATCTCCACCCCAGTGATTTTCCACGGACCTCTATCTGGCTTCTGTATTTGCCTGAGGATTCATTTCTGCATCGTTGATGACAGACTCAACTCCAAAACTCCTTTGCTGTGGTTCAGTCTGATGGGCTGCTCCCTTGACATTGGATTGCTTCGAGAGCATGCACTCTAGAAGATGGTTTCACTTCACTTTTTACTTAGCTCAGAGCAGATTTGGAAACTGGAATAAACTCCTTTATTCTGAGTTGTTAGATAAATCTTTTGTGTCTTTGGGGTCAGAGGAACAACTTCTTCCCTACCACACACCCTAGATCTTTTTTTCTTTTTCTTTTTAATTTTATTTATTTATTTGATGGAGGGCAAAAGTGAGAGAAATCACAGAGAGGGAGAAGCAGACTCGTCGCTAAGCAGAAAGTCCGACTCAAGGCTGGATCCCAACACCCTGAGATCAGACACTTAACCAACTGAGCCACCCAGGCACCCAGTATTTCCTAAAATCGTGTGGCCCCAGACCAAGAGTGGCAGCATTCCCTGGGAACTTACTAAAATGTAAATTTTAGGGAATTACCCCGAACATTCTGAATATGAAATTCTGGGGGTGTGGGTGCCCAACCATCTGGTTTCACAAGATCTCCAGGTAGTTATGATGTGCCCTGAAGTTGGTTATAACTCACGTTCAGGAGTGAGATTGGGCCTTGGAGTCCAGAGTCTGGTTCCTTAGCAGATCTGCCACCCTCTAGGTGGGTAGACTTGGTGAAGTTACTTAACTTTTCTAGACTTCAGGGTTTTTTCTTTATAAGATACATTTTTTTTTGAGTCAGTTGATCACAAATTGGAGATGTAGTACTCTACGGCTCTTTGCACACCCACAAAGACAACAACACAAATTCTCATGGTGTCAGCTAATGGGGCAGAGCTTCAGGGCTAGCTGGGTATATTAAAAGGGCACGGCTGGCCAGTGACCAGGTGCCTCCTACCTTTAATGACCTCCAACCTTGTTCAGAAACAAATGCATTTGGCCAGGTGTTCATGGGGGCAAATAAGAACCTCTTAGCCAAAGTTCTGTGTTGAGAGAGGTTAAGCAAAGAATCTGTGACATATGGGTTCTATTGAGTCAGAGTCTCTCTCTCTCTCTCTCTCTCTTTTTTTTTATTTTTTTAGATTTTATTTAGTTTTTTTTTTAGATTTTATTTATTTATCCACAAGAGACACACAGAGAGAGGCAGAGACATAGGCAGATGTCAGAGGGAGGAGAAGCAGGCTCCATGCATGGAAGCAGGCTCCATGCAGGGATCCCGATGTGGGACTTGATCTTGGGACTCCAGAATCACGCCCTGAGCCAAAGGCAGACGCTCAACTGCTGAGCCACTCAGGCGTCCCTGAGTCAGAGTCTCTTAACCTATTTAGAAGGAGCTATTTGCAGATATTAGTAACTTAGGGAGACTGGTGCATGAACAATGATCAACCCAGATTCCAACAGGCAAACGAATTTCCCAGATGGTGGCTTAGTGCTGCTTGTCTTTGTGTTTTAGTTACTTATGAATTCAGCAGAGGAGCTTGTCCATTGTGTTCTCAATTTAAAGAGTTTAAACTACAAGGTCACTCTGAAAATGAGTGCTGATTCTTCTAGAGAAGTAAACCATGTCATTAGCTGCCTGTATAGTCAATACAATTCCCTTGGAACACAACTCAACTTCTATTCTTTTAATGCATATTCATGCCAACACTATAATTCTTCCGTTGAGACAAATGTCTGCATAAAAAAACAAAATGAATCTATCCATAGCTTTATCTGAGTCACGGATAACTCCAGTTGGCCTTCTTCCTACTGTTTAGTTCTGAGACCTGCCCCAAAGTCCTGATGAAGATAAGTCAGCTGTGGCTGATGAAGGAACCACTATAAGACAACTCTTTTAAACCTGTCTCATTTTTACCCTGAATGCAATCACTGCCATCATAAATTATAGAAGTCCTGTCAGAACTTGGAAGGTTAATTAACTTGGTAGTTGCTTCTTGGATTACAACACATGTAGACATGTAAGTAGTTATCAGGGCATTCAAGTAGTGTCCACTTAGTTCAGTGGGGCTCGTTATGCTGGATGGCTGTCACTCCAGATAGTTTGTGGACATAGTGAATCAAGGAAGCCTAGGAGCCCCACTGTTCCTGTTAACGCTGGGAAATATGAGGTTTGATGGTCTCCTCCTCCCAGCCATGCAAGGATGGGACTCTGAATAATCATCATTGTGGAGGGACAGAGATTGGAACTGGGCCTTGTTGTTTATTGTAAGCTAAAATAGAACTGTTAAATCGTATTGCTTCAGATTGCAGCTCCCAGCAAATAGGTCAAGGGTGACAATTGCATCAGTAGCATTTAGACTTTGTCCTAGGCTTTGAGCTTCTGTGATTTCAGAAGCTTCTCTTTGGCAGGCTCAAAAAATATCCATTCAAAGGAACTGACTCTGCAGCAGGTTGAGCTCATAAATGGGGAATCTGGACCCTGGGCTCCAGTTAGCAGAATGTTTGCCTGACTAATTGGGGAGCAATCTCAGCATTTGGCATGTGGTTCAGTGATTATAACCTTTTCTTATATGACATAGAAATTCTTTTTTTTTTCTTTTAGAGTAAAAAAACTTTTCTTGGACTTGAACCTCTCTTTAGGGGGGAAAAGGTCTATGATAAAAAGCTAATAAAAAGGCAGCATTGCGTTGAAAGGGCTTTGTATTCAGTAAATCAAATGTGCATGCATGTGTTTGACAAATGGTAACCTATTTTCTGGATGACATAACAACTTCAGTCACCTTTAGTAGTTTGTGCCAAGGATTGGCAGGTCCTTTGCCCTATCTATGAGACCCATGTTGGTGGTCCTACAGGAGAGAATTCTTGAGGTTTCTTCTGCTAATGCCCCCATCTATGACAGCGCACAGACAGAGGAAGTTCAGTGAACAATGCAGGTCTTGTGGCGAAGCTGCAAAGGAAGTTTCAAGCATAACTTTGCTCTTGAGCATCTAAAACCTCTTTCCAGGAGAGTCTGTTAGGAGCCCGGTCCACACATCTGAAACCAGAAGCAGGTATAAAGAACTCTGCTGGTAGTTCAGACTAAAATTGCCCAATGTGCTTGGGAAAAGGAGAGGAGCTGATGTTGGCTTGCAGCATTGAAGAAGGCTCTGTGGAGGGAGATTTTTGGTGGAGGCGAGAGTAAAAGAGAACATTTGAAGATCCGGAAAAGAAAGAGAATTGAGAGGGAGCTTTCCATGAATCTTTGTTTCTCTAGACCACACCTTCACCTCCTCAATGTTCCCCTCCTACCTCTCCCTTATTATGCCCCCATTTCGTCCATCCTATGAGTTTGGTGTCTCTGTTTTGTGGCTTGCTAGTACTTCTGGCAGAGAATGAGGAGGGTCACTCTTCCACAAAAAGGTATATTGAGTCAAGCCCAATATGCTCCACCCTTAGCAGGGAGGCCAGTTAAGAGGGGATCCTGGGAAGAAGGACCCTGTGGACCATCCAAAGCCTAACGTCCCCAGGCTCACTGTGCAGGATTTAGGAGGGTGCACAGTTGCTCTGAACCCACTCTGGCTTTTCTTGCTGCTTGCTTCCTGGTTTTGCTCTGCAGTTGTGCTAGATGCTTTTCCTGTGCAGCTCTTAGAGCCACATCAGAGATTAAGGTCCAAACCTCTGAGGTAGCCAATCTGCTCTGAGCTGGGCTCACAGGAGGGGGCTGTGTGGTGCTGGCTACTCTTGCCTGAAAGTGGCCTCCTTCCTTCTTCTGAGGCTGTCTGCATACGCTCATGACTTTTTAAAAAAATTAATTTATTTTTAAAGATTTTATTTGAGAGAGATACACACACAGAGAGATAGCAACAGAGAGCATGAGTAGGGAGGAGAGGAGAAGCAGGCTGCCACTGAGTAGGGAGCCCAAGATCCCAGGACCCCGGGATCACCACCTGAGCTGAAGGCAGATGTTTAACCAACTGAGCCCCCCAGGTGCCCCGGTCAGTGACTTTCTGAAGAAGAATGGGCTTGGCAGCTGGGAGCAGCTGGGAGCTGGGGAACAGGGGACATCATTGGAGCCCTGGTACCTCGCGTGGTTGGATTCTTGGCTGAGATTTGATATTCAAAGCCATCAACTTGACTTTGCTTGTTCTTTCAATTTAGAGCTTGAACTTTCTGGGAAAGCAGTATTTAAAAAAAAGGTTTATCTGGGGATTTCCACAACGGTTGATTTCCTTTGAGAAGGATAATCTGGACATGAATGTGTAAGGGTTGCAATTTCAAGTCTACAGGGGGCCAACCTAGGTGAGTGAAAGCGGGAGGGTGGGGGCTACAAGGAAAAATGAGATGTATGCACAAAATGAGGCATGTCTCAGCATTAGAATTCGGGAAAACTATTCTCATCCCAGCTTCCTCCTACCTCTAGGGCTGGAGCTGCTGAATCAGCACGGAATGAGGAGAGAGAGGTGCTTGGCAAAGACCCTCATTTACTCCTATCTTGCTGGGGTGTCATTGTGGCTGTGAACTTGGGGATATTTGTATATTTATTTACTGTAGGGATTTCTCTTATTCATTAGTAGAATTCATTATGTTCTGTTCTTATAGAGAACATCTCCATAGTCAGTCTCATGCTATTGTGAGTTGGTCTTAGAATCTCCATGCCTCCTCCTGCCCCACATGGAAGACAAGCTGAGGTCTCCCAGATGTAGATAAGGATAGCATGGTGTAGAGGAAAGAACTTGAGCTTTGGGTCAGACAGCTCTGTGTTCAAACTCCGCCTTGATTATCTGCTGGGTGAGTGGAGAATTTTCCAGAGAGGGAGAGATAAGAGTGAGGATTAGAGGAAACAAGATGTAGGAAGCACTCATTTAACAAAGAACCAGCTCTTAGGAAGTATCTATCTCTTCCTTTTCTCCCCCACTCACCCACCTTAAATGGCTGCTCATTACACCTAGTTTCAGTTTGTTGCCTTCATTCAGCCAGGTCCTGTTCTTTAGCTGCCCCATTTAGAAACCTAGGATGTCCGGCCTGGAAGGTACCTCAGTAGCCCCTTGTACAACTTTCCACTTTACAGATTAGAAGACTGAGGTCCAGAGAAGTGCAGCAGCTTGCACAGAGTAGTACCCAACAAGCATCAGTGGAGAGCTTGCTATGTACTAAGCAACACACATTTCACCCTTATAATAGTCTTATGATATACTTTTTAATCTGCATTTTATAGGTGACAAATGGAGAAAGATTTGAGGAATTAACCTACACTCTACCAGTTTAGGCCACACAAACCTTCAGCGAGGAAACCACAGTTGTGACTGAAATAGATTCTCTGGGCTCCACTTTCTTCTACTCAAGGATGCCTTTCCAACATCTGAATGGGACAAACTATCTCAAGGTTTTTATGTCTTCTCTGAGATCAAGAAAAGTCCTTAGTTAAAGCTCTGAGAGGATCATCCAGAAAAAAAAAACCTAGAAATTTTTTAAATGTGTTTTTTTAAATGAATAGACTTTATTTTTTTTAGAGCAGTTTCAGGTTTATAAAAAAAATGAGTGAAGAGTGTAGAGAATTTCCATACACCCCCTCAAATGGCCCACCCCACAATTCATGAGTACGTATACTTGTTCCAATTGATAAGCCAACACTGATATCTTATTATTAACAAAACCCCATAGTTTACATTAGGGTTTATTCTTTGTGTTGTATATTCTATGGTTTTGACAAATATCTAATGACATGTGTCACATAGAATGGATTTACTGCCTTAAAAATCGTCCATGCTCCTCCTATTCATGCTGCCCTAGCAACATTGATCTTTTATAGTCTCCATAGTTTCATCTTTTCTAGAATGGCATATAGCGAGAATGATACAATATGTAGCCTTTTCTTCAGATTGCCTTCTTTCATTTAGCAATAGGCATTTAAAGTTCTTCCATGTCATTTTGTGACTTGATAGCTCATTTCCCTTTCTGGCTAAATGATGTTCCATTGTCTGGATGTGTTACACTTTGTTTATCCATTTACCTACTGAAGGACATCTTGGTTCCTTCCAAGTTGTGTGCAGATTTTTGTATAACAGAAATCGGTTCTCAATTGACAGCTAGAATTACTGGCCCAGCTTCAACTTCTCCAATTACATTTACTTATTTCAATCTGATCTGCTTCCCTCATCACACGCAAGGATTCCTCATTTCTTCGAGCACGTGCTCCTTTATTGAGAGAGGAACAATCTATATCATATAACTAACAGACCTCTGGGGCTTGGGAACCTCTCAGGGCCTGAGTTCACACAATGTCCCTTTGGGGCCCTCAGAATTTATTAGATTTGGGGGAACTTACACTCAGAAATAGTTGGCAACCATGGAGTCTTAACCCAGAGAAAAATCTCACATGGAAGATGTTTTTGTTTTTGTTTTTTAAGATTTATTTGTTTGTTTGTTTGTTTATTTATTTATTTATTTATTTATTTATTTATTTATGATAGACATAGAGAGAGAGGCAGAGACACAGGCAGAGGGAGCAGCAGGCTCCATGCCGGGAGCCTGACGTGGGACTCGATCCTGGGACTCCAGGATCGCGCCCTGGGCCAAAGGCAGGCGCTAAACCGCTGAGCCACCCAGGGATCCCCACATGGAAGATTTTGACACACTGTGGCCATTTAGGGCACTTTGGGCATAGGCAAGATTCATCATAACTTTCAATCCCATTGTTCCTACTCCTAAAGTTGGCTCAGGAAAGAACAATTTCTCAACAGCTACTGCTCTCCAGAGCTCAGTGCGGAGTGAATGAAGAATGTGAGGTAATGGGGTATGTGGATAAGTATGTGGAGTGATGCAGGTGGAGGGAGGGGGGGGCAGAGGGACATATTCTACATGTAGACCAAGTGGGAAATACCTGAATTTTAATGCTTTGTCACTATTTTGGCAATGGGGCTGTGGAGACTGTCATGTTTCCCAATCACTCTGGAGACTCAGTCCTTCCCTTTCTTTTACTGAGGAGCTGAGACTAGCAGGCTTCTCATGTTCTATTTCCTCCTATTTTTACATGGCCATTTCTCTTCTCACCAAAGATTTAACATTCCTTTGCCTCTGTAAGACAGAACCCTGCTAGGAAAAGCTGCCCTGGCTGGTTGTGCTAGTGATGGCAGTATATTGTGTTTCAGATATTTGTTTTACTAGGCTTCTCATTTTATTATGATTTTATAATCTTCCCAATAAACTTAGTCAACTTTCAATAAAAATAACAATATATTCCTGTGACCTTTTAGGAAGGGTTTTCTTGAGTGATCTAATCAAAATACCCCTTTCTTTAGTTGCTAATATTGGAAACAAGGGAAGAAATTGAGAGAAGACAGAAATGAAAAGAGGCAGACATTTTTTTCTAGTGTCAATGAAAGAGCCCTGGAGACACACAATTTTTAATAAGTCATGTGTAAAAATACACTTATATATGTGTCTACATTGATACGCCTGGGTGGTTTACCATACTTGGAAATGACTACATAAAGGGAGCCCATCAGAGATGGGGTTGTGGGTGGGTCCAAGGGCTCTGGAAGGGGTGGGGGTGGGCCTGGGTGATGGAGCCACACTTACAGCAGCTTAATGTGGATCTCTGGGTGGAACTGTACACCTTGGCAGACCTACCTGTCAAGGCTACCACTGTTCATGAGGGCCAAGTTCAAGAGCCTAGGTAAGGGTGTTGGGATAATTTGCTAGCAAGTGCATCTGATGCCAGGTGGTAGCCAGGACTGAAATCCTCAACCAAGAAGGATGGATGATTTACAAAATTCATGCACCAGGATCCTGCTTACTTCTTATGGTGAAGTATGTGTATGTATAACTCAAAGCCAATTGGATACCTTAATTATAACTCATAAATATTTTTAAATATAATGACTGAATTAGTATTTATCTTTGAAAAAGACAGTGGTAAAATTCCCACCTGTGCCCACAGTGGAAATTCAATCATAATCTCCATATTGATTGATAATGACAGCCTCTAGAGTAGTGGGATAAAAATTATTTGTTGGATGCACTATCCACTGACGGAAGTAGCGCTATAATAATTACCGCAAAAGACCTCCGTACAAACAAATATATAACTAGAATTGATACAGAAGAATGTCCAGGACTCTGAAGAGTTTGATATTATTTCTTCTCTGACAAGTGATTTCTTCTTAGTACACTGTCTGATTTTCAAAGTTCCCCCTTCTAAGGTGTATATACATTCAACTCTAAGGAATTACTTAGGGAAAAGTATATTGTCAATCCAGAAAAAAAAAATCCCATGAGGCTTTACCACATACAATCATATGAAGGAAACCCCATCTGTGTCCATTTTATCCCTTTTTCTGCCCAGAGAAGGAGTGAGTGAGCTGGGTCTGGAGATCCTGAGGTAGGCCCAGCCTGGCAGTTATCTGGGGTATAGGCTAAACTGAGTAGGAAATGGAAATTCTATTCTGAAGGAGAACCAAGGTCAAAATTGTGTTAACACATCCAAGGCCTGATGATCGAGGTAAAAGACCAGGTGGCTGGCACAAGCCAAGTCTTCGGCAAGGTCAAGCAGCCAACAGGAGTGGGGACTCTGACAGGGAGAAGGAGAGTGGCTTGAGCAATCCTGGAGGTCCAGTGCAGACCGGGGTTCTTGTGTGTGGCCACTGAGTAGGTTTGCTCAGATAAGGGACTGTGAAGAGGCAGTGAGTTCCTTGCAAACTTGAGAATATTAATATTGGGTTCAGTGGTTGAGCATATACTTTTGGCTCGGGCGTGATTCTGGGGTCCTGGTATAAAGTCCCACATCAGGCTCCCTTTGGGGAGCCTGATTCTCCTTGTTTCTGTGTCTCTGCCTCTCTCTCTGTGTGTCTCTCATGAATAAGTAAGTAAAATCTTTAAAAAAAAAAAAAGATTATTAATATTGTACCAAGCTTAAGTGTGAGTCTCTGTATAATGGAACACCTAGGCCAGACTGGCTTGGGCAACAGGTGCTTAATGAGTATCAGAGCTGTGGGTCCAGCTTCTCTGTGATTCTCCCGGTGTTTCCCACAGGCTTGCAAGGCAGCCACAACAGCTCTCCCCATGTGCCTTTCTCCAGAAGCAGCCTGAGGCCCACGGGCTGCTCTGCTTCCCAAGGAGAAAAATCTTTGCTAGACTTTTCCTCCTGAACCTGTTAGCCAGGATCCAGCCACAGGCCCACATCCTGGCTCCAAGGGAGGGGAATATGAAGCCAGTGCCTGGTATTTTTGACCTTTTAATGTCCTGGGGTCATTAAGGTCTTATTCAGACGATATAAACTTCAACTTCACTGCTGTTTCATATCTCAGCCCACCTTTTGGGTTGTTCTTTATCCTGGTGGGAAGAACAGTTGCAGATGCATCAGAACTAGTCTTGAAAACCCTAAATGTGAGACAGACAGGAAACTGATATTCCCTGTCCCTCTGTTGCCCATATCCTGTCCCTGTTGGTGACGCAACTGGAGATGGCAGGTCACGATGGAGAACTCTGGGCTAAGGAGGAAGGAAGCTTTGGGGGGAAATGTTGGTATCAGTAATGGAATGTGTAGGTCATAAATTGTATTGCTCAACAAAGAATCTGTCCCATGCCTGCTACCGTCTGACAAATATACAAGCTATGAAATGCGTTTTAATATCAGGTCCCACTCTCAGAGTCAACTTCTCCCATGGCTTTCTCTGAATTCAGCTGACTTTGTTTGGCACTGCAATGTGTGCATGTGTCTAATAATAATCCTGTAGCAGAATCAAAATTCATATACAATGTGCTGGATTGTTCCATGTCCAGCTTTGTTACTTGAAAAACTACATGTTCCAAAATGATACGGTGGTAGTGGGATGGGCAGCCCCCAGCGGGTTCCAGCCTGTCCTCACTGCTGTACTCCTCCATGGTCCAGCTCTTCCTTCTTTTCCTTCCTTCCTTCCTCCCTTCCTTCCTTTCTTTCTTGGAGAGAAAGTGTGAGTGCATGAGCAGGGGGAGGGGTAAAGGGAGAGGAAGAGAGAGAGTCTCCAGCAGACTCCCCACTGAGCTTGGAGTCCAACTCTGGGCTGGATCTCACAACCCTGAGATCATGTTCAACAGTCAGCTGCTTAGCCGACTGAGCCACCCAGTCACCCCTGTCCAGCTCTTCTTTCTGATTGTCGGCCCAGTGGACAGTCCACCAGCAGCCACACGGTTGTGGATCTGCGGTGGCTATAACACCCCATCCTCTTCTCGCCTCCCTCACTAATTAGAGAGTCATTGGCCTCAGTTACTGAATAGCACCTGGCTTTCCTGTTTCCCAGCCAGTTTTAACTGGTTCATGTGGCTAGACGGGACGACTAGACGGTGAGTTTTCTCTGATTCTCTTACTTCATCTTCCAGATTTTTCCTTTCCAGACACCTCCCACCATTGTGTCAGGTCTAAGCCCATACAAATCTCATCCCACAGTACTCATGGCAGCTCTCCTTTCCTGAGCACAACATGACTGAGATATACTGCTGCTCAAACATATGGAAAGTTAGCCTTCCAGGAACACCTTCCTGGCTCAGTCGGTTAAGCATCTGCCTTCTGCTCAGGTCATGATTCCAGGGTCCTGGGATCGAGCCCCACATCAGGCTCCCTGCTCAGGGGGAGTCTGCTTCTTCCTCTCCCTTTGCACCACCCCTGCACATGCTTGCTCACATGCTCTCTCTTTCAAATAAATACAATCTTAAAAAAAAGTAAGCCTTCAGTATTTTCTCTAACTCCTATTTTTACCCATGATAAGAAGGGGTGGGATACTATTTAAACTTGACAAAGTAAGGAAATTCTGTCCCTTATACTTTAAAGTCATCATTTCTGGTATAACTGAAAAGGTTTGGCATTCCTCCCCCCCTTCCTCATAGGTGCAGTCTTGGGGGTGTAAGGGAATGTCAGGGGAGATGCACCCATGCTGCTGGCAGGACAGCCCTCTCCTGGCATGCCACGCTCTGCTGTGGTGTGGCTGGGCTACCCCGGATGCCCTGTGTTGCTCTCTCTCGAGATGTGGTGACTTCCATGTGGTCCTTTGAGCCCCTATGCTGTGACCTGCTGCTGAATTCCAAGACCCCTGACATTTGCCTCCACTGACCAGGCGACCACTGTCTCTGGCCTCACCTCCCGACCCCACAGTCTCCACTGGCTCACCTGTCTTCCCAGCATCTCCACATCCCTCCACTGGGGCATTCCTGGTTTCCCAAATTCCACCCCAAGGCTCCAGGGGTGGGTTGGGGGGAAAGCAGGGTGCTATGTCAGATTCACTTTGGAGGCTTTTGCAAGATTAGGGGGATCCACAAGCAGGGAGGGAAAGGTTCCTAGAAGTCTCCCGGGTGGTTGAAGAGTAGATGTAGTGGGAATGGAGATGTGCCTTGGAAAGCAGGGAATGGAGGTAGAGGTTAGGGAGGTGGAACAGTCAGTTCCAGGAACTGCCAGGCTCTGGGGCATTCCTGGGGCGTGGGAACATCACAGGGCAGAAAGGGAGTGCAGAGGAGTATGCTTGGGGGAGGGGTCAAGGACAGCAGCCTGGAATCCCTATGGTTTGGGGAAGAGCAAAAGAAAAACAGAAGAATAAAGTAAATGTGGATTTTTTTTTTTTTTTTTTTTTGGTTGTTGTTAGCCAACCTCTTGAGTTTAAACCTGCATACCTCGGCTCGAAGGTCGATCCTTTCTTGAGCCTTGCTTTCCTCAGGTGCTACTGGGGATGGTGACAGCCCTTCTGCCAGATGATTGCGAAATATTCAGCGTACAGCAGGCACTTGGTGCACGGTGTTCCCTCATGAGGCACATTTGTCATTAGCTGTCAGTTGCTAGAAAGTAAAATAGTTAAAAACGCATCACTGTATTTCCTCAAGATGCCCTGCACTTCCTCTTGGATTTCTAGAATCTGTATATCTCCCATTTTTTTGGCCTTTTTGTTCTCTTACTGAAGCAATGGTGCACCCTATAATTTATGGATGACTCCAATATATTGACTCCAGGAAATCTATTATTTGCTTCCAAGGGGATGAGATACAAGCTTCGTGTTCTTTTTTCATCTCGTTTTGCCACTAGATGGCATGTTTATTCTCCTATTGCTCCCCCTCCCCCCTTGACACTTGAGTGACAAAAATAGAACACTTTGAAATGGAACAATTAGGGTAGTTTTGAACAGGCAATCATCAAACCACCAAGTTTCAAAAATAGAGAAGTCCTGAACTTCACACATCGCACTCTGCTGCCATTATTTCTTTATATATCTGCTTTGCCCCCTGAGACCGTAGGCTCCTTGCAAGGAATGTGTCATGATGATCTTTGTATGGCCAAGGGCCTAGTCTGTCTTGTGTCGGGCCCAGTAAATATCTATCATTCTAGTGAGTGATTTAAAAATTGAACCCAGAGAAGAGAAAGGTCCACAAGAATTCCTGACACATATCAAGTTAATGAAAGATTAAGAAAAAATCTGAAGAAAGATAGATGCCTCTGTCATGAAGAGTACAAGAGGAGGTTAGCTTGAAACCCATAGCTTGAGGTATTAGGGTGAGACTCAAGGAAGAATTTTCTGGCACAGAAGCTGTGAATGGGAGTGGATCACAAAGAACCATAGTGGCCTCCCTCCTTTCATTGGTCAGTAGATGCCCCTGAATGGGAGGCTTGAGCTAGCTTGATACAGCTCTCTCTGAGACTGTCTTTTTTTAGTTGTTTTTTCACCTATTGCAAATCATTGCTGTTTTCTCTACTAGTGAAAGCTAGCCTTGACAATACTTTTTGTAGTCTTCAGAGCATTTCACAGCTGATCTTCGTTATCATGGGTTGATGTGGATGAGAGCAGGAATTCAGAGACTGAGTGACCGGCCTCATCCTAAACTCCAGAATCTGGTCATCTGGTCTCTTTGAAAGACCTATATGAGTTTTAGAAACCAAACAATGAAAACTTGTTTTGCGCTAAAGGAAAACCCCAAACCAAAGCAACAGCAACTTTGCCTGGCCTTTAAAATCCCTGTAAGCCTGAGGGCAGTTGGCTGTACCTTGTAAAAACTCTAATCTTTTGACTAAAAAAGAATGCTAATCAGCCTGGCTTTGCCAACCTCCATTTGTTAGTGGTTGCTAAGTGATAGCTAAAGAAGATTAGTGATCATAGATCATAGGTGAATGGAAATTTCTGCCCTGTGCTTTTGTTTGAAGTGATGAAAAATAGTTTAGGGTATTTGAGGGGAAAAAAATCCTCTTTTGTGTCGTTGGCTCTTGAATTGTTTTTAAAGAGTCCCTCTCTCCCTCAACAAACTCAAAGACTGGAAGAGGCAATATATGATTTTCTGCCTTCCTGAGGCACCTCTCACTCTTGGCTTTTGTCCTGCTTGTTATCATTTCTCTAGCTAGGGCTACGTGTTTGATGGTGTAGAAGACATGAGGTAGATCGTCCAGCTGTGCCTATCACATCCTGCTCTCTCCCTTAGCTTCCTCCTTCATAAAATGGGAGAAAATAATATGATGTATCTCTAAGTTTGCTGTGATAATAGTATGAGAAATGCTTCGTTAGCATAGTGCCTGCCAACAGAAAGTCCCCAGTAAATAACTTGAACCACTATTATTGCCACTACTGTTGTCATATGTCAGTATCTCTGTGTGGCTCCAGAGTATTATTATTCTAAAGTGAAAAGCACACTTAGTTTCCTCTCTTAAAGACTGCCTGCAGTTACAAGTCTAGACCCAAGTGAGAACCACTGAAGAGTGAAGGGCAGTCATCTGAAAGCTTCCTTTGCTGGGTGTGCACATGAGTCTCATGCCTGTGAGTTCCACCTTTGCTTGCTCATCTGAAAAGTGGGTCCGTAAGCCTCCTGTACTGACAACACATGGTTAGAAAGGGCTGTGTAATGGCCAGAAGGTCTGTGCCAGGTTCCCTTGTATCCTTGCAATTTCTGAAAGTAATTTAGAAACAGCTCTGTCTTGTAACTGTAAAATGCCTTCTTAATCCACATGTAGCACTGCATGGGATAGCCTTTTATTTATTTATTTTAATTTTTAAAATTCTTGAACTTTTTTTTTTTACATAGAATTGATTTTTAATGAACTCTGTCAGTCACCTACTGTTTACAATTTTTACACGACAAACAGCACTATGATGAGCATCCTTATACATGCGTCTTGTCATGATTGTAAGATGATGTCTTGAGGTAAAATTTTAGAAGCTGAGCTGCAGAAGCTGATTATCTTTTGATGGGTTATTGGAATTATCATAGGATGCATCTGGTAGCAGATGTTCTTCATCTCCCATTACCAGGGCCATATGAGAGTTGGGGAAAGATCGGGAGAATTTGTTTGCCTCTATGCTCAGAAAGAAAACTTGTTTTAACTTCCTGATTTTTACTGATAGCCAAATATGATTGGAGAGAGAGACTCTATTTCTTTTTATCATTATCTATCTTCATTTTTATTTCATCCTTGCTTTTGACTCTGAACTGGATAGGTAGATCGTTAAGCCATCTTTCTAATTTTTAAGACTAGATCCTGTACTAGTAGCAACATTGTGGATTACACTGCTCCTCCTGAGAATGTTCCAGGTTAGGTGAGACTTTTATTTCTCCTCATTTGCAAGGAAAACTCCTGGATGGACAAGCTCATCCCTTGGGAAAGCAAGAATCTCCACCTATCTCTCTTTAACCACCAACTTAGCAGTTCTCAAAGAAATCTGAAGAATGCTTTGTTTGCGTGTCTTGTTCCTTTTGCATTCACCTCTAACTAAATGCCTCTTTCCAGTGTCTCCATTTCAATTCTCAGAGAAAGGAATGAACCAGACCAGGTATTCACCATCATTATGTTGTGGGCAGATCTTTGAATATGTCTATTTTTTAGGCCTCTAGGCAGCCTGTAGTAGGCTATTCTTGGGCCAAGCACCCCTCTCTCTAATCCGTTGTGTATGTGTGTTGTCCTAGTCCATTTGGGCTGCTATAACACAATACCATAGACTAGGTGACTTATAAACAACAGAAATGTATTTCTCAGGGTTCTGGAGGCTATTCTTGAACTTCTGTCCAAGACCAAAGAGCTGGCAGATTCAATGTCTGGTCAGGACTTGCTTCCTGCTTGACAAGGCACTGAGTCTTCACATGGTGTAGAGATGAAGAGCTCTCTAGGGTCTCTTTTGTAAGAGCACCAATCCCATTTTTGAGTGCTTCATCCTCATAACCTAATCACCTCCCAAAAGCTCCCACTTCCTAACATTATCATATTGAAAGCTACGTTTCAGCATGTGGATTTTGTGATGACACATTTAGTCTATAGCAGGTATGCATTGCTTGGAGTGGAAATACCCCACTGATGCTCTGGAATTTTGAGTGTGCTATATAGCATTTAATGGACCTGATGGATACTCTTACTCAAAGATTTCTCTTAGACTATCAAACAGTGCAAGATAAAGCATGGCAAGAACTGCCAAGCATCTGGTAAAAAGAAACTCCTGATAAAATCTAAGCATTTACCCTATGATGAAAGAATTACAATCCTAGTTATTTGCCCAAAGGGGAATGGAAACACATGGTCACAAAGACTTGAATAAGAATATTCATGTAGTTTTCTTCTTGGTAACACAGAATTATAAAACAGTCGAGGTGTTCATCAAAATAAAAGTGGATAAGCAACTATGACATAATTATTCTCTGGAACACTAATGCCAATGAAAAGAAATGCATTACTGATACAACACAGGTGAATCTCAAAAACATTACACTGAGTGAAAGAAGCCTTGTTCCAAAGGGCACATACTATATGACTCCATTTTATATGAAGTTCTAGAAGAGGCAAAAACAAAATAATACAAATATAATAAAAAATTTGTTGCTTCTGTGGGGTGGAAGTGGAGACTGAGCAAAAAAGGCATTAGTATTTTTGGGTGTGATAGTAATATCACCAATACATCTTGAAAGGGATTTGGGTTAGACAGGTATATGCACTTGTCAAAACTTAGCAAACATCCACTTAAAATTGGTGCATTTCATTGTATGCAATTTTTTCTCAGAGAAAAAAATGTAGACAAATCTTGAGCTCTAGTTAAAGATATGGACATGCTATATTTAGAGCAAAGTGTAATTATGGCTATTATGTAATTTGAAATTCATAAAAAATAAGATGAATTGATAGATGAATAGAGAAATGGATAGGTGGATAGATATGTGATAAAGCAAGAATAGTAAAGTGTTTAATGGTGGAATCTAGGTGATGGAATGTGGGTATTCATTAAAATTCGTTCAAATTTTCTGTGAGTGTGAAAAATTTCCTGATAGTATTTTGGGGAAAATGTGGGCCCCCTACATGTCATCTTCCAGATGACATGGTGTGAGATGTGCCTCTGATCCACCTGATTCCTGTTGATTTATCTTCACTTTTCATGAACAGCCCATCTCTCTAAGAAAGCCTCTTAGATATTCCCACCCCAACCTCATAGAGCTACTAATCTCTCCACGCAGTCTTAGAATTATCTCTCTGTCTTTGATGGCTTATTTATTACAAGTTGTCTTGGTTTTCAGAATAAGGAGTGTGTAACCACCACGTCCACTACTGCGTGGGCCCTTGGAGGGCAAGGGCTGAGCCTTACTCATCTTTGGATGAATTTAAAGCCACTAAACAGTGCTCAGCATATAGTGAGAATTCAACAAGTATTGTTAAATTGAGTATCAACATTTATTCTTAAAATTATCCCACACCAGGCTGAGTATATTGTTTATAAATGCACTGGCCAGCATAGTAATTTCCTCCAAAGTGCAATCTTTCTTTCTTTCTTTCTTTCTTTCTTTCTTTCTTTCTTTCTTTCTTTCTTTCTTTCTTTCTTTCTTTCTTTCTTCTTTCTTTCTCTTTCTTTCTTTCTTTCTTTCTTTCTTTCTTTCTTTCTTTTTCTTTCTTTCTTCTTCTTCTTCTTCTTCTTCTTCTTCTTCTTCTTCTTCTTCTTCTTCTTTTTTTTATTTTTGATTGATTGATTTATTTTAGAAAGGTGAGGAGGGGCAGATGGAGAGGCAGAGAGAATCCCAAGTGGACTCCTTGCTGAGTGTGCAGCCAGCCCATGGGGGGCTGAATCTCATTACCCCTCAGATCCTGACCTAAGCCAAAACCAAGAGTCCAATGCTTCACCCGCACAGCCACCCAGACACCCCTAAAGTAGCCTTTCTAATAGAACCAAAGGCTCATGACTGACCTTCAGAGAGACGTTTGTATTTTACCACCAAAGGAACCATGTGAGTTCTATTGGGTTCTGTAAGTCTGGGCCTAGTTTCCCAGGCAATCCTGAAGCATATCACACTCTATCTGGGAAGAGCACTGTTAGGAAAGGCATGTATGGGCCTTTGTGAGTTTACAATGCTTATCAACTTATTAAATTGCTCAATTCTTTTTCTTCCAAGTTTTGACGCTGATAAATTTTGCTTCTTTTGCTGCGTGCAGAGTGCCATCTTGTGGCCAAGAAGCATAAACACTCATTTACTCCAAAAGTTAGTGAAGCAATGGCTTTTGGGTGTGCCTAGGCTTAGATGATTGTGTTTCTGTTATTCCATTTGTTTCCGTAGTCCAGAGGGCCTCCAGGTGGAGAAACATGTAAATTATTACTAGGCGAATGTACTCATAGTTTACGGTGAAGCCAACTCAACTTGGGCTTTACCTAGCAGAAATATATTTAGAAGAATTTGGGAAGTTTGTATTTTGTGCACTTCCTCACTTCCTTCATAGTTTTCCTCAAGGGTCATTTTCCCCTCCTCAACCTAGTGTTTTTCCTTTGAGAGAGAGCCATGTAAGACTGGGGCTACAGCACCAGTGGTTCTTGGAGGGGTAGGGAATGACAGATCTCCAGCAGGGTTCACCTTAAGAGGATTGTAAAACCAAACTTTCTGCTAGAAGGAGCAGTAGATGGGGTGAGACAGGATATGTGAGTTTCATCCTAATGTCAGCCTTGGGTGAAAGGGAAGAATAGTAAAACAAATAATACACGGAGTAAAATCTCTGACTGTTCAAGGAATCAGTGCACAGAAAGACACTCTGGAAGAAATATAAGAGTGTTTGAGCCACTGCAGTTCCATCTGTGTGCTAAAATCTACACACCAAAACCCCTCAAACCCTTCTGAGTCCACCAATTAAGACTTTACAATGAGAGCAAACTTGGGTCTGGGATGCAGCCAATTAAAAGCTTACAAATTAAATGAAGGATGGACTGATGGGACACACATCACTCATCACACACAGGCTCAGGAAATCCATTTTGAAAATTTCGTTGGCTTTTCAAAATTTACTGTTGTCCTGTTTGGGTGTATCATGAGGAGACAAAGACCAAAAGGGCCCATGCCTGCCTTCAGCGATCTCAGTTTCTAGTAGGCAGGGTGATACAAGTAAGGATGAAGCAATTAGAGAAACAGAGAAAATCATTTGTTTTTTCTTCTTTCATCAATATTTTGCTGTTTTCCAAAAAAGTACATGCAATTTGGCAAAATATTTTGATAAAATAGCACTTTAAAAAAATTGGAGCAAAATGAAAAAGGGGTTGAGCCCAGGCAGTACATCTTCCAAGAAAAATAAATAGCCTCATTGCTAATTTTCCTTAGCTATCTTACCATTAAGCAAAAAACAATTTGAAAAAATTTAAATATTGATCATTTCTGTTAGTTAGGGACAGGTAGGGGGTCATACTAGTGGTTTCTTACAAAGCAAGCCAATTCCACAAAATATATAAATATTTATGAGCAGACAGGCACAAAAAGTCAGTTAAGCAGATTTTGTAACTCAGGGCACTTCTAGTCTCTGCCCTAGTCCCTTCTGACCAGTGGTCGATGAAAGGTATGTTCTGAGTTAGATGGAATTGTGTTCAGATGACACCAGCATTGTTGGTTGATCAGATAGCAGCATTCTCCAGGAGGTGGAAGGACTCAGGATGAGACTCTAGACCACAAGTACTTCACAGAAGCTAGTAGCCACATTCTCGTGCCTCATTCATGGAAGTGCAAGGGGAGCTGTACCCAATGCCTCAACAATAGCCAGTTGCAAAACCACTAATTTCACCAAGGAAAAATCACTTCTATCCCTTCTGTTAATTAGCGAACCCTCTGATGGTTGATTTTTTAAGATTTTATTTATTTATTCATGAGAGACAGAGAGAGAGAGAGAGGCAGAGAAACAGGCAGAGGGAGAAGCAGGCTCCATGCAGGGAGCCCAACATGGGACTTGATCCTGGGTCTCCAAGGATCACGCCCTGGGCTAAAGGCAGCGCTAAACCGCTAAGCCACCGGGCTGCCCTGATGGTTGATTTTAGCAATATTTGAAGGACTAAGTAACCACCCCTGGAATTTCAATTTCCGATCAGGATTCTTCAAATCCCACTAGTGTTAAGTGAGAATAAATTAGAATTAATTGGTATAAATGTTTATCACATACCTGATCCTGAAGTATTTTGAAATGAATTACTTCATGGACATGGTAACAGAAGTCATAATGAAGAAGCAGATCAATATATTTTATTTTAAGGTCTTTGTATCAAAATTTTTTAAAAAATTTTTTTAACGATTTATTTTTGTTTATTTATGATAGACATATATTTATAGAGAGAGGCAGAGACAAGGCAGAGGGAGAAGCAGGCTCCATGCAAGGAGCCCGACACGGGACTCGATCCGGGGACCTCAGGATCACGCCCTGGGCCAAAGGCAGGCGCAAAACCGCTGAGCCACCCAGGGATCCCCAACATTTTTTTTTTTTTTAACTAGGAGGAAAGACAGAGAAAGAATAATTTGTACTGACTTAAATTTAGAATATAAAAGAAAACCAGGGAAGGCCACTGTGCTATGTATAGAAGCCTCAGAAGCAAGTAAGAAAAAAAATCCTTAGAATGAGTTCCAAGGGAGAGGATCACTATGCTTCCTCTAGCTTACTGAAGAGTCATTGGTGGTACTTATACTACAAATATCTGAGGAAACTGAAAAGCAATGCAAAACACGTGGCCATTGCCACCAAGCTGGGAATGTTAGCTGCTGTCAACAATATTTAGGTCCATGGCTTAAAACAACCGGATTTGCTTTTGCTTTGATTACCTTTGAAGTATCTCTGAAGGCTCAGTAGAGACTCTGCAATCTCCTCATTCAGCCTGCTTTCAACCCAGGTGTAAAACTTTATTACTGTGACAAGCAACTTTTATTAATAATTAACCAAATCGTGGGATGAAGAAATTTGTGCCTTTCATGGGAAAAAATAGTACAGCTTTTCAAGTTAAGCCTGTTTACCAGATCTTACCATCTGAGTTGCATTCCCTCAAAATACATATGTAACACAATACATCCTAAGCACCAATACCTCAGGATGTGACTATTTTTGTAGATAAGGTCTTTACTGAGGTAATTAAGTTAAAAAGAAGTCATCAGGATGGGCCCTAGATCAAGAAGAAGTTAGGACATAGATGTGCTCAGAGGGAAGACCATGTGAAAACACAGGAAGAAGACTGCCATCTACAGGCCAAGGAGTGAGGCCTTGGAAGAAACAGACCCTGCTGACATTTTGATCCGGGACTCCTGGCCTCTAGCATTGTGAGAAAATAAATGTGGTTTAAATCCCTCGGTCTTTGGGGACTTCGTTATGGTAGCCCAAGCAGACTGATACAACAGGATTTTTACTATGTCATTGTGTGTCCCAGGGGGAAGCAGATGGAAGTGAGGAGAGTTTAATGGATTCTATGCAGGTGAGGAAAGCCTCAAGGGATAGTCCAGGGTCCTGAGTCTGACATAGTTGAGGAGGGAGCCATCACCACTAACAGGCCTTGAGGAACAAGGAGAAGGAGTGGGTCCTAGAATCCAGGAAAGGAGTTTCTGTACAGAGAGAGATGCCTGGCAGGTGTTGGCAGAGGAAAAGAAGGGAAGACATGCTCTGACCTTGTATTTTTCTTACTGGCATTTCCAGACATTGCTTCCCACTGACCACGATCAACTTGTAGCCAGAGGGCAAGGATACCCCTTGAAGCATCTAGAAAGGAGAGCTCCTGGGTCTCAGAACAAGGTGAAAATGAAGGATAGAGAGTGGGCATAAAGATGCAAATGGAAAATGTTCAGCCAGGGGCTAAATTTTGGATTTTATCTGAGGCACAACTTCCTCATCTCATTTTCTCTACTTGGTGCATGGGTTGGTGGAAGTTCTGTAATCTGTGTAATCTGTAATAAGAAGTCTATTTCCCATCACTCATGGACTTGATTTCAGAATATTCGTGCCAATAATGCACTATAGCCAATGGGGCAGGTGTATGGGGGAAAGTGTGGGAGACAGGAGACAATGAATGAAGGCCTCTTCATTAGCGTTGAATGTGAAGGTCAGAGATCTAGTGACAAAAAGATCCACAAAGTGAAATTTCAAGGTTTATGTACATTGTGA
This sequence comes from Canis lupus baileyi, assembly GCF_048164855.1. Classification (NCBI taxonomy): domain Eukaryota; kingdom Metazoa; phylum Chordata; class Mammalia; order Carnivora; family Canidae; genus Canis; species Canis lupus. The sequence goes on along the minus strand of NC_132843.1, from coordinate 23,477,132 downwards.
AGTAGTAGAAGAGTTGAAGGTAGCCTATGATAAATTAAAGATACACACTAAGGGTGCCTGGGTGACTCAGCAGTTGAGCATCTGCCTTCAGCTCAGGGCGTGATCCCAGTGTACTAGGATCGAGTCCCACATCGGGCTCCCCTCTAGGAGCCTGTTTCTCCCTCTTGCCTATGTCTCTTCCTCTCTCTCTGTGTCTCTCATTAGCAAATAAATAAAATCTTTTAAAAAAAGATACATACTCTAAGTTCTAGAGCTGTGCTGCCCCCCCAAAAAAACCTTTCCACAGCTATAGAAATGGTCTAAATTTGTGCTATCCAATTGGTAACCAACCACTTGCCACAAGGAACAGAGCCCTAAGGTGTGGGTAAGGACAAATCTAAGTGAGAAAAATTAAATTTTTCTGGGTACAAAAGGGGACAGACTGTCCCTCCTCTCTCCTCTTTCTCAGAGCATTTACTTTAGAAAACTTATAATTACAAATTCTTTCTCTGCCCTTTTCACGCACTATAGAAATTTTTAAACTAAATGAGCTTTTTGTCAGCTTCACAAGCAGCAATGTCTTTCTCTCGGACTTTAGAGTCATCTCTTTGAACATCAAAGATGAGAACATCAAGGAAGATAACACCTCTACCTCCCCTTCTCCTTGGGTGTCTGCCTCCAGATTGTAACTAGCTCCCTATCATAGATACTACAAGTCTTATTATTTCTTTGGATAAAGGCAATCATCAACACAATGGCTACCTAATTGCCAGGTGAATTTAAGATGATTTGTGTATGACCAATGGTACTGGCAAGTCTTGCTTCAGGATGTTCTCATTATGTTGTGAGCATGCATGTAATGGGTTGTGTTTGCCTGGCTTTATAATAGTGAGATTTCTGTCTTTACAATTCTTTATGAGTTGCTTATAATGCACATGGCATCCTGGTATAGTGCTTATTCAGTAATAAAACTGCTTTCTTTCTCTTCTGCTCTCTTGGAAAGTTTTTTTGGGTTAGCAGATTTTTAAAATTGGATTTCCAAAAGAGCAACCAGTTAAAAGGTCAGTAAAGGAGCTACAGTGGAATCCTAGAACATTTAACACACAAAGGAAGGCAGGAAAGGAACAAAGATGAAAAAACAGATGGGACCAAGAGAAAACAAATACCAAGATGGCAGGTTTACACTCATCAATATAAATTGTGGCATGTAGACTAAAACCATTCATTCAAAGTCAGAAAGTGTTGAAATGGATAAGAGAGCAAGACCTATCTCAATATGTATAAGAAACACATTAGAACTATAAAGTTGAGAGTAAAAAGCACTAAGCATAATAAGCCAGTGTGGAAATATTTATGTCAGGCAGAGCAGATTTCAAGACAAAGAATATAATCACAGACAGAGATTCCATAATGATAAAAGGGTCAATTCTTTGAGGAGGCACAATAATGCTATATGTATTTGTACTCATTAACACAAGTATAACAAGTGTAAAGATAAGGTAGCAAAACTAGAAAACACTAAACAAGTAGGCAGAGCCATAATCAGATGGAGATTTGATTTGAAGATTTTATTTATTCATGAGAGACATAGAGAGGCAGAGACCTAGGCAGAGGGAGAAGCAGGGTCCTTGTGGGGAGCCAGATGTGGGACTTGATTCCAGGACCCCGGGATCATGCCCTGAGCTGAAGGCAGACTCTCAACCACTGAGCCACCCAGGTGGCTCAGCCGGAGATTTTCATATCCCTCTCTCAGCAATTCATAGAAACAGTAGACCAAAAAAAAAAAAAAAAAAATCCATAATGATATAGAGGACTTGAACTCCACTATGATTGGGAAGCCAAGAAATTTGGGGAGGTTAAGGAAGTAATTATCTTAACACTGTCTTTTGAAATGCCTCATTTCTAGGTGTTAATTGATAAGCAACATCTTTACTGTATACATTTTGATGTGGTGGTGATTGGAACATGGTCTGTAGAGACCAACCAAAAATTGCTCCCATCTGCCACTTGGGGTGGGAACCCTGAAGTCACACAATACTACATGGTCTTTATGCTTTGGGACGTCTTGATGTGCCAGTGTTGTGAAATATTTACTAACGTGACATTATACTGTAGGCAGAAACTCTGATCTTTTCTCTCGTAAATTTAACAAGTAACTAAAACAGCTTTTTGACACTGATTGAGTGATTTCATCTCTCTGGGCTAGATGTGCAAGCTTTCTTTAGCTGAACCCAACAGCTTCCTCTAATGTGGGCAGAGAGCAAATTCCAGTCCTTTAGGAACAGGGTTGCTAGCTTGGCAAAGTATGGAGTGCCCAGCTAAATTTGAATTTCAGATAAACAACAGATAATTTTTTACTATGGAACATATTTACCCTAAAATATATCTGAAATTAAAATTTAACCAGGACTTTGGGAAAATGAGGCTCTTCCAAGGAGTCTGGCTGAGCCCGATATAAGCAGTTCTAATTTAAATGCCAAAGTCAAGCAAAAACGCCTGCTTTCAGAGAGCTCTCTCCTCTGATGCAAAACGATAGTCCTTGTAAAATATGACAGAGCAATAAAAAGATTATGGAAAGGGGTTGCTCTAAAGGTCATCTTTTTATTTAAATATTTTATGATGATGCATATACAAATATCATTTCCCAAGGAACAAATGTAAAACCTAATACAAATCATCATTTCAGGTACAAAAAAACATTTAAAAAACATGACTCTGCTACATACAAGAGACAGGTTAGGTTTTCTCCAACTGTCCAAGGAGGACAGTTAAAACCAAGTTTGGATTTTTGGAGTATACAGGTCCTATTCACATTTCACACAGTAGTGAAATTCCTGTTTCATACATAGCAAAATATAACTACTACGTATAAAAGAGAAAAGAAAAAGCAACAATTACTAAGTAGAGAGTAAAAAATTTAGATCACGGAAAGGAAGATTGACCTTCATCTTGGCTACACACTTACAATATTTAAAGATACTTGCCTTTTACTCATAGATAGTAAACGCAAAACATACCAATCTCTTGTATAACGTAACTCAAGTCAAAAACGTCTAAAAAAAGAACTTTTCAAGATTCATTTCCCTAGCAAAATACCTTGAAAAAAAATCACAAAATTACAGTCTTTAAAATTTATGAAAATTATTTTGTTGTGGGAAATATTCACATAAGCTATATCCACATACTGATATGCACATATATTTCAAAACCTTATATGCACTATTTTTTTCAAGGAGTCATAAAAGTACAATATACTTAGAAGCCGAAATATCCAAGTAAGTTTTCAAAATGAAAGGCAAGGATGTTGTACAAATTCAGGTCAATTGTTCAACTGAATATTTAATATTCACAAAGTAAGTCATGACTGGACAGTCAGGGACTTTGGGACATAGAATAAAAATCATAATTTCAAAATCACAATTACTGATATTATACGATTTTCTAGTATTCTCTGCAATTGTAAATAAAAGAGGATGATTTCTAAAATTTGGTTTAATTCCACAAATATTTATTTGGCACTCATGTTATGTGCTGAGGATATATAGTGTTGAAACAGGCAAGTTCTTCTCACAGTGGAGAATCCAGTCTAGTGGTTAATTAGCTGTACAAAATTAGAGGATGATGTATCCTGAGTTTTAAAAAATACTATATTATTATAAAAAGTAAAGTGATTTTATATTTGTGAATTTTTCCCTGGATTATTCAACTGAATTTGAAGTGTTCCATATCTTCACAACTTTGCAGAGACACAGGGAAGCAATAATGCTATTTTTAAAGTTATACAACACACAAGCTCAGAGAAATACAATGTGTATTCTTTACCATGTCAATGTTCCAAAACTCAATCAACCTAAGACAGATTCAAAAGGCCAGGCTTCTCATCTTAAAGAAAATGAACAAAACAGTTGTCTAGACTGCACGCTTATTTTTGGATAAATGAGGTGTCAGTAATCTGCCAGGCCCAGTATGGTCTAGAATATAGAACGGCAATGGGAAACACCACTGCAGGATGCAAAGGGCCCACTCAGCTTTATGGGTGACTCTACTGGAGAGCTAAGGCGCTGGATACTCTGTGTCCATTTGGTATAAACTCTTACAAGTTGGACTGATTCTCTACTTAACTTGCTTTGTGAATATTGTTTGGTCATAACTCACTAAAAGGCACTTAAGGCACAGCATCGTGACGCAGCCATCAGGGAGCACTGAGCATCTCTGCAGTGCAATCTAGGGCTGGCACAGGGCAACCTGTTGGGCATTAGTGATTGAGAGGAGTTTCAAGCCCAGGGTGTACATCTCTCATGTCTACAGGCTCATCAAAAGACAGGCTCGTTGAAAACACGAAAACCAGGCACTGCCAGCTAAACTCTGGGTCGGGCTGTGGTATGCTGTGGTTTAGGAGTAAGAATGCTGCACGATGCTGTGCTTGGAGACCCTGGTGGAGGATGCGGTTAGCGTAGAATTAGAATGACCGGTTAGCATAGAATTAGAATGACCAGACTCCTCTAAACTGCAATTTGGCAGGGGGCCACGGACTCCAGCTCCAGAAACCTCTGTCTTTCTGGCCATCACAGAGGTTTGGGCAGGAATCCAGTAACTGGAGGCAGGGGTTTGCACCCTTTCTGTCACTGTCATGTTCTGTCCTACAGCTACACCGGGCATGGCCAGGGTGGGCTGTGCACCTGATCTGGGGGCAAGAAAGCTCTCTCTCTCCCTCACCACAACATAACGTCCATCTGGCAGATGCTGCGTACCTTCCAGAGGACCAGGGAAGCCTCCGTTAGGCTGTATTATTGTCTCGGTAACCATGACATTGGTGTCGTTAGCATAGCGCTGCTCTACCAAGGGAGGGGCTGGAGCATACACACGCTCTGTCACAATTAGGGCCTGGGACTGGCCAGGGCCTAGGACCACAGTGCTCGGTGGCATAGTGGAGCCTGTACCATAGGAAGTTTCTGTCACTACAACGTTACCAGAAGCCAGTGGATCAGGGAGCAGCGTAGCTACCTTGTGACCCTGTCTAGAAGATACAGAGCTTTCAGTGACTATTTCCTGAGTTACTTTCTCTGCATTTGCTTCATCCAGAGGTTTTGGAACTTGAAAGCTACTACCAGAGAAGTAAGCATTCTCCGAATTAATATTAGTTTGCTCGCTGAATGAATGTGAAGCCGCTTTCATACTTGACTCTCCCGCATGTTTTTGTCTCTGCTCCATTTCCACATCCATATCTATTTTTTGACCCAAGCAAATTTCAGCTAGTGTCCTGAATTTAAACCCTAAATCATCTAGAAAGCCATCGTCAAGTTCTCCTTCAATAAAACTGCAGCAGCCAATGGAACCATGGAGAGATGCAGTGTCTTCCTGAGAATAAACCAGAAGGCAATCTTTGCCTGTGTGAATGTCATCTTCATCAGTGTAAGAGGCAGCTTTCTAAGATAGAAAACAGAGGCACAGAATTAGTGACACAACTTCACTTAAGAGTAAGACTATATTTCTGGCCCAAATGTATAACCCGAGTCTCCTTATAAGAAAACATCAGAGATCTACAAATGGAAGGACATCCTACAACACGGCTGGCCTGGATTCTTAAAAAAATATTAGTATTGTAAGAGATAAGAAAGACAGGACTCAGGATTGGTTCTGGGATGGGAAAAACAATGGCTACAGAAGATATTACTGCAATAATTGGCAAAATTGAAATATGGAATATGGCACTGTTAAATCTGTTCACTGTATTATGTAAGAAAATATGCGTATGTATACGCATGTGCACACGCATGTATGTGTGTGTGTGAAAGAAAGAGGGCCAGGGGGAGGGAGAGATTAGGAAACCAAATAGCAAATGTGGCAAAGGGTTAATAATTGGGTAATCTGGGTAAAGAATATACAGGCGTTCAAAATTTCTATTGTTCTTGGAAATTCTCTGGTAAGTTTGAAATGATTTCCGAATACAAAATTTCTCACATACACACAACCAAGTCTGACTCAAGCAGGATTAGAGTGGAGAGGGAGAACTATCAAGATGAAACTAATAGGGCACCCCAGGGTAGAGCCTGGCTGTAAGGCAGAAAGGGGATGAGGAGAAATGCTTTTCCTGATACTGATGGCATCATCATCTTCCCCTCACGCAAACTTGGTTGGGCAGATGGTCTCAAAGAAGCGAGGGGGTAGGAGACAGGAAGTGGAAAAGCACTCCAGTAATTTGCTACCATGTAGACAGGAGACAGAAATAAACTGACTTCCTTCTAGGAGCTCATCCCTTCACTGGTCTCAAGGGTCCTTCAGATGCCCAACACTCTGCCCATCCCAGGTGGGCCATGTGGGCCTTGTTCTCAAGAAAGTTAACCAGCCCTGTTTCTTTTTCTTTTCTTTTTTTTTTTTTAAAGGTTTTATTTATTTATTCATGAGAGACACAGAGAGAGAGGCAGAGACATAGGCAGAGAGAGAAGCAGACTCCTTATGGAGCCTGACGTGGGACTTGATCCCAGGACCCCAGGATCATGACCTGAGCCAAAGGCAGACGCTCAACCATTGAGCCACCCAGGCGTCCCTCCAGTCGTCTTCTAATTCCTCATTCCAGGCATGAGCTTTCTGAATGCATCCCATCATCCTTCCTACAACCTTCCTCCTGATTTTTTATGAATCGCCTCAATAGTGAAGCCAAGGAGACAAAATTTAAACAGACATCACAGATTGTGATTTTTAGGTCACATATTCTCTCCACTCCTAGCAGGCTCATCCCTAGCAAGTCTGCTCCCACAGATGGACTGGACTTTCTGACCCACTGACATATGGCTTTGACATGTTACTTGTTCTGACCAATGAAATATGAGCACAGAAAAGGCAGCTGCTTTAGGAGTGTGTCATTGGCTGGTTCTGTGTGGCTCTGTTCCCCATTCTCCAGGGATGGCACCTGCCCAGTACCGTCTGCTTTCTCGGCATGTATCTTCGCATGAAGACAACATGGGGAAAAGCAGAGTTGTGTCAACTGACAGAAACAAGAATGTGAGAAGTCAGCTTCTGCAAGAAGTAGGATGGTGGGGTCATTCATTATCACCATGTAATTGGGCTGACCCATCAAATGGGCCACATCTGTCTTTCCTCACTGCCTATATACATTCTCTTAAAAAATGACAAAGTTCTATTTAGGTCCAAGGCAACGATTACCTTAATAATACTACATTCACATATAAATGTCCACCATCACCCCAGCATATATAAATGAATATAAATGAATCCTCACCTCAGTGAAATAACTTTTTAAGAATTCTTCGTTCACTGCCGCAGCAGCCGCTTGAGCTCCAGCCAAGTCTCTGGAAGACCCTGTGGCTTTTGTGATCCTTAGAGCTTCAGCACCTATGTTGGCTCCTGTTGTTCCTGTCACTTGGGTAACTCCACCAGAAATAAGGCTTCTGTGTTCTTCCCATCTTCCATCAATCTCAGACATCTCATGATGGTCTTTGATGAGGGCAGAGCTACTTTCTTTTGTGGTTTCCTTGGTAGTTACCACTCCCAGTCTGATGTCTGCTGCTACACTCTCTCCATGATCTGCTGTTAGGTGCAATGGTACCACCTGAGGGAAAATACAGTTAGGACTGAGAAGGATGGAGGGTCAGTACAGTTGGCAAAGCGATCTGAGCTAAGTGGACATGCGAAAGCAATGAGCTATTTCTGCAGAGGCAAATTAGGAGAAATATTTTGGGTTGAATAACTTGTATTTGAGTCTTCTGAAATCTCCATTCCACTTCTTGTTTTGTGAGCTGATCAGAACCGAAGGAGAAAACAAAAATTATTTAAATATGGTCTCAGCTCATTGTCATTACTGTATTGTCATCAACTTTCCTCTAGGGTTTAATGCCTCCTTCTATATTAAACCATTTTTCTTTTTTTCCTAGCTGGACACATGCTGCTCTAAATAAAGACTATCTATCCAAGCTTCCACTGTTCCTTGGAATAGCTACCTAAGTTCTGGTTAATGTGATTTCAAGCAGAAATGAGGTATGCAGCTTTTGGGAAGTGTTCTTTAAGAGCAGTTCTCCTATCTGCTTGTTGGAATGTGGGCACAGCAACTAGTGTCTGGAGCATTTAGACAGTATGGGAATGGAACTCATCCATGGAGGAACAACGAGAAAGGAGGGGAATCATCATGCTGGTCTTCAATGGCCCACATTCATATTTAGGCCTCTGTTATTCTGAGTTCTCTGACACTTGATGCTAAATAGTATCCTGTTGAACATAGTGCTTATTGTAGATAGTGATGAGAGACCAGGGGTGAAGTTGCAATAGAGAGATAATGGGATCTCCCCCTGTCTATTAAATAGGGAGGAGAGGAGGTTTTGCAGCATTTTACAACTCTCATGGAGGTGGTGGGTTTACCTCTCCTAACCCTATGTATTGAGGTTCGAAACAGAAATGGCGAAACACATCTTTCATTCCCTGTATCATTCTTAACATTTTTAACATTCTCTGTAACATAGAAATTATCATAGGACCTATCACAGCAGAACAAGACCACTTCAACTTGCCCTGGCAGCAAACACAAAATATATTGTCATTTGAACCCTCTGTTTAACAAAGATACGTAAGTGAAATCTATAATGATGACTTTACTCTCTCATGACTTAAAATGCTAAAAACTCTTTCTAAAGGCCCTTTAATGTCAGGAAAGAATTATAAATACCACTGACATCTGATTATCTGACCTTGTCTTCAGGTGGCGCCCCTTCGTTATTCCAAGGATGCAGCATCTCTATAGTGCCAGGAATGGGGGTGAAGCCCTTGGCGCCTTCTCCACAGTGGCACATCAGCAGTAAGAGTGGTACAACTGGACAGAAACAAAATTGAGTCCAGAGAAGGTAAGCCTCAACATATTTCTAAACTTATACTGCATAATTTTAGAATTTGCATTTTGCTTTTTAGAGTTTAATCTTCACTTATTTACAGCCCTATTTTTGCATTTTCTTTTCTTTCACTCTGGTTCAACCTCACCAAACTTGTTTTGGTGAATTACACCAAAGCCTAAAGGCAGCATGAGGCAGTCTGCATTCATCACAAAAAGGCTGTATGTGGCTGCCAGATGGAACACGAAGGCTGGATTCGATAGCATACAAATCATCAAAACCAGTTTAAAGACTTAAATCTTTTGTGGTTCTTTTAAGTCACTTTTTTAATATGACAAAATTCACTATCCAAGAAAATACATATATATTTATATATATGCTAAAAAGATCAAAAGCTCCTAGGGGTAGATAAATTTTAATATGTTAAAATATTCTAGACCATTGGAACTTCTAAAATACTTCACCACTTCATCCTGGAGTAGAATTTGGCAAAGGCATGGCAAACTGAAGTTCAAATTAACATCTGAATTACCTGAGTATTATTTTCTAAAATGACTCTACATTAAAAGCCTTTATAATGGGGGATCCCTGGGTGGCTCAGCGGTTAAGCCTCTGCCTTTGGCTCAGGGCGTGATCCTGGAGTCCCAGGATGGAGTCCCACATTGGGCTCCCTGCAGGGAGCCTGCCGCCTCTCTCTCTGCCTGTGTCTCTGCCTCTCTCTCTCTCTCTCTCTGTCTTTCATGAATAAATAAATTAAATCTTAAAAAAAAAGCCTTTAAAATATATGTAATATTTCATCACAAATTTAATAAAATTTCAGAGCTCCCTCCTTAAATTTTATTCTACCTCAGGGAGGAGGCGAAAGCCAATGTTCATCTTCTTGATCAATGCAGTAAAGAATTCACCTGCAAGCTGCCCTTCTCAAATTAGTTTTTATTGCCATTTCTGTTTCACAGCTTCCAATGATCAGTTGACTACTTCCTACAGTCTCTTTTGTGTTAAATAGTTGACAGTTCAGTAATTATAGCCACTGTGGGTAGCTACACTGTGGGTAAAAAGCTGAAATTAGCCAGTGGCAACTCAACAATTTCAACAAATTTAACAAATGCTTATCTAGTGTCTACCATGCGCCAAGCACCATGCTGGGCCCCAGATAGTCTGAGATGAGAAGGTAAGGCGAGTAGTCTCTGGGTAAAAGATAGAGTCCCCGTTCCAGTCCATACCTACAGACTTGGTGAGCTGAAACTAGTCATTTCTCCATGTATGTCTGTATTTTTACCCATAAAACAGAGACAGTGGTATAAAAGTACACCATAAACTGTTGAGTGCTGTGCATTCAATTGTACATTTACTAGCACCTCCTTCATCACTGAAATCACTGAAGGTGCCTCAGAGGTGGTCCTCCACCCTTGTTCAGTGGCCAAGTGGAGTGGTATTCCATAGCTGCAGTACTTTGTTCTTTCATGAAAGGAAACCTGAGGTGTTTGGAGGTCATGCAGGGAAGGCAAGACTGGTTGTCACTCAGAGGGTCGAGCTGTTGTTGCCCAGGTAAAGGGCCAAGCAAAGCAGAGGGCAGGAGGAGGTTAAGCCCTGACAAGCTGAATGTGCAAAAGCAAGAATTGATGGGAACAAGATGAGTCTGTAAAAACAACTTTGTATCCAGAATCCAAATTCATGCAACAAATCTTTTCTGAGAGCCTACTCTGTGCAAGACATATTCTAAGCACTGGCATGAAATAGGCAACATCCCTTCCTCACAGAGCTTATCACCAACAAGGTTGTCTAGTAACCTTGGTTACTTAATTCGGGAAATTATGTATTTCACCAAGACAAAAATTCATTTTTCTAAAACAAAATTCTCAAGAGGGCTAGAATCATCTTTGGTGAATTTATCAATGATCACTTATTGTTTCCCTAATCACCCTCAAAGTGTTCTAGTGCGGTTAAAGAATCACTGTACAGAAATCAGTGACTACTAACTACCATAACCAAACACTGGTAGTGCATGGAAATTACTAGATGAGCTAAAGAGTGGCTTTTAAAATACTTACGTAGCAACAGCAGAAGGGCAAAAATTATTAGTGCAATTGCGGCGGGTCCCAGGCCAACATATGTGCCACGCAGAGGTTCTACACAACCACTGCCATCCAGACACTTACAAACTGTGAGCTGAAGCACCTGCTTTTCAGAGCAACTGAAGCCCTGACTATCTGAAATCAGAAACTGAATTTCACTTCGCCCAAGCTTTTGCTCTTTTTGTTGCAGTAGCACACTGGTACCTGCAAGGGTAGGGGGCAAAAGGAAATAAAAATAGGTGATTACCAAGGAAGAGGTGAAGAGAAACATTCTTTAATTGCTGATAGTAGTTAGCTCCAGTTAGAAGCTTTATTATTGCTTAACTTCTCTATTGAATTCACACCGTGTGCTTGCTAAACTTAGTCCAGACTACCCCCAAAAGGCAGGTTAACAGCAAAGGATCAGATTTGGACACATTTTCCTTTTATGATGATTAATTTTAACAAGTATGTGTGATGTCCACCAAATGCTAGGAAATGTTCTATGTATGGGGAATATAGTAACAAATACGTGGTAACTTAAGTGACATTTCCATTAAAAGACCTTTATTTTACCATTTCTTAAAAAACTCTGTTAAAGCCATCTTCAAACAGACAATAATAGAAGGCTGTAGTTAACCCTCATGGTACCTGTCCCCAGTTTTGACAACTTTCAGTATTAGGCCAATCTCATTTCATTTTGTCCCTCCCATTTTGTTCCTGACATTATATCACAATACATTCAAAATTTTGAAAAATTTCAAATCTACAGAAAAACTGTAAGAATATTACAATAAGGGACGCCTGGGTGGCTCAGTGGTTGAGTGTCTGCCTTCAGCTCAGGGTGTGATTCTGGAGTTCTGGGATCAAGTCCTACACTGGGCTCCCTGAGAGAAGCCTGCTTCGCCCTCTGCCTGTCTCTGTCTCTCTCTCTCTGTGTCTCTCATGAATAAATAAATAAAATATTTTTTAAAAAAGAATATTACAATAAATATCAATATACCCTTTATGACTTGTTTACATTTTATTACAATACTTTCTATCCACACACTTTTTTCTGAGATATTTGAAAGTTGTGGATATTATGATACCCATCAGCATATATCTAAGACCAAGGGACATTAGCCCTCTCAAAAAAAATTTAGTATTGATATAACCCATAGTCAAACTTTTCAATTGTTGCAAAAATGCCCTTGATAGTTCTTTGTTTTTTTCTCTTGATCCTGAAGTCTATCAAGAATTATGCATTGCCTTTAGTTGTCACCCTAATCTCTATGGATGATCTAGATCAGTCCCACCTTTTTTTTTTTTTTTCAGCCTTCATGCCCTTGCCATTTTTGAAGGCCGCTTATTTTAAAGGATGCTCCGCAGTTTGAATTTGTCTGATGACTTCCTCATGATTGGATTCAGGTTATACATTTTGGCAAGAACATGACACAAAGCGTTGTATGAATGACCTTTTATCTTATTTTTTTTTAAACGTGACTGACGATTATTTTCAAATTTTTCCTTTACTTTAATAAAAATAATGACCAGTTATACATGAGTAAAAATAACGATCAGTTATTTATCTAAGAGCTTAAAAATTATTCTTACATATTCATAGCATTTATATAAAAATAATAAACTTGCAAGATATGTAAACCTGGATGGATACAAAAATTAAAAGTGAGTGTTTGGGTTTTGTTTTGTTGTTTTATTTATTTTTGGAAGTAGGAAACAGCTTCTTTTCATCTTAAGGTCCAAATTTTATGAGTTTGATCTGCATGGGTAGAATCTACTTATTAAATCATCCTTAAAGCTTTGGAGAAGTGAGAAAAAAGCATCTAATCATTTAAAGGAGTATGAATTCACGAAAAAAAAAATCCATGAAAACATAACCGGGAAGAAGAACATAATTAAATTCATGATTGGCTCGGAGAGGGCAAGTGGAGGAGAGAAAAGGCAAAAAGAGGACTTTTATATTATTATAAAAAAAAAAAAAAAGAGGTCTCATTCAAATATGAGAACCAGTTAATATTCCTTTAATTCTAAGTGGCAGGTACAAAGATGTCTGCCATATTAGACACTGGGATTTTCTGTGCTTTAAAATTTTCCCAAATAAAAATAGATAGGAGCTATTTATTATCATGACAGTTGACTGATCACCTAATTATGTAACCAAGGAGAAGAGAGCACAGTTTATGGAATCCTCTCTCTTTAAAATGTCTAGATTAAAAAAAAAAAAAGTGTCTAGATATATAGAGTATAAATCTCAGTGACTTTCTCTAATAACACTCAACATGCATGTCCTTAAGAGTTTCACGTTCCTAAGACTACAAAAAATTCAGAGACCCATCAAATCCAAACATCTTGATCTTAAGCTAGAAAACTTATCTACATATCTGGAAAGATGCCTGAGCCAGACTAATTGGGGTCAAATCCTAGTCCCAACTTTTAGCTAGATGTGACCTTGAGAATGTTAAGAGACTCTCTGTACCTTTCTTTCTTCATCTGTAAAATGCTGGTGACAGTAGGGCTAAACTTCTAAGGGGGTAACCATGAGCAAAGTGCTTAGGACAGTGCCTGGCATCTCCCAAACATCATATATTTCTTAGATAGAAAGAAGAGTTGGAAATTCAGTAAGTTCAATGCAAAACACGTTTACACATCTTAGTCAAAGAAAGGCCAGCTCCAATCAAGTATTCAGCCTAGATGGGAATTCCTAGAGTTCTGTGAATACGGAATTAGACACTGAACAAGGAGACCAACCACTTTTCAAGTTTTGAGGCCTGTGACTTAATTATCCTAAGAGGAATTACCTGGATGTCTACCAGCCAGGGCTCATGCTAGCTAAAACTTGATTGAAAGTAGCCTCCATGAATCAGGTTGGTGACTGTCGTCCTCAGAGCGAGGCAACTTTAGTTAATTGAGAGAATAACTGTCTTCTGCCAGTGAGTACATAAACCCTTAAGAAGATTTAAAATTAGTTTCTTTAAAGCAAATTAAAGACATGGTTTTAATATTTTTGTATCATACAGAAATTGTGTTGTTACTGTGTTTTTATACATGCATCACTTTTAGGAAAATTAGCCCTATTAACATGACAGCTTTGTAACTCCGATTTAAAATGTGTGATTATGTTACTGATTTGGCCTTATAGCTGTAGACTGGAATATCAATGATTTGTTCGGTAGTGGACCACTGAGGAGGATTTCAGGTTCAGTATATTTATGAGTCACATTTATTGGAATTTTAGAGTATAGGGATCATAAGAAGTGAGGTAATGCATTTGACCTGTTAATTCAGATCACTGAAATACATTGGCAAAAACCAAAATATACTAAATTTATAAATGTATTTTGAGATGTTGACAGTATTTGTTTGCTCTGTAGACTGGACCAAATGTGTTATTTAATGCTTCTTAAAATGGCTATAAAAATTTCTTAGATTTAAAAATAACAATAAACTTGTTAACCAAAAAAAGCTGGGTATTATATTTGAAACTTTTCTAAAATGAACACTAATTGTTTAAAACAAAAGAGTCTCCTGGATAGTCTGTGGTATTCAGAACCACCCTGAAGAACACCCAAAACCTACATTGACAAAGAGAGTACATCTAAAACATGGATATATGCACATGGCCACCTGGGATGGGTGGGGGCTAGAGAGACCTTTCTTCATACTGTGTCCATCACTTACCCACTTTATGACTTTGAACAGCTACTTAATTCTGGTTAAGCTAAGATTCCGCAGCTATAATCAGGACATAATGTTATAGATGAAAGGATTAAATGAGATAATGCCTACAAAGGGCCAGCAGTATGCCTCGTACAGACTAAGTGATCCACAGACATTATTTCAATGGAATTGTTATCATAGCTTAAAATTTTAGAAGCCATCTATTCTGATTGCTGTGCTTAGACAGGAAAGGTACACCTCAGCTAACAAGACAAAACAACTATTTCAAGAGCGATTTAGGGAATACTCAGCTATCTTTACAACATTGGGTTATTTTTCTTCTCTCTTTGGTTACTCCAAATGGGGTATTTACTATAGGCTGATGAAAGACACCATACCTGAGCTTCAGAACCCTATTTTAGAAACTTCCATACAAAATTGTATCAGAAATATAACTTATGGAAAAAAAAAAGCACAGCCATTGATTTTAGATTTCTCTCATGTTTAGTATTGAAAAATGTAGTCCAATGATTTTGCTTACTTTCTTGGTGCACTATTTGCCATTTTTCTGCCATTCCAGCTGGTTTGTCAATGATGGAGAAACTGAAAGGCCCACTGTTTTGGGGTCCATCCAGATCCTCTGCGGTCACATTCACATACTGCTCGTCATCGCAGATATTTTGCACAGGGTCGACCAGTGTGGGACAATTGTCATTGATGTCTTCCACTGTGATAACAACAGTGCCAGTGATGGTTTTTCTTGGATAACCTTAAAAATAAGAAAGAAAAAATATGTATGTATTGCCTCTATTGCTGACAACAGACATCATTTGAATTCTTTTTCCAGTTTGGAAAGGAGAAGGTCCTAACAAACTGTGGCACTTCCTATCCTAGATACGTTTTAATATTCAGATCAAGTCATGTTTTTTAATCTGCTAAATGAGTAGAAATGTGAAGGTTTGCCCATTGGAGAGACTTGGTTTTCCTACAAGAACAAAATGAAGGTCTTGGATGTTACAAAGTAATATTTAGATACATATATCAGCCAAGAAAAAAGTATATTTAATAACTTACTTTCGGATATTGCCAAAATCTTTGCAGTGTATGTACCATTTTGGACATATCTGGATTCAAAATCAGGAATTTTTACAAGTCTAATTTCAGATGTAACAGAATCCACAGAGATCCAGTTGTCTATATCTTCCAATTTGGCATATCTGTTATAAAATAAACATAAAATTAATTTTCATTTATGGATAAGGTGATAATCTCTCATCATCTACAACTCTTTCAAGCTTAATTAATGGTTCATTATCTGTGTTCTTGTTTTAGGCATTAGTTTGAAATGTCTTTAATTTCTTGAAGCTGTCCTAAAAGTTCCCTCTCTTTACTCTTTCTTGCATATCACACTTTTTGGGAACCTTCTGTGTTTCTATAACATACCCAAGATATATGCCAGGGTGACCGTTTCTTGCCTACAAACCCAGAAAGTTTGCAAGTTGCTCTGTTGTCTAGTCTCCCATTTTAAATCTGGGGTAAACCATTGAAGAGGAATTTAATTACCTAACAACTGGTATATGGAAAATTTATTTGCCACTTTCTTACTTCTAATACTCTTTCAGGAAGTAAGACAGGTGTAGACAGAATAAGACAGTAAGTTTCTTTCTGAACTTTATCTTTCTTGTTTTTTTGCTTTCCCTAGCCAGAATTACTTTGAGGTGAAGCACCCCGCCTCTGCCTCACACTCAACTGGTGGAGAGAAGATGGTCTGGGAGGAAATTTCTCCCTGCCTCTCAGTTGCAGGTACAACTCTAGAAAATTTAATCTCCAGACCTTTGGGGGATTACAATGCTGGGAGGAAAGGAATGAAGTATGGAAATTTCATTATGATTTTTTGAAGACAGGCATTTCAAGTAATTTAAAGTAAGGAAATATTTTCACAACTATCTCTTACTTTACACGGGCTTGTTGTCCAGTGTCTTCGTCAAAAACTTGAAATTTTCCAATTATTTGGCTTTGGCTTGATTTATCCATGCTCTCACTAACATGAACGGAGACAGTGCTACTTTTAAAATGAATACCTTCTTTCACATTTTTCACCTTTATTTTGAAGGGGATGGATGTAGGCTTATATTTATTCTTGACTGATTTGTGAAAAGCTGCTTTGTTAGTGACAACAATGCTGAAATCAAGATTTTTCACTTCTTCATAATCTACTTCCTAGGAAGACAAAAATCAACGGGAATTCTTTCAAAAGAGAAAACAACTAGAACATACATAGAACATACATACACACTCACATTTAGTTTTAATGTTAGATATAACAGTTTAACATATGGGGAAGAGAGTAGCACTCAGTATTCTAACTCCTATCGATACCAAGAAATTAAAAAGTCTGTCAATTTGGATATTCATAAATGTTAAGGATGATTTAGGGAGTATCCCCAATTTTATTTTTTTAAGTCCAAATTATTTAAAATATATTTTATATATACACACACACAAACATATATATTTAATAATCTGAAGTGATTTTTTTTAACTTTACTGGAAAAAGTTAATGGACATACAATATAATATTCCTTAAAATGTGTTCTATGGGTTTGTTCCAGTGAAAAGGGTCACATGCCTAGTGGTAGCACTGCCAGCTGTTTCCCTAGTATTGACTTATACTGCACATTAGCATACCAAAAAGCTGGCTTCCTGGCTTAACTTTCCTAAACCCAGGGTTTGCAAATGTATTTAAACAAAGAACCTACTTCCCACCCTTTTTTAGCATAATGTCTATTAATATCTGGTTTGCTATTAATTCCATAAAATAATAACCTTCCTCCAAATAATCTGTTCTTTGTGAAACTTATAAAGTACATTTGATATAGTCAGTTTATCACTGAATACATACTTTATCTTCCAAGTTGTCCTTTCTTTTTTAAATATTTTATTTATTTATTCATGAGAGACAGACAGAGAGAGAGAGAGAGAGAGATAGGCAGAGGGAGAAGCAAGCTCCCTTTGGGGAGCCTGATGCAGGACTCAATCCCAACCCTGGGATCATAACCTGAGATGAAGGCAGATGCTTAACCACTAAGCCACCCAGGCATCCCAGAAAAAATTCTTTATACAAATCAGTCAATTTATAACATTCTCAATCTGCTGTTGTCACTTTAATGCTAATTTTACTATTTTTTGCTATGCTCCCTTTGGTAGAAATAACTATATCCCTTTTTGTGCTACCATGGTACAGTGAGAATACTTTCAGTACTTCTATGCTATGGTTCATCACTAAGTAACTTTCTCCTGGTGTGTTACTGGCTTTTTGTTGTAAGCATCTATCAAGGTTGTAACTTCTATGAGTAAGAGGATCCCTTACTTCTATATAAGCAGGCAAATCTATTTGTCTCTGATGCCATTATCCACTTCTTGCATAATAATAAATTGTGTCTTCCCTTTAAACTTGAGGTGATCTTATTCTATATTCCTCTGCTTTACAAAGTGGTAGTCTAAGCGCATATAATAGTCTATTAATGCATGGTGCACATAATTATTATCATGAAAGTTCAGGTTAATATTTCTCTATTCTGTTATATATTTATATTATCATTATTCCTCTTCCTATGTTTAGACTTTACCTACTTTGTCATATTTAAGTTTTTGTAAAAGTTTAGAAACTTCTGGAATCCATTTTTGACTGTATATGACTTAATGGGATAGTATTTTGAAAGCTGTAGCTTTAAAAAAAAAGAAAGCTGTAGCTTTGCATTTTATTTCAAAATCTGATAAGGCAATTCTATCATAAGCCATTTATCTATCTATCTATCTATCTATCTATTTATTTATTTATTTATTTATTTATGATTTTATTTATTTATTCATGAGAGACACAGAGAGAGACAGAAAGAGAGAGGCAGAGACACAGGCAGAGGGAGAAGCAGGCTCCATGCAGGGAGCCCGACATAGGACTAGATCCTGGGTCTCCAGGATCAGGCCCTAGGCTGAAGGCAGCGCTAAATCGCTGAGCCACCAGGCTGCCCTATCATACACCATTTAAAAACACATTGATATTTTTCCTTCTTATAATGTTAGATAAAAATTCATCCTATATTTTTGTTTAAAAAATTCTGTGAGGGTAATACATTTCAAATGTATAAGACCCAGATACTTAATAAGATTATTTTCCTTCCATTGGTTCAATTAAGCACAAGAAGTTAGAACACTATGTTTTATTTATTTTTATTTTTTTTTAATTTTTATTATTATTTTTTTATTTATGATAGTCACACAGAGAGAGAGAGAGAGAGAGGCAGAGACACAGGCAGAGGGAGAAGCAGGCTCCATGCACCGGGAGCCCGACGTGGGACTCAATCCCGGGTCTCCAGGATTGTGTCCTGGGCCAAAGGCAGGCGCTAAACCACTGCGCCACCCAGGGATCCCAGAACACTATGTTTTAAATGTGATCCTCATACTACTTATATTACAGTCACAAGTGGATTTCTGTTATAAAGGCAAGTTCCTGAGCTCTACCCCATTGGATTTGAGGACAGGGCCCAGGAATCTGCATTTGGGACATGTAACTTTACAAAGCGACTCTTATTTAAGTATGAGGACAACTGGATTCAAGCTTTGTCGAGTTATTACAGCTTTTGTTTTTAGATGCTATTAGTGAGGTCTGGCTTTATGTTAAGTTGATCAAATAAGAGATAGTAAATTGGGGATACTTAGTAGATGCAAGAGGTCATGATGTAAGGATGTTTGTCAGGCACAGGATGCAAGAAAGACAGAAAGTATGCTGAACAATAATGTTGCTGGTATCATGTTATCAGATCAGGATTCGAGTCCCCTGATCTGAAGTTGGACTGTAGTGTGACCATTTACTAACTACAGAACTTGGGCAAATAGGGAAGTCTGCAATCTCAAATAGTTGTGTAGGTTGAGTATGTAAAGCACTTTTAAGCATTTGACGCTCCAAATACAATCACTTCTTCTTCACCAACTTTTCCCATGCCAATTTTGAACATTAAGTACTTACTTTAATAAGGGTGACGATTCCTTCATTAGTTTGAGTATCAGTTTCTATGTGGAAATAACCCATTTCATTTCCTGATACGAATGTAAAATTTGCTAACCAATTATCAGAGCCAATTTCATCTGCATCAAACACCTTTATGCGCATAACTTCTACATTGGCTTGGTTTTCTTCAACCACCCCTTCATTCTGTAAAACATGAAAACCAGATTTTTATTTTAATGTAGCACAAACAAGTGATATTATTTTTAGTTAGTACTAAAATGTGAGTAAATAGATATGTTTGTTATAAAAATAATAGTTACCATTTCATTTTTGACTACAGGTATATTGTCATTGACATCCAAAATACGAATCTGAACTTGAGCTTGTTTTACTGGTTTATCTGTTATTTGTCCATTGCCGTCCCTTGCTTCCACTGTCAAAGTATAGCTGCTGTGTTCCTGCAAGGCAATGAAAAATATCCGTCTGGGGTGAAAATGAGCCACTCCCAAATCTTCTTTTTAGTTCTCTCGATCATCAAGAGAATGAACCACAGGGTATCTTATTCATAAGTAAGTTTTATGATCTGTTATTCATGTGAAGATGCTGTTTATTTGCTGTCTGAGCATTTCTAGAAGGCCAGGAAGGCCTAGAGAAGTTGTTGGTAGTCAAATTCTTAAATATGTCATTGGTAACATTATCAGGAAATGAGTCTCTCATTAAAATAGTCTGTGCACAAAGAAGTGCCCTTCAAAATGTAGTTTGCTCTATATGGAAGTGATGGGGAAGGAGGAGACTATAGGAATTGGTTCTTTCTTCATTTTCAGCCAGAAATTAAGCAAGAAAAACCTAGTCCCCAAGAAAACTTGGCCAGTGAAGACAAAATGTGGTTGATTTTGTCTAGACATTCTGAGAGAGACAATTCTTAAAGAACCTGTCCTAGAGAATGAGGTCTTACATGCTACTCCAAAGTGAGTCCTTATCTTCCACGTGGTCCCCTTATTATGGCTCCATTCGATATAGTTGGAGTTTAAGAAAAAATGGGGGTCAGCCAGTGCCAATGCATGGGGGTCCTATGTGGGACAGAACTGCTCAGTAATAGGTAACTGAGGCTCTGGAGCCAGTTGCTTGGCTTCCAATTCTGTCTTTGTAACTTATTAGCTGTGTTAGATATACACTTAATCCTTTTGACCCTTGTTTTACTTCTGTGTAAAATGGGGATAATAACTAGATCTGCCTCATATAGTTTTTAGTTGGATTAAATGGATTAATCTATGTAAAAGGCTTCCAGTAGCACTTGGCACATGGTAAATGCCAATAAGTGCCAGACATTGTTTATTATTGGCTAAACTTGCCATACTTCATTAGATAGCAGCTTATAAAAAATCAGGATAATTAAAAATAATACTTTTCCATTCTAATTTTATGTGAAAAGGTGGAGTAGAATATTAGGAATAATAATATTCTTTAATTTTACAGAGATCTTGTTAGCAATGTTGGGCACAATCTTCTCCCTTTCTGGGGAAAATGAAATCATTTTCCTAAGTAATACAAAATATAGTCACTGTACCTAGACCATGACTTATGTTTGATGACAATACAGTGTTAAGATCATCAACATTCTACTGGCATTCTACTGTTAAGACCTTCACATATGTAGCATTTAAAAAGTCTTCTATTTCCTGTTTTCATCCAAAATTTTCCCTTTGAGTTAGAAATTAAAAAGTGAATAGCCTTTTGAGAATAGCCTGCCCAGGAAACCTACTGAGATTTTCCTCCAGTTTGGGATTTACAACAATCTTTTATGAACATTTCTATTATCCTAAGTAGGACTCCTACCTCAGTCTTTGTTCTTCCCTATATATCTGTATTAGCAGTCGAGGAGACTCCTGAAGTTTCATTACAGGAGCACAAATCACAGGACATTGCTTTAGGACACTCTAGGAAACAGAATCCTGATTGGAGAGGCCCTAGAACAGTGCTGTCCTTATGTAATTTTAATTTTTCTAACAGTCAACTTTTGAAGTTAAAAAAAAAAGAGAGGTGATGCTACTAATTTTAAATGAATTTTATTTAACCCATGGTATCTAAAATATTACTGTGTCAACATGCAATCAACAGAATATTACTAAGGTGGTATGTTACATTTTTTATTCATGCTAAATCTCTTCAATCTGGGTGACTTTTTTAGATTTATAGCATGTCTCAATTTGGATGAATCACATTTCAAGTGTTCAATGGCTACATATGGCTAATGGCTGCCATATTGGACTGCACATCATTAGAAGAGGGCATTTTTAGGAGTTATCCTATACATGAGGAATATAAAAGAAAGCAAGAAAATTAGAAAAGAAATAAAGAGAAAGGAAAAGCTAAAAAGATAGAGTTTAAAAAATAAACAACATAAAACACTAATTTACCTCTCTGTCCAATGTGAAACTGGTTGTATAAATCTCGCCTGTGTCTTTATTTAGGTAGAACACTGGTGGATAAGTAGGCTCCTGAGACACAATTCTGTAGGAAATTTTAGAATTCAGGGTATTGGGCTCATCTGCATCTGTGGCACTGATTTTCATCACAAGGGTATCTGGCATTAGAAACAAATATGTCCAAGATGAAACTCAACTTTAAGCACGGTTATGTAAGTTATTATTCTCTCTATAATTTCAGCCTGTTCCCAAAAGGATTTATTTCAAAGGCTTATCAAAATCAGAGTTTATCAAGACCAAAAACTTTAATTGGATTAGAATGTAAGTGTGAATGGAGTGCAGAAATGGGAAAGATAAGAAGAGGGCAAGGCTGACATTAGTACAGATAAGTCTTAGGGTGAAGTCCTGAACGCTTCCTACAGGAAGGCTACAAATTTCATTTAGAATAGGTCTAATAATCAACACAAAGAAAGAAGAAGGAACAAATACATGCTTATTAAAATACAAACAATTCAGGAGAAGCAATAGCTGTATAATATAAAGCAATAGCTCTATAATATAAAGGTATATTATTATCAAAGAAAAATCTTTCCTGTAAGTCTTCACATAGACCACTGCATTGGACCATGTCATCAATAAGCCTGACTACAGAAATAACGTAAATCAAAGGTCAGCAAAGTACTGCCAGTAGGCCAAAGCCAGCCAGCCACCTATTTCTGATAATATTTTATGGGCACACAGCTACACAATCATTTGTTTATATGTTGTCTATGGTTGCTTTCTAGCAACAAGGCAGGATAGTTGCTATGGAGACCTAACCCATCACATTGATCTGCCATATTTGTTCTGTAGATAAAAAAAGATATCAGGTAAAGTCTTTTGAACTTATCACAGAAAAAGCAGTTCCAAACCTAGAGTGATAAGTTTATTACCATTTGTCCTGCAGGTAGTACTTAACGTCCATCAAGATACAGGATTTAGCGTTCAGTTACACAATGGGGTTTACATGACTAGGGGTACTCATTCATAAAATTAAACAACTCTGACCTGCTGCACTCAGTTCTTCAATAGACCCAGCAAAGACATCCTGTGTGAACACTGGCTCATTGTCATTGATATCAAGAACCTTAATGCGGAGTTCTAATGGTTTCTCGAGGTTGTTTCCTTTTTCATCCAAAGCATAACCAATTAGCTGAAATCATGACATAAATAATAGATTAAATGTAAGCTAAGGTAATTAAATTATCACAATATAAAAGCAAAACAATCATAACTATTACCAAAGAAGAACTGCAAACTAATTAACGTAAAACTGTTCTTACCAGAAAACTTGGTGTTTCTTCTCGATCAAGAATCTTGGTAACATTCAATTCTCCTGTGTCTTTATTAAAGACAAACACACCAAAAGGTGGCTCTGTGATCCCTTTTCCAGTGTATTTGTATGTAATCTTTAGTCCTCTTTCTTCTGCCACATCAGAATGTATCTAACATAAAAATAACAGAAGAATGCCCCACATTAAACTCTCTGTAACACATATTTTTAATGGGAGGGTAGGGAGGACACTCAAGAGAAGATGTGCTGATGTTAGCCAACCTGGATTCAAATCTTATCTCAGCCACTTACTGGCTTTACTAAGAGGTACTTAACCACTCTGTGCCTCAGTGTTCCTATCTGTAAAGTAGAGAACTACTACTGCCTACCTCTTAGGGTTGCTATGAAACAAAGATATCATTAGGGGTATATTTTAGGAGGACAGATTTTAAATTTAGCAACCTGAGGAGGGGCACCTGGCTGGCTTAGTCAGTTAAGCATCAGACTCTTGATTCCGGCTCAAGACATGATCTCAGAGTCATGAGATAAAGCCCAATGTCAGGCTCTGTGATGGGCGTGGAGTCTGCTTGAGATTCTTTTCTTCATCTTCCTTGATCTCTGTCCCTCCCCACCAAACCTCTCTCTAAAAAAATTTTTTTAAAGTTTATAGTTAGCATATGAGGTAAAAATTGGAGAGTCAAAACCACCTTTATAAATCCATTTGATCATTTGGAAAGTAAGACTAAGGCATACTTCTACAGAAGGATTAAAAAAGTCAAGCACCTTCCTTGGTTGGAATGCCTCAGGAAATTCATGCATCTAACCCATTTCTACTGTCTTTTGTAGTTGTCATCTTTTTCTATAAACAATTTCATTTTGTGTCTGTAATTCTTCATTAGTAAATGTGTTTTTGTGGCCCCCTATTGGTTCCTTAATTTTCTTCAACAGACCTCATAGAAGCCCTCAGGGAGCTGACACTCTACTAAGGGAGCCATACAAGTAAGCAATGTATGGCATGTCACACAGTGGAATGCACTATAACCATGCTGAAACAGGAGTAAAGGGATGGGGTGAGGCAGAAAAGGGAATTCTTTTGGGGGATGACACTTGGACAGAGGCTTGATGCCATGAGATATTGCAAGTATCTATGGAGAGGGGATTCTAGGCACAGGGAGCAGCAAGGGCAAAGGGTGAGGAGCTGGAAAGAGTTTGTGTTGACTTAGGGATGTACGAAATGGGAGATGGGGGGTGATAGGAGCTGATGTTAGGGAGGAGGTCTTGTATAAGAGCTCTTATAGGTCAGAGTAAAGAATATTCCTTCCACTGTAGCAGGACACCATTGAAATAATTTCACTAAAGGGATGAATATGCTTTGATTTGTCTTTTTAAAAGATCACTCTGGCTGCTCTCTGGAGAATGGACTGTGGCAGGGTGAGGGATGGCAAGAGCGAAGCAGGCAGACAAGGCAGGCCAGAGATCACGTTGACCTGGATGATACGGGAGAGAAGTGAGCAGATCTGGAATATATTCCGGAGGTAGAACTGATAGTGTCTGCTACATTTTTGAAAAACTGGATAGAATTATAGTGCCATTGACTGAAATGGGTAGAACTGATGGAGGACAGCTTTAGGGGAACAATCAAGGGCTCAGGTTGGCACATGCTAAGTCTGAGGTATATACTAGTAGGATTACCATTGAATTTATCAAAAAATATGACACTTTGAGGGTGAAAGGGAGTTATTAATTATTAGGCCAGGACAATGGGTATAAACCAAGGATATATGGTCATCTTCCCTATTAGATACCAGTTCTTTTCACTTTGAAAATTACTTTTTATATATAGGGTGGTAGGATATGCCATCCTCAAATATGTGACGTTGGGGTAGGATTATTTTGAGCTGAAGGCAATTGAAAAGCAGATTTAAGAAAAGTTCTCTGTGCTTCCCCTATGTGTCTAAAAGCAGGACATAAATTTGACTTCCTTCTCTATCAGGCAGGATAGAATTTAATTTAATTTAATAAAGACTTCCTTCTCTATAAGGCAGGATAGAATTTAATCATCAGAGATAACTTTAGACCCTTAGAGATTGCACCAGGCATCCACAAAACAAACTGTATTAACTAGCCTTTTTCTACCACTGGTTTCCCATATATTTGCCTTCCCACAACCTACCATCTCTCGAGATTCAAGGACCTTTTCCTCCATCTTGGCACTTCTCTAAAAGTTTATTATTGCTTTGCTAAGATGCTTTATAAGCCCCAATTCTACTCAAATCTTTGAGTTATTCATCTCTGTGTATTCCCATATGTTATAGGGGCAATACACACATTAATAAACTTGTTTGGTGTTCTCCTGTGGATCTTTTGTCAGTCCAATTTATAGGGCACCAGTCAGTGAACCTAGGGGAGGTATCAAGAAAAATAGTCTTTGGTCCCCTACGTATGATACCTCTTTTGAGTGTTAAAACCCTCTCTTAAACAAAGACTCAACTGATGCTAGATCCCTAACTCTTAGTTGAATTAAAGCCCCAAATTATATAATACACACAGAATACTGGGAAAGACTCACTAAGTACGTTATATTATTTTCCTTAAATTTAAAAATGAACATAAAAGTCTTCTCCTACTATATCTCAATAATATACATGTATTTCCTATTTCTCTGTAGAAGGTACCTTGGCAATTGGATTCCTTTTGGACAGATCCTCTCCTTCCCGAAGAGCCACAGGGGCGGTGATCCAGGCACGCTTTTGCCGCACTAAGTGTCTGTGTTTAGGAAGCAGAGTATTTCCATTTCTTGCGTTTAAGACCTACAACAATAAAATATTGTCAAAAAATTATTAAGTATCCTAAAACATTAGTATGGTAATCTGTAATTTATTAAAACTTTAAAAATAGTTATGCAAATCTTAAGGTATAAAGTTCATTTTTTTTAAAAGATTTTATTTATGTATTCATTCATGAGAGACACACAGAGAGAGGCAGAGAGATAGACAGAGGGAGGCAGGCTCTCATGGGGAGCCTGGTATGGGACTTGACCCCTGGACTGGGATCACACCCTGAGCCAAGGCAGACACTCAACCGGGGAGCCACTCAGGCATCCCAGATTTCATATTTTTAAACAGATGTCATTTTCAAAGAGGAAATACATACACTCTAACAAACTCCATAGGCATTCAAGAAATTGTCTCTAAACCAGCAGAACAGTATAGTTTTGTTTATCAGTAAGAAAAGACTTCCAAGAGTGAAGAGTTACAAAGGCTTATTAAAGTTTCCAGATGAAGACTCAGGATGGAGTCTACTATGCTAAGCCCTGCATCAATAAATTGGAACATAACTAAATTTCTGTTCTTGGCTCTCCCAGAAAAGGAAGGCCTAGGTCAAGCAGTCAGGCATTGCCTGCTCAGGACCTTATCTTATCTGCCCCGGTTCCAAAGTGACTCTGCTTTAACCAATCAGCAAATACTCAGGGTAATTTCCTATTCTTGCTTTGGTCTATTAAACCCTCTTGCTTTGATCAATTGTTAAAGATTCTATTTGAAAAAAAAAAAAGATTTTATTTGCTAGACTGGATGCTTCCCTATTCATTAATCATTGAATAAAGCCAACCAGATCTTTTCAAGACTTGTGATCAGTGGATTTGATTGTTCCTTTAGCAGGCTAGGGTAATAGAGTGACCATACAAATTGGCAAATTAAAAAATAATACAGCATGTAAAAAATTATTTTCTTACTGAAAATGAAGTTTCATTTTTCTGTAGTGATATGTAGGTTAAAAATGAATTATTAAATGTTTTAAAACTAAATCTTAGTAACTAACTTGTGGTATCAATTTAACTAAAACCTAGTGAAACTGTCAGTTAATGGATTTATTGTTTTTTTTTTAAGATTTTTATCTATTTATTTATCCATGATAGACACACAGAGAGAGAAGCAGAGACACAGGAGGAGGGAGAAGCAGGCTCCACGCCAGGAGCCCGACGTGGGACTCGATCCCAGGACCCCAGGATTGCGCCCCGGGCCAAAGGCAGGCGCCAAACCGCTGAGCCACCCAGGGATCCTGGATTTATTGTTTAAAGGATGAGGTAAAGGATTAAATTGTCCATCTTTTGTTTTTAGAACCTCAAGTAGAAAGATTTATTCTATATATTTTCAGTTGGGCTTTAATAAACATTTTATGCAAGGAAAACTTCAATACAGTTGACCTAGTATACCAAGATCAGAAATGATTATTGTGCTAGGTTTATCATCTTACTTATTTTGTTGCTCTATATAGCATGTATTTTTTTCATAATACTGGTTATCACTAGGTCACTGATTTTTTTTTTCTAATTGAAAAATATTTCTAGAACTTAAAAAATTAAATTACACAACAAAACAGCAAAATAACATTATAGTTTATAACGTAAAATATAAAACTTTATTCTACTTTTTGTCTTGTACTTCAGAGTCTTCACTGTTAACTGCTTAATAATCTTGTCTTATGTTCATACACATGTTTAAAGCTCTTTTTCCTATAAAAATAGAATTATCCTATACATCTTATTCTGCCCCTTGATTTTTCACTCACTACCTCATCAGGGACATTTTCATGTACCATAAATTGTTTTATCACTCTATCAATGAACATTTAGATTGTCACAAAATGCTGCATTGAACATCTCTGGATTTATGTTCTATGCACTTGGCTGAGTGGGAATGGCTAGGTCTAAGGGAATGTGCATTTTTAATCTGGGAAGGCATAGTCAAAATGCTGTCCATGAAATTAAGCCTCTGAGTCCAAAAGACAGAAATAATCCCCTTGATTCCTTACCTCCAAATGGAGTCCATTTCCAAAGTAAAAGCAGATCTGGAAAATAAAATTATTTATTTGTTGTTTAATATAATTTATCACTCAATTCAGTTTAAATACTTGTTAATAACTTGCCACCTAAAATAGTATAGACATTAAGAAAAAGTTAACCACCACCATTACTTGAATAAATAAATAAAATCTTTAAAAAAAAAAAAAAAGGGCAGCCCGGTGGCTCAGTGGTTTAGCGCTGCCTTCAGCCCAGGGCGTGATCCTGGAGACCTGGGATCGAGTCCCATGTCAGGCTCCCTGCGTGGAGCCTGCTTCTCCCTCTGCCTGAGTCTCTCTCTCTCTCTCTCTCTCTGTGTCTCTCATGAATAAATTTAAAAAATCTTAAAAAAAACAAAAACAAAAACACCACCATTACTATTATCCTCTTTTCTCAAAAATAAGCAAATTTAAATTTTCCCCTTTATCCCCCTGTCATGACCAGGGCCAGAGACAGGAATCTACATTCTCCTGGATTCACACTGTCTCCTCCAGGTAACTCAGAACACAACTAATATCTGAAAAACAAAAACTCTCCATCTCATGTTCTCAGGGACCCACATAACTTTCCTCAAGGCTTTGATGTGAAATGCACCCTTCATCCCTGACTCTGCTAACTCCCATCATTCCCAGGGCCACCCACACAACTACTGATATTTAGACATTACACATAAGTCCCACCAACTCTTTTCTTTGGTTCTTATCAAGGACTGTCACACTTTGGGCTTCATCATCACACAGAACTAAATACAGTTATGTTTACTCTAAAATCTGCATAATAGGGGTGCCTGGGTGGCTCAGTGGGTTAAGTGGCTGACTCTTGATTTTGGCTCAGGTCATGATTCCACAATTGTAAGATCCAGCCCCACCCCGGCTGAGCGTGGAGCCTGCTTAAGATTCTCTTTCTCCCTCTCTCTCTGCCCCTCCTCCACCTTGTGTGCTCTCTAAAATAAATAAATAAATAATCAAACAAACAAACAAACTGCACAATATAATCTTATCCTGGTCTTTGACTTTTGCTGCCCTTTCTTTACAGTGCATTAATTGCTTCGTTTCACTTTCCCTTGGCTTAATCTAGACCAGTTTTCTTCTTCTTTCTTTCTTTTCTTTCTTTCTTTCTTTCTTTCTTTCTTTCTTTCTTTCTTTCTCTTTCTTTCTTCTTTCTTTCTTTCTTTCTTTCTTTCTTTCTTTCTTTCCTTCTTCTTTTCTTTTTTTTTTTTTTAAAGATTTTATTTATTTATTTGAGAGAAAGACAGAGAGCAAGAGCAGAGGGAGGGGCAGAGGGAGAGGCAGAAACAGATGCTCTGCCTGCTGAGTGGGGACCCTATTGTGGGGCCTGACCCAGGACTCCGAGATCATGACTTCAGCCCAAGTCAGATGCTTAGCCAACTCAGCCACCCAAGCGCCCCTAAACCTCTTCTTTCTAACATGGTAGCCACATGTGGCTATTTACACTTAAATTTTTTTAAATTAATAATTCATTTGCTCACTATCCACATGAGGCATGTGGCTTGAGAACACTTCCAACATTGTAGACGACTCCCTATTAGACAAAGCTAGTAGATTATTGCCAGCCATTCTAAAGACAGTGGCTCCAGGACCCCTCATTCTCTTGACTTTCTAATATTCCTGCCTCACTTTTTCCCTGTCTGTAAGCCTATTACTCTCTTTGATTCTGACCCTGTACTGGCAACACTGCTACCCAGGGCCATAGAGGCTGAATGAACCTACCATATCTATTCATTCCCTAATAGCTGCTCCCTCCACAAGGGAGTGGCTCCTTTCCTAGGGTGACCACGTTGTTTATTTTTGCCCAGGAGAATCTGGATGACGCCTGCTGTACAGACACAGCATCCTGTTATAATCTGTTCATTTGCAAAAAAGTGTGCTCATTCAGACCATAAATTATAGAGTTGTCTTATCTTTGTATAGTAGCCCTATCACACCATTCCACACTTAGGAGACTATCCCAATCACACGGACCACACCTCTGAACCCACTACTCTTAGATTACCCCACTTTTTATCTGAGATTGTATCTTCGATCCTCCTCTCCTTCCCTGCCTTCTCCAAGACAGAGGTGTCCTGATTCCCTTCCAAAGTTAACCATCATCTGTACGCTTTATCTTCATCTTTCTATTTATTGTCCTACGTTTACTTTCTCAAGAACTTTGTTCCTTCCACTAGCCTTTTATCTTCACTCACCACTGGCTAATTAAACATGTTTATTTCCTTCCCATTGGCTAACTAAATACATTTAAGATCATCCTTACCTTAAAAACAAGCAAACCTTTCTCCTGTTTCTGCTAACATTTAATCTGTTACATATTTTTTATTTTACTATGATTCTAAACTGAAATTGTCTATATTTATTGCCTTCATTTTCCCACCTTCCATTTGTATATTAATTCATTATAATTCACCTTAAATTTAGATTTTCTCAGTTTGCCTTTTATCAACATCCCAAGTTCTAAGAAGCCCTTGTTGATAAATCATGGAAAATAAGGCTTTCTCTGAAATTTCTAAGTCTCTTTCACTTATTCATATCTCTTTGAAGACTTCTTGCAGGGTGTGTTCTACATGTGGATTCTTCACCTTACTCTTTCCTCTATCTTGTACATGTTCTTCTCTCTACACCTGCAAGGAGAAACTCAAGGATAGTGGGTGTGATGTTCAGTCTTTAGTCTGAGCCTCTCTGGGGCAGACAAACGACCATGGCTAATTATCTATTGTATGGACAGATACATTATTTCTTTCGCACTTCATCCTATTATTGGCTAAAAAAGCCAGAGATATCTTCAATCAAAGTTGTGCTCCCCAGATTCATGTATTTTCAAAGATGGCATGGTATAAAAAAAAAAAGTGAAAGCAACGATGAATGGATTATTTCTCTCTGAATGTCTCTCTAGTGGGAATTTTTGAAAGGAAAGAGTATTAACTAGATCCAACATTCCTCAGTGTCACACCATCAGGATAAATACTCATAATATATTAAGTATAATTAAGTAATATATTTCTTGCCTATTTCTTTACCTTGTACTGGCCATATTGAGGAATTGGCTAGATTGAATATTTACCACTTTTATTCTTCCCTAAAATTTTACTTGGCCTAGGAAAAAAGGTATAATAATTATACAATCTTAAAAATTTTATTTTATTTATTCATGAGAGACACAGAGACACAGGCAGAGGGAGAAGCAGGGTGCATGCAGGGAGCCCGATGTGGGACTCGATCCCAGGACCGTGGGATCATGCCCTGAGCCAAAGGCAGATGCTCAACCTCTGAGCCACCCAGGCATCCCTACATGATATTTTATTAAATGTTATCATCCTGACTAAACACCATGTTTCATTAGTACATAAATAAAAGGAGGCAATTTATAGCTCCCTGTTCAAATGCAAATTCCTCATAGGAGTATCTCCATTGATTTTTTTTCCTGGAATGTCCTTTCTAGATGTTATTTGTTAGAAACGCAGACAATCATATGGTTACAAACAGTGCTTCTTAAACTTAAATGTGCATTTTGCTCATTTGGATTTTGTTAAAATGAAGATTTCAATTCAGTAGCTGTGCAGTTTAGCCTTATACTCTGCTTTCCTAAACAGCTCTTGGGTGATGCTGACATGGCCGGTTCTTAAATAGCAAGGTTGTAGAATGTGATAGGAATATCAGTTGTTCATTTAGGGTTAAAGACAATGAAGTTCACCTTATTCATTACTGTTTCAGTACTTAACGTGGAAACTTTGTCATTCTTGATTACTAATATCTTGAAAGCAGAGAATCTTGTATTTCATGAATTTAACATTAAAAAATTTTAACTACAAATTTATTCAAAAGTAGAGTAGTACAATGAACACCTACAAAAGAAGACCTAGTTTCAATGATCTAGCACACATTTTCTTTAAAAATAGATTTTTTTAGGAGTACCTGGCTGGCTCAGTAGGTTAAGTGCCCAACTCCTGATCTTAGCTCAGGTCTTATCTCAGGGTTGTGAGCTCGAGCCCCACATTGGGCTCCACACTGGGTATGGTGCTTACTTAAAAAATAAACAAACAAACCCAAATCCCCTGACAACTGTAAAAAAATTTAAAAAAAGATTTTTTGAAATTTAGGAATAACTTTAGATTTATATAAATGTTGCAAAGATAGTGCAGAGTTCCATTACCTATTTCCCCCAGTGACATCTTAAATAACTATTGTACACTTGGCAAAATTAAGATAATGATATATTTATATAATACAGAGTTAGCTAAATTCAGACTTTATTCAGATTTTATCATTTTTTCCATTAATGTCCTTTTTCTGTTCCAGCATCTATCTAGGATATTCTCTGGTCTGATTGTTTTTCAGTCTGTCCTTGTTTATGATCCTGACAGTTTTAATATTGGTCAAGTATCCTGTAAAATGTTCTTCAGTTTGGTTTTATCTGTTGGTTTATTTCATGATTACACCAGGGTTATATGTTTTTGGAAAGAACGCCATGGAGCTCTGAAGTGCCCTTTTCATGATATGGAAAGGGCACTTTTCATATTATATCAGAGGTAAATGCCTTTTCATATATTAGAGGAAAATGATATTCATATGACATTATTGATTAAGGTATCCTTTGCAGGTTTCTCCACTGTAAAGTTACTACTTTTCCCTTTCCCTACTCTATTCTCCACAAGAGAGTCACTAAGTCTAGCTCTCCCTTGAGTTAGGGACTGGGGGAGGAGACAGATTAAACTTCATTTCCTATGACAGAAGCATGTATGCATATTACTTGGAATTCTTTGGCAAGAAAGCTTCATCTCTTCATCCCTCATGTCTTTATTTATTTAATCATTTACATCAGTATGGACTCATGCATATTTATTTTATTCTGTGGGTTATAAACCAATACTATTTTATTAATTTTGTTCCAATAGTTTCAGCTTTGAGCACTGGAAGATCTTTCAGGTTAGATTCTGTTCCTATGTTCCCATTTTTGTTTTTTGAGCTCCTCCTTACTGTCTAGCATAACGAGATGCTCCAGGGTCATCTTATACTTCTCCCATCCCAGCTTTATAATGAGCCATTTCTCCAAGAAGTCCTGATTTCTAATATTGGAGGATGGTATTAAGAAGCCAAGATCTGGATATAGATGTAGCACATACACTACAACATTGTTCCCAGTCTCCTCTGCCACTTTTTCAGGGTAAGCACAAAGATACAGCTTTTCTTAAATTTGTTATTACAAAAGAGACTCTGTTTTGATTATCTTTGAGAAGCAGTATCACCTGGTGGAAAGTGCATGACTTTGGAAATAGTCTTACCTAGATTAAAATCCTGATTCTGCTCAATAAACTGCTTTAATTTTTTCCTTATCTGTAACATAATATATCTGTGGCACACATATTCAATTGTATAGCTAATTGCCATTTCTCTCATTTTAGAGAACAGAACCCCATTTTGTTCAGATAGCGAGTAGACCCTGCCTAGCTGATGGAGCTGAGTAATGATTGGTATATGCCAGCATCACAGTCTCATTCACTTTGATGGTTACTAGTTTAGGCATAAATGTGTGTATTAGTCAGCTAAGGTTGCCATATATAGATTGGGTGGCTTAAACAACAGAAATTTGTATCTTATAGTAATGCAGGCTGGGAACTCCAAGAGGGTTCCCTTTTGGCTTGCAGACAGCAGCCTCCCTTCTATGTCCTCACACAAGGAGAACAGCTTGTACTTGAGCCCTCTGGTGTCTTCTTATAAGGGCACTAGTCCCATCACCTTGGGAGTTAGGGCATCAACATGAGAATCTGGGTGGGGTGGAGAGGGGAGGCAAGCATTCAACCTATAACAATGTATAATAAAATTTTGGCCAATGAGATATCTATAAAGAGTCTGGAAGAAGACTTTATTCATCAATAGGAAGAAGTATATGAACATTCTCTCTTTTTGCCTGCTTCTGGAGATTGTTGAGCAATCTCATGACATTTGGAGTGGAGCCATCTGTGACCACATGGAGAGAGCTAATAAAATGACAGAGAAACCAAACTAAAACCATAACATCTTTGAGGTACAAAATTGTTCAAAACTGAAACTGCCCCATCTCTGGACCATTTTCTTTGAGATATTAAATATTCTTTTTGTTTAATCTACTTTCAGTTGGGTTTTGTTACTTGAATCGGAAAGCAACATGATATACCCAGGTTGCAGGGTTACAGTGCATATTAAAAGAAATAATACATAACTGTAATTATTGCAGTGACTGGCACATAGCAGGCACTCAACAGAACTATAATGGTATTTCCTTAATTCTTTTTTTTAAGATTTTATTTATTTATTCATGAGAGAGGCAGAGTATTTCTGTAATTTTATAACTTGCATTTTCCTCATCTAAAGATTTCTGAAATTTGGATTCATTTATGCCTTCAACTTCCTGAGCTCCTGCAATAGGCTAATAGAATTCTTATCCTCTTGGATTCTTTGTTGGAGAGAGAGACAAAAATAGGTTGTGATAGCTGAAAAGAAAATTAAAGCAGGGACAGGGTGGTGGAGAGTGGTTTAGGACTGTGAGGAAGCTCTCAGAAGAGGTTTTATCTTCATAGAGACTGGAATGGAATGGGAGAGCAAATCAGGCAGACTTTCCTGCAAAGGAAAGAAACAGCCAGGCATGAGGTGGAAATGGTATCAGAGATCAAGGTTGGTGCTGTAAGAGGAGAGTGAGTCAGTGGATATGATGTCAAGGCTTTTGGGGGTGCTGGTAATCTTGTTTCTTGATCTGGTTGCTAGTCACATGCTGTGTTCAGTTTATGAAAATTCAGCAATTAGTACACTTGTGATATGCACACTTTTCCACGTGTTACACTAAAAAGTTATAAAAATTGATGTACTTCTTAAAGCCAAGGGTATCATGGTCTAGCTCTACAAATATCTGTGCTATCTGCATTTTTATAACACCTACAGCAGCAGTGGCCCGTTCTTAGACACTTAAAGTATGATGGACCAAATATGTGCTCCACACTTGTACAAAAAACCCCAAGAGAACTGTACAAACATTTTAACAAGTGTGGAACTATTTGTTTATTTGATTATAGAAATAGTTAAGATCTTAACTATTCCTTTCTACTTACTCCAAGAAAATAATCTGGATGTTTCCTTGGGACTCTGTATCTCACAGAGCACTTTCTTAATTTATATTTAATTTATATGGGGGAGATTTCATGTACAACTTCCTTCTCCACCCTTGGGCCCGTTGGGATATTTGGTAACGTTTAGAGACATTTTTGGTTTTGAAACCTGTGTGGAGGGCAGGGAGGTTGTCAAACTGGGGTGAGGTGCTACTGGCATTTAGTGGGTAGAGACCAGAGATGTAGCTAAACATTCTATATGCACAGGACAGCCTCCCACAACAAAGCATTATCTAGCTTCAAAGGACAAAGTGCTGAGGTTGAGAAATCCTGACTTAGATGTGTATCTTTGGTTGGAAGCTACCATAATAACTAGAGTCAAGAAAGTCATACGAATTTCAGAGGACCATGGATTTACGTAAACTTCCAAATTAGAGCATGTTGCAGACAATGTAAGTGGAATAACGGACTCTGAATTCTGTCTTCCATTCCCACTCCTTCCCACTTCCCTTCAAGCATATCCAGCTCTGTAAGTATGAGTGACGTCCTGTGGGGATGTTGTAAAAGGGTTTCAAATACTGGAAGAATGTCTGGACAAGATGAGCTATTAGTTTCTCCCGACTGAAATCTATGGCTTTTTTTTCCTCATAGGAACTTGGTGAGAGAAAAGTGTCATGTGCAATATGCCTTTAAGACTGACAAGGAAAAATAAACTTCTAGTCTCTCTACCCCAAAAGTAGTGTTTTTAGACGAAACAGAAAAATCCTTTAAAAGCTTTCCAATTTACTGAAGTTAAAAAGCAAGTTTTCATTTTTACCATTGAATCCTATGCATCTTGTCAAAACTGGCCTTCCTGGTAACTGGCAAGAAAATAATTTTTCTTTTGGCAGAGGCATTAGGGAAAGTCAAACATCACCGCAAAAATACTACCAATCAATGTACTGTTTGTTCTCAAGGTCAGCACTTTTAGCAAAGATTTCCTGTTCTGAAGTCACCTTGATGATTTAATAAGCAGAATCCAGGAGAACTTATGAGTCACTGGATGACAGCTCCTCCTGACTGATATGTTTTTGATCTGGAGTAGATAATCTTGAAGCTTTCTCCCACGTTTCTAAGTCCATGGTGAGGTGATCACTTAAACTTTAATAACTCAGACTTATAAATATCTTATTACAAATGAAATGTGGAGGGATATAAAGTAGTCTAAAAACTGTTTCAACTTTGAGGCATACTAATGGCTTATTATTTCCACTCAGCCAGAATTAACTTTACAGAGGTCAGTAGCGTGGTCAACAGACAATCTTTAGGACTCAAATATAGATGATCTAGCACGCACCCGCTGTTGTTCTTTAAACTCATGTCCACCCTGGGATAATCCCAGAAATACCTCTGTTATTTCCTTTTCTTACCCACCCTTCCAAAGAAGCAGAATGTTTTAAAATTCTTTGTTTCTCCATTTTACTGTGTGGAAGGCAAAATCAGAAACTGCCCTAAGGATCCTTGGTTTATTCCCAATCCATTCCTAAAGTGTTTTTAGTTTTGACTAAAATAATCCAGAGATAAAAATGAGGTAAGGGCCATGGATGCCACTTGTTTATTTCCATGGATCATATATCCTGACTTTTCTATTTGTATAAACTAGAGCTAGAGGTCTAGTTCATAGTAGCCAATGTAGCCGCAAGAAAGTCGTGGAAGAACCTCTGTAATGGCAGAAACGTATACATTCAGAAGAGTTCAAGTGATGCAGTGCAGTAAGAGTGGGCCAGTGATTTTGGTGAGCTTCTCTGAACAACCTGATGCTGGTTAGATTTAGGTTAGAATTTCACCTATCATATTCTTTCTCTTAATATTCTTTTTCTAAAATTTTTTTTTCTTAAGGGAGGAGAGGTAGTCTTTATAAAATTTCTTTTTTTATGGCTAAACATTATAACTTATTTTGAAAATCCCAGCTTGAAAATTTATGTAATATATATTTGATGATATTTTATCCATATTATGACCCGTACATAAGTACAATTCCTAAAGTGCTTTTCCTCAAAAACTAACTTAAATATACAATTATATCTGTTTTCACATTTGGTACTTAAAAAAACCTCAATAGCCAAGAATAGCAGTATTTTGAACTTAACTTTTCAATGCTGAATTTGAATTTTAGATAGTAAAGCTACATACTTTTTTTTTTTTTTTTTAAAGCTACATACTTTAAGTCTGGAAGTAATAAATTCTATCATTTGTCATAACCTTTCACCTGGTTTTCCAATGTTTGGGCTAATCTTAATGTAATTAATAGGGTTTAGAGTGAGTCATATTGAAGCTACCTTTAAAGAGGAAGATATTTTCTTTGGCAACATTTAATGCCTCAAAAAATTTTAAGACATGGATTTGGCAATGCTATACTACCCTTGAGTTGTTAGATCACATTGTGAGTTCTTATTTCAAGCTGAGTTTTGTGTAATCATAGATAGCTATTTCTTCCTTAATTCAGACAAATAAAATCAAGGTCCAGAAAAATCAATGTTATTTTATTTAGTATAAATTTCTTTGGCCTTTAAATATATATATAAATAAAAGATCAAGACTCTAGCTGAGATTAGAGTTGGACGCTTCACTGACTGAGGCACCCATGTACCCTGGCCCTTAAAATATTTTTTAAAAAGTCAGAGTTGCTAACAAGTGATCAAATATAACCTTTTAAAATATTTAATCTTTTCTCTTCTTGATTATTTTCTAATAGGGATGTTAGCAGTGCTTCTCAAGCTCGAGTGGCATCAGAATCACCTTATTAAAACACAGACTGCTGGGCTCCACCAGTTTCCAGTCTGGGAGTCAGGGGGCATAAGAATTTGTATTCTAACAAGTTTCCTGGTTATGCTGATGCTGCAGGTCTGGGATCATACTTTTGAAAACTACTGTATAAAAGCAGAGCAGTAAAAGAAAAGGAAGAAGAGAGCTTGGATAATTCATAAACTAGATAATAAATCCTCAATTACAAAGATGTGTGAAACAACAAGTTCTAATTTAAGAAATTCAGTAACTGAATGATTTCTATCATAAGATTTGTCACTTTAGAAGTAATAACCAATATAATAGGATTACTTGAAACAGGGTTTTCCCCTACTTTACACCTTTTGTAATTTAAGTTTTACTGATGCTGAACATTTATTATTTTTGAAATATTTTACCATTTTATTGATATGTGTTTTCTACAACTGCTATGAGTGCTGCTTTTGGAATCAAGCAAAATATTAGTAAATAATAATGCATCTCACATAATTTGATATACAAAAATTACAGGTTGCTTCCACCTTTTCCTGCAATATAGTCCTGCAAATTATACTAAAAAAATGAAGAAAATCAGATTCCCACCCACTCTCCTCAGAAGTTTAAGAAAACCAAGAGCTTCAGGTTGTCCCTTTTCACCATTGGATGGCACTGGTCTGTCAGTAAGGCAACAGTTGACTCCAAGGTTCAAAGTGGAAAGTAGGCATTTTCAATTTGCCTCAAATAAGTGGAGGCAAAATTTTAGAAAGTGAAAATCAAGTGCTTTGGAAAGTTGTATGAATCTTTTTGGAGGATTATTATCTGTGAAATTAGGGAAATCTTAACTTGCATTTCCACTCTCTCTTTTCTTCCCTTTTTAAAAATAATTCTAAACTTGTAATGAAACTAAATCAATTATCTAGACATTCAGGCCAGACTAATGACTAACTGGACAGTAAATATTTATTTTAAACAAATGAAATTCAGGTTATTATTCCAGCTTTCCCAAACATAGGAAGAACTTTGACTCTTGGGTTTTTAAAGAATACTTCTGTGTCCCAGACAATTAGCTAGTATATAGACAAGGGTCATGTAGATCCTACTCTGAAGCTTAGGTTAGTAGAAGAGATAAAGAGTATATAAATTACTATAACGTAAGGTAGAAAAATTTAATTGTGGGAATGACAGCTGCAAAAAAGGCTCTGGGGACCTGGGCAGCTCAGAAAAGACAGAAATCACTTTCTGCTAGGGAAATCAGGAGAGATTTAGGGCAGGAAGTGGCACTGGGCCTTCTCTGGCCTTGAGAGGGAGAAGAATCTCTGTGCAGATTGGAAACAGAAGGAAATGACCCATATCAAAGGCATCATGTGCCAGAACATGGACATTGAAGGCAATGAACAAGAAGTTTGGCAGTTTAGTACCTAGACTATATTATGGTGGCAAGGAGGAAAAAAGGACAAAAAGTTGTGCTAAAATTCTGACAGCTTCTGATCAGGGATGCTCTAACACTAGAGCTCCAGGAAAGTTTTCTGCAATATTGTGTAAGATGAAAGGCAGGTGATGGTTTGAACATTAAAGTAATAAGCCAGAGGAGATGGAATGAGGACCAGCACAGGGTAACGGCATGAGGATACATGGGTGAAGGAGGTCTATGAGGACACAACTAATCACTGGCAATGTCCTGTGTGGGGAGGACAGGAGAAGGGGTCAGAAGATACTGAAGTTCTAAGTCCGAATGGCTAGAGGTATGCAATTTTCAAAGCACAGCTTGTAGACATGTTAGGCTTGGATCCTGGGGAGAGATATTAGACAATAAAGAGTAGGGTGCTGTGGCTCAAAGGGAGGCAGGGGTTACACACACTCTGTCCTAAAGGCAGTACTCTCCCAGCCACAGCTGTCACCAACCACTTGTACTGCCTCTGCCTCCCACTCATATCCAGTATGTCTCCCGGTGATGTGTGTACAGCATAGGCCCCTACTGTGCTAGATCAGAAAAAGGAGATGAGAACTCTTGTAGATTCCTAGAGGTGAAAGAACTCCTAGTAGAGTACTATGGAAGCACAGGAAAGAGATATTTGAAAGGAGAGATGATTAACAGTATTAAAATATGATGATTGACCTGGATGTCTTGCCCATTTTCTCAGCTAGCACTTTTGGGGTGTAAGGAGAGTAGATCTCTGAGACAGTGGGTAAGAGCAATTTAATTTAATGTGATATTTTTAAGTTTTTAACTAATTTATTTTTCATTGAAGAATAATGGATATATAATATTGCATTAGTTTCAGGTGTACAACACAGTTATTTGATATTTATATATATTATGAAATGGTCATCACAAATCTAGACAGTAAGGAGCTCTCATACAAGTTGTTACAGTATTATTGACTATATTCTCTATGTACAACATAGTCTTATATATTTTATAACTGGGAGATTGTATCTCTTAATCCCCTTTGCCTATTTCATCTAACCTCCCAGCCCCCTCTGGCAACCATCAGTCTTTGTCTATATCTAAGAGGTGCTTCTGTTTTGTGTTTTAGATTCCACATATAAAGGAGACTGTATGGTATTTGTCTTTATCTGTCTAACTTATTCGACTTAGCATTATATCCTCTAGGTCCACCCATGTTGTTGCAAATGGCAAGATTTCATTCTTTTTTGTGGCTGAGTAATATTTCATTACACACACACATACACACACACCACATCCATTTATTGATGGATATTTAGGTTGCCTCCATACCTTGGCTTGCAATAAACACAGGGGTGCCTATGTATTCTTGGATAAATACCTAGAAGAGGAATTGAAGGATTATATGGTAATTCTATTTTTAATTTTTTGAGGAAACTCCATACTGTTTTCCATAGTGGCTGCACCAATTTATGTTGTCTTGGAAGACTGTACGTTTCCAGGAATTTATCCATTTCCCCTAGGTTGTCAATTTGTTAGCATATGAATTGTTCATAGTAGTCTCATGATGATTTGTATTTCTGTGGTATTTTTTTTTGTGGTATTGGTTTTTTTTTTAAAAAGATTTATTTATTTATTTATGATAGACAGAGAGAGAGAGAGAGAGAGAGAGAGAGAGAAGCAGAGACACAGGAGGAGGGAGAAGCAGGCTCCATGCTGGGAGCCCGACGCGGGA
This sequence comes from Canis lupus baileyi, assembly GCF_048164855.1. Lineage (NCBI taxonomy): Eukaryota > Metazoa > Chordata > Mammalia > Carnivora > Canidae > Canis > Canis lupus. Next base: position 23,436,020 of record NC_132843.1, on the reverse strand, counting down.
CTCGATCCCAGGACTCCAGGATCACGCCCTGGGCCAAAGGCAGGCGCTAAACCACTGAGCCACCCAGGGATCCCCTGTGGTATTGGTTTTAACTTCTCTTTCATTTCTGATTCTATTTGAGCCCTTTTTCTATTTTTCTTGATGAGTCTGGCTGAAACTTATAAGAATTTTATCTTTTTAAAGAATCAGCTCTTAGTTTCTTTTCTATTTTTTTTTTTAATCTCTATTTCATTTGTTTCTGCTCTGATCTTTATTTCCTTCCTTCTATTAACTTTGGGCCCTGTTCTTTATCTAGCTCCTTTTTCTTATTTTTTTTTTTAGATTTATTTATTTATTTGAGGAGGGGGCAGACGAAGAGAGAGAATCTCAAGCTGACTCCATGCCCAGCTCGGAGCCTGACGTGAGGCTCAATCTCTCGACCCTGAGATCATGAGCTGAGTGGAAATCAAGAGTCACATGGCTTATCCAACTGAGCCACCCAGGTGCCCCTCTTTTTCTGCTTCCTTTAGGTATATGGTTAAATTGTCTATTTGAAATTTCTCTTGTTTCTTGAGATGGGTTTCTATTGTTATAAAACTCGCTCTTAGAACTGCTTTTGTTGCATCTCATCTCACAGATTTTGGAACATTGTGTTTTCATTTTCTTTTGCTTTCCTCTTTGATTTCTTCATTGGCCCAATGGTTGTTTAGTAACATGTTTTAGTCTCTGTATTTGCATTTTTTCCCAGTTTTCTTGCAGTTGATTTCTAGTTCCATCCCACTGTGGTAAGAAAAAAATGCCTGATATGATTTCAACCTTAAATTTACTGAGAATTGTTTTGTGGCCTAACATGTGAGCTACCCTGGAGAATATACCATGTGCACTTGAGAAGAATGTGTATTCTACTGTTTCTGGATGGAATGATCTGTAAAAATCTATTAAGCCCATCTGATCTAATGTGTCATTCAAGGTCAATGTTTCCTTACTAATTTTGGGTCTAGATATCTATCCATTGATGTAACTGGGGTGTTAAAGTCCCCTACAATTATTGAATTACTGTCAGTTTCTCCCTTTGTGTCTGCTAATATTTGCGTTATATATTTAGGTTGGGTGCATAAATATTTACAAGTGGTATATCTTCTTGTTGAATCAACCTGTTTATCATTATGTAATGCTCTTGTCTCTTGTTATACCATTTGTTTTAAAGTATTTTTGTTGGTATAAGTACCCCAGCCTTCTTTCTTCTTCCATTTACATGGAATATGTTTTTCTATCTCTTCACTTTCAGTCTGTGTGTCTTTAGATCTGAAGTGAGTCACTTGTAGGCAGCATATAGGCAGATCTTGGTATTTTTTATCCATTTAGCCATTCCATGTCTTTGGATTGGAGCAGTTAGTCTATTTACATTTAAAGTAATTATTGATAGTATGTATTTATTTTATTGCCATTTTATTCATTGTTTTCTCATTGTTTTTGTAGTTCTTTGTTCCTTTCTACTTTTCTTGCTCTCTTGTGATTTGTGACTTTCTTTAGTGTTATTTGGAATCCTTTCACTTTTTTATTTTTTAAGCATTTTTTAATAAATTTATTTTTTATTGGTGTTCAATTTGCCAACATATAGAATAACACCCAGTGCTCATCCCATCAAATGCCCCCTCAGTGCCCGCCACCCAGTAACCCCCACCCCCCGCCAACCTCCCCTAGTTCATTTCCCAGAGTTAGGAGTCTTCCATGTTCTGTCTCCCTTTCTGATATTTCCCACTCATTTTTTCTCCTTTCCCCTTTATTCCCTTTCACTATTTTTTATATTCCCCAAATGAATGAGGCCGTATAATGTTTGTCCTTCTCCGATTGACTTTTTTCACTCAACATAATTCCCTCCAGGTCCATCAACGTCAAGGCAAATGGTGGGTATTTGTCGTTTCCAATGGCTGAGTAATATTCCATTGTATACATAAACCACATCCTCTTTATCCATTCATCTTTTGATGGACACCGAGGCTCCTTCCAGTTTGGCTATTGTGGACATTGCTGCTATAAACATCGGGGTGCAGGTGTCCCGGCATTTCATTGCTTCTGTATCTTTGGGGTAAATCCCCAGCAGTGCAATTGCTGGGTCATAGGGCAGATCTATTTTTAACTCTTTGAGGAACCTCCATACAGTTTTCCAGAGTGGCTGCACCAGTTCACATTCCCACCAACAGTGCAAGAGGGTTCCCCTTTCTACACATCCTCTCCAACATTTGTGGTTTCCTGCCTTGTTAATTTTCCCCATTCTCACTGGTGTGAGGTGGTATCTCATTGTGGTTTTGATTTGTATTTCCCTGATGGCAAGTGATGAGGAGCATTTCCTCATGTGCTTGTTGGCCATGTCTATGTCTTCCTCTGTGAGATTTCTGTTCATGTCTTTTGCCCATTTCATGATTGGATTGTTTGTTTCTTTGCTGCTGATAAGTTTAATAAGTTCTTTATAGATCTTGGAAACTAGCCCTTTATCTGATACGTCATTTGCAAATATCTTCTCCCATTCTGTAGGTTGTCTTTTAGTTTTGTTGACTGTATCTTTTGCTGTGCAAAAGCTTCACTTTATTTTTTGTGCATCTATTACATTTTTGGTTTGTGGTTACTATGAAGTTCATATATAACAACCTATGCATATAGCCATTTATTTTAACTAGGTAGTCACTTAAGTTTGAATGCTTTCTAAAAGCATTACATTTTTGACCCTGCCCCTTATGTTTAATGTTTTTGATGTGATATTTATATGTCTTATTTTGTGCCTTCTTTAACTAATTATTATAGAAATGGTTGATTTTACTACTGTTGTTCTCTTCTACCTATCTTTTGCTGTCCCTTTTTGTGGAAGCTCAGTTGACCTAATTTCTAGGTCCCCTTCACAGGGAATTATTTCATATATAGTTATAGATTTGTTGTGCCTGTGGGAGGAGGTGAGATCAGCATCTTCCTACACTGCCATTTGAACCCTCCTCCTAATTCTATTTTATTTATTTTGGTTTGCATTGTAGGGAACTTGAAAGGATAATGGGATGGAGGTAGTCTAGAAGAGAGGGAATTTGAACTCTCTTCTCATCTCATCTCTACCCAAATCTACCCTCTCATTCTCTAACCAGCCAGGCAGCATCCACTTGACTGATGAAAATAATTCCCATGAAGGGGTGAGACCTAGAAGTGTTTGGCATAGAGTAGGTGTTCAATAATATTTGTCGAATGAATGAATGAATGCATCAAGGCTCAATCAACTAGAGAGATATTTGCATTTTCAAAAGAGAATAGAGATAAGTAAGATGAATCCCTAATTAGAACTTCTCACTATTTGTCTATTACCATTTCTCAATGTGGGTGCTATTGGCATTTCCAATAAGAAAAATATTCATGAGTGGCCAATTCTTCTTGAAGGTCCTGAAGAATGCTGGAGGTTTAGCAACCCTGGATTTGAGGTATTATATATCAGTATAATCCTAGGCCTTGTGACGACCAAAATACACCTTCCAAACCCCTCAACATTTTCTTGAGACCCATTGCTCCCAGACCAACGCTCCTGCCAGGCAGCACTCTCCCTCCACTTTACTCTCTGTACTTTTCTCCCTGTCTTTGATCACAACATCCCAAATTTTGGAAGATCTCCGTTTTTTAAAAAAAATGAGGAAAAACTATTCCTAATCGGTCACCTACTATCACTTCTTTCTTGACCCTTTCTTGACCAAATCCACCAAGATTCATCTTTTTATTTTCTTAATGATTTGAACACCTCCCTAAAGAATGTTTACTTGTTAATTATTAGCCTTTTGTGGCTTCCCTTGGTATCAAGAAGCCTGCACTCATCTTTCTGAATGGGTTTTGTCTCACATTGTATGTTCCAGCTACAATGAACTCCTTTACTTTTTTTTCCCAAAGAACCACATACCTTTGTCTTCAGGCCTTTGCATATACTCATCTCTACTTAGAACATTCTTCTCCCTCCTTCTCTTCATATCTTCTTTTCACTAATTTATAATTATCCTCAGATCTTGGCTGGGATGTTTAGTGCTGGAGCTCCTTCTGTAGGCTCTATAGTATTATCTGTTCTTTTGTCATTACTCTTCTTACTATAACCCGGTTGGAATTTAGCCATTTACTTGTTTACTAGACTATAAGCACCATGAGGGAAGAAAATATCTGTTTTTTTCATGGTTTCCCAATGTCCAGTATGTTGTTTAAAACTGATCAAAGCATTTCTAAACAGTGGTCGTATATGGTTAGTGTCTACAGTTTCTTTTCTTGTGAGCATTATCATATTACCATTAGACTATGATACAAATTCTGATGTTCTAGTTTCTTTTACTCTAATCCCTAACCTTCACATATAATAAAAATTTCAATAATTTTTAATAATTTGAAATAAACAAAAATAGTACATTATCTATGGTATACATTTGATACTTTAAGATAACCTTAACTAAGAAAGCAATCTCTTATCATATATGGACTATATGTTTGAAAAGTATTATTTAGCTCTTAAAATTTGTGGCACTTTGAAAAACGGGAAAAAAAAAGCTGTGATTAAAATATACTCAAATTGATCTAAAGCTCATTTATTATTTCAATAAAGGTTTTTTGACTTTTCCTACATTTGGCAGTTTAAAAAATACCAATCCCTATTCAATGTGTAATTTTTTCCCTATAAATATTTGTATGCTTCCTTCATGAATAAACTGTTTTGTAAAATATAGACCAGTAATTCTCACTCTTATACCTGTCTGATAATTAGATTAACTGCAAAGTTTCTATCATACATATATCTGGGCCTCAACAGTGGGGATTTTAATTTAGCTCATCAGGAATGTCTAGTGACTGGGGAGAATTTAGCCCAAATGAATGTGCATACCTTTTTGTATGATACTTCCTTCTAAGTGTATTATTAAAGAAACTTCTGTTAACAGTTGATATTTCCCCATAACCTATTAATTTTTAGAAATAAAAACGAATGTGAAAGCATATATTTCTAAAATCCCTGGATATAACTGATTTTTCTTATAGGCTTCAATATTTATCACCTAATTTATACTTGAATTTACTCTAAATTCTATTATCCAGTTATATATTACAACTCAAGCATAACTCCAATGTTACTGATAATTTATAGACAGTTTAACCTATTTATTATGGGTTGAACTGTGTCTCTCAAAAAAAGGCATGATGAAGTCCTAACCCTCAATGTCTCAGAATGTTACCTTATTTGGAAACAGGGTCTTTGTGGATTTAACCAAGCTGAGGTCATCAGTGTGAGCCCTAATACATTACAACCCATATCTTTATAAAAAGGGGCAATTGGGACATAGACTCAGACATGTGCAGAAGTAAGATGATAAGAAGAGATATAGGAAGAATGTCATGTGAAGTTGGAGGATAGCAGCGAGGCATCTAAAAGGCAAGGAATGCCAGAGATAGTTAGCAAACCACCAAACACTAGGAAGAGGCAAGAAAGAAAATCTACAGATTTCAGAGGGAACAGGGCCTTGCTGACATCTTGATTTCAGACTACTAACATGTAGAACTGTGAGACAATAAATTTCTGCTGTTTTAAGCTACCCAATTTTCAGTACTTTGTTTCAGCAGCCCCAACAAATACAAATACACCAGTAGATATTAACTGTTCATAATATGATTTGTTATCACTGAATCCTTAAAATGTAGTTTGATTTTTTAAAGCAAGCTTAATTAGTCAAAGGCCAAATGGAGGCAACCATCAGAAAATCTGTAACTGGAGTGCCCTCTTTAGCAGTCTGGTGAAGTCTATGGATCCCTTCTCAGAATAATATTCTGAAATCTGTAAAATTAAAAAAAACTCTGGATTTTGAATGGAATTCCATTCCAACATTGAAATGGTTGTCAGAATTTAAGAAACACCAATTTGTGACGCAGTGATATAATGCACTTCATTATCGACCCATTAATAATAAAATCTAGAAGTCTATTAGTGATGGGAACAAATGATATTTTCAGATAACTGTAGTATGATGTGACAGTATTTGTGAAAAAGTCACAAGTATTGCTAAAGCTGACGCAGTATCTTTCTTACACTCATAATTTAAAGAAATGCTAAGTTTCAGATAGAGATGAATAAACACAGATATGTAATTTATTCCCAGCTATGTCTAAGGACCCTTTGAATTCTATCTGTGGAGTACTTGGTAGCTGGTGAATCCCAGGTAAAAACAAAAAACAAAAAACCTAAAACAACAACAACAACAACAACAAACTCTTGAAGAGCAAAGACTGTCAGGAAATTGTTTCTATTTCCATTTTGATAGAATTGGCCTAGAGGACTCTGTGATAGTTGTGTGGGTGCCACTCAGTATCTCCTTTCTTGTGTGTCTCCCTGAACTGCAGAGGAAAGCTAAAGATCACAGGTCATAGACTCCCTTGCAGCTAATGTTCTAAGCATGATTTAAGTTCAATCAATCAGCATTTATATGAGATCTGAAAGAAGGAAGTGAAGTAGAAGCTGTATGTATGCTGTTTTTGCTGGCAAGCCTAGTATGTAGGATGCAGTTGGGGTTTATTACTATTCTAGTGTCTATCACTCGATAGTGGAGGCCAAGAGGCAGGGTCCTGGCACATTTAGTTGGCCATGCATCCTAGTAAATGTGGCATGGTTCTGAACCTGGCAGCAAAAGTAGCATCCAGATCATGGCACTTTCTGCACTGTGGGATTGGCTGTATGGCTTGGAAGTCCTTACTGACAACAAAATGAAGTCTGTTTCCTCAATCTTTCTTATACTTATGCCCTTTCTTTTCTTATCAAATTAATTCCCTGAAATACATCCCTTTTGCTTTAATTCTGTTATCTGAACTCCGACCCATACAGAATACAATTTACATTCCCTTCTATAAAAGACCCATTTCCTCAAGAACTCTGACAGAGGAGGTGTTTTCCATTCTTTACCAAAAAGTATACTTTCAACTTCAAACATCCTGAGGGCAAAATGCTGAATTGCCCACTTTTCTTTGACCAAAAACAATTTTTTCAAATTTATATCACAAAAGCATAATAGAAAATACAAAGAATAGTCCAGAATTTGTTCCAATTCAGCTAGTTACAATCACGTCATAAAGAACTATTGCCTAATAGAGTAAAAATACAGGATTGCTAAAACAGAAAATATACATAAATTATTAGCTATTTCTCCATAAACATACATGACTTGGCCTAATTGTCATACCATTTGAGAATTAAAGCAATTCTTTTCCTATGTGAAAGGAATTTAGGGCAGCCTGGGTGGCTCAGTGGTTTAGCACCGCCTTCAGCCCAGGGCATGATCCTTGAGTCCCCAGATAGAGTCCCATGTCAGGCTCCCTGCATGGAGCCTGCTTCTCCCTCTGCCTGTGTCTCTGCCTCTCTCTCTCTCTCTCATGAATAAATTTAAAAAATCTTAAAAAAAAAAAAAAAGAAAGGAATTTAATATTTAACCCTCAAAGTAAGCTAGGTGCTATGTTAGCTTGGTATTCTACTTAGCCAGGAGGTATCACAATGAGGTAAAATTACTCTAATTCTGGAGGCCAAAATGAAAATCCTAAATTATCATAGAGAAGTTTTATTAACAAAATGAACTTGACTAGGCAGCCAGGGTGGCTCAGCAGTTTAGCGCCGCCTTGGGCCCAGGACCTGATCCTGGAGACCCGGGATCAAGTACAGAGTCGGGCTCCCTGCGTGGAGCCTGCTTCTCCCTCTGCCTGTGTCTCTGCCTCTCTCTGTGTCTCTCATGAATATATAAATGAAAACTTTAAAAAAAATGAACTTGACTGAAAATTACCTCAATGACTTCGGCAAAATGAAATGGATGAACACAGCAGGAAAATGAATTGGTGTGCCAAAGGTCTGGAGGTCTTACATAGTATGCTATTCCAAGTGAGATTTCACTGAAATCCCTAGATTGGGTTAGTCATGTTTTTTTTTTTTTTTTTTGCTTTGTTTTTCTGTGATATACACACAGACACAAAACAGGGAAAATGCATATTAGTATAATTAACTAATATTAATAATATGTAGACATATTACTATAAAAATAAATATATTGTATTTGTCCCTCCATTACAATTCTGGGAGAAAGAGAAGGTAATCTTTTGGAAGTTAGAACTTTATTTTTTTTTTAAGATTTTATTTATTTATTTGAGAGAGAGAATAAGAAAGAGCGAGGGAGCAGGGGAAGGGGCTGGGGGGCGAGGCAGACTCCCTGCTGAGCAGGAAGCCAGATGCGGGTGGGACTGCATCCCAGGAAGCTGGGATCAGGACCTGAGCCAAAGACAGACCCTCAACGCACTGGGGCCACTCAGGCACCTGGGAAGTTAGAACTTTATTTAATATAAAGCATGAACTTGTGTGTTTCTTTTTTTAAAAAAATCTTAACCATTACGTAAGAAAACGGGAGTATGACATTTTATCTAATCTCTCATGACACAAATATTTAAGTCTCTGTAAGGTGAACCCGCACTTACACTAGGACTGTCACTTTATCAAAACCCAGTTAACAAAACCCCATAAATCAGATACATTTCTTAATCGTGTATAATTCCTTTACTAAACAGAAGGCAAATATATCTAAAATCCAATTTGAGGGCAGCCCGGGTGGCTCAGCGGTTCAGCGCCTGCCTTCGGCCCAGGGCGTGACCCTGGAGTCCCAGGATCCAGTCCACGTCGGGCTCCCTGCATGGAGCCTGCTTCTCCCTCTGCCTGTGTCTCCGCCTCTCTCTCTCTCTCTCTCTCTCTCTGTGTCTCTCATGAATAAATAAATAAAATCTTAAAAAAAAAAAACTAATTTGAGCACAGAAACCAAGCATAAGAAGCGTAGCTCTAGTGGGCCAACATTATCTTCCAGAGGTTCAAGCCCTTTTCGTTAAGAACTTTTGAAAAGCCAGTTTGAGGCTCGGCACTTCGATTTTGTCACCTTTTAAAAAAAAAAAAAAAAAAAGAACCTTCACGCTATTACGTAGGCCTATCATCTTTAACACCCGGAAACAGCTTCAGAACACCAAACTTTGTGAGCCTGAAGTTAAAACGGTCTTCGGGTGCGTGATTTTCACAGTAACGTGGATTCAACAGAAATCAAACCCGCTTAAGTGCATTTTTTGCGAAGCCGTATTTGGAGCCCCTGCGTTCGTTGCCCTCCAGGAATAAAGAAAGGCGTTTCTCCGGCTTCCCCGGCTCGCGGCTCCCGGCTCCCGGCGGGCGCACTACCTGCCCGAGCCCGCCTCCATGTTGCCCGTGGGAGGGAGAGGACCGCGGACAAAGCCGCGGCTCGGGCAGCGCCGCTCGGAGCTCGCCGGCCCCCGCCCCCGCCCCCGCCCGTCACAGCCCCGAGAGCGCCAGGGCCGCAGCGAGGCAGAGCGTCCGGCAGGTTCCCACACGCCCGCGGAGACCCAGCGGCTTCCCGAGGCCTCGGGCCCGAGCTCGCCGCAGCCTGCCCGCCTCCCTGCACGCCCGGGCGCAGACAAGGAGCGCGGGGCGCCGGCTCCGCTCGGGCGGAGGGAGGCGGGCAGGTCCGGGCGCGACTCCGGCGCCCGCCCGCCCGCGCCCTCCCGCGCCCTCCCGCGCACCCCGCCCGCGCCCCGGCGCCCCCGCGGGCCGCACTCACCAGGACGAGCAGCGCGGCGCCCTCCGCGCTCCGCGCCATCGCGCCCGCGCCCTCACCCTCGCCCTCGCCTCGGGCCGCTCGCGCTGCTGGCGCCGCCCGCTCCCCCGCTGCCCGCCAGCGCGCCCGCAGCACCCGCCCCGAGGGCCGCTCGCCGCCGCCCCGCCCCGCCCCGCCCCGCCCGGGGCGCGGTGCCAGGTGCGGCCGCCGCGGGAGAAGCGGAACCGGGAGGCCGCCCGAGCCGCCGGCGCTGAGGTGGGGATTCCTCGGAGGAGGGGGAGGCGCAAGGTGCACGCCCGCCCCTCGTCGCACACGCACCTGGGACCGTGACGTGCCCGGGCCGGGGACTGTGGGTGGCGGGCCCCGCCCCCTCCTCTCAGGAGAGCGGCGGGCACCGGGAGGCTCGGCCCCGGCCTGAGGGCGGCCAGACCTGGCTCGCCGCCGCCGCCGCCGCCCCGGGTCCAGCGCTTGGTGAGCGCGCGCCGGCCCGGGCGTCCGTGACCCGCTGCGCCGGGGAGGGCGGTCGGGAGCTGAGGGTCTCCAGCGGCGTTGAGGTGACTGGCTCGCTCTGGGACGGCTTCTTGCCCCTCCCCGGCGCCCCTTCAGTGCTTCCAACAGGTTTGCAGTTTATCCGGTTAAGGGAGAAACAGAAAAGTCACCGATGATCCAAACGGACACTCCTTTGACTTCTTGTTGACTGGACACAGCCGGGAAAACATGCTATAGGGGCGCTGAGGGAAAGACACACTCTTCGATATGATTCACAAAATCTCTTACACGAAGCGCAACCGGAGTCCCCGCACCGGTAGTTACTGGTGGTGAGACCTGGACTTACCTCTCTTTGTCTTGTGTACAGAGATCCCACAGCTGTGAAATGGGTTAATAGCGCCCGACACGTAGGGCCGTTGTGAAGCTTAAACCAGAAAATCCACGTGAAGCCTTCTGTGGTGTTTAGCACCTCAGGTTCCATAAATGTAGTTGTTAGTAGTATAATTATTTGCTGCAAGTGTAAATGTGAATGAAGTTGAATTTGAAAAAACAGAGACGCGGGAATCTGCACCAGGTTAGGACACCTCTAAGCAAGATTAACAGTCGTTGGAGTAGTGGAAGAGCCTGGGAGACTATGAAGGGTTGGTTGGCATGCCGCCAGGAAGGGAAGTTTGGCCTTCAAGGTGAACAAAATAGCAGAGCTCCTTCTGTGGTCAAAAGTGCCCTTTTGTTCTTCTCCGGTTTATCCTGCCCTTTTCTCCCCAGCTCTGATCTTGCCAGTTTTCCGGATCCAGTACAGTTGGCCTCTCCTCTTTAGTCACTTTCTTCCCTGGCCTCCAAGGACCACTTCCTCTTTGAATGGAGAGAACCACATTCTCCTCTGTTTGATTTAGGGCTTAACTGCTGAGTGACTTTTCTCAAAGTACTATTTACGTGTTAGCAATTAAGTTAGCAGAGGACTTAGTATCTAGGAAGGGCATCTCTTTAGTTTTCCACTGTTTCCATTGCCTAGAACAGTGTTGAGTACCAGGGAGACTCTTTTAAGCATTGGATGCATGATTAAATCAGGAGGGAAGTATGTCTTCTAGTTTCCATTCCTTTTTCTTGAGCTTAGACGTGGGTGGTAGCACCTTGGTGATAATTCTCATTCCCCATCACTATGGGAAAACTCCTAAATAAGCAAGACAGGCTTTACCAAAAGCCTTTACTTTCACAAATCAGCCCTGGAGACTATATATAAATCCTATCTAAAATTAGTGCTCTTGCACCTGAGTCCTATAGGCAAGTATTTATGTCTCATTATTAAAAGTTTGGTTTCTGTTTAGTGATGAAGATAATTGTAGTTTCCAGAGTGAGAAATAGGCAATGCAACGTTTATTTCTGTTGGATTGTTCGTCTCTCCCGGAGGCTGACAAAGTCAGTTTCAGTACTGAAGTATTCTATAAAACATGTATTCCAAGGCTTTGAGAGAAGGTGTCAGTGCATGCGCTATCCAGTGCCATTGTATGTCATCCTTGAAGTAGTTCTCCTTTAAAATTTCTGAAGCTTATGACTCAGTGAGTTGAGGGCAGTTGTTGAAAGTCAGATGAAACACAGCTCTAGCTCCTGACTTCTTTCTCCTGGCATGAGAGTAAATCTATTTTATAAATCTCTGTACATAGGAACAAATACCATTACCAACAAAGCACTTGATTGCTTTAAAAAAAAAAGATTTTATGTATTTATTCATGAGAGACAGAGAGAGAGAGAGGCAGAGAGGTAGAGGGAGAAGCAGGCTCCTTGTGGGAAGCCCGATATGGATCCCAGGACCCTGGGATCATGACTTGAGCCAAAGGCAGATGCTCAACCAGTGAACTACCCAGGTGCCCCGATTTCTGATTTCTAAATCATAATGTATGGCCTTTATAACAACAAAAAGTGGCCATTGTGGTCAAGAGGCTTACTTATAGAATGTCTATTGATAAAGCATATGTAGATAAAAAATATGAAATACCTTTCACATGTGAAAAGGGCAATAAAAGGAGGAATCGCTTTTCTGGTTTAGCTCCACTCATTTACTCCTTCATGTACTCCTTCACAAACATTTAGTTTGTCCCTACTCACCAAACATTTCATTTGCATTTTATTGGAAATACAAAGATAAATATTTCTTCATCCCAAGAAACAAAAATAGATACTTATGAAATAACTACAGAACTTACAATCTATTATAAACACAGTGGTAAAAACATATGCAGGGTATAATGCAAACCTAGGGAAGAGGGTCTTAATTCACAGTGAGGACATGATATTAGAGAAGGCTTTCAGTGGGGACTATGGGGTGGTGTGGTGAGCTGATTCTTAAAGGATGAATAATTGTGAAGGAGACACTGAATCTGGCAGGACAGAGTAACTCAAAACATAGACACTGTTAGTGGAGAGTCAGGAGCTTCAGATTTCTGTGAAGAAAGCATTCTTTTAATCACATTAACACAAACAAGGGAGTCAGAAGTAAAAGCTTTTTTTTTCCCCAGTGAGATGTTAGAGCAATATCCAATTAGAAAAGTCTAGCAAGTAGTTTGAAATGAGAAGGAAAACATAATTTCAGGTGGATTTAGGAGGTAGAAACAGTCACCTAATTTTCTTTCTTTCTCCATCCATTTCTTATTGTCCACCACCCTGTTAAATATTTATGCCTTTTGAGTTCTCTCCTTTCCTTCTTTTCTTCTTCCTTGGTACTGAGTATGATCTATAGGCATTCTCTTTGTGCAAACCTGTTACAGCTTTCTCTCCTAAGCTTCAAACATGGGAATACTACCGTTTGGATATTTCATGGGGATCTCAAAGTACCATAATCATTTTGGATAACAAACTAACATACTGACAGAAAAGATTTCTGCAGTCCCTCTACACCTCTCCAATTCAAGCTTGCAACTTCCTCATATGCCTCTCACACACCTTGTCAATTTGGCCACCCAAGCCAAGAACATGAGAGTCATTCTCAATTCTCCTTGTTCCATGCTCTCCACCTCCAGTTAGTTACCTTTCCCTTCATTCTCTGTGGTTCTTTTTGAAATGATTCATACAACCTTTGTAGCAGCAATCACATTGTGGCTAATGGTGATTTCATCCATGTCTGCTACTCCACCCATTTCTCTCTCTTGAGACTGTTAGTACTTAGAAAGCAGAGGCCATATCATATTCATAGTGGCCCAGCCCCTCGTAGCCAGCAAATATTTGGTGATTGATAAAGAATTGTTTAACATAGCCCACATACTAGAAGGAACTAATTAGAAGTAAAAAAAAAAAAAAACCCACAGTATTAAAAGGGAACATGTTTGAAATGTACACTGTGAATGAATTAATGGTGGATCTAGTCAGAAAATGTTGGTCTGTTGGTTTGTGTATGTGTGTTTTCCCCAACCATACTGCAGCTCAAGAACAGAAGGACAGCAGTTGGTGATGCGGGTTGCAGGGTGGCCTGGCTGATAGTTAAGAGATATGTCAGTGTATATGAAACTGAATGTGGCACGAGGGGATGAGCAGGAACCAAGCTGGTGGAGTCTAGGGGCCAGTTGAGAAGATAGTGTATTAGATTTACATTGAGTATGGAAGAATAAGAGAGGATCACTTTTCCTTTTAATCCTGGGGAAAGAACTATGGTCCTTTTCCACAGATGCCCAGGCATGAGTGACATCACAGATACTAGAGTCAGAATGTTGAGATTCTCATGGACTTTCCAGTTAGATGGATCAAGAGCCACCTTCAACTTGGGCATTGAAAAAGGAGAACTGGCTGACTTGGGGTAGAGGATGACTTTATTGTCTTTCTGAGCTAGAATTTACAGACCAATAATCAAAGCCTACCAGACTGCAAGCCTTGTGGTCTAGCACAGAGAAGCCAGGACATCCCTAATGAACAGTCACCACGTTCTGGGGCAGGAGCAATCAGCCCTGAGACCACAGGTGAGACACCAACACCCTGAAAGAGTGAGAGAGCCCCATGCAGTGAGTCACAGTGTCTAACTGAGCTATTGCCCACAGGCTCCTCCTTGTGAGTCAATATATGAGGACTGGCTATTTGGATGCAAACTCCCTGAACCAAATGGCTGAAGGAAATCCTTATCCTTGTTCACAGGGTGGAGGAGAATTAGTGGAGGGTGCTACAATTTCAAAATAGTATTTGGCTCAGCCAAAAAACCAAAATTGTTGACTCTTGGGTCTAAGTAGTAACTGATGACATCTTAAGAGATTTTTTTTTTTTTTAAATAAATCACACTAGTTTTAAAATGTGATAGGACTATAATAATGCTGGATCCCAGTATGCACAAAGCAGCAGTTCAGGTGTCTAGGAAACCTCAGTAAGGCTCTGGGGTCCCGTCAGATGCTCCGTCTCCCCAGTTACGGACATCTGGAATCCTTTAGCTGAATGTTCTCTTGGCTGTTCCACGCATTGTACAGGGAAGGCGGCATGTTAATCTCTTTCAGTCATTTACACCATAGCAGATACCACAGATAGACCAGGCACTCTCCACCTTGGAGCCTTTGTGCTCTCCATCCCTTTTCCCTAGAAGGTTCTGTCCTGACATGTACAATGTTTTACCCCCTCACTTTTCACTTTTTGCACATCTCAAATATTACCTAATCGGTGAGGCCTTCTCCGAACACTCATTAACAAATCAAATTACTCCCACCCCTAGAGATCCCCATGCCCCTTCCCTGCTTCATTTTTCTTCCTGGCACATCACAATCTAAAAGACTGTGCATGTATGAATTATCTGTTGCCATTTACTAGAATGTAAGCTCCATGAGGATGGGGTGTTTTCTCTGTGAACTGCTGCATATTCAGCACCTAGAATGTTGCCTGAGCCTTTGTAGATCTTCAGTAAATATTAGTTGAATGTGTAAATGAATAAATAAGTGAATACATCTTTGAGGTTATTTTGGAGGCTAGAAGGTATGTACGAACATCCGCGTGTGAGTGTGCCTTTAAAGTGAGAGTAAAGGGAAAGAACAAGAGACAACTATATTCCTGGAAGGATGTGAGTAAATGTCCTCAAACTAAGGTGGGAAGGCTGGTTCACTGTGGACGAAATCCCTCTCCCTCACCATTTTATCAAGAATGGGTCTTGCCTAAGGCTGCCTGAAGAGTGTAAAGTGAAGAAGTTCAGAGGCCAATGGAGAACATTTCTGCATTCTTTAAGACTCCCTTCCTTGCCCAAGGGACAAAGTGCAAAACCATAAACAATATGGAAAATCTCTTTCCTTCTGGAGGTGAAAAAAGCAAGCGTTCATTAACAGAAGCCTGACACTTGAGAACGTTGATTTTATCTACCCAACTATGTTTTCTTTTCTTTATTTTTTTTATCTAAGTTTTTTGTTTTAAGATTTTATTTATTTATTCATGAGAGACAGAGAGAGAGAGAGAGAGAGGCAGAGACACAGGCAGAGGGAGAAGCAGGCTCCATGCAGGGAGCCCGACATGGGACTCGATCCTGGGTCTCCAGAATCACACCCTGGGCCGAAGGTGGCGCTAAATCGCTGAGCCACCGGGGCTGCCCCTTTTCTTTATTTTTTAAATAGGCTCCACACCCAATGTGGGGCTTGAACTCAGAACCTTGAAATCAAGAGTTGCATACTCTGTTGACTGAGCTAGCCAGACACCCCCAAACTACAGTTTCTAGAAAAAAAAATTTTTTTTTTCCAGAATAAGTTTCTGGCTTTAGTTTTACCCCAGGATTTGTTTATGGGAATTCTTGGAAAGATAAGGGAAATAGCACTGGCTGGGGGAGATAGGGGGAAAACATTTGGTTGTTAGCAGCAGCTCTGGACTGGAATCCATCCCCAGCACGACAGGACTTGCAGGGCTTACCAGGCAGGCATGGGAGTGTTTACTGAGGGTGTCAGGCGAGAGCCATCACACTGACTCAATGTGACTAATGAGCCTATGGAGATACACAGAAAAAAAAACCCTCAGAAGACAGAAAAGAATATTGATTTCATTCATTTGCACGTAGACAAGGGATATTCATATGTGTAAAGAAAAAGTGAAAGAAGCAATTCAGTGGTTTTGGAGAGTGAACTTGGAAGTGCAACACTGATTGTTAAAGATCTTTGAAAATAATCTGGAATGATAATTATAAATACTTGAGTAGAGAGGAGCAGAATCTTAAAAATAGTTAACAATGTTCATTTTAAAGAAAAACCAGGATTTGAGGAAATGAAATCACTCATTCTAGTTACTTTTCAGAATTCATCTTGATGAGTGGTGGGTTTTTTTTTTTTTTCAGTACCATGCCAGTGGATGTAGTAATTTGTTAATAATCAAGCTCTGTAATTTGTGAATGATTTACTTGTTAAAATGATTAGAGCACATTTAAAGTTATTCAATAATGATGTTACTTACTTGCATTTTGACTTCCATCTCTGGTGAGAGTTGATTCCAGCTGGGAAGGCCAGCACAGCCTCAAGGTGATCTTGTGCACAGGATGATGTGAGCTTGCAAATGTCATCTGTCACACATGTCATGGAGAAAAAAAAATATGGGGAACCACTGCTTTGGAGGACATGTTTACATGAGCTGTGCTGACTAAAAGTTATGATGGTGTTCCTGAAACCCCCGGTTAGATATTGTGAGTGGCAGATATGTCTGTGCAGTAACTTCATTTTTGTAACAAAAGTAATTGAAAATCTCTTGATATGATGAATAATAATTTAATTAACTCAGTTACATCCATATACATCAGGGAGTTGGAGATTTGAAGCAGTCTTTCAGATATAAGAAGAGAGATTCAAAATGTTTCTAGTGCCTGAGCACTTTAGGAAGATGTTTGTTTTTAAACCTGTTTTGTTTGAGTTGGACAAATTTTTTTTCTTTTTTTTTTTTTGCTTAACGTTTTTGTTTTGGCAGTGGACCTAATTTGAATTTCATCTCCCTCTCTAGTTCCCACTTAGAAACTTTATTAGACAGAAATATGTTCAAATGCTAAACAAACCAGCTTAGCAAAACGTTGATACAAAAAAGGCAATGGGAAAAATTGCTCTTGATAATTTAGCTTTAAATATTGCAGTGATATTTAGCTTCTCTAAGGACATTTGTGGTTAACGATTTTTTTTTAATTCATAATGGTCGTTATGAACATTACTATATGCCTTGAAAGTAGACCTCCTGTTTGGGCAATTGTCTGCTAATTTAGTATGACATTTTTTTTTCCAGGTGGACCGTTCTTAACTTTTACTGAAAACAATATCTGAATGATGTCATACCTTTGGGGAGAGTCACACCCATTTCATGTAGAATCAGCTACATGATTACCTTACAGAGGTAAGTCAGTTAACAAAGACTTCTTGTGACTAATTCTTCTATGGGTATGAAAGAGGAAGAGAGTGTATCATCATATTTCTTAATTTTAGGATTAGAGCATTCATCTGAAGTAATCAGGGCATTTGATGACAAGTCAACAAATTAAGCAGAGCAATATTACAGGGAAGACTTAGAGGTGAACAAAGTAAAACCCATGTGAAAGCTCATGTAAAGAATTGCTTTATGGTTCATAAAAGTGCCATTGTGAGTTTCCATTGTTTGGCACTGTGGGAGAATCAGTCTATACCTTGAAATTTTCAATTGTTGGAATCTTAAGTCTACAGAGTATGGTTTATTGTTCTTTATACCTTGGATTTCACTTCAAAAGTATGGATAATCCATCTGCAAAAAAACAGCAGAGGAAGATTGTGGCTTCTAGGTTTTCAGGAATAATAAGTTGGTGGGACTTCTATGGAATATTTTATTTACTTTTATTTCTTAGAGACTAGATACATTAGGTCAGTTGATCAGAATGTGAAACCTGAGTCCCAGGTGTGCTCTGTGGTCATATGGACAGACGTCAAATAGGTGATTTGAGGGACACTAGAAAGTGTCTGTGCTTAAAACACCTCACCTCCTGACCTATGACTTAATGATAATAGAATATCACTTTGTTTTCTAAGTGAACAGATATTCTAAGTATTAAAGATATATGCTTGAAGGAGAAATAATGAAGTGCTTCTGTGATTTATACTTTATTGTGAATTAACTTATAAAACAATTTAAAAACCTATCAACTAGTTATGGTCAGCTTTTTAAAGGAAGCAGGAGGTAGTGATTATCGAAACATTGGGCATATCATGTTCTAGAAATAAGGTAAAAAAAAAAAAACATGCCAAAGAAAAGACAAATTTCATTTCCTTCCATGTTATGTTGGGTCAACTAGCTTCTGCACATAAAACTCTTTTCCACTTGGCCAGTAACTTGGCAGCATATATTAGGTAGAGACTGAACATAAAGTGTGGTCTCCTTTGTGTGTGGAGTTATTGCTATTCTATTAGTGATACCTAACATATAAATATTACTGGAGGCTGGGTTAAGAGCACCATTCCTTTCATGCTAATTTTCAAGTAACATTTTTTCCCTCAAAGCCACCTGGCTGCCCTATTCTACTTGGTGGAAATGATGTAATTAGAACTCTTGGGGCAGCCCGGGTGGCTCAGCGGTTTAGTGCCGCCTTCCACCCCAGAGTGTGATCCTGGAGACCTGGGATTGAGTCCCATGTCAGGCTCCCTTCATGGAGCCTGCTTCTCCCTCTGCCTGTGTCTCTGCCTGTCTCTCTTTCTGTGTCTCTCATGAATAAATAAAATCTTAAAAAAAAAAAAAAAAAAAAAAAAAAGAACTCTTAGGGGGCGCCTGAGTGGCTCAGTTGGTTAAGTGTCCAACTCTTAATCTCATCTCGGGTTTTGAACTCAGGGTCCTGAGTTCAAGCTCCACATTGGGCTCCATGCTGGGTGTGGTGACTACTTAAAAAAAAAAAAAAAGAACTCAAAGGGAAATAAGAGCTCTCCACTCTGCCCTTTTCCAAGGAAGCTCAACTGAAAAGTTATAATAATCTGGTGATCCTCATCATTTTGGCTATATAAGATAATAGTTTTTTTCAAATATTTATTTATTCATGAGAGACACACAGAGAGAGGCAGAGACATAGGCAGAGGGAGAAGCAGGCTCCTTGCTGGGAGGAACCTGATGCGGGACTCAATCCCAGGACCCAGGGATCATACCTTGAGCCAAAGGCAGACGCTCAACCACTGAGCCACCCAGGTGTCCCAAGATAATAATTTGATATGAATTGAATTCTTGTCTCTCTTTGCTTGTGTTCAGAGGAGTTTCCAGTGCAGAGTGGCCTAAACAGGCCAACCTTGTGAATGAGGCAAAAGATTAGTGAACAAGAAATATTACAGTGGCAGTTTGGAGTTGCAGAAAGAGAATTAACCTGATCAATTCCTAACTCTACCTTTGATCAACAAGTTCCTTTTCAGCCAGTTTGACCATCTGTAAAACAAGGCTTTGGATCAGATAATACAAATGTTTGGAGTTTGCATGGTTTCAGAGTTTGTATGTCAGTACTCTTTGAGTGAGTTCATTTTGAAGATTTAAATTATAATAATAAAAACAATAAAAAATAACAATCTTCATGAGCACTTACTGTGTCCTAGGTGCATTCTCATAACTTCTTTACAGAAACCTTATTATGTAGGGACTGTTATTTCCAAAATAGCCCAGAGAGGTACAAAGAGGTTAAGTAACTTGCCCAAAGACACACAGCTAGTAAATGGTAAAGCTGGGTTTGAACTCAACTAGTTGTCTCCAAAGATTAAACTTTTAACTGTTAATTTAAACCACACAATTAAAAAAACAAACATTAAAAAATTCAAATTTATCTTTTCTTAATCATTAAAACATAATACAGTTATTTTGACTAATAGATGGAATGACATTTTATAATTTTCTCGTAGGCCTTTGAGTGTTAGCTTTAATTTTGTGCAAAGTTGAGCAGATTTTCTTTCCCCGACAGCTCAGTGTTTCCTATCAAAATATTCAGTAACATCTCCTGACTTGTTTTTTCAGTAGAGACATCCTTTCCTAGCAAGAATTGGCAGAAGCAGCCATAAGCATGCGTTGGCTTGTTCTGGAGGCTCTGGTGTGAAATAGGGTTGCACAGAGTAGAAGAGCTTCTATCATCTTGGCGACAAATGCCTTTGTTGTTGATTTGCCTCTTTGAAAGAATTTCCAAAGACCAGCACAAAAGAGGATGTTTCAGGATCCGAGAAAGTGTAAAGAGGAAGAGTGGCAAGTTAGAAAATCAACTTATCTTTCAACTGTAGCAGTCATAACTTGTGGAGAAAAATTCAGAGCAATTTATAACAGCTGAGAGGAAGAGGGAAGATTCAGAAAGAAATATTGTCAGAACTTATGAGACTATGTGTTTATTACATGTTAAATTTTTTGTTAAACAAGAAATCGTACATAATTAATGTGTATAACTTGATGTGTTTGGAGGTAAGTATACACCCATGAAACCATCACCACAGTCTATGCCACGAACCTATTCATCCCCTCCAAAAGTTTTCTCCCTCTTATTTATTATTATTATTATCATCATCATCATCATCATCAGTGCCAAGAACACTTAACATAAGATTTACCCTCTTAGCAAAATTTAAGTATATAATACAGTGTTGCTAACTATAGGTTCTGTGCTGTATAGTAGATCTCTAGGACTTATTCATCTTGTCTAAATGAAACTTTATGCCCTTTGACTAATACTTGCATTTCCTGTGACACAGTTTTCCACTAAAGTTGTGGATATTGGCCCTGAATGAGAATAATTAAGAGTTTGGTAAAACAAGGTCTTTTCATTATGCCTTACCTAAAGAAAATTAGGTGGAAAATCAAAGTGGTTCTTTTCTTTTTACTAGTAAATCTAGAGAGCAGACTCTGCATGTAGAAACTTTGTATCTGCAACACAAACCAGCCATGCCTGGTCCGTGGATCTGGTGATGGAAAGACACCGGTGCATGGAGCCTGCTTCTCCCTCTGCCTGTGTCTCTGCGCCTCTCTCTCTCTCTCTCTGTGACTATCATAAATAAATAAAAATTTAAAAAAAAAATTAAAAAAAAAAAAAAAGGAAAGACACTGCTTCAATCAGCTACATCAAGCTACTTGCTTATCTGAGGCGTGTGTGTATGGGTGTGTGTGTGTTTTACCTCCAGGTTAGGGCCACATAAATCTTACTGTCAACATAGTTCATTGGACATGGAAAGACATGACTCACATTTTGTGTTTAAATACTCATTTTTGGCTTAGTGACAATGCCTTTTTGCAGGAGTGGAAACCATGTCATTATCCCATTTATATAAATACAAGATTACCTGATTCTGTGCTACTTTATAATTAACAGAATTCTTTGCAATCCTCTCTTGATTATGAAAGAATATAAATACTTCCCTTGCCTTCTGAGGCAATGAGGACATACATATTCTTTCAATATCAGTGTTTCTCTTATATTAGAATTTGACGCTCTGTGTTTTCACACATCATTTACTGTTTGCTAATTTAATAACAAATTCAGGATGCAGAAAACATCAGACATTGCAAGGCATAAATTTTAAAATATAATACTACTTCATGGAATAAAGGTGGAGAGGGAGATAGTGTTGAAGAGTAAAATAGTTGTAGCTGTTCAAATGTGTTTTTCACAAATCACAGAAACACTGAGGTTGAAGGACCCATTTAAAGTTATCATTTAAAAAAAGTGAAATAGAATAAAACACAAATCACGGTCTTAGATATGGAGAACAGATTGGTGATTGCCAAAGGTAGGGCACGGGATGTGTAGAAAATGGGTGAAAGGGGTCAAAAGGTAGAAACTTAGAGTTATAAATAAGTCATGGGGATATAATATACAGCAGGGTCACTATAGTTAATTTCTGAATTGCATATTTGCAAGTTGTGAAGAGGGTAGATCTTACAAGTTCTTATAACAAGAAAAAAATTTTTTGTAACTATGTATGGTGATGGATGTTACTTAGATGTACTGTGGTGGTCATTTCATAATATATATTAATACTGAATCAAAATCGGTACATGTAAAATTATTTTTATACCTAGCTATGTGTCACACATAACCTCTTCTAAATTGGGTGCTATCAAAGTAATTCTTGGGCAACCTGGGTGGCTCAGTGGTTTAGTGCTGCCTTCAGCCCAGGTGTGATCCTGGAGACCCGGGATTGAGTCCCACGTCAGGCTCCCTGCATGAAGCCTACTTCTCCTTCTGCCTGTGTCTCTGCCTCTCTCTCTCTCTGTCTCTCATGAATAAAGTCTTAAAAAAAAAAAAAAAGTAATTCTTAAGGAGTTTACCAAAAAAGAGTTTCTATGACTTTTGGATAGTTTGTTTTATTTTTTGTTTGTTTGTTTTTTTTTTTGTTTTTTGGGGTAGCTTGTTTTCCTTATTAAATGTGGAAGAGATGTCATTGTGTCCTGAAATATAACCCCACGTATACTTCAGTATAGCAGCAAACCATATATTTGCATTCTATCTATTCCCCTGTTTCTTCCTTTTTATCTCTCTCTGTCTCTCAGTCTTAGATATATATAGAAATATACAGATTGCTCTGTCCTGTATTCCCAAATAGATATATTTGCCCCCAGTGTACTGCTTCTTTAATCTTTAGAACTGTACCTAGATTTCTAGTCCGTTAAAAAATCATTTTGATTGTTTTCTTTGTATTCTTAACAATTTTTAATGCTCTACTCGTCTCAGAGCAGAAAGCAAGCAGCTTATTTTGACAGAGTAATAATTATGTATTATTATTACTGAATAACTATAGATAAACCTTTGCATTTATGTCACTTTATTGAGTGACCTTGAGGAAGTAATTTGCTTCTCTGGGTCTCTCTTTTCCTGACTATAATCAGGGTTACTGTAAGAATTAAATTAGAATATGTACCTCTTTGTCTTGGCCACCTGGTAGGGCTTATCAATGTCCTCTTTCTTCCTGCTCTGGTAACGGTATCCATTTGCACTTGTTCTTTTAGACCATCATTCTCTTGAGTTTTAACTATATCTGCATTGTGTTTAGATTTTTTCTGTTATGCATTTGTTAAAAAGAAAGTCTATGCATAAAAGAAAAAGAAATTAAGACACCAACCTAGAATGTCCCATGTTTTGTCAGAGCGCAGCAGAAGGGATCTCAGTATTTGCTATGGAAAATGTGTTGTTTCTGGCACCTGGAATTCAAACAATTATCGTCCTTTCTTAACAATTAGCCCCCTTACTTAAAAATGATTTCAGACTGTGTTGTTGAACAAATATTAAGCCATATAATCTCTGATTCAGAGTCACTCCTTGTAGACCCAGTAAAGGAGTGAGAAGATGCTGAATTGCCAATTACAAGAAGGAAGGGACCTTAACATTTACTTGTTTCTTAATTGTTAGTGGCATTGAAGCTTGTCAGTTGTGTTTTTTTCACAGTCTTACTTGATTTTTGAAAGTTAAGGTGAACTGATCTTGCTGTTTTTATTCTTCAAATTTTCTATAAATAGGAAGATCAGGGGATATTTTTGGAACTTACGTACATGGCCTTCATTTTCCTGGGGTTGATTTGGAACATCTGAGTCAAGCCATCCACTTTTCTTCACTCAATATCCATTCCCATCCAGCGTCTGCTCCTCATACACCAGATCCAAGTTGAACTGTGTGAATTAAAGAATGAGGAAGGTCAGCCAAGGCAAGATCTAAAGTTCCAAAGGGACTTACTTGTGACATCCCTTTAAAGGGAGACATAAAAATAACAAGCACTTACTGGGAAACAAACGTGGGCTGCTGAGTCTCTGATAGCTGTCACCAGAGCCATGGTACATTTTTCATCATGGTAGGTAGGTTTTCACCTGGCCTTCTCTTTAGCGTGTCAGAATTTCTGCCTGAAAGACCATTCCAAATTGCCAAACAAATACTAAATGAGTTAAAGCATCCAGTTAATAAAAGTCTGCCCTGACCTCACCCAGCACCTCATCTAGGACTATTTCCACCTGAAGAAGAGATCTTAAGTCCCCAGGTATTTCCTTCCTGCCTAGGAGGACGGAAAAAAGGTATGGGCTAGAAAAAAATGTGAAATACTGATAAAAATACATATGTAAGTCAGTTTCTTAACTTCTATTTCTTAGTAACTATTAATTACAAAGAGTAGTTCACCTTTTACGAAATGGCAAAGGAAGTACTCATAAGTGTGTTCCCAAACTATTTTATTATAACAGTGTTACACTGTTAAAGTTTTAGTATATACTGTTTAAAATTTATAATACATCAAGTAAAAAGACAGTTTTACACATTTTTTTCTTTTGCTTAAAACGATTTTTATTTCTGGTGGAAAAATACAGATATATTTTTGCTTTGAATTTACTTTTACATGGCAAATCAATCTGAGGTCCTCCTAGACAAGATTAATCTATTTTTATTTAAAAACACATTTAATTTCAATTTTGCTTTACAGAGCCTTTACTACTATGACATAGTTTCCTCTGCATTTGGCAATGTAGCAAAATTCCCATTTCATGATAAGTTGGGTTTTCAGAGGCAATGCTAAAATACTTGGAGGATCCTGAAAACACTTTTGAACTTGAAGTAAGGCCTATTATGATTATTAATTCTCATGCATAAAAGAGGCACAAATCAACCATGTGTGATCTAGACCCGAGAGCAAGTTTCCATTAACAGGTCCCAGTGGTAATAGCGAGGCAACTTCTTTGGGACCTGGCAGCTGCTTCGTAGGGTCTGGTTCCCCTCAACTCAAGATGGACACACTGCAGGTGTTGTTGAAACAGCAGGCTTGTCTTGAAAGAACAGATTGCCTGTACTTCTTGGTTATCCTGGCACATACCTTCCTTGTAGTCATGGCACCAGGGAGAGGGAAGAATGTTAGGTGTAGCGACATTTAGGAGATGTCTTTCCCCCAGGTATCCTTAGGACTGGATCCTTCTGTGTTAAAACACACTTTAGTACTCTGCATTCCATCTCAAAAAACAAATATTTTGAATATGGCAACAAAACAAAATAGAGTATTTTATATACAATTAGAGATAATGGAGTTGGACGATGATTGTGTAAAGACTCAGCTAAGACAAGAATGTTGATAAGAAGGTAGGGTATTCTCTTTATGGGCTAAAGGCTGAAGATCTTGAATGACCAGAAATGATTTGAAGAACTGCATTGCTAACATGGCAACATGTATGAAGTAATAAATTCCAAATCTTCATTGTTATGCCAGAGAATTAAGTTGCTGTAGCTGTTTGAAGGGAGTAAGGCTTAATAAAATAGAGGGTACTGATGATCCCTTTCCATATCCCTTTTTGACTTGAAATGATGTTTATAATACACATTCAAAAATTCCACTATATGTTAACCTAGTCAGAGGCCTCTTTTTTCTTATGAGCAAAACCATAAAGTCTGTAGACATTGTTAATGTCATAAACTTCATTATATATCATATGCAAGTTCCATCTACCCACTGACATTTAAAACAATAGAGTCATTTTCAAGAACTATTAACACAGGATTTGTGCTGAGAAGTGTGTAGGAAGGAGATCAGTGTAAAATATTTTCTTTGGATAGATCCTTTCAAAGTAATGTAGAAAAACACAAAATATTTATTTATACCATACTAAACTTTCCTAAATTTTCTGTGATAGTTCTGTTTCAAAATAGTCTTATTTTGAGCATTGAGGAATATAGATACAGCAAGTTTGATGCATAAGCCAATAGCCCTTAGCTTGAGCAAAAGATGCATTTAGGGTCTCCCAACACCAAGAAGATGGCAAAAACTCAACTGCAGCTACTTCCTTTTTCCAAGCAGTTCAAAATGCTTTAGCAAAGACTTTATGACTCTTACATAATTGTTAGTGACATAACAAAAGGTGACAGACAAGAACTGAGGCTCTTGACTCCCAAGTGCTTAATCCACTAAAACACGCTGCATTTTATTTAAAGTGGCAAATACCTTCTTTGGCACTACAAAAATAGAAGTTTAAAAATTGTTAATTATCAGTTGAAAATTTCCCACTGAACATGATCTTAAAGTTTTTTTTTTTAAAACATCAAGATTTACTACTACTTGAATGGTATTTGAGAAGTAAGAGTGACAACATGTCCAGTTTGAGGATATTTACTAGAAAATTTAATCAAGCTTAGTTTAGGAGAGTACCAAATAAGTGTCCAATTAGACCAATACTGTGAGCTTTGCTATGCTACTTTGAGCAATTTGGTCCAAATATTTATATTCGGTCAATATATTATTCTATTTCATTTTGGTCATATCAGACGGGAACAAGGATCTTCTGTACAGATCATATTACGTGACCCCCGTAGCTCCATCGGAGTTTGTAGGTTGCCAGAAACATTGGAAATGGGACAAATCACTCTTTCTGTCACTGTCACATTTTGCGTGAGTAGTGGCTCAAGGACTGTAGTGGTAGGTTGCACGAGAGAACCAGAGGCTGAGTAAGTCTCTGTTACCATATAGCTACCATGTTGCACAGGGTTGGGAATGGAAGTGGCTGATTGGAGAACAGAGCTGGAAGCAGACAAAGCGGAAGCTCCTTGACTGCCTAACAAAGTCTGGCCCCTAACAGATTCTGGCTGTTGGACTTCTAGGGAATAGCCACAGGATTCCATCCCAGAAAGGCTGGCTTTGGAAAGTGGCTGAGATTGTTTGGCTTCGTCATCGATCCCGAGGCTTATCTCTGCAAGTTTTTTGAATTTGGGGCCGAGTGAGTCCAAGAAACTGTCATCCAGCTCATCAGCAATAAAACTGCAACAACCCAAGGATCCCACGGGAGAACTGGGGGCACCCATTCCTTCATTATCATAGATCAGCAAGCAGTCATTTGCTTCCTGGACATCATCTTCCTCTGCACAGGCAAATGCTTTCTAAAGATAGAGAAAAATGGAAAAAAAATGAATTTTAAAAGAATCTTAATTGAAGAATATAATACTATTCATAGAATCCGAGGTTTGATCATGAATGCATAATTTTAGATAATCCATTGAAGTAACGACATACTCTGAATATCAACAGTCTTGTTACAGAAATTTCTGGTGTTTGAGGAACAATGTAGTTGACATTCCTTCAAAATTGAGTCTGGGGATCCCTGGGTGGCACAGCGGTTTGGCGCCTGCCTTTAGCCCAGGGCGCGATCCTGGAGACCCGGGATCAAATCCCACGTTGGGCTCCCAGTGCATGGAGCCTGCTTCTCCCTCTGCCTATGTCTCTGCCTCTCTCTCTCTGTGACTATCATAAATAAATAAAAATTGAAAAAAAATTAAAAAATAATTGAGTCTGTCCTAGGATTATGTTTTGATTCTAGGTTTAGAAGGCACTGACATGGATTTAGGTGTACAAAACTAATGTGTTCAAAACCTGGAGGTAATTCACTGGGCTTCTGTTAATGCATATCTTTGTGTTTGGGGATGGGGGATAGGCATCTTACTTGCACCATCTAAACCAGCTCTCAGCCAGACTGGGCCTTTGCTTAGACTCCCCAACCTATGTAGGAGCCTGACCCAAAAGTAAGGCTCACATCACACCTCAGAATGTCCCAAGAGTCCTTGTCCCAAACAAGATCTCCCTGTCAGCCAGTGTCAGGCTCCATCTTCTCAGCAATAGGCTAGATCCTAGAACTTCCAGCTCTGTTACCAAAACTCTGTGTGAAATCTGTTCTAATGATGCACAAACCTGCCTCTTAAACTCTTACCTGTTCTTAAACCCTTGTTCTTTCAGTTCTATACTTCCTGACACTTCATCTGATCTTTGATCACATCCCTTTTTCTCACTTTTATTTTTGGGTCAATAATTCTTTGGTTCCTCAACTTTTTTGGGCATGGACTCCTTTGAAAATGTGGAGAATACTATAACCCTACCTCAGAAAAATACACACATGTATTCTGATGTGCTTTATGGTACAGGAAACACAAAATAAGTTGCTTTGTATTCCTCAAGAGGATGCTGCTGATCCTGACATGCAAAAGATTTTACTCTCCATTGTTATTTCAGTCAGAGGGAGGAGGTTCTACTTGCTATATTATCTCTTTTTGTGTCTATTTACTGTTTTTTCCTTTTGACTAGTAGCCTAATTTTGGCAGCCACCTTAGGTTATCTATATTATTTTGACAAAGAACCCTGTTTTCTTCTCACATTTTAACAAGCTATAAGTAAAACAACAACAAATTGCAAAACTGAAATACAGTCAAGTATGAAGATCTCTGATATAAGATAGAGTTTTCCACCAAATTACCTGAGAAAAATAGGAATCCAGGAAATTCATGCTTATTGCTCCTTCACCATAGTCTTTATTGGTTCCTCCTGTGGAATGCCTTGTTCTCATAGTTCCAGACTGTCCTGCAGAACCAATACCCAGTCCAGTGGCTGCTCCAAATCCTGCAGTTGCTCCAAATCCTGCAGCCGCTCCAGATCCTGTAGCTGCTCCAAGCTTGGTGGTCAGTTCCATTCCCGAGGCTCCTTCCACCACTGTCCCTCCAGCATATGTATTTGTACAAACTTCTAAAAAGGGGGAGAAAATTCTGTAGCATCTTATGCTGTATTTTTCTTTTCTTTTTCTTTTTCTTTCTTTTTTTTTTTTTTTTTTTTTTTTTTACTGCTTTTTGATACCCAAGGGTGGACACCAAGTAAAGCAAATAAGTGGGAGAAATTACAACTATATGACTAGAGGTGATAATATCCAATGGTCTATTTAATGTGATAGTAATAGAGTAGGTAAGGCTGTAACGAGGAAGTGAAGCTGTACAGAGGACCTTCACAGATGGAATAGCTCTGGAAGCATACTAATTAAAAAATATACACAGGAAATAGATTTTCAGTGACAACAGCCAGAAATAGAGAAGTAAAAACAGAGTATTCAGCACATGGAAAGCTTATAATGCAATGCTTATTTGTTTTCAGGAAAAAAGAAAATTAAGCTGTCGTATTGCTTCAATATGGAAACCAAAGAGGAAATGTATATAATATAATCATGCAAATTAGCAGATGCTAATTTAGTGTCTTGGTGTGTAAAGAAAATTTAAAGAGCTATGACTATTCTCCCTATTACCTTTACATTACACTTTTATGGAAAGTTATTTGTTTCCTAGAGAATTCTGATTATGGTTTTTGATATGTGATTATAATGGGAGAAGCAGATGAGGATTGGGGTAGCTGATAAAGCCAGACATTTTGAGGTGATCTTATGCAGATTTTATAGGCTAGACATTTAAAAACAATCTATTGCTAAGTATGGAGTTAAGAAAAATTTTAATATTCAGCATTAGGTCTCATTGTTCCTATAGTTTATGCCTTAATTGTGGCATTGAGATAGTATGAATAAAATAGTCATTTGGTAGACCAAAGAAATAAATAATTTCACCTAAATGAGAACAAACGATCTTGTCCCATTATGACTGAATATAAAATTGGTAATTTAACTCAAAACAGGGTATTGTTAGTTCTGGGAAAAAGAAGGGCAATAAGATCGAAGTTTAACTGCAAGTATTACCAATGTTAAGAATAGTCAATGTTGAATGGTAGATATATAGGGTTTGCTGTATCTTCCTTTACATTTTTCTACATGTGTGAAATCTTTTCTAATTAAAAAAATTAGTAATTGGCCGTTCAGTTTATTAAAGTTTGGAAAATGTATAACAAATCTTTGGACATTAAAAATGGTGACACTGGGGCTCTTGGGTGACTCAGTAGGTTAGGCATCTGCCTTTGGCTCAGGTCATGACCTTAGGGTCCTGGGATCAAGCCCCACATTGGGCTCCCTGCTCAGCCAGGAGCCTGCTTCTCTCTCTCCCTCTGCCCCTCCCCTGCTTGTATTCTCTTTCCCTCACTCTCTCAAATAAATAAATACAATCTTTAAAAAAAAAATGATGATATCAGTAGACAATGAATTTCAATGAACTTATTCAAACCCAAGCTTGATCCTGAATGACTAATATACTAATAGTAAATCATTTCATTGAAACCCTGTTTCAGTGGTAACATCTCCCAGCATATGTTCATATTTGAAAATTATTAAGAAAATGATTTAGAGGGGATCCCTGGGTGGCTCGGCAGTTTAGTGCCTGCCTTTGGCCCAGGGCATGATCCTGGAGTCCCAGGATCAAGTCCCACATCAGGCTTCCTGCATGGAGCCTCTGCTACCTGTGTCTCTACCTCTCTCTCTGTCTCTCATGAATAAATAAATAAAATTAAAAAAAAGGAAATGATTTAGAACACATTATTTTTTCAATGTTTCTTATTTAACCCAGTATTGCCTTCAAAAATCAATTTGATGTTCACTTACCAGAATTTTCCATGAAATCGGCTCCACTGGTAGTTATAGGTGGCACACAAATATTTGTGATTTCCTGCAAACCATGTTCAAAAAAAATCAGTACATTTAAAAATGAACCAGATTTCATGACACAATGGGTGAAATGTGGCTCTTTGCAAAAGGTGACTTTAGAAGAAGTCCAAATTCTTGCAGGAGTAACCATTTTTGGGATTAGATATCTGAAGAGCTACAATTCTAAATGGCTCCATTCATTTCAGCACTGATTCCCAAAAGTCTTTAAAGGTCAAGGAGTGTCTTATTTTTTGTGCCCCACTATCCCTTTTCTTATCTGAATATAAATCTAATTTTGTTCTATGTGATTAAAATAAACGTTTTAGAAACTGGGTCCTTACCTTGTCTTCAGGTTGGGCTCCTTCGATTCCCCACTGATGAATTGTTCCTTCTGAACCATCAGGAACTGGGATAAATCCTCCTGTCACTCCCCCAATAGGACCCACCCCATAGTCACAGGTCAGCAGCAGAAGGGGGGCCACTAATAAAGTAAACAAAATATCAGAACATTTATATCATTTGGAAACAATGCGACATGACAATTGTCTGAAACATTAGAAAGAATATATGATATCAGTACTTGTGGAAAATTTAATAGAAAGCAAAACTAGTTTCTACAAAATAAAATGTAAACTAAGCATCCTAAAATTTCATATGATTATTAAACTGGAGGAGACAGATCTGATTGTTCTTGTAATAGGTATATTTTCCTTAAAATAGGCACTGTTTGGTGAATGGTAAAGGATTTTAGGTGCACAGGGTAATGTTTGTAATTTGGACTCTACTGATCTCTTAGTAAACTGCATTTAACCAGCAAACTCCCTCAGCAACTGGAGTGATGAGCTAATACCATTGGACTCTTAATTGTGATTTAAGAATCCCTAGCTTGGAGAGGCTTTTCTGTCAGGATAGCTTTCATTCTTTATTTGCATATCTGTCACATCTCAGCAGTAAAGATTAACATCATTCTCATGCTAATAGAGGAAAATACTAAACTCTGTCTTGAAAGCTAGGTAGTCAGTGACCCCACCTCCACCTCTGGTGGTTAAGGTCTATTGAATCCTTAAGTTTGAATTCTATCCACTTAAAGGTAGTTTAGTGAGGGGTGGTAGGGTTTGAATTCTGGCTCTCTTACCAGCTGGGTATGTTATATCATCTTTTCTTGCCTCTAGTAATTCATCCAGAGAATAGAAGAAAAAGTATCTACATCACAGATTGTTGTGAGGATTAAATGAGTTAGCAGTATAAGTAAAGGACAATAGTGAATGCTATGAGGATTTGCTAGTGTTGTCCAGATGGGCTACATCAGTTATTCAAATGAGGTCAGTCCTATATAATATTTTATATAAAATGGAAAATGTTAGGCCAAGTATATAAATAAGTTAGACATATTTGATGTATTTTCTTAAAATCTAATATAATGTTCACATAAATGATACTTCTACAGGCTTTTTTAATTTATTGCCATTTTCAATTCTATAACTTTGTTAAGTGTGTGGGAAGGATTGGATATTGTGAGCTGACAAATTAGTTTTTAAGGTGATGAATGTACACCTGTATGGTGAGTATTTTTAGGTGGGCATAAATAATCTTTTAGAGATCTTGCTTATCATTGTATCTGCATATATATTTGGTTTTTATATATGTATCCAGGAAAAGTTTTTCAAAGTGTTGAGTGCATTTCTACAGACTAAAAAATGTATGTTTTGTCCTACATAAAAATCAAAACATGGCATTTTTTTCAAATGGTAAGAACACAGGAAGTAAATATAATTGGGAATAGCACAATGTACTTTCTCTGATTGCCATCCTGAGCCACAATCCCAAATGTACAATGGCTTGCCTGAAGGATATATTTACACCCTAAAAGTCAGCATTTCAAAATTAAACTCACTAACACCATATGTATCTTTGCTTCATCTGATATTTTCTATTTCATTTAATGGTTTAAGCAACAACTGACTTCAGTGGTTCATCTGGATTTTTTTGTCCACTCTTCATATTCATTATCTCCAAATCTTCTCCAAGTAATGCCTCACACACACAACCTTTCCTTTCCAGTCTCATATCTAAATCTGGCTTCTGGCTCCATAGCTCAGTGGTTAGAGCACTGGTCTTGTAAATTGGCTTCTATCATCTCTTCTAAACTGGTAGAGTAACCTCCTGTTATTTCCTTCCTACACAGCGCTGCCAATGTTATTTTTTTAAAACACAAATATGAAATGCTAGGCTTTTATTCAGATACTTTCATCAACTCTTTTTTTGTCATAGCTTTAAGTACCATAACCTATGCACATAAGCCCTTTCACATTGGTACCAGTGGATTCTCCAGTTTCATCTGCTTTACTGTCCACAATTTCCCCATGCATTGGCCTACCAAGGTGTAATTCTTAAAACATGCAAAGCATTTTTTGGCTTTGATCCATGCTGTTACCCTTTGGGAACAATTTTCCCTCTTTTTTTTCTTTTTTAAAGATTTATTTATTTATTCATGAGAGACACAGAGAGAAACAGAGAGGCAGAGACACAGGCAGAGGGAGAGGCAGGCTCCACACAGGGAGCCTGATGTGGACTTGATCCCGGGTCTTATTATGCCCTGGGCTGAAGGCAGACGCTAAACCGCTGAGCCACCCAGGGATCCCAATTTTCCCTCTTTTTGTACTTGTTATATCCTACTCATTTTCCAACGCTCAAATAGACAATTCTCCTATTCCACAAAGCCTCTATAATACCCCTTTGTATTCATTTCTATTATAGCTACATCATAGTATAGTTTTTTTTTTTCCATAGAATTAGACATGCATAAATCCGTGAACTATATGAAAACCAGAATCAGGTACCCTTTTCAGCTGGCTGCTTGCATCAAGGCTCACATATATGTACTTGAAAAAACTTTGGTTTTGAAATTGGCTAATATGATATTGAAAAACTGAAAAAAAGTTGAAACAGTTTCAACTGTTAAATGGAACGATGCATGTTAACTGCAGAATAGTAAACACTTTTGGGGAACACAGAGGAAGAATATATGGCATGTATGGGAGGCCACTAGATGTATGGATAACAACTTCTTTCTTTTTTTATAAAAAGAGATCTGATGGGATCCCTGGGTGGCTCAGCGGTTTGACACCTGCCTTCAGCCTAGGGAGTGATTCTGGAGTCCTGGGATCGAGTCCCACATCGGGCTCCCTGCGTGGAGCCTGCTTCTCCCTCTGCCTGTGTCTCTGCCTCTCTGTCTCTCATGAATAAATAAATAAAATCTTAAAAAAAAAAAAGAGAGAGATCTGAACAGATATGGCATATATTAAGATCTGTTAAATCTGAGTGATGGCTATTTGTGTGCTTTTCATGTAATTTTTCTGCACTTCTTTGTGGTTTAAACATTTCATAAATTTAAAAAATTTTAGTTGAAGGGGTTGGAGTGGACTTGATTACTTGATTATCATGAATAATTATTTTAATTCTAAAAACCTACAATTCTGTAATAAATTTGAGACATGAATGTGAATTTATCAAGGATTTTTCTTATTTATATAAGAATTTGCCATGAAGTCTTTTCAATAGAGATCTATTACATTAAAAATACTGTTTGATTCATGAAATTTTGATTTGAATGAAATTTTTTAGAAACCTATCCATTGACTGAATAAATTTTATCTTTATTTGTGGGACCCAGGAAATTTAACAAAAATCCCCTACCCCTGGACAAGCAGAGCAGGACTCACTCCATTTTGTGCTACACCTTCCACCTCCTGTATGACCCCCACATAACCTGCTTATTGCTTAAGGCGCTGCCCCACCCTAGTCAAGCCGCTGGGCACACCCTAATCGGAAATCGGCTCATAACAACGTAACCCTGCTTTGTGCCTGCCAAAACTGCGCGCCAATTCTGACCAAAGTAATAGGCCAGCTCAAATGGATACTATAGGGTAAGATGTAATTCAATTGGCCACCTGCGTGTGGACCGACATGACTGTGCAACTTTCTGTGTATCTCACTGACCACTGGTCCCTATAAAGCTGCTACGCCTCTTAGTCTCGGGGTCCAAGTCCCTGCTCCGCTGTGTCGGGTACACTTGGACCCAAGCTCAAGCTTGTATATAAACCCTCGTGTTTTTGCATCGGTGTCAGCTCCTCGGTGGTTTCTCGGATTCGCGATCTTGGGCACAACATTATTGAAAAATAAAACGTGTATAGTTTCCCTAAATGTGTTCAATAAATGTAAGCTTATTAAGTGAAAGCCTTTAAGAGGGTGTATATATATATAGGTGGTAAGCTGTTTTCAGGAAGTGCTGGATTAAGAAATAACTTTTCAGAGTCTGTGATGTATTAATGCTCATTATCAAGCTCAAATATAATATCCTTTGTATTTTTCCCTAGATTTATATGGCAAGAATTCTTTTTCTATTTTGTGTCTGTGGAGAAGACATTTTAGAAAGTGCATTGTGCATAAAGGCATTATTTTGATTATGAACATTACTGGCAGTATGTAGAAAGTGTTCATGCTTTGATTTTTTCTTCTTGATTCTCTTATGCTGTTTTCTAAATGTCTGACATATATGACTTGCTTTGTTGTATTATGAATATAGATTGTTGGCAAGTGACATGTTAACTTTAAATATTTCTGGTTCTTTCTGAAAATGTTACCCCCATCTCTGCTATAATGCAGCTGAGGAATGGTTCTGCATTTCAAAGATGGCATTGCCCATGTATCCTGAAGACCTCTGCAAAGGCTGATTCCCTATCAAAAACAGAATTTAGGTTTGGCATACTCACATAGCAACAGCAAAAGACCAAGGAGTAGCAGGCCAATGGCTGCAGACCCCAGCCTCCCTGATGGCCTCTTTCCATCTAGACGTTCATAGTCTTTGTTCCCATTAGAAGATCTACAGATGTCCCTGTTGTCACACTGGCAGACTTCCAGGGTCAGGCTCTCCGGTGTCTCACACTGTCTATCCTGACTGTCAGTAACTGTGAGGGAGATGGTGTACTCTCCAGGAGATAGCTGCTGCTGGGCATTTAGGAGTGCAGAAGTAGCTAAAGACAGACAATCACACAAATCAACAGCAGGACAAGGTGTCTTGCTCTTAAAACTAATTATTCTTGTTAACAGAACTGGGGTTGCCTTAAACATCATTATCACAAATAGGCTGAGAGTAAGGTGAGGTTTGAGCAGTTCTGAGAGTGATAAGGAGTTCAGTTGGGTAAATTAGCCTGTACTTCCTCCTTGTCCTTTTTTCTGCCCCAGATGGGCCTGTTATTTCCCATGAAGACTCAGTCCTACCTTAATTTTCCCCCTGAAAGATGATGGGAGGTAGGCAACATTTCAATATCAACCCCCCCTCTCCTGGGCTTAACCAATCTCCTGAATGTCTGTACCAACCCCCTGGACTTGCATGTGACCCTCTGGACGTATGCCTTCCCTCAGAGTCCATGTTTTTGTGCCTGACTTATCAAGACTGAGTTTCTGCTTTGGATTCCACTACCTCAGCTGTTCCTGATAGTTTTCATCCCACGTGCCCAAATGCCAGTTGTATGAGATTCTCTGAGGTGAGGGCCTGTTGCCCATCTGACTCATGAACATTGATCATTCTCCAATCTCCAGTCCTATGTTGTCCCTTTCTAAGTAGGCTCCAATAGCAGCTCTTGTAAGTTGCAGTGTTGTGTCAACTGAATCACTTGACCCTACCGTGCCCTTTGATATTATGCCTATCCAACCACTGTCACCTTGTCGATCCTCATCCAAGCAGGTATGTCTAGTGCTGGGTCTTGTCTCTCTCTGATGTTTCTTTTGGAGCCTTTTCACCGACCATGTGCTGGTAAACCCATTTGAAGCCCAAAGCTATATGAATACTTTGGAACTAGGGAATTACTCTAAGATCAGTAAGGTCCTAGGAAAGAAGGCCATTGAGAACAAGATCCCTTTGGTGACTGTAGCAATGGCTGATACCTATGACTAAGAACCCGTGGAGCAATTCATAGAGGGAAGCAAGGTTGGTTCAGCAAAAGCTAGAGAAAAGTGAGAAGATTCTTATTATGTCCAATGGCTATTTCTATGAGACTCTTAGAAAACATAGAAAATGCAAAATTAGCATGATAAAAAGTTAGAAGAAAAGGAAGGATGGATGAACTCTTTCCCACTCACTGGCTAATGGACTAATGGGAGTTTCAGTCTGCCATGCTGTCAAGATTCCTGACTAGTGACAGACTAAGTAGCACTTCCTATGAGCTTTGAACAGGCGATGCCTCCAGTGCTTCATGTCTGTTCACAGTCTGCTCATTTAGGAAAAGTTTTATATTTAGAAATTTAAACAGCTCTGCAATAAAACAGATACCCGGCTCTATTCTCTTTATGGTGTCCTATGGAAGTAGAAATAAGACATTAAAAATATAAAACAAAAAAAAAATAAAAAAAATAAAAATATAAAACAATTAGATTGTACATGAAAAACAAAACATTATAAAGCATTAACATATATCATTCCTCTTCTGAAGAGAGAAGAAATTTGCGAGACTAGGACTATATCTTCCCTGCAGAAAATTTTTTCAATTATTCTTGGAAAAGACTTGCTCCTAATTTAGCTCTTTTATCCCTCTTGAAATATAAAGAAGTGGCAACTTTCATTTATGGGAGCAAGTTTACTACTACTTACCATTGAGTGTTGTGATACTCCACACAACTGGCAGTTTTAGAGATTGTTCCTCCAGGGAAAATGTGTAGGGGCCAGTATATTTATTGTCTGGTACTCTAGCTGAGACAACCACAGAACGTAGTGAACTACAAATTGCTTTCTTTTCAAGGACAACTGTTGGACAATTTTCATTAAAACCAGGTACTTCAACATATATGGTGCCTGTAGCAGTTTTACCTGTGTTTTCTGTAAGAACAACATTTTAGAGTTAAAGAAATATTCAGAATAAGTTGTACCCCCAAAACCTTTTAAATGTCTCCTGCATGTAGCCAACTTAGTATGTCTTCTCATGAAGAATTATATTGGTTATTCTTACAAGTAAAAAGCCACATCTTATAAAAAGCAAATTTATCAACTTGGCTGGTGTCTCTAATTTATTAACATTGTCTCTTAATTTAATATGCTTGGAACCAAGACCTGTAAGGTGATGAATTCACTGATTACAAATGAAATCAACATAAAAACAATAGTTTTCTTAAGTGTATCCTACTGTGTGAACCCAGCACTGTGTGAAAGATTTTTACTTCTAAAGCTTGTGTTAAAGTATTTGGAATAAGCAAAGACTTATTTTTACTATACAAGATATAAAAGTTTATTGAAGAAAATTTTTTCAGTATTGGCAATCAAAAACAATAAAGTAAAAATTTCTCAGTGGTAAGACTATGAATAATTTCTGTTGTTTCCCTTAGGGTTTTCTGCTCTTTTCCTAGGTGATTTGATCTTTGGTGTTATTCTTCTGTTATATTTTCTTATGTTTGCATACTGCCTGAGCACAAATTATACTTGATGAAACACAGAACGCCCAATGAAACAATAAAACATTCCAGGGATCCCTGGGTGGCGCAGCGGTTTGGTGCCTGCCTTTGGCCCAGGGCGCGATCCTGGAGATCTGGGATCGAATCCCACGTCGGGCTCCCAGTGCATGGAGCCTGCTTCTCCCTCTGCCTATGTCCCTGCCCCTCTCTCTCTCTCTCTCTCTCTGTGACTATCATAAATAAATAAATTAATTAATTAAAAAAAAAACATTCCAGAAGTTTTCATTGTTCAATGATCTGGTCACATGAGGTCTCTGTAAGATAACTCACTTTATAAGTAACTCACAAAGGCACCTCACATTTGAGTTGAGCTTTCCTGACATGCCCTCTGTATCAATTTTTATCCCTCCATGTCTCAAACCCAGAAATTTCTTTGGATCTAAAAATTTCTGCCTCAACACAGCAGACCACAGGGACTGAACATAGAATTTGATGGTACTACAAACTCCACTGAGTAGTTGGAATACTCAGCCTTCTAGATTCAGGTGCCTCAGATTTGAGACCCAAGGCCCCTAAGATAAGTAACATTATTTAGTGGTAAAAGTAATATGTTAAATAATTGGAATCATCTATTCATAAAGAAATGCCAATTAGAGTGCGATTTCTTTAAAAAAAAGATTGCAGTATATATTTTTAAGATTTTTATTTATTTTTAAAGATTTTATTTATTCATGAGAGATAGAGAGAGAAAGAGAGAGAGGCAGAGACACAGGCAGAGGGAGAAGCAGGCTCTATGCAGGGAGCCCAATGTGGGACTCAATCCCAATCTCCAGGATCTGACCCTGGGCTGACAGGGGCGCTAAACTGCTGAGCCACCCGAGCTGCCCAAGATTTTTATTTTTTAAGTAAAGTCTACACCCAATGTGGGGTTCAAACTCATGGCCCCAAGATCAAAGAGTTGCATGTTCTACTGACCAAGCCAGCCAGGCGCCCCATTTTGAAATATTTTTCTTACCATCAATGGCCAGAACCTCAGCTGTGATTGTCTTGTTAACTATGAAAGTAGAATCCCGATCAATGTTTCTGACAAATTTGATTTGAGCAGTTTTTGGATCAATGAATAGTAAACCACCATCATTACGTCCCATGACATACCTGTTTTATGACAGAAAAATATAGTTTTCTTTCAAATATGAAATGTTGCCTATTTAATGAAAAGAACTCATTTTATATTTAATGTATTTATATGTAATTTAAGATACTGAAATACATTCTTCCAAACAGTGGCAGAAAATTAGTATATTAACACAAACAAGCAGTATTTCATAATCCTTAAGTATTAGCCTGGTTTTTCAATTTTCTACTCTGTGCAATAAAGTAATTGTGTTCTTGCTCTTACAGCAACTACTTTGCATGATGTTCTTATATTTGGGGCATATATGTTTTGTACATGCTGTTTCATTTGATTGCACCATGATCTTCTGGTGAACTACTCTTTTTAAAGACTCAATTGAAAGTTTCTGTGAAATATTTTCCTGATTTCTCTCCAAAGGCTAAGGTATTCTTTTCTTCATTTCCACTTTAACTTAGGCTTGTTATCTTTGCTCATAGCATGGTATGTTCCAATGATTTGGCTATATGTCTCTTCTTGAATTAGCCAGTTTCTTGAGTTGACCACTTTGTATCTCATTTTATTTTTGGCATATAATAGTTTAGGTATTTTTTTGTAGTAGCTTATAAATTAAAACTACATCAAGAAATATGTCAAAACAGTCTTACTTGACATATGAGGCAGCTTTGTTAGTGTCTTCATCAATGGCTTGATATGTTCCCAGGACATAATTGACCAGTTTTTTACTACTTATGCCTTTCTGCACAGTGAATGTCTTGGAAGCAGGATGGAATGCAATTCCTTCTTTCACATTGACTACTTGAATCGTGACTGGTGTTGACTTCACTTGATACTGAGAAATTACTGATTGGTGAAATTCAGCTTTGTTTTTGACAGCAATACTAAATTGTACACTTTGTAGTTGTTCATAATCTAGAGCCTAGAACAAAAAATAAAAATTAGAAGGAAAGAAGTATCACAGAGATACAATCCAGCAAACCCAGAAAAGGACAAGAGAACTCTATGTTCTATGTTATGAATTACTCTTTTTATTTCTATATAGCAAGATCGCTTCAGAAATCATTGTAATGTTGAAATGGAGAAATCATTAATATTCTTAACTGACAAAAAATATTCTTAACTCATAAGATCTCATAACCAATATTTGCAAAATAGGATACCTCTTTTTAGACTACTAAAACATCATTAAATTTCTTTCAGCTATGTGGTGCAATGGAAAGAATCCCAAATTTGCTGTGGTAGCATGGTTTGAGTCCTGGTTCTGCTGCCTAATAGCTGTGTGATTCATGGCACAATATTTAATTTCTCTGATTCTCAAATTTTCACTTCTGAAAAAAAACCCCAAAACTTTATCTCATCAGATCGTGGTGAGGACTGCACAAATTTAGTCCCATAATACATTCCTACAAATGACACTTATAGCCATTCCCAGATTAGCTACTGAATTCATGTGTAATAGTATCTTTCCCAACTGGAAATTCCTAGGTGGCAAAGGCAAATTGTTGTAATAAATTTGGTTGACAAATATGTCTCTGCAAAGCAGTGGGGAGTGATCCACCAACTCTTTGTAGAACCATTTTCAGATGTTCTTACATGATAACTATTTGTTTGACCCTCTAATTGAGGAGGCCCAAATCAAGGCCTGAGAAATTCCAGGAGAACTCTTTTCTTTAACTAATATATTTTTTGAAAGTGATAAGGAAATGTTCATTTGGGTTATATTTATATCTTACTGAAAATAATTAAAGTAAGAGATCTGGATTTGAGTTTTAGGTTTGCAATGACTAGTTTTGTGGGCCCAAGCGTTCCTCAGTGGAGTGGAAGAGAAAGAGTAAGTGAATGAAGAAGTATAAACAAGTAATTATAATAGAAGCGGTAAGTGACAGAAGAAATTAGAGTCTACGTGCAAAAATGAGTCAATACTTGTACTGGGGACAGTTAGGACACCTGAGAGGTTTCAGGTGAGCTGAGTGTTGAAGGATGAAAAGTATGCAGGCAAAGGTGAAATATTTGCAAATGCCCAGAGTTGTAGAAGGTGACAGAGAGCTGGTTGCAGATGGTGAGTGAGGGCTTGTATATAATTCTGAGGAGTCTGGAGGTCATTTTCAAGCCCAGCAGCTGGTCATCAATCCTGGCTGCAGTTAGAGTTCTCTGCAGAACCTTTAAGACCTGCCACTGCCTGGGCTACCCCACAGTTCCTACATTTCCACTGGCAAGGAAAATTTGCCGGTGATACAAGTGAATAGTAAGAGTTGAGGGCTACTTCCACAGCTGATGGAGAACAAGGAAAAGTTTTAAAGAACAGAGTAATCCACATAGGTTTTAAGAAAAACATGGCAATAGATTGGTGGTAGTAGAAGAATGAAGCAGAGTAGAAGCAGAAGGTAAGGACATCTATCAGGAGAGATTACAGTCATCTGAGAATAAGGAGACAAGACTAGATAGATTGTAGGTCATAGGAAGGAAGACCAGGGCCAGACTTTAAGGACAATTTCTAGGGCAGAATTGGATGACTGGCTGTTGTGCCAGTGTTATGACTGAAGGGTAAGGCCCAAGTTGCTGGTTTGAACAACTAGATGACTCCAAGACAGGAGAGAGAGAAGACACCATCTTCAGGGATTGCTGAAAGTTTATAACAAACCCTTGCAAGTGATGGTTATAGCCCTCTTTCTGAAAAGCAGAGTAATAGGAACTGTTTGCATAGCTTCCAGTACTCAGGGACTCCAGCAATTTCTTTGTTAAGGGGATATTATGGGCTTGTCACTCTATTCGACTCAAGGAAATAAAGAAAGAAGGTCCCCTATAGTCCAGTGCCTTGTGCCAAGGAATGTCTTTAAATAGTGGTTATTTTTTCTAGTCTATACAGTGTCCAGGCAGAAATATCCTTACGTTATTCCAGATTGGGTTCTGTGTGTGTGTGGGGGGGGGGGGGGTGTCTGTTAATAGGCAGGCATGTTAAGTGGAAAGTTTACTCAATTTTTATTTTTTATCTTGCAGATTTAATTATACATTCCCATTTCCCCAAAAGTTGCCCTTTCCCCCACCTTATGACTGTAATAATCTACTTAAAGCAATTTGACAAATTCACAAACCACAATATCATGTATTCTTATGTTTTCCTAACTTCAGTTGTAGAGATTAATGAGATTAAGTCAAGAAATGTGTTTTGTGTTCTTGTGCTTAAAGCAACCACATCTATAAATATATGCATATTAGTGTATTTGTGTTTATTATAGAAAGTATGGTGGCTTGGAAGGAAATAAATCAACATGTTTTTAAAAAGCTGTCCTTAAGTAGTAGGGCTATGTGTGTGTCTTTAAAAAATTCTATCTACTTTTATGTGTTTTC
Organism: Canis lupus baileyi; assembly: GCF_048164855.1. Lineage (NCBI taxonomy): Eukaryota > Metazoa > Chordata > Mammalia > Carnivora > Canidae > Canis > Canis lupus. Next base: position 23,393,780 of record NC_132843.1, on the reverse strand, counting down.
TAAGTTTTCTATAAAGTAGTGGTATTACTATTAATATGTGAATAAAGTTTGTTTGTAGAAATGATAGTTTGGACTAATATGGAATATTTTTTACCACTGAAGGGAAACAGATGTTATTACCTTAACCACCTTCAGAATGCCTTCATTAGTTCTGGGATCAGTTTGTATTTCAAACCAATTCCCTTCATTTCCAGAAGTAAAGAAATACACTGCAAGCCAATTATCTGTGAATTCTTCATCCCAATCTATAACTTGAAATCGAAGCAACTCAGAAGTTAAAGTATTTTCCTTAATATGTGCTGAATACTAAAAATGAGAGAAGCAGAATTTAAGAGTTAGTGTCAGGTTTTACCTAAAAATGTTATATTTATTCTGAATAGCATTAATCATTAATTCTCAAATTATGTGTTGTCTCTTGCTGGTTACTAAATTCTTGTATTTTACATAAGCTTATTTTTTAAGAAAAGTGCAGAGAACTTAAATAGAAGCCAGTAAGCAAATACCGAATTAGAATGGCAAAACATGAAATAAAAAGATGCATTTAAATTATTCTTTAAGGAGGGCAAGGTATACCTGAGATTCTTTGAACATTGGGAAATTATCATTAACATCTTTCACTTTGATACTACATTCACATTGAGTTGATAGTCCTTCTCCATCTTTGTCTGCACCACTCACAACCAGACGATAGCTGCTAACTTGCTAAATTTGGAGAAAAATAAAGAAAAATAATTAATCTCCAGTGCCAAGAATACAAATAACTATCTGCTTGTTGTGTGTAAAGAGGTGGAAGTATTCGAGCTCATGGTTTTATTCTCTAGAATAATCACATGAGTTGTTCATTGTCCATCATAGAGGAGGCATATGGGGCTCTGGATAGTTGTTTTTTATGGGGCCAGAACAGGTTTCTCTTTTGTGAGCTTCTTAGGGCAAGAAAGTACACTTGAAGCAAAATGGGCAGCTTATTTGAGAGAAGTTCACTTATGGAACTTTCCTATTGGTCTATTTGGAGAATCATTTGCATAGAAGTAATATAAAGTCTGACGGTATTGTGTGGTGATAAAGATGATGGTGGTGGTGATGGTAATTATGGTGGTAGGGCGATGGGAAAGAGAGAAAGAGGATTCTTTAGTGTTCTGGGAGCAGGGTCAAATTAAATCTAGTCAGAAGAAAAAGTGTAATATCAGAGAAGGCTTTATTCCAGAAAGAAATTTCTTCTGTCATCTGAAAAATTTATTTTTCCTCCACCATATAAGGAATCTGTCAATGTATGCCAACACGTGATGCCTCCTTTTACTCTCCAGTTTACCTCCCACTGATATGCTAATACTTGTTTGTTTAGTGTACAATTGATTATACGGTTCTGAGGTTCACATCTCACCCCATCAGAATCCTATTGAAATGCAAACAGTTTCCCTAGACTGGCCCGGGTGAATTTAGAGAAACTCTTTTCCTTTATCCTTTCATTTGCAGGTAAAATGGGGTCAACTTTCTGGGCTTTCTTACAATCACTTTTTTTTTTTTTTTTTTTTTAACTATTGAATGTTCCCAAATGCCTTGCTTTACCTCTCTATCAAGAGAATTGGTCAAAGTACGGACTTCCCCAGTGTGTCTGCTTAGGAGGAACATGGGTGTGCCTGCAGGTTCCTGAGAGACAATTTTGAAGGCAATTTTAGAATTCAGGTGGTTTGGTTCATCTGCGTCTGTGGCATTTAATATCATCACCAGTGAGTCTAGAAATTCAGAAAAAGCTCATTAAAACATATGTAAGAATTGACATTCTTTTCACATTAAATATTCAACACAATTTCAAATTGACCTTTGTTTTTTAAAATCTTAAATATATCTGTGTGCTCAAAAATGAATTACATGTATTTGCAATATCTCTTATTGTCTCTCTTGATCAGATGGAACTGTTCTGCCTTCCATAGAATCTTCCTGCTGCCCTTAAGCCATGGTTGTGTTGGAGTGGAGACTATTTTCTCTTTATTTCTTCCTTGGATGGATGGCATTGTCATTCTCCCCTTTCCACAAATAATCTAAGTAATTGTATCTCTGTCCTTTATAATCTAAAAAAATCTAGCTGATGCATCCAGGCTGCTTAAGGCCACCCCCTTTAGCTTTATGACAACCAGGTACACATGTGATACACACACACACACACACAATAAGATACTATTGACTCGATAACAGGGCCGCAACCTAGAAATATGGTGGCAGTGGATAATGGATAATTATCTCAGGAAGGAAGGAAGACCCAGGTTATTTTGATGAATTTTAGAAAAGAAGACCCAAGTTATATTGATGAATTTTTTCTGCAAAGCTACTGAGGAAACTAAGAGAATAAATTAGCTTATAAAAATGATATACTAGAGTGAGTCCCATATTTTAAAATAAAAAAATAGAAGTCGTAGATACTGTAAAAAGACTTACTTGAAGCACTATTTTCTTCAATTTCACCCATGAATATACTTTGTGAAAATACTGGAGCATTGTCATTGACATCTAAAATTTTAACTGTTAATATAAGTGGTTTCTCTACATCTTGTCCTAGGACATTTAGAGCATGACACGTAATCTAGAAAAAAGAGGAAAATGTTACTTATTTACTCTATAAACTCAGTTTGCATACTACTAAAATTTGTAGAAATGAGGCCTCTATTGGCATGTATAGACCTTTTGTGCACAGAAGAAAATGGTTCCCCAAAAAGTAGACAAAAGGAAGAAAAGATGGCCACACTGGGCAGGCCAGTTAGGCAAGCTGTCCTTTTTTCCAGACTGGTACTGTCTTATGGCAAGGTGAAGATCTTTTGCAGGATGCATGTTGGATTTTAGTACCTACCCATGCACCCTCCTGATATAGTCATTCGGGGCACAACCATAAGTGAAGTCTCTTTATAAAAGGGATGAACATTGTTATTTGTTGGTGGATTGATTCATGCACTGATCTCTCTTCTAAATTAACCAGTAGAAGAGTATCACATTCTAAAGTCACCAGCCATGAAGGTAAGGGTGCTGAATATTGAGGACACAAACTTACCTGGAAGCTTGGAGTTTCCTCACGATCAACTATGGCTGTTATGTTTATTTCTCCAGTGTTTTTGTCAACAACAAAGATTCCAAAAGGGGGTTGATCAATTCCCATTCCAGAAATTCGATAGGTAATTTTCTGAGTTGCTTGGAAATCTGAAGTAATCTGCAGCCCCAAATACCCAAAATGTGAATGTGATCATTAATCAGACCTTTTCCTTCCCCTTTTCTCCACCTTCATAGTCTTTTTTTTTTCTTTAAAGATCTTATTTATTTATTCATGAGAGGCACAGAGAGAGAGAGAGAGGAAAAGACCCAGGCAGGGGGAGAAGCAGGCTCCCTGTGGGGAGCCTGATACAGGACTAGATCTCAGAACCCCGGGATTAGACTTGAGCCAAAGGCAGACGCTCAACCACTGAGCCACCAAGGTGCCCCTCCACCTTCACAGTCTTAAGTTTTCTGTTTATTTTATGTACTGTTTCTGACACTATGGTGCTTACTCTTTGCTTTGAGGAATACTAGGAATGTGAAATATTTCACACTGTATTGACCAACCAGTATGGACCAATATGCATTAATCATTTTGGCTTTGGAATGTTTGCTCAGATTGTGGCCACCATGGTGATGTGAAAAGGTGGAGAGAAAGTCATGGATACTTAATATTGACAAGACTACTTCTAAATGCTCCTTTCTTTAACAAAGAATATTTTTTTTAAAAAAGACATTTATTTTAGTTTAAATAGGGGGAGCTGGAGAGAAACAGAAAGAGGGATTATACAGTAAGTGTTAAAATATGTATTAAAATAAATTGCTTATTATTAATTATTTTATTATTATAATTTTAAGCTTTTTAATATGGACAATTTCAAATATATGTAAAGTTAGAATAGTATAATGAACCTGATATATCTCATCACCCAGTTTTAATAATTATGAATACATGGACCCCTGCAACCGTTTATCTTATTGTCTTATCCATATATTTTTTTCTATTTGTTTGCTAGAATCCAAATCTAAATAAGGATTGAAATTGGTCCACATATCTCTTAATTATTTTTTATTACTCTGGAAGCCATAGTGCCTTCATTTCACTCTATATTATTATTATTGTATTTTTTTGGTTGAACATATCAGGTCATTTGTTCTATGGACTCCCCAGGATACATTTTGATAAATGGAGTTACCATATCATTTTAATTTACATTTATTATGTTTATTCCAAAACCTCACATTGCCCTTGTGATTTGACTTACTTTGGCAATTGGATTTCTTCTGGAATTGTCTTCCCTTTCTCTGCAGGGTTTCGCAAATTTCACCCATTCACGTTTGTATCTCCTTCTGCCTTGTATTGCAGTCTCATCTTCTCCATGTTGACCCTTTGTCTTATGTAAAAGGGCATCTCATTTTATTATGCACATTGTTGGAAATTTTTGCTTCAAGTATTGCTTATCAACACCTAGATTGAGGAGCCCCCTGTGTTTCATGGTATCTAGGACTATTGAATGTCTATTTTGATTGGCCTCATACTTCATCAAGCAAAGAAGAAAAACATTAAATATCTAAAACAATTACAGAATCATATGATATTTAATATTGGCATTTAATTGTATTTTATATTTCCTTTATATATTCTACAATATCTCACTGCCCTGGGCACCTAGGACCTGCTTACTTAAAACTTGTTGATTTGTTTAAAATAAGAAGAAAGAATGCATGAGATAAAGTACAATAATGATATTTATACATTCTTGGTATTTAAAATTGGGTTAATTTTAATTTTATTTTCACAATTACTTAATAGTTTTAAACATTAAATATTTATTTTTCCCCAATACAATTTTAATTTTTTGAACTTAACTATTATTTTAGTTACAGAAAACTTTTTCATACTTTACCTCTATTCTCAATTCTCCATGAACCAGTATGAGCACCTGTAGACATTTAAATAAGTCAAGTTAAGTGTGAATTCTTCAAATAAGTAACTGTATAAGATAATTCTGTTCATACTGTAGTTTGTTTCTATTTAAAAAGAAGTGGATTTGGAGAAGTATTCAAAGGGTAAAATCTTCCCAGGAAAAAGAAAATACTCTCAATATAAGCAAGTTCTTCCAATTTTTTAAATCTGACTCAGAATTTTAATGATATACAAAAGAATCTATTGAATTCTGCAAAACTGTACCTAACAGCCAATTGCAGCTGCTAGATATTTCTTACCTGGCTATTCTATAAAGACTTCCCAGAAACTACGGGAGATAACTACTTTCAGAAACAGTGGTGAGCTTCATTGTGATAAGCTATTAGTTAGCTGCACTTTCTTAGTTGTTTGACACTGGAGAGGATGAAACAAAACTAGTGAGATTTAGAGAGTGGAACACAAATGATGGGGAGATGCTATTCCAATCACAAGTACTGTTTACTGTGGGATGCGGACCTGCTAATCTCTGCCCTATTTTTTTTTTAAGATTTTATTTATTTATTCATGACAGAGGGGGAGAGAGAGAGAGAGAGAGAGAGAGAGAGAGAGAGAGAGAGAGGCAGAGACACAGGCAGAGGGAGGGAGAAGCAGGCTCCATGCAGGGAGCCCGAAATGAGACTTGATCCCGGGTCTCCAGGATCACACCCTGGGCTGAAGGCGGCGCTAAACCGGGGAACCACCCAGGCTGCCCTATTATTTCAACTTACATGTTGAGCTTAATTTTTACACTGATCTGAAAAAATTAAATCAGGATAAAATGAAGTTAGGCCATCTACGGTCTTTACTTTCTCAAGAACATATGGGACCTTCATTTGTGTTGCTTTCCACCTTGTTTTCTACCTGGAGTACATTTTTTTTTTTTTTTTTTTTTTTTACTATAGTTGACATACAGTGTTATATTAGCTTCAACTGAGTGATTTGACAAGTGTATACATTATGCTATGTTCGCCACAAGCACAGCTGCCATCTGTCTTGTTATATTGCTTTTACGATATTATTGACTATTGACTATTATTGACTATTCTTTATGCTGTGCCTTTTATGTCTGTAACTGATTCATTCCATACCTGGAAGCCTATATTATCTCCCACCCACTTTCACTCATTTTGCTTAACCCCTTACTATTCTCCCCTCTGGCAACCATCAGTCTGTATTGATAGGTCTGATTCCACTTTTTGTTCTTTTCTTTTTTTTCTTTTTTTCTTTTCTTTTCTTTTCTTTTCTTTTCTTTTCTTTTCTTTTTTCTTTTCTTTTCTTTCTTTTCTTTTCTTTTCTTTCTTTTCTTTTCTTTTTCTTTTGGATTCCACTTATGAGTGGAATTGTAAGGTATTGGGCTTTCTCAGTCTGACTTATTTCACTTAGCATAATACCCTCTAGGTCCATCTGTGTTGTCTCAGATAGCATGAGCCCATCCTTTTTCATGGATGTGTAATATTCCATTACATTGTCCTTATCCATTCATCTATTGATGGACACTTAAGTTGACTCGATATGTTGGTTATTATAAATGATGCTGAAATAAGCATGGGGATGCATATATCTTTATGACTAAGTGTTTTTGAGTAGATATCCAATAGTGGAATTATCGGATCATATGGTAATTCTATTTTTAATTTTTTGAGGAACCTCCATGCTGTTTTCCACAGAGGCTGTACCGATTTCAACTCACACCACCAGTATACAAGGGTTTTTTCCCCACACATCCTTGTAAACACTTTTTATTTCTTGTCATTTTGAGTTTAGCCATTCAAACTGGTAAGTTGATACCTCCCTTTTACCCACTTAAATATTTCTCATTTTTTAAGATCAGTTCAAGTTCCAACAATTGCCATGAAGCTGTCCTTACTCGTCTTTTTTTTTCCATTTTTTTTTATTTTTTAAAGATTTTATTTTTTAAAATTTATTCATGAGAGACACAGAGGGAGAGAGAGAGAGGCAGAGACACAGGCAGAGGGAGAAGCAGGCCCCATGCAGGGAGCCCGATGTGGGACTCGATCCCAGGTCTCCAGGATCATGCCCTGGGCTGCAGGCAGTGCTAAACCACTGTGCCACCGGGGCTGCCCCTTACTCGTCTTCTTTTCTGAGTTTTTTCAACACATATTTTGTACCATGCAGTTTAACCCATAAAGGTTTGCCACAGTTTACTATTTCTTATTGTTTTATATGCATTATGATGTTAAGCCAAGAGAATTGTAAGCTTTCCAAATCAGTATGTCTATGTTATTTGTTTCTTGTAATTGATATAACCTTTTCCTCAGCAGATATTTAACCAATATTTGCTGACCTACTGATTATCTGATGTGAGGAGAATCTGGTAGGGAAAAGATTGTGAAAAATAAATCAGAAGAAAAAGAATTAGAGTAATATTAGTAGCTAAAGTTTATTATGATTTTTGTATCAGTTGCTGTTTATAGACCTTTAAATTTATTATCTCTTTTAATACTTATAGTACCTATCTGTTGGAGATACTACTATTATAGACTATTCTATGGATGAAGAAATGGAAGCCAGGGATAGACTCTAAGATTATGCATGAGATCCACGGAAGTAGTGCTAGCTAGTCTAGGGTAGCTCTTTTTCATCTCTAGAATGGGATAGGAGTAGATCACATCCACTCCCTTCTGGGAAATTTGTAAAGTGAATTAGGTGATTCAAAGATATCATTATAAGTTTTAAAGATGATTTTTATTAACTATTTTTGGAAAACAATATATATAAAAATGAGTGATTTGTCTGTTATGGTATCTCATAGCATATATGTATGTATATGTAGTTTCTCTCTCTATATATATACATACACATATATATAACAGGCTTTTTAAAATTAAAATGTAAAATCCCCAAAACATTCTAATAAGCTTTATATTTCAGGACAAATTCCTTTATTGAACCAAAATGATATATATTTAATTACTTAGAAATTACTATTTAATTTTGGACAATCCAATTTTCAATAACTGATTTAAGAGTAAACTCAATTAATTCAGAAAGTTAAGCCTCATATCATGATAGAAATGCTAAGGAAAACAAATACTAGATATTCTCAACAAATTGGGTATTCTGAAATGTAAATGCCTATTTTAAATTTAAATGCTGTGTAGGATATAGTCAAATGTAGTAATTCAGAATTGGATACCAGATCTTAAATCCCAGTCCCACCACTTACTGGTTGTATAATTTAGGAACATTACTTAATCTTTCAATTTCCCAATCTGTAAAACAGGGATAATAATTCTACTTACCTTATAGGTTTGTTGTGAAGACTAAATGAATTAATAGGTCTAAAGCACATAGATGAACACTAGTTCACAGTAAGTGCTTAATAAGTGTTAATCACTTCTGTCACGAAACTTTCGTGTATGTGCTTCCAAAGTGAGCCCTGTCACCAAACTTTAAAAAAAGATATGAGAGTCACTTTAATATGAAGTGACCTTTTATTATTATTATTCACATCAAGGCACATCAGAAAGAGTCAAGAACCAGCATTCTACTGTACAGTTGTGTGGGTTCCTCCGTGCACAACTTTAGGGGGGTACTGTTGACATTGTAGTTTATGTGAATGTATCTTCTGGAGTTTTGCAGTATTTAACAGCCTCATCAGCTGTGCAGTGGCCGTGTAAGAAAAATGTGCATATTAGGTGGGTTCAATTATTCATAGTATAATTATGGACAATAACCAGTTATCCATATAATTTTCTTGTGATGAACTTCCCAAAACAAGTCCTTACCTTAGGCTATCAGCCTGACTCTTAACTGGAAATGAAGAGCCAAAGGCTAGGAGGTTTATGAGAAACCACATGGGACACTAAATGTTCTGGCTCCAAATGAAAACCGGTTTCAGGTATTAAGCAATTGGGAGTGGTAATTGGAAGATGTAATTATATCTTTCCTGACATTTGCCCAATCAGGCAAGACTGGCCAGAATTGCTTGTCAAGTTTATTCTGAATTTAGAATCTTAACATTTGGAGAAATTCAGGAGCACGTTTATTTTCACATATTTATTAGCCCTGGAAACTGAATTGTTTCATCAATCAAGAGAAGGAAAGATACTGCAAAGATTTTCCTTCTATTAATAATTTGGGCCATTTACATTTTTCACAGAACTAGAACAAAGAATCTTGAAATTTTTGTGAAACCTCACAAGACCCCAAATAGCCAAAGCAATCTTGAAAAAGAACAAACCTGGAGGTATCACATTCCCTGACTTCAAACTGTACTACCAAACTATAGTAAACAGTATAGTAATGGCATAAAAATAGACACATAAATCAATCGAATAGAGCCCAGAAACAAACCCACACATATATGGTCAGTGAATCCATAATGAAGGAGGCAAGAAAGACAGTCTCTTTCACAAATGGTATGGGAAAAATTGGACAGCTACATGAAAAATAATGAAACTGGACCACCAACTTACACCATATGCAAAAATAAATTCGAATGGATTAAAGACTTGAATGTGAGAACTGAAAACGCAAAACTCCCAGAAGAAAACATAGGCAGTGAGCTCTTGACATTTATCTCAGCAATATTTTTTTGGAGCAGTCTCCTCAGGCCAAGGGAACAAAAACTAAAAAAAACAGATGGGACTACATCAAACTAAAAAGCTTATGCACAGTGAAGGAAACCACCAATGAAATAAAAAGTCAGCCTATTGAATGGAGGAAGATATTTGCAAGTCATGTGTCTGATAAGGGATTAATACCCAATACATTATAAAGAACCTACACAACTTTGTATAAACAAAACCCCAATTAAAAAACAGGCAGAAGATTTGAATAGGCATTTCCAGAGAAGACATCCAGATAGCCAACAGGCATGAAAAGATGCTCAGTATCACTAATCATCAGGGAAATGCAGGCGATATCATCTCACACCTCACACATATCACATTGGCTATAACCAAAAAGATAAAAAATGACACGAGTTGGCAGGGATGTGGGGAAAAGGAAACCCCCAGTTTGGCGGGAATATAAATTGATATGGCCACTATGGAAAACAGTATAGACGTTTCTCAAAAAATTAAAAATAGAAGTACTATATAATTCAGCAATTCCATTTCTGTGTATTTATCTAAGGAAAATGAAAACATCAATTCAAAGAGATAAATGTACCCCTATATTCACTGCAGCATTATTTGCAATAGCCAAGATATAGAATCAACCTAAGTGTCCATCAATAGATGAATGGATATAGAAGGTGTAATATATACATATATATTACATATACATTACACACACATACATGCATGCTCATGCAATGAAATATTACTCAGCCATAAAAAGGAATGAAATCTTGCTATTTGTGACAACATAGATGGACCTAGAAGGTATTATGCTAAGTGAAATAAGTCAAACAGAGAAAAACAAGTACCATGTGATTTACTTATATATGGAATCTAAAAAGCAAAACAAATAAACAGACAAAATAAAACAGACAGAGACTTATAGATACAGAAAATAACCTTTTGGTTACCAGCGAGAGGAGGGATTAGGGGACAGGTAATATAGGCAAAGGATATTTAGAGGTATAGGCTTCTGGTTATAAAATGAGTAAGTTATGGGAATGTAATGTACAGCATAAGGAATATAGTCAATGATATTGTAGCAACTGTATGGTATTTGACTAATCATGAGGATAATTTTGTAATGCATAAAAATATCGAATCACTATGAGGTACACCTGAAACTAATAGGATATCATACATCAATTACACTTCAGTTAAAAAAATTGGACCATTTACTTACAATTCTTTATCAAAAATTTTCCTTTTTGTATGTTCTATAGAAGAAGGTGGTTGGAAATAGTTCTACTATGTTTAGAAAACATTCTAACACAGAACTTGATATTTAAACTACTCTTTTTTTCCCCAGCACTAAACCAACACTACTAATTTCCTTAAAACTTTGTGCTTTAAAAATCTTTGGATTTCAAGTATCACTATTAGTTTTGTAGTAAGTAAACTTTTACATAATATAGTAACATGAAATGAAATAGCTCATTGTCCATATGCTAATAGAAGTGTTATATGACAAACTTGCGGATTTTGTGGACTGTAAAACATTGAACAATGATCTCCTTTGAGGATAGACATTTTTAAAAGGTTAAACCTCCGAAGATAAATATTTTTCCTTTTTTAAGATTTTATTTATTTGAGAGAGAGAGAGAGCGCACAAGCAGAAGGAACAGAACAGGGGAGAAGGAGAAGCAGGCCCCCTGCTGAGCAGGGAGCACCACATGAGTCTCGATCCTAAGACCTTGGGATCATGACCTGAGCTGGAGACAAACTCTGCCCAGATGCCCTGATAAGTATTTTTCAATCACAAATTTTTCCCCAAAATGTTTATTTTTTAATGTGTGAAATGGATCAAATATGCACAGGACACTGGTCACTATTACATTTTTTTAAATTTTTTTTTACTATATGTAGGTGTTCCCCATGACTTCATCTTTCAAGTAATTGGACAAAACAGTTGAAATTTTGAGTAATGCTCCAAGTTTGAAAGTGTTATTTTCTCACACCCACTATTATGCAAATGTAAGATATAGTTTGATATGCTCTTTCACTCAAGAAAAAATATAGATCCTCTCTTGACTTATTGAAACTGGTGGTGGTGGTTACTTAAAATAGTAAGGTAGAATTTTAAGAAGTTACCAAGAATAACCTGTATTACTAATGTAAATACTGCAAATGATAGGAGTCTTAGAAAACACTTTATATTTTCCAGAGCACTTGTTTGCACATGTTGCTGCTTTTTTTTTTTTTTTAAAGATGTATTTATTTCTTTATTTGAGAGAGAGAGAGAAAGAGAATGTAAGCAGGAGGAGAGGGAGAAGGAGAGAAGCAGACTCCTCACTGAGTGGAGATCCCAATGTAAGGCTTGATTTCAGGTACCTGAGCTGAAACCAAGAGTCAGCTCAAGTTGGCTTAACCAACTGAGCCACCCAGGCGTCTCAACACACATGTTGCTTCTTTATTCTTACTGTGGCAGAAGGCTGTGATTATTGTCATTTGATAGTTCAGAAAATAAGGCCTGGAGTCAGTCATACAGGCATAGATTGAAGCCTGTGACTTTGCTGTCATAACTAGCTTCTCTAGGCAACCCTTCTATGGTCATAGGATGATGGAATTCCAATTCAGCACCTCTAAATATGTCTTCCAACTTTCAGACCTCACCCTTCGACAACAAAAGATGTACATTCCCACTCCACAATGCTTTTAAAAACATTGATTTTTTTCCCCTTACCACACTATTTCAAAACTTGGGGTGAATCCCCACTTCTAAAGGAATTTCATTAGCCTTCACAGAATGTACTTTTCAATCTGTCATCTACCTTTCCAACTCATGTCCAATGCAAACTGTCATTCTAGCCAAACCAGTATGTCCGTTGCCCCTAGGCAAATGCTGTAATTGTGCTTTCCTTTGCTCATGCTGGTCTGACAACTGAGGATATCCCCCTTTGGCCCATTCATGCTAATCAAAAAACAGCTAAAATCTCACCTAGTCCATGGAGCCTTGTTTGTCAACCTCACTCTTAACTGATACTACATTACACAAACAGCATTAATGATAGACAAGCACTGTCCCATAGAAATAACAATAAGAACTATACATGTGAGCCAAATACGTAATTTTAAATGTTCTAGTATTCATCTATTTAAAAAGCTTAAAGAGGTGAAATTAATTTTAACAACATATCTTTTATCCAATATATTCAAAATACTATCATTTTGTAGTCAACATAACTACATTGTAGTCAACATAACTACACTGACATTTTACATTCTTTTTTTCATACAAAGTCTTCAAAATATGATGTATATTTTACATTTAACAACACATTTCATCTCAGACCAACCACATTTTAAGTGGCTATTAGCCACATGTGGCCTGTGGCTGCCATACTGGACAGAACGGGTCTAGACCATTCAGTTTAATTAATTATGTATGAAGTTATATTGTTGTTTAAATAGCTTGTGTGTGTGTAAAATTTTTCCAAGGGGAGGAAAATGTCTTCCTTTTCATACTTTCCTTCATGAGTAGCATTATAGAGACACTATGGGAGGTTATAGTATAGAGAGGCTTCATCTATCTATTTTTTAAACAATTGTGTGTCCACTGTAAGAGAGAGAGATCATAGGAAGCATTAGGGATATGAAGATGGATGAAACAGCCCTTAGTAAAATGATGTAATGGTCACTCTAGAACCAGAGAGGTTCTTGAGAATGATCTGTGTCGAAGCAGAGAAGAGAGCTCCCCTAAGCTTGTGGTGGTCCAATTCTGTGTTCTTTTTTTTTTTTTTTAATTTTTATTTATTTATTTATGATAGTCACACAGAGAGAGAGAAAGAGAGAGGTAGAGACACAGACAGAGGGAGAAGCAGGCTCCATGCACCGGGAGCCCGACGTGGGACTCAATCTCGGGTCTCCAGGATCGCGCCCTGGGCCAAAGGCAGGCGCCAAACCTCTGCGCCACCCAGGGATCCCCAATTCTGTGTTCTTATGACACCTTCTGATACCCCCGCCACCCTTGCCATAGCTTTCCAAGTTGGTCATTGGTTTGGACATGTGGATTATCAGGTTCTCTGAGATTTAGTCCTAGAAATTACCATCTGGAAAGGTGGGAATGTCATACAACTGTCTCATTTCTCTTTGGAATGTTTTTAGCTCAAATAAAGTCATTAGACAACCAAAACAATTAGTTACATTGTTATGATGAAAATAGACTCTAACAGAAGGGAAGATAACAATTTTCTGCTTAAATGTTGTCCTGAGAGGGCAACCTGGGAAACTCTGGCTCATGAGGCAGCCTATTCTAATTTTAGACACCTTTAATTTTTAGAAAGTTCTCTCTGAAGATCTATCTCCCTGCAACTTCTTGAAGTCCAATTATCATTTCAACTTTTTAGATGAGGAGATGAGGGAAACTGGTGCCTAGGTCAACTCAGTTTATTATGAAGTGGGAATTAGTATTAGGATTTTAAAAAAATTCACTTATGGTATATATCACTATTTTATATCCTAATGTAACTGATAAAGTTGTGGCTTTTTTTTTTCTTCACAAAACAACATAGTTAAGGAACAAACCAGTCAGCTCCTCAGATTTCACTTCTCTTTTAGATAACAGTATGTAATTTTCTCCTTTTTAGAAAAGATTTTATTTATTTATTTGTGAGAGAGAGAGAGAACACAAGTAGGGATAGTGGCAGGCACGGGGAAAGGATAAAGCAGGCTCTCCGCTGAGCAGGGAGTCAGATGTGGGACTTGATCCCAGGACTCTGGGATCATGACCTGAGCTGAAGGCAGACGCTTAACCCACTGAACCACGCAGGTGCCCCTCAATGAACAGAAGTGTTATTCTCCTGAAAATAAAATGGCCTCTAAAATGTTGTATGTCTTTTTTCCCCCAAAGTTGGGATATTTTTTAACGTAATGGCTGACCATAGTTTTCCTAATAATCCTGTCAACTTCCCTACAGTCAAACATTGCTTTGATTTTAATTCAATGGTCTATTTTAAAAACATGTCCGGTATCAAGACCAGGCATGTACACTTCTTAGCCACATGCTTAAGAGATATGTAACCTTGGAAAATAGACCTGGTTCTCTTTCATGTGTTTTAGTTCGTGTTTTGGAAAGATGAATAAAAGCATTATGTTGAAGAAAGTGAAGGCCTTGTGGAAAATAGATCTAAGACCAGGATTATTTAGTTCATTAACTAAAGAAATGCTAAATACTGACTTTCAAATTCTACTTCTCTCTGGTTTATTTTTCTGTGTAAAATACAACATTAAAAAAACAGCAAAAGGAGGAGGTTGATAATCTTTATGATTTTATTCTAATATTTATTTCCACTGCAGTCCTTTTAGAACATATAATACGGATTCAGCAATCAAATATAGTATGATCAAACAAGGAAGGAAACAGAGAAAGTTGTGATGATTTGAAAAAAAAAAAAATTGGACTTACCATTAAAATGGCCAGAGCCCCTGATGTTCTGAACAGGAGCCAAGTCATTTTCTCTGATTTCCCTGCTGGACGAATCCAAGGAAGCTGCTGCTTGGATCCTTCCAACTGTCTGCATATGTCTAAGAAAAGCCCTTTGCTAGAGACTCTGCCTCTTGGAGTCTATAGATGGTCTGTTATGCGACTCCTCCCCACCCTAAACCAAGGATTGGTCTCACCAGAAACGCTTGCATCACTTTTGCTCCCAGGTAAAAACTTAGACACACCTCAATTCCAAAAGCAATGAAATCCTTTGTTGGAGGCTGAAAGAAAAGTTCACAGGCTGAAGACAAAGTTTAATAGGAAGGTCCCAGATGAATAATAAATTAATCATGGTATGGAAGTACAAAAGCCAGTCCTGACCACACTGAAAAAGAATCCAGTTGGCTTTTCTTCAGGGTTGCAATTAAAACTGAAAAGCAAAATGAAACACAAAAATCCCCTGAAAACTAACTTCTAGAAGAGCATTTATTTTTAGCCTGCATATATGTGGGTAGATTGAACTAAGTGAAATGTTGGTGTTAAGTAATAATATATTTTATTGAAAGTAATACACATCTAAAGAAGAAAACCATCAAGATAAGCAACTATTAAGAATAGTTAAGAATACAGTTAAAAATAATTGAAATACAATCAAAAAAATAATTAGAAATAATTGAAAATAATTAGGAATAAAATTAACGTAAACAGTTATAGGGTGCCTTGGATATTTGAAATATATAAATAATGCATTGCAAGACCACATCCCTGATAATAATCAGACGACATCGTTCCTCTTGTATTCCTTTTCATTTATAAGTTTTTGAAAAGGTAGGTTGCTTAGTGAAGAAGATAAACTTTGTGCGCTTTTAATTACTCAAAACATTTCCTCTGGAGTAGTCAACTTTCTTGCTGCTGTGTATTTATGCACTTCTAAATATGTGCACACCACCCAAGTTAGGGGATAGGGGAAAAAATCTACTAAACCACTTTAGTTTGCTTATAACATTCAAGTTAAAAGCACTTTAAACATTTCAAAACGTTTAAAGAAAGTTTCAGTAGAACAATTTTATCTTTGTAAATATCTATGCACCAGATTGTAGAAGCTTTTTAGTTTCAGGAAAACCATTTCATCAGAGTATTGTAGGCAAAAAGGATTTTCTTTGTCGAAAAGTCAGGGAAGGGGGCAGCCCTGGTGGCGCAGCGGTTTGGCGCCGCCTGCAGCCCGGGGTGTGATCCTGGGGACTCGGGATCGAGTCCCACATCGGGCTCCCTGCATGGAGCCTGCTTTTCCCTCTGCCTGTGTCTCTGCCTCTCTCTCTCTCTGAATAAATAAATAAATAAAAATATTTAAAAAAAATAAATAAAAGTTAGGGAAGGGGCACCTGGGTGGCACAGTGGTTGAGCATCTGCCTGCCTTTGGCTCAGGTTGTGATCCCAGGGTCCTGGAATTGAGTCCCGCATTGGGCTCCCCACAGGGAACCTACTTCTCCCTCCGCCTACGTCTCTGCCTCTCTTTCTCTGTGTCTCTCATGAATAAAGAAACAAAATCTTTAAAAAATGTTAGGAAAAAAAAGCACCTTGTGGACAACATCTTGTGGGTTTTTTTAAAAAATTGTGGCAAAATACGCATAACAAAATTTATTATTTAAAAATTTTTAAGTGTAAAGCTGAGTGGCATTAAGTATACTCACATTGCTGTGCAATCATCACCACCATCCATATCCAGAAAAATGTTGTTTTTGTAATAAAACTTTTGTAAATAAAGTTTCATTGGAACATAGACATGGCCATTTGTTTATATATTATGAATGACTGCCTTTGTAGTATAGTTGAGCAGAGCCTTTTTTAATAACATTCTAAGCTTTGGGGCAAGAAAGAAGAGAAAAATATAGTTAACTTTCAATTCTTTCCTGTCCCATGATTTAATATCTTGTAATTCTTCAAAGTCTGTACTAAAGACAAAAGAGATGATAGCAGTGAATTATGATATTTCTAGGCATATCTGCAGGTTGCACTGAATCTAAATTCTAGATATGGCTTACTTGTTCTCATTTACCTTTTCTAAAATTCCATTTCCTTGACAACTTTAGGGCTTAAATATGTAAATTATCATTCCACACTTTCCTTACCTGAATATAGGTAAAGAAGTATTTTATTTTTGTATTTAAAAATACTAGTTACAGATTCTTAACCAAGTGGTATATAAAAGCTGTGGGCACCCATGTAGGAAAATAACACACCAGACTTGGCCTACTGCAGCCTGGCTCCATCTACGTGTCCCTCAAGGAGGATTGTAGAAATCCATTACAAATCCCGTTGTGCATTCTACAGGCAGGCAGTGCTCTCTGATCTTCTATGTGCTATTGACAGTGCTTTAAGCCAACACTTCCTCTTATTTGAAGGATTTGGGACCTCAGTAAGGTTGCGGCCTGATTTGCATGGTGACAGGAAGGTAGGTAGTGGAGGTTACTTCAGCTGAGGAGTGCATTTGCAAAACATCTTTGGACTAAGCAATGTTTTCACTTGCCATTTCATTTGTTAGTGATAAGGAAAGAAGGGAGCATTTTCCAGTGGTTTCTATTGAATACTTAGGTTATTACTCTCTGAATAATGGCTTTGGAAACCTAAGCCCAACTTGAAACTGGCTCTGACTCAGGAGGCTGAAATAAAAATGAGGATCATAACAATAATAATTATAATCATTAGAAGGGAGCTTCATTGCATGTGTATATTGTGGTTCAACTGATGCACAATATTGACTATATAACAGTTGGACAGTAGGACACATCTTAGGTTTGAAAAGCTAAAGAAACCATTCATCAATTTGCTAAAAATTGAACCATGGCATAAGGAGTGAAGTAATAAGGATGAATATTTATTCAAGTGGGCAGCAGTTCTGAAGTGTCCATGATGTTTCTAACACTTGTTATCTATACTAGTTCTATTATTCACAAAGTAGAGACTGTTAATGAGACTTTGCCTTCACTGGCAAGTCTTCGCCAGTTTTTGGTTTTTTTGACTGGAAACATGTATGTTATATATTTTATATGCCAGATGTTACTAGTTTTTGATATTTAATTGTTCTTGAATATCCACAAAATAATGAATTAAGGTATTAATTTCACGAATCATATGTTAACAGAATTATACATACATCTTGAAGTGGCCTGCAAAAGTTGTGATCCGTCATCCTTGGTCTTTGAAGGTGATAGAAATCAGATGACTTCCATTATAATCATACCTGAAGGCATGCAGAAATGTCAGAGAATACAATAACTGTGCATCAGCAGAAAATAGTCTACACTTTAATCATTAGTGAAAATAGAGCTGTTAATCTAATTTTCTATTAGATGGTGTATAACATGGTTCACCGTGTTTCTGTGATTCCTGGAATTACGTCTTTAAAAAGATTTGTATAATTTTTATGATATATTGACTGTAGTCCAAACTTCAGAAGGGTAATTATGGGTGACTCCATATCTAAAAAATTTTTACATAAGGTATGGACCGGGGTCAACATCTTTTTGCTTTGATTTAAACTGATTAATCAAGTGCTTATTTGTGAGAGTATTTTTGTCAGGTAATTAGCATGAAGGAGGAATATTTAAAATGCACGTCATGCTCACTCAAACAAAGAGTTTCCTTAGGAATAGCTTTTATTTGGTTCTGTGGTTTACTGGAGATCAAATTGTATAGGTGGGATCTCTTTGCAAAATGTATTCAGAATTCATATAGTTCCATCTTCTATGGGCTTCTGCACTAGCCAGATTCTTAACATCTCTCATGTAGCCCAGGCAGTGGGAGGATGACAAGCTCTTGTTCCTATCTTCTCTCTCGCCCACTCCACCACTCACTCTGCTCCCTGACTGCTGCTTGTAAAAGGATCATGACTTCCAGCGTACTTGGAACAGAAGCAACACTGCCTGGCAAGGCCTACAAGGAGCTGCCCCATGGACTCTGACTTCCTTTCCAACCACATCCCACACTTCATCCCCTCACATGTGTCTTTTGTTCTCCAAAAACCCTCAGCTCTTTTCCTGCCTTAGGCCGTTACTTAGTTTCTTTCTCTCCTGACTAGCTTCTTCTCACTCATCAGGTAGTAGCTAATATGACCTTCTCGGAGAGGTCTTTACTTCCTACTCCCTACACTTGGACACTCTTTTTGTCATTATCTTTATATCAGTCATCACGGTCAGGCTTAGTACCATGTGTAAACTGCTTTTTCTTAGTCAAATTGCTTATATTGTCTTTCTCCACCACTTGACTATGAGCTCTATCAGGGACCAATCATGTCTGTTTCATTTAAGAGCATATTCCCAGGACTTTGCAGGGTGAACAAATGAACATATCTTTAAAAATTTTGTGCAAGTGTATCTGCTAGATCAAAGGACACAGAAAGTTTCAATTCTTAATAGATGGTCATCCAAAAGGTTGTACCAATTTGCACTCCCAGGTATAGTGTAAGAAAATGCCAGTTTTTCCTCCCTGCCAGGCATAAAGTTTGTCACAGGTAATTCCTTTCTGGTTCTTTTATGAGAAAATAGTACTCCTGTGGGGGAAAAAAATTTTTTTAGCTCTGTTAAGAGATTTAAATATTGTTTGTTTAGATGTTAATACTTTATTAGATTATAATAAATTAAAGTTAAGATTTTGAGCATAGCAATATAATGTATTGGACCTAGACCTAAGTAAGTTCTGGATTTTGATTAGATCCTAAGGGCCTAGCATCCTTCCTGGATCTAACATCATCCTGGCCTTTTCACCGTTTCAGGTGATATAATGATAGGATAGAAAAAATATGAGAAAACAAATACACAATCAAATAGTAATTTCCTATATTCTGTTGCTATTGTTATGATCCCTTTATTTATACATTTTAATCTTCATTTTGATGATATGTAGTACATTTCACATATGTCCTCAAGTATTTTTAGGTTTAATGGGAGCTATATGTTCTGTTTTTCTAGTAATCAAATTGTACTGGTATTGTTGGTAATGCCTAAGGAGGAAAAAAAAATTGTGATTGTTTTAATTTAAATTTCAACCCACTACTCCACCCATGGGAAGAAATATGTGGAATGATCCACCAGCTTCTTAAACCACATGCCACACACAGGGTGTGACTGCCAGTGGTAACAGATACACTGCATCTATGCTCCCAGTCATGCCAAAGACACCAATCTGCAGAAAGATGGAATCTTAAAACACCAGGGACACTTAAAAAAAATAATCTCCAAGGATTTCAGAGAAGATTGCTAGCTGTCCTATGGTAAGGAAGGCGGATGCTTCTAAAAATAAGCAGCTTGTCGTTTTTTACTCTTCAGGGGCTGTGCATTTCTCTACCAGGCTCACGTGTTTTACCCTAGTGAGGCATCATGTATCTATCCTTTTATGATTAATAAGTTCCAAGTAAGTTTGGTAAGCCTTAAAACTTGTACAACTCTGTGCATTTTATAATTTGTGTGCTGATGAGGGGCCACAAAACCTCTGAAAAGATTAATTAAAGAGAATAGAAATTTCAAGATTATTTTCTTGCTGCCACTTTTCTGGGGCAGAGTAGCTTTCATATCATGTGGATCAGATTTGTATTCAGTACTTTGGGAAGCACTGAACTTTCAGTTCAAACACATGAACATGTTTTTCCTTCAGTTTTGGGCATGTCTAATTGGCCTTCCTTTGGATAAACACCATTATTCTATTCACTGACATTAAGAAGAGGATCAGAATCCATTACCTACCTGAATTAGTCATAAATACATGCCTTCCAGAAAAACGTTTAGCCTATAGAATTTTTTCTATTTTTTTAAAATTGTATATCACATTAACTTTTTTGAACATCATTTCAATTTACTTTCCTTTAGTGAAACTTCTGAATATTCCTATGGGTTCATTTAGGCTGAATGTTTCTCAAAGCACAATCTTTGCAGTGTGAATTTATGTTCTTTGATCCAGTGCTGGCACAGCCGCAACATATTTGGCTTATTTCTAGAAGGCTACACCTAAAGAGAGATTAAAGGCAGAGAAGCTATTCTCCTTGTTAGCACAGCACATTCATGAGTCACTTTGGGCTTCATTTTTGATGTGTGAAACACAAGGCCAATTTCATGGATATTTGTGCATGCCGATTAACTTGTGCAACATGGTGATTTAACGTTAATCTCCAATTCTCCATGTGAAGGCAGGATTGACAGATTCTTGAAACACCTTTTTCATTCCTTTAGACTTTGAAGTGGTGCAATTTCTAATAAGTTGTGTTGTTTAGCCTACACTTGAAGGAAATTATTTGAGTTTATGAAATTTGTCTTCAGTTACTCCACATTTTATTCTACTAAAGCGCCTCAATATTGAGTTGGTCTGTTGAGGTTTTCCATTTTGGGGGAGGTATGTTTTATTAATTTACGTTTTGAGAGGAAATTATATCATCCGGTGTTTTCAAATTTATTACCACACATTTTCACATGGTTCTTTCTTTCTTTCTTTCTTTCTTTCTTTCTTTCTTTCTTTCTTTCTTTCTTTCTTTTCTTTTTTTTTAGAAACTTTAAGGTGGATTTTTTTAGAATAAATCAGTAACTATTCTTTACCTTAATGATAAGGATCTACAAAGTGAAATGAGATAAGAATCCATTCAGTCTCAGTTAAAAACTCCAAAATATGTGGAAATCACTTTCTTAAGAATGCACAGAATATTAATGAAGGACATAAAATAACATCTAAGAAAATAAAAAGATATTATTATGTTCCTGGATGAAAAGACTTACTAGTATAAAATGTAGCTTTCTCGAAGAAAAAAATCTGAATGTAGTTCTCAAACTTGACCCTTGGTTTCTGCAAGGGATAGAAACAGAGGAGGTTACAAAAAATATTAAAGTCTATATATGGAAGAAAATATGCCCTCAACAGCCAATAAAAGAATGATTAAGAAGGATATTGTAGGGTCTTTCTTGTCTTACTAGATATCAAAAATCACTCTAATGCTGCTTTTATTACAAGAGCAACTCAGCTACAGCTGTTGCTTCTGGATTCATGTTTTTATGTGAGGGAGATTCAGCTACAAGAAACCTGACTTTATTCCCTATCTCTTCTGTGCTCCTTTTTGTGGATGGAGGACAAACAGTCTGATTAATGAACTTGGGAAAAGGAATTAAAGACAGTGGGTTCAGCGTACTGCTCCCTCCTACCACTAACTTTCCAGGCAGGATTTTTCTCTTTCGGAGCCAGCCTGCTGACAAGACACATTTTCCATTTCTTCTAGCTGTAAGCTCACAGGAGCAGGCTCCATCCTTTGGTCCTGGTGGAGGGGAGTTGTTTGTGACTGAGTGAATAAGTTTAATTCTGGAATGAATCTTAGGATGCTCATCATGACTGCCCATCTCAACCACATCATCCACATACATTTTGTCACTAATAGTAAAACTGATATTTATTTATTTCTCCTATGCCTTATTTCTCAATTATTTCGGATATGAGGAAGTGACAATATAAGGTACTGATCTAGGAATAGATAAAGTACAAAAAGTAGAATATTCTGCTGATGATAAAAATAATTAATTAAAGATATACCAATTGACTTAGAGATATTTGTATGAGGTACTATTGAGTAAAAGAGAAAGATATAGAATAGTATGTATAACATTCACGTATGTGTGTGTGTCTGTGTGGATGTGTATGTATATATGTATTACTGTAAATGAATACTTGAACATAGAGAAAAGCCTGAAGGACAATGCTACACTGTGAGAATCGGTTTTCAGGAAAGAGAATACTATTACTATGTGTTCAGGAGTAGGAGGGGTAGGAGTAGGAGGGGTAATTAAGCTGAGGAGGAAATGTGAAAACCAATTAATTGCACTGAAAATGTATCCTGATAGCACATTTGTTAATTTATGTCAAATTAAACATATATATAACTTACAAGTTAAAAATATTTTAATTATATGTTTAATATTTTTCCTTTCAAAGCCTTAGCTATTAAGAAAATAGAGATTTTACAATTCTATGTTTAAAAACATTTAGAAAAAGATAAACCTGGCCAGAAACATGAGGAATTATGTATAATTATTATTTTAGGGCTTTGTCTAGTAACAAAATAAGCATAAAATACTGAGGTATCGAATTCCCTTGAGTCATGTGTTTTGCTCTAAATGAGAATAATGTGATCTGAAAACACATGGATCAGGTGTGTACATGCTGCTGAAGGTTTTGACATAGTGATCAATTGTATGCATTATTTTCTGGTATGACTGGTAAAAAATGTACACTGAATTAAGAGGACAAAAATCAGGAAAAACATTATTTTTCATAACAATTTGAAATGAAAATCCCGAAGAGAATATTTTACTATTTTATATATAACATTCTTAATGCTGAAGATAGAGGCAGACAATTGCTGTTCTGGCAATGAGGATTAATCAAAAAGTGATGTTACTAGGTACACTTGGATTTATTGGCAATTTCTAGAAGCATGAAAGATTTAAAAAAGTGATCCCTGTTGTCCTGGTGGGAGGGCCTTGCCTGTAGTAGGTAGATGACTTCAGCATGTGAGAGTGGGATGAGTTGCCCTCATCACCAAGTCCAAGGGGAACTCTCTTGGAGAGTCTAGTCAGCTGTGAGGTAGCATCTCCATTCAGTGGTTCATGAGGGCAGATGGTGGGGCCCCTAGGCAGTTACTTCAGGTTAGTGACTCCATTATAAATCAAGGCAGTCCTGAATTAATACAAGCAATGCAGGAAACAACACATAGCTCACCTGCTTCATAAGATCTAGACCACAAGCTTTGAGAGAGCAGGGGCCATTTCTCATCTGGTGTACCATTTGGCTCCCAACAGCCACTTGTTGAGTAAATAAGTGAATGGATGAATGATTGGACGGGGAGTTAGAGATGAAGAGAACTGGACTATGGTTTTTAGTTGGGTTCCAGACTGAGCTGGAAAGCCAAATAATAGTTTGGAGCAAGATGTAGAACAGAGGACCTGGTAGGTGAATGAATGGCACAGAGCTTCCCTAAGGAAGCTGGAGCCCCAAGCTCATTAAACTCTTGAACACACTTTCATTTCAGGCAGCAGCAAACTGATATTTATTGAGTACTCCCTATGTACTTAATTGTGGCACAAAGTCTTTTCTTTACATCATTTATTTAATTATTTATTTTCCTCCAAACACTCTGCAAGGAAGATGTTATTAACCCCATTTTACAGATGAGACAACCAAGGTTCAGTAGTTTTTTTCAAGATCATCATACTGGTAAGTGCTATAGGTGGGATTTGAACCAGATCTGTGTGACTCAAAGTTTATGCTCTTCACTCAACCCCAGTGACTCTAAAAAGAGGGACATAGAAGATATGGCTTTGCAGAAATTGAAAAATACTGTACTTGCCTATTTTGTCTTCATTTTCTTCTTAATTAAGGGAAAAACACCCTAGGTTTTGATTATTACATAAGTAGTAAACATATATTGTAGAAAGTTAGAGAATACAAGCAAGCAAAAGGAAAATAAAGCCATCAAATTTCAACCACCCAGAGATTAATTCCATTAACACCTTTCAAATACATGTCTCTGGAAAATGAGGCTAATATCATTTTCTTTGCAGGGTATTTGGGAGAATTAAATACATGATGTAAAGAAAATTCCCAGCATAACATATAAGTACCTAGAAGGTAAATATAATTTTCTTTTCCTGCTTGAAATTCTTCAACTCATTTTTTAAATTATTTTATTTATTTATTCATGAGAGACAGAGAGAGAGGCAGAGACATAGGCAGAGAGAGAAATAGGCTCCATTCAGGGAGCCCGATCCTGGGACTCTAGGATCACACCCTGGGCCTAAGGCAGACATTCAACCGCTGAGCCACCCATGTGTCCCTTCAACTCATTTTTCTATTTAGATATATGTGATTTTTTGTTTTAGCTAAATGGAGATTCTGCTGTATGTGCTCTCTTGTCACTTACTTTTCTCCTATGTGTTCTCTCCTTGTCCATGAAAGTAAACATTTATCTCTTCTAATATTCAATCCACATTCAAATTTCCTCAGGTGATCCAAAAAATGGCTTTTGCAGGTGAGATTTCCAAATTAGGATCTAACTCAGGACTGTACCTCCACCTTAAATTTATTTTGCTCACACAGCCCCTGCTCCTTTTCAAAATGACACTGACTTGTTGAAGAGCCTGAGCCAGTTATTTTATAAAACATCCCACTTTTGGATTGGTCTTGTGTTAAACTTGTCCCCTATCCTTGTATTTCTAATCCCTTGTATTCTGTATTTAAAGGTTTGTCAGATTCAAGTCAAACATTTTTGTCCAGAATCCATTCTATGTACTTCAAGTACCATCTCTGATCTCCCAGACTAGGTGGGGCATGTCTGCAAGCCTGTACGTAGCATCTTGGGTTGAGCTTTCTGAAAGATTATACTGAAGTATTTGCTTCAAGAGTTGATCCCTCTTACTATTCTGTAATGTCCCCAAGGGTGGAACTGTGTCTTATTCCTCTTTGTTCACGTCAGATACTCAACACATATTTGTTGAAATAAAATGAAATTAGTGGATTGAAGTCAGCAAAATGTGGATTGGGAATCATGCCTCTGTTACATTGAAAGAATGGATCAGAGAGTCCTGGGGGGAATCCAGGATTGGGTTCAGAGTTTCCAGACCAGGCTGTAGGTTGCAGGCAAGCTTAAGTGTCTGGAAAAGTTCTTGTTATGTTAGCAGTCAGAAATCCAAGTTAGGTATGAGGGAGAAGCAGTCTGATAAAAGTTGAGTTTGGCATTTAGGATTAGCATGAGGACAACAACAACAACGAGAATGGGATACAAATTAGGAATAAGAATCAGAATAGGCAACTAGTCCGTTCACCCAGGTCCAAACCAGGAAATGACTGTCTATCCTAGAACAAGAACTGTCTCTGCTCTGCCTTATGCCGGCTTCCTGGTGAGGTCAGAGATCAGGTTGGGCAGGTGTGGCTGGTTCCAGAGTGCAGCAGGCATTTTAGGACTAGTGAGTCCAGTACAGGCTCTGAACTCCTTTTCTGCTATGGCCCTCCTCCAGCCTGTCTCTATGGGTGCAACTCACTCTCTCCATTCCTGTTCCTCTCCTTACCTCTCATCGTTCTCCTTCTTGCTTCTTCAGGCCCCTTTCCCATCCATTCTTTCTTTTCTTTCTATTGTTTTTTCCTTTTTTCTTTTCCCTCTTTCTCATGACCTCTGGATAGAGTATAGATCTGAAATTTGTATTAGTCTGTTTATCAGATAAAATTTTATTTTGTTTTTTTTTTCCACTGGAAAACATAAGTCCCCCCATTGTTTTTTTACTCTTAAAGGAAAATCCAACTAAACAAAAAGATCCAACTAATAAAGCTGCTCACTGTTCATTTAAGTTTAATTAAAACCCACTCTGCTGGAGCATGTATGTCTGGTGAGGGTGAGAGCAGTGAATGCACTGAGCGTAGCCCCCAGGAACCCCCTGCCCATAAAGAAGGACAACATGGGGAGAGGGAAATAAAATCTCAAGAAATCCTGGAGGTTCTTTAGGAAGATTTATTGCTCAGGGAACAGTAGTTCACTGTCCTCTAAGGGCTTTATCTTGACTCTGTCACTTGACCATAAAACATCCTGGGGATTACATACCTGGAGTTTTACTCACAGAAGATCCTCCAAAACTGGTTTCTTTTTGAACAAAATGCCTGGAATCCTCAGGTCACTCTTATTTTAGGAAAGATTTAATGTCTAATAGGGATCACTTTGTTAAGCAGGAGCAGTTCATATAATTCGATACTCAAGGACATATGTTGTTCCAGAAACTTCTATTTGGAAGGTGGTAACTGGGAAGTCCAGATGGGTAAAGGACTTGCCTACCATTGCATGGCTCATCAGTGATAAAGCATAGGTGAGAATCCCATCCTCTGTCCAGGTTAGGATGACAAATTGCCATGGAGGAATCATGGGCACATTTCTCAGCATCTACAATATGCCATCGATTTCATACTCTAAAAGTTGAAGATCAAAGCAAAGATGGGTCAAAAATGGGTTTACTAGGTTCAATTTAAATGAATATCTGATGCACCTACGTGAACTCAATGTACGTGAACTACCTTTCTTTATGAACAATTACAATTGGTCTATGGTAGGTGAGGATCACTAAGTGCTTATTTTCATGTGATCTGAATAATGTTAAGCACACTCTGATACTCTTACCTCCACTGCTTTTGCTGTGCTTCAAGATGCAGTGCCCATTGTCTGTTGTTCTAGCTTCCCCATTTCTAGCACTAAAACCCTGCTTACTTCTTTTCTGACTTACTAAAAAAATTCAGGCATTTGAGAACCTGAGGAAACTTAAGATGATCTTAGTGGTTTTCAAACTTCTTTTAACCATAGTCAAAAATACAGTTTATATCACCAACCAATGCACATGTACAGAAACATACTCTTGCTGAGTGTGATGTACTCCTCTATTTCCTTTTCTTTTATACTCTATTTAATTCCATTAAAAATGTTCATCTAGATAGGTATACTAAATTGACTTAAAGACCCATTATTAAGGAGTATGACTCACAGTGTGAAAAACACTGGTATAATCCAATTCTCTAGTTTTACAAATAAACAAAGTAAGGTGAACAGATTTAAGTGACTCATGCAAGACTCATGTATTGATCCCAAATATGAATACAATTCTCAGTCCAGTTATGTAGAGCTGCAAGCCTTGAGAGGCAGAAGATGAATATCTAATTGTTTTTCCCTCCTGGTAAGTTTTTGATAACTCTTAATGATTTCTCTTTTAGAAAGATAGATTCTCCCATTATCTACAGCTATAGCTAGTAGAAGAGGTAATTTTTAAAACAATATTAAGAATTGATCAAAGATGGGTAGTTCAATCAACAAGTACTTATTCCACTGACATTTACTGTCTACTATGTATCAGACACAGTTTGGGCCTAGAGACACAAAAATGAGTAAGATAGTGATAAAATCTTGAATCAAGGTGTGCCCATTTGCATAGAAAGAAAGTGACTAATTCGATTCATACTGTGAAGGATTTTACATGACTAACTCATCATGTGAAATTGACAAATATTAAATGAATGCTTACAGTGGTGACTGTATTTTCTAAAACTCAACTTGTCTAACAAGAATGAGTATGTAATGGATAACAGATAGATGATTTAAAGTTAAGACTGAAAGGGATGGTGATCATTGTGAACCTGTCCTGGAAATCCAGGAAGTATGATGCTATTAATTATGCACTCAACCCTAAGAATCACCAACTGCTCCAAATTTCAAAACCCATTATAAAGCATCTTTTTATTTTGGCCAGATTTTCCAGTTGACAAAGTGATGGTTGTTTTCTCTTTTATGTATTCACTGCTAATCAGTCTGAATGTCATGGAGCTTAGTGGTTCCAACTTCAGATTTCACTTCTCAGCCTTTTTCCTGTTGAGCTACATGCTATTCTGTCTTAGCTGAGGGCACGTAACAAGTACTCCGCCAAAACATGCAATGAACTGAACACACCCTTATTTCAGAGAAAAGACACCCTCTTTGATTCCACAGAAACTGTAATTCCCAAACCAGTGGGATTTTCTGTAGTCTTTTCTCCCCTCCCTTTCTTTTGCTCTCTAGAGAAGAGAGGAATCCAAGAGGAGTGTGCAGCCTTCTTGACCTGCTGAGTTTTCCTTACTGAGTCAGCCTGTGGTGTAGGGCAGAAAGGCACAGTTGGCTTGTTGAGAGACTGGGACAGGCTTGAATTACAGGAGGGGAGGTGCCCCTGTTCCCTCCTGTTCCAATAAAGAACTGTTCCCTCTTTCAGAGTCTCCTGCTTGCTTCCTCCCAGTAGAAAGAAAGGCTACCCAGGGTCTCTCATCAGAAAATCTGAAGATTGAGAGAGGAAGGCACTAAATACTTAGTCAGTTACCAGAATACGGTAATGGATTTTCCTTTTCATTTCTTTAGG
Source organism: Canis lupus baileyi (assembly GCF_048164855.1). Lineage (NCBI taxonomy): Eukaryota > Metazoa > Chordata > Mammalia > Carnivora > Canidae > Canis > Canis lupus. Next base: position 23,364,851 of record NC_132843.1, on the reverse strand, counting down.
TAATCAATTATTTTTCACTGACATATTTTATGAAATTGGGGTGGGTGACAAAGTGTTAAGGCTCCCTTTGACTTTGAAGTGTTAAGGCTTGCTGTGTGATACAGTCCTAAAGTACTACTCAATTTTGGTAGCTGGTGGAAGCTCTAGGCTCTAGCCACACTGTGAAGAGTATGGTGCTATTGAATAGATGATACTCATCAGCAAGAGCTAATGCATCTTATTTGCTTGTGATATTTGTTTTGGGGGAAATTTGCTTGTAATTGTTATGAAAGTGGTTACTGTATAAGCCAGATGTTCCATCAGGTGTCCAGGTCTTCCATTCTCGCTGTTCAAGGGTAAAACAAAACATTTATGGTAGTTTTTAAACATCGTTTGTCACAGTCACTTCTCTCCTGCCAATATCTCAGTGCAGGTGAAACAGAGCATGTAAATTCCCTAAGTTAAGGAAGGCAGATGAGAAACATTGATTTGAAATTGTGGAAATGTAAAACATGAGGAACAGGTTAGTACTTGAAATCCACACATTGTGGAAGATTAGTCATAGTTAAATATATTCTGGACAGTGTAAGAAAATCTCATTTTTTTGAAATTAAGAACAAATATAAGTAGTAAGTGTCATTTCAGGATGGGATCTACAATCATCATGTCAGATCATGTTCTATCTTTACTGGGTGTAATTTTTTTCCTCTAAAGCATGTATTTAAATTTAAAGATCTTTCTTGGTGGATGGTGAACTTAGTTCTAGCAACCAGCCTATAGGCTATACTTGGGAGATGCCAGCCAGTGTGGCATTGTGGTTTAGGTTTTCTCATACTTTTTGGGGGAAGAGATTTTTTTCAGGGTTCAAATTGTTAGACAATATTGGGTTCTTTTTAGAAAAAATTATAGCCCTTAACTTTGGTTCTAGGATCATACTATACATCGATCAGGGCTGAACACATAGATATGTTGTCTTCACTTGAGAAAAAAGAGTAGGTTTTAGGACCACCAAAAATAACTTGGGATAATTTTTTAAAAATATTTTATTTGTTATTCATGAGACACACAGAGAGAGGCACAGACACAGGCAGAGAGAGAAGCAGGCTCCGTTCCATGCAGGAAGCCTGACGTGGGATTCGATCCTGGGTCCCCAGGACCACATCCTGGACTGAAGGCGGTGCTCAACCACTGAGCCACCTGGGCTGCCCTGAGATAATTTTTTTTTTCAGGATAATTTTTTTTTTAAGTAGGCTCCGTGCCCAGTGTGGAGCCCAACACAGGGCGTGAACTCATGACACTGAGATCAAGAGCTGAGCTGAAATCAAGAGTCGGATGCTTAACCGATTGAGCCACCCAGGTGCCCCTCACCTAGGATAATTTAAGCCTTGAGAACAGGGGATATCTATCCAAATATTTCTGTATAATGCTGGCATCCTTACAGATTAAAATATAAGCTTCATAACTCTATGATAAATCTATTAGGCACATGGTCTCCATCAGAGTACTGGAAGGGAAACTGGAACCCTAGAAGTAAACAAATATACACTACTGCTTTGGTTATTGCACTTTGGGGTATAGGGTGTTTTCAGGAATATCTAGGGCTATCTTGTTAATAATGTGTTGTATGTAATATACAAATTCTTAAATACATGCATAGTTTTGGCCCAGAAATTTCAATTTCAATGGAAATAATGTAAAGTGCATGTAAAGTCCCACATCATTATTTATAATATAAAAAGAATGAAGGAAACCTCAGTGTTCATTCATGGCATGAATATCCCTTAAAATACTTTTATAAAGAATTTCAAATAGGGGCACCTGAGTGTTGCAGTGGGTTGAGCACCTAACTGTTGGTTTCAGCTCAGCTCATGATCTTAGGATTGTGAGATCAAGCCCTGCATTAGGCTCTGCACTCAGTGGGGAGTTTGCTTGAGATTCTCTCCTTCTGCCCTTCCCTCCATGTGCTATCTATCTCAAATAGATACATAAAATCTTTAAAAAAAAAAAAAAAGGCTCTTCCTCTCCCCTTGTCCCTCCCTCTCTTTAAAAATAAATAAATAAATAAACTTTAAATATAAAAAATAGGCACAAACCTTTATATATAATAATCTCAAGTTTAAAATGATATGCAACAAATAAGCGTGTTAGAAAAGGATATAGAAACAATGTTTAACAGTCATGAACTTGGGTTTCTTGGGCGGTAATCTATCAGCTAAAGGGTAACTGGGAAAGCGTTAATTGAAAGGAAAATTATAAAAAAAAATAAAAAGAAAAAAAAAGAAAGGAAAATTATCATGGTGTTAACAGTAGTTGTTTCTGGGTAATGGTATATGATTCCCATTACCTTTCTATATTTTCACAATAACTACATACCAGTTTTACACTAGAAAAATAATGAAAGCTGCATGAATAGCAAAGGTAAAAAGCAAAAACCCTTAAAATCTTAACACTGACTTGTTTCAAAATTTTTCGTTCCTCACCTTTGTAAATGTAGAAAGCATATTATTCTTGAGGTGAAAGATTGGGTCTTAGCATCCATATTCTGCTCCTTTAGCAGATAGTCCTTCAGGGAGAGTACTACTATTTCAAGGGCATTTACTGGGCTTGGTGGCTTTAGGTTACAGTGCCATCTCTGGGACATGGCTGGTATAACTGGTTGCCACCATTTATTGATGATGTAAAATACACTTTTTTTTTTTTTTTAAAGATTTTATTCATTTCTTAGAAAGTGAGTGAGTGAGAGCGAGAGAGGGAGAGAAAGCAAGCACCAGTCAGGGGAGAGGCAGAGGGAGAGGGAGAAGCAGACTCCCTGATGAGCAGGGAGCCCGATGTGGACCCTGGGATCATGACCTGAAGCTGAAGGCAGTTGCTTAACTGACTGAGCCACCCAGGTTCCCCACAATTTTTTTTAAAGATTTATTTATTTTAGGAAGAGAGAAGTAGGGGGACGGATAGAGGGAGAGGGAGAGAGAGAGAAAGAGAGAGAGAGATCTTCAGCAGACTCTCCACTGAGCATGGAGCCTGATGGGAGCTCAATCCCAAGACCTTAAGATCATGACCTGAGCCAAAATCAAGAGATGGATAATTGACGGACTGGGCCACTCAGGTGTCACATGAAATACACAATTATAATATTTTGTGACATGGGCAGTTAATCTGTCCAATATCCCAAAGATTATGATGAATTGATGAAACTCAAATCATTCCCTCACTGCCTTGGTTCATTGGAACAGCTTCCTGGCTGGCTGATCTCCTTATCAATAGCTTCATGCCCCATCTGTACCAGAGCAAACGTTACAAGTGATTTAAAATTCACTATTCTTTAAATATTTCAGTGGTTCTCTTTAAATTTTAGATTAAAATGAGAATTCCTTAGCATGTCATTATATTTAGGCTTCTGACTTCTTATCTATACTACCATCTTCCTTCATTCCCCAGCCTTACCAAACTACTTCTAGTTTTCAGAGGAGCTAATCTCTTTTTCCATGTCCCCTGTTTCTCTGCTTCTTTCCTATTCTTTCCAGTTTTGAGGGCCCTTCCCATTTCTTCATCTGGCATTTTCTCCTGGGTTCTTCCAGGCTCAGCTGAAAGGTCATTTTGCCTCAGAAGCACTTCCCACTTGCCTGGATGCCCCCAGTCTTCCCCCATAGTACTCACTTATTCTCTTGGGTAATGGTTGTCAAATCATTTTAACTCTACTTCTTCCTGCATTGGACTGTGAGACAAGGACCTTAGTTTACCTCTCTACTCCTAGCAATGAGCTCACAGGTAAATAGTGAAATGATCAAAAACCATTTAATTCATGAATGAATGAATGAGCTTTGGAACTAGGTCACAGTAGTTCCCATAATTTTTCTTTTTCTCAGTTTTATCCATCTAGGAAGACAGATCATAAGTGGATTAAAGGAGAACATGTTTGAAAAGCAATTAGTGTAATCCTTTGCATAATAATAAATAAATATTTGTTTTTTTATTCTTCTCTCTTTAAATACCTATCTAGTTTCATATTCCCCACACCTGGTGGCTCATGTCTCCCTGATACCAAAGTCCCCACCCAGTCAGTGCCTCCTGTGTATTTAAATACATAATGAAGAATTCCCAGGCAACCGGTGTTTATGCTGATTGCATGTGTGTTCTGTGACTTTTGTACCAACACCTCACCATCACTCACTACACATATTCACTATCTCCTTATTAAGCACACAGTCAGCATCTCTCTTACATTTAGCTTAGTCATCTTACTAATCACAGAGAAACTCAACTCTATGGATTTCTAACTCATAACCAGGATTTCTAACCCAGGTCCTCTTTTTTTTTTTTAATTTTTATTTATTTATGATAGTCACACACAGAGAGAGAGAGAGGCAGAGACACAGGCAGAGGGAGAAGCAGGCTCCATGCACCGGGAGCCCGACGTGGGACTCGATCCCGGGTCTCCAGGATCGCGCCCTGGGCCAAAGACAGGCGCCAAACCGCTGCGCCACCCAGGGATCCCCTCTTTTTAACAAAGTATTTTCAATACTATGAGTTGATCTTTTATGCCAACAACAATAAATACAGGTAGTCTTCAACTTTCACTTGTTTCACTTTTATTCAACTAACTTTATCTACATTACGTATTGGCACCCTTACCTTGCACAATTCTGCTTGCATGTGAGCTAATGAACAAGCACTTTGCACTAGCACATGATGCCTGCCTGCCGGCAGTTCTGTTCCAGACAATTGCTATCTTAATCTATAAAAGAGAATTTATTTTTGTAATTATTAGAAGGGTTTTATTGCCTTTTCCTTTATTATTTTTTAAAATGATAAGATACCTCACAGTCTTGTTTATTCAGTTTCTTAGCAGTTCACAAAAGTGCTGGCAAACCCCACCAGGGATTCCTTCCCAGTGTGAACTCTGTCTTCAGTTTTACAGTTATTTCAAGTCAGCTGAAATAGAATTTATTTATTTATTTAAGATTTATTTTACTTTTTAGAGAGAGAGAGACAGAGCATGCATGTGTGTACGTGCAAGGTTAAGGCGGAAGCAGAGAGAGAAGCAGTGAAAAACCCAAGCAGACTCTGCAGTGAGTGCTGAGCCCCACAAGGGACTTGATCTTGTGACTCTGAGATCATGACCTAGGGTGAAACTGAGAGTTGGAGGCTTAACTGACTGAGCAACCCAGGGACCCCTTAAATAAGCTGAAATAGAATTTAAAGAAGCTGTCTTAGCAACTTAATTTTCATTATTTGCATTTAATAATTAGTCCTTGCTTAAAAAATTCTAACAACCATTTAGATATTGTAACATTCAAGAAATTATACCATTTGACAATAAGTGACAATAAGTGTTGGCTTTCTGGGAATTTTTCCCATGAAAATGTAAGCGTAATTTTTAGGTTTCATTTATTTGGTTTTCATGGTTGTTTTGATAAAAAGTAAAGAATCTTTACCTTAATACTGAGACCTCTATTTTTCCTGCTGTCAGGCTTTATCTCTCACACACACACACACACACACACACATTTTGTTACCAACCTTATATAGAAGAAATGGTATTTTTTTTTTTAGAAGAAATGGTATTAAAAGAGAAAAAGCCCACAATCAATGGCTCTAATGAAAGGTAATCTTATTATCAACTGTCTCTCAAATTCACAGAAATTTTAACTGTCTTCTGAAGTGTTTATCTTGCATAAAAATCACTTTCTCTGTGACATTTTAAAATTTATTTTATTCAGCTATAACATAATTTCTTTCAAAGACACATGAGATTTTCTTCTTTCTTTCTTTTCTTTCTTTCTTTTCTTTCTTTCTTTCTTTCTTTCTTTCTTTCTTTCTTTCTTTCTTTCTTTCTTTCTTTCTTTCTTTTCTTTCTTTCTTCTTTCTTTTTTTTAATTTTGTTTGTTTATTTATGAAAGACCCAGAGGGAGAGGCAGAGGCATAGGCAGAGGGAGAAGCAGGCTCCCTGGGGGGAGCCTGATGTGGGACTCGATCCCAGGACCCAAAAGATAGATTTCTCCTGGAATTGTCTTTGTGAATTATATACTTCCATTTTCTTGCTAAAGGCAGCATTTATACAAGCTTTTCAAAAGTCATTCAAAGGGCTGCTACCTAGAGGTAATGCTATTAAACTGCAGATACTTCCTTTTGAGTCCCTGAGATAATTGTACTATATTCTTCACTTCTAAAATTAATGAGTGGGTGCTATGTGCTAGATATTCTTTTAATACTGGAGAAAAGCAGTGTCCTTTCTCAAGTAACTCATAGGCTGGCAGGCATAGGAAAAATAGTGTGTTAACAGAAGTAAAGGAGAGCTAGCTAAGCCAGCAGCTTGAGGGCAGTGAAAGAGATATCAGGAAATGCTCTCAAGAAGTGGCAATGCTTGAAGTGAGTGTTGAAGGGTAAGTAGGAAAAAGCTAAGTAGATGAGAAGAGCAAAGAGTGTTCCAGGTTAAGGAACCAGGGAGGGGCAGAGTGATGGAGGTATGAGAAAGCATTCCCTATTCTAGGAACTGCAAATAGTCCATACATCTGACTTAAAGTGAAAAAAAAAAAAAAAAAAAAAGGAAGAAGAAGGTTAAAGTCATTCAAAATGTAGAAAAACTTTTATTGACTTATTGGAGTCACCTTAGACCACCCAACATATACCTGCTCACCACAGTGGTGATCTAAGATCTCTGAGGCTTTGGGGTCAACAAGCTTACCTTGGAATATTGTCTTTTTGGAAGATCCTTGGCTCTCTGGCCTCAAGAATGTCTCTGTGTTCAATAGCACACCAACTGTCATGAAGACTCCTAATGGCTGCCTCCGTTGCATCTCATAAAATAAGACCTGGCCATTTAGCAGCACACAAAATTTCACTTGTTCCTCATTTTATAACAAGTTAAGACCAAACCCCTAATGGGATTCAAGATTCTCCACCATTTGCCTTTCTCCCTAATCTTTTGAATGAAGTCAAAAGCATTTGAAGATTAAGAATAAGAATAGGCCATCCTGGGTTTGAATTTTAACTCTGCTACTCACTTAAGCTCTAATACAAAAATAACAATGCTTTAGTATCTTCATGTGTGACTTGGATATCAGTCATACCCAGTGTTATTTTATGAACTCAATATGATAATATATTCTAAGAAATTAGAACAGTAAGTGTCATATAAAATGGCTGACTATGTAATAAGTTTATAATGCCTACTTTGTTTCAGACATTTCTTATTATATTTAATTTTACCACTTAATATTCTTTGAATATATCCTATGTTTTTAGTTTTTATACCTTTGGAATCCCTGTCAGACACAATTCTGCTTGGTCTAGCTCAGATCTCACCCTTCAAGAAGTCTTCCTCAATTCCCCTTATTGAAATTCACTATTCTTTTCTTATTTCAACAGAAATTGATGCCCCTGGTAGAGGAACAATAATGATAATTTTATCGAATTTAAATACAGTGGGAGAAAGAGGATATTTAATTCTGTAACTTATACAATGTCTGGAATAATTTTTGGAATTTATTCAGGAGATTTGTTAGTTTATAGTGAGCATTTACTAAGAAAATAATGATTTTATTGAGAAATTTTACCATTGGTGAGTAAATGAATTATTCTGAATTCCAATTTACAAGTGAATCCATGCTCCTGTATTATACCCATCATGATAGAGACAATAATCACCCAGGAACATGAAGGGAAGAGGTTTTCTGGGTGTGTGTTTGTGTGTAGAACACTACATACACCAAAGAGAAAATGAAACATTTATTTCTTTTATCACATTTTTATTGGAGAAACATATAAAATATTATTACATTTGGTAATGTATTGCCATCAGAAATATCTAATCCAAAAGGAAATTTTTTCCAATAATTTTTTTCTGAAACAAGTTTGTAAATAATCTGTTTTTTTTTTAATATTTTATTTATATGAAGGAGAGAGCATGAGCAGGGGTAGGGGCAGAGAGAGAGGGAAAAGCAGACTCCTCGCTGAGCAGGTAGCCTGACTCTGGGCTCCATTCCCAGGAGCCTGGATCAGGACCTGAGCCAAAGGCAGATACTTAGCCAACTGAGCCACCCAGGCGCCCCTGTAAATACTCTGTGTTCTTGTCTTCCTTTCCCTTTACCTAATAAGGCAGTTCTAATAGAACTTATTTTTACATTTGATAATGACTTCCCTTCAGGTAATTGCAAGTGGCAAGATAATATGATTCAAACTATATGTTATTATACTTATTAGTTAAATATCATTTCTTGAACTTATGGGTTCATTTTCAAATTTTAACATCAATGCTATATCATCTTTATATCCTAGATAAATCAATACCCTAACTCTTCAGCAGGGCAAGGGAGATCTTACTTATGCTTTCTATTTTATTTGGGATAATATTTTAATAATACACCAATTTTGGAGCCTTATGTCATATGTGAATGATACAGACCATCTTGGAATGATGGAGGAGTTCCTTCTCACTGATAATATTGAGAGAGAAAATGAAATGGTTCTGGTCTTGTTTCCATGGACAGTATAAGGGAAAACAGCCACCAGAGATAGATTTCCTCTTTTGGAAGCACCATTAAATCTTTGTGTATTGATAGAAAAGTTTATAGAGAAATTTTCATAGCCTTCTCACAAGTGGTATCAGTTAAACTTTTAGTACTATTTTCTTCATCATTTCTCAAATCTCTTATTGTTTTCAGTTTTAAATCCATTAGCACTTTACATTTAATTATTCACCAGTTTTTTCATAATTTGAAAAATTATTAGCGCCATAGAATGCAGAATTCAAGAGAGAAATATCCACATCAGGATATGCTATGGCACTGAATGCATGCAAGGTGTTACATGGCTGGTTTGTTGACTATTAAAATGACCATGGTATTAATATGCTCCTTAGCTACCCTATGAATTCATCAAATTATAGAGTTATGAAATGTAGCAGAATCTTGGTTGTGAATAACCACAGTAAGGAATGACTATAATTACTGGTAATACATGTAGCTTGGAAAAGATGAGAAAACATGTAAATAATCTTCTGGCGTCATACCGTTTCAGCTGTTCTGCACTTAAACGTCACAAAACCTTTTTTTTTTTTTCTTTTGAGAGATACTTTTTCTTCCAATTAGGAAATAACAAAGACTATGCAATGGGCCAAACTTGATCTCCATGTCTGATGTAGTTATAGTATTGAAACATGGACCAGAGTACCTGAGAAATGGCTATAAGATTTTGTTCCACAACTAGCAAGTTGTAGTCACTTTACCTCTCTGGTTCTAGATTCCTTTTCTGTAAAATGAGAGAATTGGGCAAGAGATTATGGGAGATGCTCCTAATTCTAGAGTAGTTTTATTTATAAAGGAACAAATTAAGCAAGAAGCACTACAGTTATTTCCTTCCAAAAGGAATAAGCCCTGAAAATAAGTTTATTTCATTTACATTATTTTATGAGTCACATTATAGTTGCTACTATATAGTTTACATATTTTACAGAATTAAATAAAATTATCTTGCTAGAATTTCTTTCTCTTAAGCCCACTTTATACTTACTAAAAGCAAGCAATCTGTGTATGTGTTTCTGTTTTATTCATTCAACATAATATAGCAGTGTTAAAAAGAGAAACACAACTTGGTAATGGACTTAAATATTTTTTTAATTATTCTTGGCAGGAACTCAAAGCTGTATCCCCAGAGTTTTAAGGCTACGGATGAGTTGGAAGTTCTAGAAGACAGGTAAATCATGTTTGTCTTCTTCACGTATTTATTCACAGAGACAAGACCAGCACTCAACACAGTAGCTTCTGAGTAAATATTGTTGAATATATGCATAACCAGAGAGGTACTTTGGAGAATACTTGATCGCTAAATGAAAGCTCTATGACTTGGGTCAACAAAATGGAGTAAACCATATTTAATATGGTTTTCTGACATAATTAGCAAGAATAGAGAAAACATTCTAAGAAGGAAATACTTTAATGCTTTCCCTAAGAACTGTTTGTACTCTATTGTTGTCATAATTCTTTTTACTATCGTAAATTAATTTACAGTTACTGATATAAATCAATAAAGTGCGATAAAAATTCATCCATATTGATTAATGTATATATGCATATCTATATATATGTAATTCTTTTCAGTGAACTATTTTCAGTAATGCACTCAGCTGTCAAACTCTCTCCCTGTATTATATTAGTTATGTCCTAAATATTGCATATCTTGAGAAACTACTGAAGAGACAAATGATTTCAGGCTGCTAATGATAGATGCTCTATTGTCCTTTCCAACCTTCTTTCAGAAATGTACACTTCATTCAGTTTTTCAATTAAAATTTTTTAACAGAAATATTTCTCAAAAGATAAATATGACTGGTAATTGTAGTCATGACTTCTTTTGCAACCTCCAAGAACAAGGGCATCTTGGCTTGTATGACTAGTCCTACAGACCTGAAGATCTCGAAGATTCACCTTATGAGTTATGTGCTATTTATTAGACAGTATCAAAGGAAATAAAAGATTTTAAGTTTTTGGCACATTATTTAAAACCTGAAAGAATTATAAAAGGCTTATCTAAAGTGCTTAGCCATATTCACCACCCCCCGCAAAAGACATATTCAAAGAGTAGCATTGATCTTAGAATATCTGAATATTTGTTGGCTATTAAAATGTTAAATATAATACATTTATACCTTTAATGGATATGTGGGTGATTACAAAGTACAAGGTCTCCATATAGAGTATTGACCAAAAGCACTACTGTTGGGAGTAATGTATGTTACTATACCGTGTTACTCTGTGTCGAGATGTCATTGGGGATGTGGAACCAGTGGTTTGGCTTATATGAACGTTGGGACTCACCATTTGTGTCACTTGAATTTCTGGCCCTACCAAAATACCGCCACTCATTACAGGTCCCATACAGCCATCAGTCATGGTACTGCTGTTCACGTCAGGCATACCAGGACTAGATAGCACTCTCTCAGTGTAGATTACATTGTGTGCGTTGGCTAGCTCAGCAGGTACACAGATATTCCCTTGGACATCATAAACAGGTGCCATCACTGTTTCAGTCACTACAACATTGGGTGCAAGCTGAGGATCAATAACAATTGTAGTGGGTTGCATACATTGGTCAGCAGTTGAGTATGTCTCGGTCACTACGATATCCCCATGGATTATGGGCTCAGGTATTGCCATTTCTGCCTGGAATTCAGCCTCTGAGAGGGTCATTCCTGAAGAATCATTAACAAAATAATTAGGCCCCAGCAAAGGCAGGTCGGTACTGATAGGTATACAGGCCTGCTGTGAAGGAAATGGCTCAATTTCTGTGTCTAAGCAGATTTCAGCCAGAGTCCTGAATTTTGGATCTAAAGTTTCCATGCAGCTTTCATCTAAATCATCCACAATCCAGCTGCAGCAACCAATGGAGCCAACAGGAGACCCTACTCCCTCGTGGTCATAGATGAGTAAGCAGTCATTTGCTGGCCGACCTTCATCTTCATCTGCATAAACATAAGCTTTCTAAAATTAGAAGAAAAATAGGAAATTAGAAGCCTCTTTTCCCTTAAGATAACCAAAGAATAATAATAATGCTTTAGAGATGTCAGATTTGAGAAGATTTTAATGGAATGAACTGAAGAAAAACTGATGATTTTTTTTTGCTCTATTTCTAAATAATCGGGATTTTATTTTTATTTATTTTTATTTTTTCAATAATTGGAATTTTTAAAAAATATTTTATTTATTTATGATAGACATAGATAGAGAGAGAGGCAGAGACACAGGCAGAGGGAGAGATAGGCTCCATGCCGGGAGCCCGATGTGGGACTCGATCCCGGGACTCTAGGATCCCACCCTGGGCCAAAGACAGGCGCTAAACTCCTGAGCCACCCAGCGATCTCCAATAATTGGAATTTTTAAAGGAGATCAGATTCATTAATAGTGAATAGAACTTGAATGAATGTGAACTGTTCTTATTTGAAAGCTAACATAATAATTTTTACATTTTATTCAGATTTTGACAATCTGGATTTATCAAAGACGAGGTTTTAGTCTTTTGGACTTATAGTCTTTTGTTTCTCTGACATGGTCTAGAAATAACAAAATATATTTAGCTATGTTCAACATGTTATTTACTTAAGGAGAGAAATTTTATCAACTTAGAATAAAAGCATGTATGAAGATGTCAGTATCTTTAAGCTCCAGAGACTTATGTTCGAATGTTCAGTGGTTTTATGTGAACTAGGTGAAGAGAGCCAAGCTGACTTTGGAGTTAGGTTGACACCAAAAAAACACTAGGATGATACCTACTATGATTTTCAAATTATTTTTAATGACAGCCCCTTTAAATGAAATCTTAGGTAGGAGCCCTCTATGTAGAAGAGATGAAAGAGAACTTCTCTGAAGAGGTGAGGTGGCTGCCAGTTTTCTCCCCGATTTCCCTCAGCTGCCATGGCCCTTGTTGGGTTCCATGAAATCCCACGGGACCTGGTATAATATTACCTCCTTTCTATGTTATAAATAAGGTAGCCGAAGGCCCAGAGAGAGTGAATGGAATGCCCGAGACTCAAATAATTGTAGAAGGCTACCTGAAATTCAACTATCCTTTTTATACTACATCATGCTCCTTACCCTCTGGTCTGTACTAGACTCTAAATTCAAGCATTAGAAAGAAATGATTTTAAGTCTTGAAATCAATTCTTCATGAGTTTGGTATTACCTTAGAACTTTGCTGTTTAATATTTTTAAGTCGACACCTTAGTAAGAGAATAATCCCCTCTTGCCTGGGGCACAAGTTGGCTGTAGGGGTGGTGGTGGTGGTGGTGTAAAACAGAAAAAAAGAAGCACTGCACTCTTCTGCAGGTTTCACCTAGTAGAGGGAGAGGCTGCATCTCATCACCTCTGAAATCTAGGGCCATTTTTAAAGTGTAGAGCTGATATGTTTGGGAAAGGATGAACCTCAGTGCTCACAGAGAAAGGAGAACACGTTTTGAATTTATTTGACCTATCAGGCACCAATTGTAACCAAAGGAAATAATGCCCAGTGCAATTTTGACATTAATGGTAAAGCTCTTTTATTATTAGTGTGATTTTTATGAATGATTTGTTAAATAAAATTTCTGTGACATTTCTATGATACATATATAATTTGTGCCCATATATCGAGTGTACTCAGTGATAGTAGTCACTCATTTAAATAATCAATGCTATTCATGGATAGTCTGCAGTAGTATTTGTAATCACCAATTTTAAGAAATAGCTTAGAATTACAACATCCTTAGCATTTTTGTTTTGTTTTGTTTTGTTTTGTTAAGAGCTATGATAAAATTCATGTATTACCATATAGGGAGTAAAATGGGCTAGTTGAACTCTAAGATGAAATGGATTTCTAGTTAAATAAACATACTAAATAGAGATTCACAGGGGATTTATTTACTCTTTGTGCTACTCTGTTAGGCCAATCCAATGCCTATGGAGCTTTCTTTGGAATGCTCATAGACCCATGATCCCTTCTCTAACTGGGGGACACATATCCTTGGTGATGGGAGAATAGGAGACAGGGGTTCTGGATCTTGATCTATCAGCAAGTCATGGCAGTGCTCTGTTCCTGAGTTACCATTCTCTTCCTTCCCCAGTCCTGGCTTTAATTTCTTTTTTTTTTCTCTTTTCTATTGGAGGTACTTGCAAGGCAGGAAGGACACCATAAGGAGAGGACATGGATACACATTTTTTTTTTCTTCTTGATCAGAATCCTCCTGTTTTGCTGCTGCTATGGGAAACAAAGTGGGAAAACCAGAAGGAAACAGAAGAAGAAAAATAGGAAAAGAGAAGTAGGGAACAATGAGGGATGCTAGCCTTTTCCACAATATTAAAATAGAGTATGTCAGTTGAATACGAAATGTTTTTGGCTGCACTGCCTTTCTGTATTTTAAGGAGAAATGAAATACTTCTTATTCAGGATGGGGATAGACTTGAGAATAACTGAATATATTTCAGAAGAACCTGTTGGGACGCCTGGGTGGCTTAGCAGTTGAGCATCTGCCTTTGGCTCAGGGTGTGATCCTGGAGTTCCAGGATCAAGTTCTGCATCAGCCCCCCCGCCCACCACGCCCCCCCCAACGCAGGGAGCCTGCTTCTCTCTCTGTTTATGTCTTTGCCTCTTTTTGTATCTCTCATGAATAAATAAGTAAAATCTTAAAAAAAAAAAAAAAAGAATCTGCTGAATGTTATCATTCAGTCCAAGACTATTATGTGGGGCCATGTGCAGGGGGATTACCTCAGAGAAATAACTGTCCAAGAAAGCCATGTTCAGGCCCATATCTGCATATTCCCACTGAGTTCCTATAGTGGAACTCCTCCTCCGCCGCGCTCCTGCTGCATCTTCGATGGCCAGACCGGCAGCTGTCCCCAGCCCCGTGTTGAGTTCCACTCCTGACACACCCCCTTCAACTGTTCCTCCACCGGCGTAGGTGTTAGTGTAGATTTCTGAAAGGAGAGAGTGTTCGGGAAACAGTGCTTGAGGGTCTGCACGGATTATTCATGTAAAACACTGCCAGCCACTGTCTGCTGTGTCACACCACCACCACCACACAACATGAGTAGGTTCTGGAAAGCAAGGCTGGGAGCCATCCAAATTCTACCCCGTCTCAGGCTTGCCAATAAAAGTAAGTAAGCGGTACAGAGGGAGCCAGCTTTCGCACGTGGCCCCACATTTGCACAAGCTTCTCCCCGAGACTCAGGTGGAGAACTAGCCAAGAGGAGCAGGACCTCTGCCTCTGCTGCTTGGGCAGGTCAGAGAGGGCTTGCACCCATCCAGGAACCCTCCACTGCAAGGCCAGCAGAAACAGGCACAGTCCTTATTCACCCCAACACTAGAGGGACAGCTGGCTTTTAGAGGAGTGGCCAGCCACCTTAGGCTCTTTGCATCCAGGGTGCAGTTTGGGACACTAAGGAGCCACTGCTGAGAAATCTCATGTCTGCTCTAGAACTGGGCAACCTCTCTATATTGTTCAGTCATTGCTCACTAGCTGGGTATTTTTTATAGTATTCCTAGATGTACATAGAACTGAAAAACTAGGAGAATATAAGGCTGGTGAGGCAAATGCATGTGTGGATTTAAGAAAATTCTTCAATGTATATTAGAAGAATATATTTGCTGCTTTTTCTTTTCTCTTATTATTATTTTTTTTTGAAAAGCTTGTGTTACAAATAATGGCTACAGTAGCACTCTGTGTAAGGCTATTCTTATAGTCTTAGAATATACTATTCTAAAGTATATTTTGTGATACATATACATATTTTATATGTATTTGTATGCATGTATATTTTGTGATATATTTATTCACATACCACACATATACATATAAAACATAAATTATATAATATATAATACATTATATAGCATATATAATATGTGTATATTTCTGTGTGTCACTCTTCACAATGACACTTTGAAGTAGGTACTATCATAACCTCATTTTCAAAGATAAGGAAATCGAGGCCCAGGGAGTTTAAGTGCTGGCCCAAGGACATAACTGGGAATCAAACTCAAATATTCTGGTTCTAGAGTTTGCCTTTTTAATTGCTGCACCATACTGCACTGCCTTTAGTTTAAGAAAAAGAGAATGCTGATTTCAAACGTAACTTTTCCTCTCATTATAATCTCCTCCAAAAAGTTTGGCAGGTATACTGTTTATTTAAAAAAATTACTTTTACATGAAATTTATCTGGTTGGATAATTTTGCAAATTTCAAAAAGAAAAACAGATTTTGGTGTCCACTGACCAGAAGAATCTATACGATCCTGGGTATTAGAGGCTGTCATTGGTACACATATATTTGATACATCCTGAAAAGAAAGAAAAATATTTTTTAAGTAAATTCTTTATGTTAAACATATAAAAATTGACATACTTTTATTTTTATGTCTCATATAATTGTCAAGACATGCATAATCCCACTGAAATCCCACACTTCTCTGGAACATGACAGTCCACTCACCCTGTCCTCAGGATGGGCCCCTTCGATTCTCCAAGACTGCATCACTCCATCACCTCCCTCTGGCACAGGAGCAAACCTCGTCCCCAGGCCTTCAGGCTGTCTTCGTTTGCAGCAACACATGAGCAGCAAGAGTGGTGACACTACCCAAGAAAGTAGAAAGAGAGTTAACACATATTGCTCAATTTAGGAAGTCATTAAAAGTATCCTTTTTTGAAAAATGCAGCATTCTATTTAGAACCAAAGGGATAAATATAAATGTAGGAAAGCATTTCCTAAAGGATTGAATATACACATCCATGTTTATGAATATAAAATCACCAAATCACAGACTTTGAATGCTGGGCTGAAAGGAATTTGAGATCACATAATCAGGGTTCTTTACTGATAGAACAGGAAAATAAGATGCAGATCCAGGATTCAAATCCAGTTTTCTGATTCCTAGTCCCCCATGTACACACATATAACTGTCTGTGTATGTAAATGTGTTTGCTAGCCTATATATACATATGAATAAATATATTCCTATCCTCAAGAGTATGTGTATTTGTAGGTACCTGGATATGGTATATACATACACATAGACTGTCTCTGTGTATATGTGTGTGTGTGTGTGTGTATACGTTTGCATATCCATATAAAAACCAATATATACAAACCCATGTAACCAAACATCACATATATATGTATAAGTTAAGTGCATAATCAATATATGTTATCAAAAAGATTGAATACAAATTTCAGCTATAGGACCTAGAAATAGGTCTCTTCTACCCTTATATTTAATAAAATCAACTAGATATCACCCACTAAATTTAATTGAGCCATTTATATTTATTTTAAGATTTTGTCTATAAACTATAATGAAAAATTTACCTCAATTCTACACTTTAATCCATAAATATAGACATTTCTTAAGTTTTCTAAGATTCTAGAATACACTCAGTTTAGTTCTTTGGGTCCACTCTAGTTGATTTTTTTATACTCTTCTAATTCCCTAGTGTAACATGCATTCCACTGAGTTAATTAGAGGTATGGAAGAGAATAACAAAGCTGCTAAATAGGACTTTTATTGACTTCATTGAAGTAGTTAATCTCACTCAGAGCAAACATCAGAAGTCTTAAATGAAGGCCCTTTGAGAAAATGTTTGGGCAGGGACCCCTCCTCTCACCATAACACTGCTTCTCCTCCTCCATAACACAGCCTGGTTTTCTCCAGTGAAAACAAATAATCGACTAAAAGGGTATACCCTTTCTATTCTACAATCAACTTAACAACTCTTATGCTTTCTTGTCCTGGTTAAGGAAGAGTCATGAAATTTTGAGTGCTAGTCCACTGAGAATGTAGCTGATTCTGGTTTTTTTTGTTGTTGTTGTTGTTGTTGTTGTTTTTATCCATGAACTGCACATTAGCTTCACCAGACATGCCACAACTTGGTGTCATCTTGAGTACTTCTGCTTGAACATGATTAATTTTAAAGATCTTCAGTGATTCCAATGTGCAGGTAGGATTGAGAACCACTGGCTTAAAGGCAAGCTGACACCTTGACTCATTTGCTATTGTCATGTTCTGGGAAAATATCTCTAGTATCATTATGATAATCACTCGTGATATTGATATAATCCTAAAAATTCATATTGTTTTAAGAAGGAAAGTCTGCCCCAAACTCATTTGTTATTTTTTCATTCCTCAAAGTGATAATGTTTCAGTGTGTACTTATCCATTGAAACATATTAATATTATATTTTGAAGGATTTAGTCATCTTTAATTTTAGAATTCAATTTTTGATTTCCACAAACTTAAGTATTGCAGGGGAAGCCTAAAATGTATTAGTCTTCTGAGGATCTACATGCTTTAAAAAATGGTATAGGGAGAGGAGGATTCTTTTTGCAGTGTTTGCTTAGGGACTTCACCATTCCTATGACCATGGTTTTAGTTGCAAACACTTCTATCAAGAGTCTAGAGGCAAATTTTCTCTTCTAGGCTCTTCTCCCCACTTCCTATTATACTAGAGTGAAGAGGTCACCTGATCCTGTACATCCTCACTGATTTCTCAACTGTGGACTGAAGCCCAGAATGTTTGGCTTATCATGAACTTTCCTGCTTTATGGCTCCTAGCTTACCTTTTAGCTTATCTACTTCCTGAGTGTCCAATGCCTTTCCATCCCTCTCCTTGTTTATGTTTGTGTTACTCCTTTCAGATTTCCCCAGATACCATCCTCCTTCTAAGAAAATCTTTAGCTTTTAGGGCCTGGGCCAAAGCCAGTTTCTATGTGAAGACTACCAACCTTCCCACTTGGACTTGAATTGCTTCTACTTCTCTTTTCAGCACTTTGCTGAAATTCTCCTGATGGGATTTACTCTATGTTTTGCTACATTATACTTAGACATTTGCTTGTGTTTTTCATTTTTATGACCCTCCCTAACTCTAGCTATCATTATTGAACAAGTATATGCTCTAATTGGTTCCACTTTTTTCCCCCCCAAATTCCTGCAAGAATTGCTATAGCTACCAAAAGGAAATGGCCAAACAAATTTAGTCACACCAGTGAGCCTAGTTACATTCTTATTTTGAAGAATGGCTGAAAAGAGGGATTCAATCCAGTACTTACAAAGTAGTAGTAGGAGTCCCAGAGCCATCATGCCAATCCCTGTTGGTCCGAGACCAACATTTGAACTCCCAAGTTGGTCATCAGTGACAGACCCGTATATATCGCTGGTAACTGAGCTGCCGTCCCCTGTGTTGATGCCCGTGGTACTAAAGTACAAGCATATGTGGTCGTTGTCACAATCACAGGCTTCTAACACCACAATCTGTGGCAATTCACATGCTCGGTTATAGCTGTCCTTCACGATGATTGGGATTTGGTAGAGCATGGGACTTAAACGCCGCTTAGCTGTCAGGATTGCGAAGGTAGCTGAAAAAGAAGAGAGGAAAGAAAAAATAAATTGAAATTCCTTTTGGGTGACCCTTCTTAATACCCAAGACTAACCTAGGGCTTGGTTTTTCCATGTTCCCCTAGTCATACAGCACCCTACACTTTTTTTTTTTAATGTTTATAATGAATTGTCCAATACTTCTTCCTGCTGAATTGTTATTTTTCTGAAGCAGGCTGGGACCCTGTTGCTATTTTCTGGACCAACAATATTTGGCATGTTATAGGCAGTCAATAACTATTTGTCCAATGAATGAAGAATTATCGAGCTGCAAGGAAATACTAGAAATCTTCTATTTAGGATTACAGTTTGCAAATACCTCCTTAAGACACTTGATTATCTCTTATTCAAAGTTGCTGTTGTATCACTTAAATTTAAATTATTCGAATAACTATTATTTTCCTAATTCTTTGTGCTACCATTGCCTATTGATTTGCATAGATACTATTGCTTAATACATAGCTTGAAATTTATTTACAAACCCAAGGGTTTAGAGATTATTAAGTTTATACCTAAATCATGAATATTAATGTATTAATCTATAACATGCCATAATTATAAATATTATGGTTTATTAATTTCATTTAACTATGTAATAAGCCAACTGTGTCTAATAAAATGCACCTGTGCACAAGGCAAGAGTTGAATAACATGTGTTATGCCATAGCACATTAGGTGAAAGTTTATTCTGTTCTTTAACACCAACATTGAAACAGGACCCTAGGAATATTTTTTCCAGTGTGATTATATTTTTATTGGCAAATCTATAATTTGAATACCTTTATGAACCTCCACATTGAACCTTTTTAAAAATGTTTTTACTCATAATATCTAGGATCTTAATGAGGAAAGGTCATTGGCAGTTGTTATTTAAGAATGGGATATTAGGCTTTATAGGAAGTGTGAATTCAAAGTTGTTTTGATTTTAATGGAGTTACTTTAATGTGCTTAGCTTTTTAAAATATTAAAGTGGTTTTGTGGAAAAGAGCCAAAAGTTTTATTATGAAAACAAGTTGCCTAATTTCCTCTTTTTATTAAGTGCTTAAGTGTGGCTCTTTTTTTTTTTTTTTTTTCTTTTTGGCATCATTTTAGCATTTTTTCATTCTGTGAGTGGAGAACCTCAGTGGTCTCGGAGAGATGGCAAGTATTTCCTCTCACCTTGGGCTCTGAGGTTGGATCTCCATCCCATCACCCTCTAAAAATCTTTTATTGTTGCCTCAAGTGAATATGAAATTAGAGAGCTATTGTAACCCAAATCAGGTCCTCTTATAGCATTTTATTTTCTATTACACATTTAACATCTCTGGGAAGTAGAACCTAAGTATGTAAAACATTATGTAGTCTGATATTTACTCTCAGTACTTTCAGGCATTCATTTTTACAAAGCAGTGGTTAGCACAAGCGCATATACTACCTGGAGATCTTTACTCTTTAAATACTATGGCTTATGTGTTTCTTTGTATCTAAAAGCTTCACATAATTCTAATTTTAATGCTGTATGTACTACATCTTAATAATGTGTACTACTGTTTGCTTAACCATTCTTTTCATTTTGAGCAATTTGGATTTAACAAATTTTTACCTTTAGGAAAAGTTTAAGCTTATCACTCTTTCTAAAAAGAATTTCATTGATCTTATGTGTACCTGAGCAGAAAATATGTAGATATGGGATACTTGAGTTTCAGAAATTTTTAAGTGATTTGCCTGAAATAATTCAGAATAGGGGATTATGACATATGGTGAGTTAGTCAAGGGTTCTGTTTATTTCAAACTGACCAAATATTGGTTTAGTACCCCATGTATATAAAATGGTAAACTGATATTTACATATTACTATTTGTAATTCTGTATTAAAAATTACTGATAAAACTTTTAAAATTTTATTTCAGTTTAAGAATTTTCCAAATATCCTAATTGTTAATATGAGAGATTTTTCTCATTTACTATGAATATGGTGTAGAATCACAGAAACAGAGATAGATATTGTTACATGTCTTGCCTAAGTATTTAGTAATTGTTTTTGCTTTTGGCCTTGAAGATGAACAAGTTTGCATTTCACTTACCATTTTTTGGTTTGATATCCCATAAGTCTGCTGTGCCTGGTGGCTGATCAACAACACAGAAGGTATAGGGAGACCCATAAGAATGATCACTAATGTCTCTTGCAGAGATAAGGATCGATGGAGAGTCAATGCATATGTATTCACTTTCAGCAAAAACAACTGGACAATAATCATTGACATCAGGAACTTCGATACATATGGTTCCTGTTGCTGTTTTCCCAGAGCCATCTGAAACAGCAGAGCATCATAGGTGTTGGGGTACATGGTGTGAGGCAAAAAATTCTTATATTCCATAATGATGCCACAACATAGAGGAATAGCATGAATAACTCCTGAGGTGCTGCATGATGGGTTCCTGCTTATTTCAATGACCCAAAGCCACTCTTGGCTTTGCTCACTACCTTCCAGCCACACTGGCTTCTTTTTAGTTCTTGGAACAAGTTTCTTCCTAACCCAGGACTCTTGTGCACACTATTCATCCTTCCCAAAATGTTTTTCATCTCAATTTCATTCAGCCAACTCCTACACATCCCAAGATGCAAAAGTAAATGTCATTCAGAGAAGCCTCACAGCTTTCTGTTCCTATCCTGTCCCCATGAACGAGACTCCCTGCCAGCCTATAGCCTTCCATTCGGATGCTTATTGAGCTCTGTGCTTGTAGGAAAATAACCACAGTTGAAATGAAATGATTATTTGTATATTTTTTCTTTCCGTTTTGCTATTTTTTTTTTAATTTAAATGCCATCCCTTGGATGCTATTTCTCTGTGAAACGGCACTTCTGAAAACAAACAGAAATCTATTAAATTTTTTCCTAACCCACTTGAAACAAATTTTGGCTTAATATTTTGGGCAGAGGACCAAGAAATAGGAATCTGGGCTTTTAGTTCACTTTTCCATCTGGATGGCTTATACCTGTGCAGATACTCTGCATAGGTACATAAAGAATAGCCCTTGTTTTTAGTTTGCTGTTAAACATTTTGGTAGTTTTTTCCTCCCTCTTTATTCACTTGATGACTAATTTTTATTCTAGTTTCTTTTTCTTTCTTTTTTTCTTTTTTCTTTCTTTCTTTCTTTCTTTCTTTCTTTCTTTCTTTCTTTCTTTTTCTTTTCTTTTCTTTTCTTTTTTTCTTTTCTTTTTTTTGCAAAGTGATAGGAGTTTATTAAGCAGAGACACGGAAAAAGCTCTCAGGAGTGAGAGGGGTCCCAAGAGCATTGCCCTTTATTCTAGTTTCTGAAGATATTCACATATGACCAGTATGCAAACATAGGCATTGATCAATAGGATTAGAATCCATTATAGGAAAAGGTTTTCTAGAATACTGATAATAAATAAGACTATAGTATTTTTATAACAGACCCAGCTGTTAAAGTGACACTCCCAGGATGAAGAACAGAATGTATGGACCATAATTACTTGGGTATTATCATGGTTTCTTTTTAAATCTTATACTGCCTCTTTATCTTTTTCTTTGGCTACTGTAAGGCCCAGTTATAAATAATATAAACCTATAGTATCTATCTTCTATTAGGTATACATCTGGTACACCTGTTTTTTTCTCTTCTTTCCTGGATCCTGACCTTTTGCGGTTTTTTTTTTTTTTTCCTGTAGTAGCTGGTTTCCTAGATACTGTTCAGAGAATGATTAACTATTGATAAATAACTTCCTGTTGCACTCACCAAGAAGAATCCTTAATGGATTTTCCCACATGAGAAGCAGCTCAGTTACAAGTTCAGTGCATCTGCACTTTGGGCTTTTAATTTGGATCTTATATCTTTAATTTGTTCTTTCTATCTTGTGCTTTATACTTTGGACAACATGTCCACTTAAACTGCACTTACATAGGCCTCTCATTGTAGCTCAGTGTTAGTGGTTGTAAAATAACTATACTCTTGGGTGGCTCAGTCCATTAAGCATCTGACTCTTGGTTTTGGCTCAGGTCATGATCTCAGAGTCCTGAGATGGAACCCCACCTGGGACTCCAAGCTCAGCGCGGAGACTGCTTGTCCCTCTCTGTTGGCTTGTCCCCCACCCCCAAGGGCTTACACATGTGCTTCCTCTCTCTCTCTCATAAATAAATAAAAAATGTTTTTAAAAAATCCTTAAACTAACCCTTGTCTTTGGGAGACACTGCTTTCCGATAGGTCATCTCCAAATGAACTTTGTGTATACCTCGCTAGCACTTCCTTTACATAAACATTTCTAACACTGAAAGTTGGATTAATCATCTCAAGAAATGAGGCCATAAGCAGAAACTGAGTTTTACTTATAGACATAACCTTTTATGCTTTCTGCTGTATATCACATAAAGTTCTTTTTTGGAAGTAGGTAAAATAAATTATGATTTAAATGTAAATTATGGTTATGAGTGTACTGAGTTCAGTTCTTAATCTACGGTATTTAGAACTCTATAAGTTTTTGCATACAGATACACTACATGATATATTTTGAGTCAATCTAATATCTATATTAAAATCATATTTATATTTAATGAAACATTAATTTTATTAAAATATTGAAAAGAAATTTTCTTACCATCTACAGCCAGGATCTCTGCTGTGTATATCCCATTGGTAATATATTTTGACTTCTTATCAAATTCCCTAGAAAATTTTATCTCACCAGTCCTTGAATCTACTTTTAGCCAGCTGCCTGCATCATGTCCTATGACATACCTGTTGTGAAATAAATAAGTTCATCATTTGCTCATATGAAAGTTTATAATTTTAAGTTACATGCAATGTATTAAACATAAATATGGTGCTTGTATGTAAAAAACCAAGTGATAATTGCCTTGATCTATAAAATGTATATATATCAATAAAATTTTAGTGTTGAACATAGTAAACACAGGTTCACAACAGTGTTTTAAAATTTCATAATTCTTACTCTTCTAGTTCTTACTCTAATTGTTAGTAAAATGTATGAATCTCTTTTAGGTTTACTTATTATAGCAATACCTACTGAGGGAATATCCTTTATTCATTTTCACATGTGATGTACTTTGTTTTTCCTAGATTTTAAGGCATATTAGTTTTAGGGTACTTCACTGGTAGACTGTTAGGGTTATGGTATTATATTAATATAATATAATATAATATAATATAATATAATATAATAAATAATACAATTGATTCAAAGTGCTTGACCTTAGTGGAAGAAGATCTAGCCTCTGTAGCACGCACAATTTCAATGTCCAAAGCACTTATCTGACACATCCTTTTCCTCTATCCCATACTGATAGACTTCATGATTTTTGTTGTCTGTCAATTTGTTAGCCTATTAAGTAATCAAAACTGTTGATATTAAAGTAATTTGCAAGTCAATACTGTTCACTCCAAAAATATTAGGAGGAGGAAGAGAGATAAGCAAAGGATGTAGAGAATGCTTACATATTTCACTAGAGTAATTTTCTAGAGTATATTGTAATTAAATGTAATTCATGTATAATCTGTCTACCTAGTGCCCCTAATGCCTACCTTTCTATTTCTCCAATTCTGACTTCCTTTATACTCAAATTTCTGGAACACCTGTGTTTTGGCTTCTTCTGTTATCTTTTTTCTTCCTCTTAAATTAAGCTGGTGGTTGAAATTAGCTCCAAAGTCATTAGATAACACAGGTGTTAAGGAAACAAGCAGTGATTCATCTTTTATGTCTCATAGTTTACAATACAGCTTAGTCAGCCTGGGGTCAGAGTGGTAACAAATGGCCACAAAAGATTAGAGAGACTCATAGAGTCTCTTAGGTAGCCCTTTGACCTTATTCTTTCTCCCTGGACACAATGACCTTTGTAACCAGTTAGAGACCATATTGCCTCTAAACTACTTTTAAAATCTTGGAAAAATGTCAGTGCTACAAAAATGTTTTAAAACAAGCAAATGAACAAGAGAAGCAAAGCAAAACTCAAAAAGCATTTCAACTCAAATAGTCTAGCAGATTCTATATGAGTTAACACTGGACCAAACTGCATTTTATCACTTTGACATGAGCATAGTATTTGTAGTACCTGACATTTGTGGCAGGATTTCCTGTGTCCAAGTCTATTGCCGTATATGTGCCAAGCACATAATTCAATAAGGAATTTCCTCTTATCCCTTCCCGTATACTGAAAATCATAGAATTTGGATGAAATGCGGGTCCTTCTTTCACATTAACAACCTGAATTCTCACAGGGGTTGAGTGCATTTGGAATCGAGAGGCAACTGAGTGGTGAAATTCAGCTTGGTTTTTAACTCCGATACCAAGATGAATATTAGGCATTTGTTCATAATCCAGCATCTGAAATGATAGAAAGTAAAAAACTCTAAAACAGCGAAAGGACTCTCTTTTGATAGACTAAGTAGCCATGATAGGAAATCAACACACTATAGTAAAGTCATGGAGCTATGTAATTCAGATTTTGAATTGATAAAACTTTTATTACTGCATCAGATACCTCGGACATGTTGTTCCCTTTATCTCGTGGCCTAATCAGGTATATAAGTCATTTAGGCCTGTGACTTAAGTTGGACTCCAATCCTGGAGTTTTAAACTTCTTATATAATAACCGTGAAGTCAAAAATGATCTCTTTCCAAATGAGAAAAATAAAAAATAAATTTAGAATGAAATAAAAAGGGGTTTACAACTGGTGAATGAATAAATAGGACTCAGGTTTTCTTTGTAGAATCCACATCTGAGAATCTCTTAAAATCAGCACAATAAAGGAGCCAATATGTGTGATGTAATTGAAGGTGTAATTTTATTAAAAAATGATGCAAACAACTTCTAAAGGAAAATTCATGATTATTATACGTAGTTAGAAACTATAATTTAGTTGTGTTGAGTCTAGTGGATTAAAAGATTTTTTTCACAGGCCTCATTCAAATAAGTAAATACGTCTCCTGGAGAAAAGTCACCTTTGAAATGGGTTCTTTGGATAAAAGGTGAATGAAATCTTTTGATCCAGAATGATTGATGTGGTGACTTGAAAGGTCACCACCAAAAATTCAGCACAGAGCTGACTGTGAACAGTGTACTAAAAAATGGATTTTCAATTGGAAGAGAGTTCCCGTTTGTACAACACATGAAAAAATAGTTGTGGAAAAAAGGAGTCCTGGACAAAGTCTGGTTAGAAGTGTTCTGGAAGCTAATGTAAGCACCACTTGGATCACATTTATCAACAACAGAAGTCAGGATAGCAGTGCCATCAGCAAGACCCTGGGGTAAATCTCTGCTTCCCAAGGAAATTCTGTGACACCATAAATATTTTCCCAGTCAATTTTTGTTAATTTCTTTGTAAGAGCTAATAAGATACAAGTATTCACAGGAATTCAATTGCATCCTTATTTAGGGCCAACTCAACATGATTTCCTTAGATTTCAGCTCAAATCCTTCAGGTTTGGGTTTTGGTTTTTTTATCTGTCCTCCTCCTGGTCCACACAATGCCTTGCACAGAGCTGACTTGAATGATGTACTCAAAAATAGATTTTCAATCAGAAGAAACCCCTCTCTTATAACTCAGTTTTTATTTTTTAGAACTCCATTGCTGTTTTTAAACAACTGAAAAATCTAAGATCTTCTCTTCTGGTACAGAGATCTCCTGGGGCTCTTTTGTGCATATGCTTCTTGTTTGTCAGAATAGTTCTCTACCTTTTTGAATGGAGTGTGGTGAAAAATATATTAATGTGTATATAACATCATGTGAATTATAGATGTTCATAGAATATAGTGACAGGAAATTGGGGGCTGATCTTCCTCCAATAGGGAAGAAAAAAAGCAGAGGAAAGGCGGAAAGCCTCTTACATCCTTTGCCAATGGGAACTTTTAGCAAGAGTTTTGCAATTGTGTACAGAGATCGGGATTGTGCAAAAAGCAGTAAAAACAAACAAACAAAAGGCAATAAAAACAACCATGAGTCCCTGTCTGGAGTTAGAATGGAGAGGCTAGAACACCTCAGTTTCTGCAGTTTAAGGCCTGACAAGAATAATCACACAGGATATGCAGATCTGTGCCAGAAAGGGTGGAGCTAGTGTTAGAGAGTCTACAAGAGGCTCAGGGTAAAGAAGACCCCTCTAGAAATAGATCTGGCTTTGTTTGTTTGTTTTTGCTTATTCTAGGTTAATAGGACCCTGCTAATTCTTAAGGGGATGCCAGTTCATTTTAAAATTAAGTATGAACAAGAGGAGGAGATAAGCAGTCTGTGTACAAAACAGGAAGTTTTCTATGCCAGGGGATTGAGGAAATGGTTAATTATCTACCATGGTGTGTACCTTCTGCTTTTCAGGAATTGACATTTTCTGGTGTAAATGTGTCTGGAAGAGACTAGCAGGACACATATGATTGGGAAGGGGCTTATAGAAGTAAACAGATGGAAGTGTCTCAAGACTCTAGTTCTTGCTTCAGACTTGTTTCACTAGCCCCAGATTCCATGGTGAAGCACAGAGGTGGCAGTTAATTATGCCTTTGGAATCAGAAAGCTCTGGTTGGGAGATCCCTGAGTGGTTCAGCGGTTTAGCGCCTGCCTTTGGCCCAGGGCGTGATCCTGGAATGCCCGGATCGAGTTCCCTGCATGGAGCCTGCTTCTCCCTCTGCCTGTGTCTCTGTCTGTCTGTCTCTCTCTCTCTGTGTTTCTCATGAATAAATAAATAAAACCTTTTAAAAAAAAAAGCTTTGATTGGATCTTTTCTTTGTTATTTGCCACCTGGGTGGACTTGAGACAGGTTAGTTTTCCTCTTTGATTTTGTTTCACTTTCTATAAAAAAGGAATCAGAATATTTTCTTCTCAGAGTTGTGATGATTAGATAATATGTGTAAAACCTCTATAATGCAATATAACTGATTAGCTGGTGTTTACTGACTGCTTAATAAATGTTAATTTGAATTATTATAAAAACAGAGTATCAATATTTCTTTGTTAGAATTCCAACTGGATAATATTTTGCTTTTTTTCTCAATGCTGAAACAAATGTGTGTACACATGCATGTGCACACACACACACATTTATATTGTTTGTTAGTATTTCCACACACATTTGTTGATAAATACCAAAAAAAGTTATTAAAGTTATTGTTGACAGTTTTTAAAATCGTCTTAAATATTGTCTCTTGTTACACTACAAATTTATTTAGAGCAAGGACCATGTCTCATTCACTTTCATATCCCTAACACCTAGCAGTTCTTAATACATTTGAGTTGAATTGAGTCATTTATAATATCCTTAGACTAAGAAAAGGGTTATGGAAAGCTTAGTCAAAGCCCATGACTGAGGGGATAGTTTCCACAAGGTTAAATAGCAGCTTGAGTGAAAATGGAGAGGATGCAGGAGGGCATTAGTGACCTCATTCCAAATGCCAAATTCTGGATATTACACATATGTTCTCTAAATACATAGTTCTTCTGGCTGTGTCCTGACATGCATACTAAGGTTTTAAATTTCATTTTAATTAGCTTTTCCATATTATTTTGATGTTTTTAAACATATTTTTCCTGATTGTTTAATAGACTTGAGAAGTTATCATCCAGGAAGAGAGATGCTTTGTCTATATAACATCTAACATACCTGGACCAATTTTTCATGAAATTGAATTTCCCACCCATAGTTTTTCTTTGTGATGAACTAAGTATATTAAAAAACCTCCACTTTTTAGCTCTTACAGAAGACACATCATGTAAGTTATAGTATAATTGCCTACATTATGAACATGTTTTCTTTTTAATTTTTATACTTTTTTAGAAATTATGCAATATGCAATCAAGCTCAACTCCATTTGGGTGAAAACCACACCATCCTCAAACTTTTGTGAGTTTCTACTATCTTCTGGACACTGGACCATGTGCTAGGAGTGGTCCAGTGTTAGATCAAGTTGTATATATGCAAAGTTATTACTATGTTATTTCAGTAGATTTGGAGGCAGACCAAAAACAAAGAACAGTTATATAAGATAACAAGTTAAGTCAATGATAACGATGGTAAGAATTATGCGACATGTCTAGATCTTGATTTTTTTAACTGAAATGCAAGGTTAAACAAATTATGATTCCTGAAACAAACTTGACTATTCAGAATTTGATAGGATGGCAGGTGACTTCTTGTCTCTCTCTTCCTTATCTATGTTAATTTGGCAATGGCTATTCTTGTTCCCTCATTTCCATTTTTATTGCTATTGCCTTAGATCAGATTCTTAGCACCTCAGGACTTGACTAATACAATAATTTTCTTAACTTTAATCTTTCCAGAGTTGAGCTAATAATTTGTTTTTTTAAAAAAATATGTTCCCTTGGTCTAGAAGTAGGGATTAGTAAAATTTTTTGGTTAAGAGCAAATAGTAGGACAGCCCAGGTGGCTCAGCAGTGTAGCGCTGCCTTCAGCCCAGGGCCTGATCCTGGAATCCCAGGATCCAGTCCCGTCAGGCTCCCAGCATGGAGCCTGCTTCTCCCTCTGCCTGTGTCTCTGCCTCTCTTCCTCTCTGTGTCTCTCATGAATAAATAAATAAAATCTAAAAAAAAAAAAAAAAAAAAAAAAAAATTAAAAAGAAAAAGAGCAAATAGTAAATGTTTTAGGTTTTGGAGGTCATACACAGTTTTTGTCTTCAACATTCAATTCAGCCACTGGAGGTTGGAAACAGCCATAGAAAATAATGAATGATGATGGCTGTGTTTTAATAAAATGTTATGTACAAAAAGGTGGCAGGTCATATTTGGCCTGTGGGCTATAGTTTGCTGACCTATGGCCTAAAGCAATATTTCTCAAACAGGAAGGCTCTGGTGTGTTCTTAGAGTCCTTGTGTTCTCTTCAGGAATTTTGAAATTTTGAATGGCAATCTTATAAAGTATACATAGATATTTTCCATAATTTTGGTGACTACTTCCTAAATTAATACAGTACATGATTTCAGTGCTGGTGGTTGGGTTTTGAGGTAAATAAGTAATACTTTAATTGCTCCAGACAATTGCAAAAAAAACGGAAAAAGGCTCTATATAGAAATGGTGTGTTTGCATTAGATGAGGGCCAAATGACTTCCTGATATATAGTAATTGGGATAAAGAAAAGTGGTAACAGAATGAAATAATTACAGCTCACACTGTGTACCAAATTGAATGTGTGCATTTGTCTCATAGTTTATATTTTCATAACTGTAAGTTTTGCCTATGTCGTTAGTAGTAATTTTGTTTGAGGAAAAAATTTCCCTTAAGACATT
The DNA here is from genome assembly GCF_048164855.1 of Canis lupus baileyi. Taxonomy (NCBI): domain Eukaryota; kingdom Metazoa; phylum Chordata; class Mammalia; order Carnivora; family Canidae; genus Canis; species Canis lupus. The sequence continues at coordinate 23,334,741 of NC_132843.1, read as the reverse complement.
ACTGTTAATTTGAGTCTTACTGTTCTGTAGTTTTAGTTGTTTCTAATTTGTATTTTTAGATTTTATTGGTGTCCATAATTTAAAATCATAAAGTAGTTTAAGAAAATTAGTTATAGGAAAAAGTCAAACCTTCTACTCCAGTATTCAAGGTTCTCAGTAGACCGACTCTAATTCAGCAACTTTGTTCTTATATCCCATTTTCTCCCTTCCATGAACACTCTGCTGCAGCCCCCAAAATTGCTCATGGTACCCAGAACATGCTTTATATTTACTCACCTCAGTGTCTTTGTTCATTTCAGTTTTGACATTAGCAGTCTCAGTTGTAAAGTCTTAACTTAAACTAAACTGTCTTCTCTGCATGAAACTTTTTCAGACAGATCCAGCTCAGAAAGATCTCACCTCTTAGTAATTATTTCATATATCACCCATTTGGCCATTAATTATGTTTAACATTATAACATCTATACAACTACTTCTTTGTTTTGAACTCATTATCGAATTCAGGAGTGCATGCCTTGTCTTCTCAACTAGATACTGAGCACCCTGAGAACAAAACACCCTCCTTACTTCTTATTGCTCTTGGTAATAAAGAGCATGTTGCTGAGCTGCAAGTCTCACACTGACATAGTGAGCTAATTTATGGCACTTGTCCACATAAATAGTATTCACAGTTCTAGTGTGGTTTTTTTGTAGGCAGATTCTGGCTGTAAGAGTATTTGAAAACTTTAGAAGTGTTGCAGATCCTATACGGTACCTTGATGACTTTCAAAATGCCCTCATTGGTTCGTGGGTCTGTTTGAATATCAAACCAATTCCCATCATTTCCGGAGAGAATTAAATATTTTGCCAACCAATTATCAGTGCCTTCTTCATCAAGATCAATTGCTTGTAATCGTATCAGTTCTGAGCTTAGACAGTTCTCTTCAATACTTGCTGAATACTGAAATGACAGATCAATTTTATAATCAATAAAGTTTCAAAAGGGGAAAGATATTAATTAATATATAACTGTCATTTAAGATACTAACAACAAACTTTCAATAATTTTTGCACCATTATTAAATAACATACATTCTAATCATAAATCTAAGAATAAAATGATTATAAGGTAATAAAACTGATTTTTTGTTCTGTGTGTGAAATCAAGGTCAAACAGGCACTTTGTTTCATTCTTCTTGCTTATTTTTTTTTTCATTTTTCTTAAGTTACTCCCTCTTTTACTCTGAAGGGTCAAATAGTAATATCTTAGGCTTTGTGATCCAGGGAGTTCATGCTACAACTAGTTACCTCTGCTGCTGTAGGATCAAAGCACCTGCAGACAACATATAGAGGAATGAGTAAAGTTGTGGTCCAATAAAACTTTTTTTTTTTTTTTTTTACCAAAATAGGTGGTGAGTCAGATTTGGCCTTGCTATTTTCAATTCTGTGCTTCTTTATGCCTAAATATGAAGATGGAAGTTGAAAATGTTTGGGACTCTTGTAGAATTAATTCAGTAAATTATTAGGCCTATAAAGATACATCAATAATGTTACATGATTCCCAGACTTAGATTAATAAAATCCCAGATTTCTATAAGTAGAGAGTATAGAGGAGATGGTTTGCTGCTTTGATGGTCTGTGTGAGTTGCACAGAATAGCGCCTCAAAGGCAAACATGCACTAGTAAGGTATATTATTATTTTTTTAATGAAATACAATTAAAATATAATTTTTAGTTTTACGTACAATGTAGAAATGTGATATTTATATGGAGTGTGAAATGATCACCAGAGTAGGCCTAGTTGCCATCTGTCACCATACAAAGTTAGTACAATATTATTGATTAATGAGATATATTATTAGTATACATAAGAAGTTCCAAGGTTTACACGGCAAAGCTGAGTCCATCCATACATATCAAATCAATTACTGACACTTAGAAAAAAAGGGTTATAGGGTAACAACTTACAGAAGTTTTCTCCAAGGTGGGAAAATTATCATTGACATCTAAAACCTTGATTCTACAGTCGCACTCAGAGGACAGTCCATCTATAGCTCCATCTCGATCTGAGCCCCTCACAAGGAGGTTATACATACTGTGTTGCTTAAGATAAAAAAAAAAACAAAAACTGTAAGACTTAGGTCTCATTTTTAATGAAATCCAACACATCCCAATGTTGTTTTTCCAATTTCCTTTTATAATTTTAAGTAATATTTTAATATAATTTTTTCTTTTTATAATTTTCATTGAAAAGTCATGGTTGGATTATTTTTTCTTCCCTCCTTTATTTTTGTCTTTTGAAAATTGTATTCTTTATTTATTATCATTCATTCATAGAAGGCTTTACCTCTCTGTCAAGGAAACTGGACATCGTGCGGACTTCTCCAGTATACCTGTTCAGGATGAACATTGGTGCACCTGCTGGCTCCTGAGAGATGATCTTATAGGCTATTTTAGAATTCAGATGATTGTCTTCATCTGCATCTGTGGCACTTAACTTTACAACCAATGTGTCTAGAAATGAAGATGGAGATGGAGAATGTTTGGGATTCTGTTAGAATCAGTTCAGCAAATCATCAGGCATAGGAAGAAAGACTGGTTGGCCTTCCCCTGAATTTTCTTTTGCTTCAGTTTCCATAAGAATATAGTATCATAACTTTCAGCTACACCACTGAGTGCAAAAATAATAGTGGTTTGCTTCTATAAAATCCTTTACAGTTTCTCAAGTACTTCCAGTCCTTAAGTGATTAAATGGTAAATTAGGGGCAAACTAATCACTGATGTATGAAAAGTTCCATGGCCTTAATCATAAAGCTGAAAAACAGAATTTATCAATTTGTTTTTGTGTAGTCGTGTGACATTATTTTAAAATGCTTAAGGAAGAAATAGTATAACTTAATTAAATTCAGTGTTAAGGTTATTTATTGAGCACCTATATTCTTTATTTTCATTTACCCAGAAAGTAGAGAATTACTATTTGTTGCCTTGGAGGATGGTAGTCCTTTACTGAATAGTCAAAAACATATACCTACTGAAAAGATTTGTCCACAGGAATAGGAAAAGTTCTTAATTATTCATAAGATCAAAGATGCTTATCCAGGCAGTCCTCAAGGACATCAGCCCAAAGGACAGATTTTCCAGAGCTGGATGATCCCTGATGTTTTTCTGCTTTCTAGCCAGGTTTCAAAGTGAAAAACCCTAACACAGAGAACCAGAGATGCTTTCAATAGAAAAAACCATTCTCATGGAGTTCATAGTTTATGAAAATACGCCCTGGCCCTGTGGTTGACTCTCCTCGCATGAGGGAGTGTGAACAAGACTGCTAATCAGCAACCAAGGGTACGTGGACTCGGGTGTGCATTTCAATGCGGGTTTTACCTTCTATCCATTCACCAGGTTGTGGAAGGATGTTAGTGAGGAAACAATGATGGGCTTTGGAAACCCTCTCTCTGTTTGGCTTCCTTTGAGCAAACTTTTATTTTACTTCTGTTATGTCCTCCCATTCTGTTATGTTTTATGTTATAAAAATTTTGTGTTTCTTCTTTTCAGCATCACTGTTTTTAGGGCCTCTGCAGAAGGAGCTCTCCAGACACCCCCTCTTGACTCCTGCCTTTTTACCTCCTCCTTTTCTGCTCCCACTTTTCTTGTCTCCTTTCTCTTTTCCCCTAGACTTCTCCATTTTTCTTTCTTTGACTCTTCATCGGTATCTTTAGTTTGCTTTCTATGTGCCTTCTGAAATTTCTTTCTTCTATTCTTTTTTCCAAATCTAATTTAGAGGTACACATGCAGACATAGACATGGAAGGAAAAGGAATATTGGAATATTGGGGAAAGAAAGAGGTGGAGGGCAAGGAAGGAGAGCAGAGGAAAAGACCAACACAGGAAAAGCATAGGGCGGAAGGATGTTCAGGAGAAGTGATAGAAAGAGGGAGAAAAGAATATTCGGCCTGGAGATGAAATTAAGCAAGATGGAAAAAATGAAAAAAAAAAAAAGAGAGAGAGAGAATGTAAGGTAGCTTGCTGTGTAGACTGTGAAGAGTCAGTGATTACCCTATAGGACTAACCTGATGGGTGCTGTTTGGGATGTACCCTCCATCACTCTCTAGTGTGCTTTAGCCCAGAATTTGAGGAATAGACCAGTACAGAGCCCTTTCCCATATCATGGTTTCTTCTTCAGTTTACTCATTAGTATTAAGTTAATCAAGAGCCAGTAAAAATCTTTAAGGAAGGCACTAAGCACCTACTAAATCACATCTATGAGAGTCCTCCACAAACAAGAGGATATTTAGTGTTTTAGACAGCATGTTTTTATCTAGGTCAGTTTTAAGTTAGAATTTGTGGGGTTTACTCAAAATACAAGTTTGACTTTTTCTCATCTTTAAATTCTACCTGTATGTCAATTTCCTACACCTTTTGACCAAGAAAAAATTGATGTGATACAATGCAGAGAAGGAGTGTCATCTACTTACTTGCATCACTGTTTTCTTCAATGCTGGCTGTGTACACATTTTGTGTAAAAACTGGAGGGTTATCATTTATGTCCATAACCTTGACTCGAAGCTCAAGAGGTCTTTCTAAATCTTCACCCCGTGAATTCAGAGCCCGGCAATAGATCTGTGGAGAGTTTTGGGAAAAAAACTGTCTTTTCCAATCGAAGATAATTAAGTAATATGCTTAGAAATATTTCAGGAAATATGCAAAGAAACAATTTACTTAGTGAATTCAGACTACATTACAATTTATTAATTTAAACATTATCAAGACATTTGATGGCATACCAATGCAACACACCAGACACTCTTGAACTATAAACTTATGTTTTCACACTTTTTTCGTCTCTTCAGTCCTTTTATTTCGTCTCAGCTTTGCTGTGTTTTAAAAAGGGAAGAAAAAATGCACAAATTAAAACACACTGATGTGACTTACCAAGAAAAGTGGAGTTATCTCTCTGTCCACCACTGAAGTGATATTAATTTCCCCAGTCCGAGGATTAATGGTGAATACTCCGTAAGGTGGTCGATCAATTCCTACCCCAGAAATGCGGTATGTAATCTTCTGGTTTGCTTCACAGTCTGATCGAATCTGTGAAGAAAATGGCTAGGTCTGTGATCTTACTGAAAGCAGTTCCTGAACTGCAGAGTGTAATAGAATGAGAAGGGATAGCTTTGTAGCCAGATGGGCTTTGGGTTGAAACCTGGCACCATGATTTAGGCCTGGAGTGACCTTGGAAAATTCACTTAACTTTGCCAAGTATCAGCTTATAATGGGATAATACCACCTACATCCTAGGTTTGTAGTGGGGATGGTATGAGGTAACATATATACACCCACCCCAAAGCCAGGCATAAGGCACATACATGCTTGATGCTAGATTTGTTACTATTAACAATACATTGTTTAATTCTCTGATTTTCTTTGCATATAAAGAATTTGACAGAAGAAATCACCATCTTTAGTATTTGTTAAAAGATTGTGTCATATTGATATGTACCTTGACTATACTTTAGTTGGAGATTTAATCAAAATTATAGATAATTTAAGAAAATCACAAGAGAAGCACAATATTTAGAGATATTGGCAATCATTTTTTTGAATTGAAACCTACCATATCATTCATTCACCTGCCAAATAGATTTTGTGGCAAATATTCTGCTATATAAGTTTTGTTTTAATAGTTTTTTTTAAAAGATTTTATTTTTTTATTCATGAGAGACAGAGAGAGAGAGAGAGATAGGCAGAGACAAAGGCAGAGGGAGAAGTAGGCTCCATGCAGGAAGCCCGACGTGGGACTCGGTCCTAGAATCCTAGGAACACTCCCTGAGCCGAAGGCAGACATTCAACTGTTGAGCCACCCAGGTGTCCCTGTTTTAATAGCTTTATACCTATTGCTCATAAATTTAAATAAAGATAGTTTACATTTTGAAATCTCACCTGTATACTAAAGATGAAAACATTCAATAAAATACTAAGATTTGTGACCCAAATATCCACAATTAAATAAAGACAACTGTAAATACAACTTGGATTAGCTTCACTGTAATCCAGAGATCTTATTTATATAGATGAAAATCCAAGAATTCTTCCAAATACATATAAAAAGAAAAGAAGAGGGATGCCTTTCTTTCCTAATTCTCCTTCCTTATTAATTGGAATACCATTATTTGGAATACTTTTTAAGTCTCTCCTAATTTCTGGACTTAGGAATCTAGTGGGAACTTTTGATACTCTCTTTTCTTTCTTGAAAAGAATAAGTACTATAAACCTTTGATTTGGGAGTGGGATAGTCGGAGATTATTACTACACATGTAAATTTCCTATAACATGTACATACGACAGATAAACAGAACACAAATGAGAAGATAAAGCCCAGTTGTGCTGGAGATCCAGGTCTCTCTACTAGGATCACTTCAGAGACTCTCTGCTCTGTGTCGGCTCTCCAAAGTTGTTATTCGAAACAGTGCCTCAGCAACATGAGCAGATGAGTACATGTCACCCATCTTCCTAAATTACTATTGAGTAGTAAAGGCTGCTAATCCCTGAAATGTCTGAGGCTTTCCTGCCCTGCAAAATCATTTGTTATTAGCACAGCGTGCTCCTGTTTATTTCATCACTTACTCTGGCAATTGGATTCCTCTTGGAGTTGTCCTCTCCTTCTCGGCAGGCAGCAGCAAACTTGATCCACTCCCGCTTTTGTCTTCTGACGGTCTGCCATTTTGTAGTGCCTTTTTCAATGTCTAGTTCTTTCACCTTATGCAAAAATAGTTCACATTTTGTACAGTGTTAGTATAGTTTTACTTAGGAAGGACATGCATTCAACATTGTGAAGTATACCCAGAAGAAGCAATAGTGTTGAATTTGAGGAACAAAGGGTGTTTACTAATTCATGACTCTAGATAGTTAGAGCTCTGTCACCTGCCTGCCTACTTCTTTTGGAATCATCTCACTTCTAACTATATGATTCCAGTGAAACAGATTTCATTAGCTATGTGTGGTGCTCACAATGTGTTACATTGGATAATATGTTATGATTTTTCTTTTTTCAATCTGTCCTCACCATGTGGAGGGCTTGCCTACCTCACCCTTCATTGACCTCTGACCAGGCTTTTTTGTCTCCAGATTCTAAAAGACTGTTAGTGTTCCACTGAGTATGACCTATGCAAAAGGAAAGTTGTTCTGGTGAGTATGCTCACCTAAAAGATGGAAGGGATTTTTCTTTTCTGTTGGTAAGGACACCACTCTAGCTAAGCACCCAAATATATTATTGTAGGATTAGGAGAATATTTTAACTAAATTGATGGTACTTACAATAATCCTGTGAACAACTCTGTGCCTTCTCAAAGTTGTCCATTTGTATCTCTGCTTGCTATATGTTTTTCTCTTTGTAGGTTTATGTTGCTATTGTTGGAAGATGTCCAGGAATTTTATAGTATTCAAGAGTGTAGAAACTTAGTACATGCATAAACATTTTTATACATGTATAAATATATGCATATATTTGTGTATAATGTACATTTCCTTCCATTTTGATACAACTTCCTGAAATGTACCATGTATTCCCTACTTTGTCAACAGAGATTAGAAAAGTAATTTTTTTCAATGATTTGAGATTATCATAATGAAAGTTTAACTACAGTAAAAAAATAAAATTCTCCCAGAGATTAAGGACAGTAGCTTTATTTCCTGAGTCCCACTCTAAATGGCACCAGATTCCCTGTTGTTCTACTTAGTTATGATAAATATTTTTTTACTTTTATATTTTTCCCTCATTGACTGATGATCAGTTACCTAATGGTGTAACTGTATAAAAATCCTCTTTCCATCTTAACGTGTTACTGTGCTTCTTTTGTTTTGTTTAATTTGGGAAATGTATGGATAAACTACTAATATAGTTTGAGAAAAGTAGCAGTTACTATGACATTGAACTGTCACAAACCATGCCTGAAAACATGGATATTTGGAAGTATGGGTTTTACCATTGCTATTTCAGTTTGGCAGAGATTCTTGCCTTTTATCTAGATGATTATGATTTCAAATATTCTGATATTTGTTATATGATGCATTGCAAAATTCTATTTTTCTTTCAATTTAAAATTGAGAAAATAGTTTTATTATACATTACCTCAACAATAAATTCGCTGTTTACTTCCAGCACCACCTGTTATAGAAGGTACAAAATTAGCAAAAATTTGCATAAATAAAGGAAACGATGTCATAAAACCATTGAGAATGTTCTTTTATTAATTCATTTCTTAAATATACATTTTGTTCATAATTTGGAACAAACATGGGTAATACAAAATAAATAATAGACTTTTTGCCCTCCAAAGGCTTTTAAACTTTTAGGAAAGAAAAAGTATAATTACAGCAAGGCGGATTAGGACACATGTTGCAACAGAGGCACCCATGGGCTCAGTGGAAAGATATAGCAGATAACTCAAGGGATCAAAGTGAATTTTGGTAAGGCCTTATAGGAGACTAGGGATAGAAAGGGTTCTGCAGGATGAAGCTACTTTGATAAGAGGAGTTGATGAAGAGAAAAATTTCAGCCAGAGTAAAACATGTACACAGATGTAAAGGAAGTTCCAGAAATGATAAATAATATTAGCTGGAAGGTAGGGGAAGTATGAAGGACACATGGGAAATAAGATTTGGGATGTCAATTTGGAGACAGATCATGAAGCACTTCTTATACCAGATTAAGGAGTTTTAGACTTCATTAAGTAAGAGACAAGGAGAGACAAAAGCAGTGTGTGTAAAATACAGCATTGATACAGAAGGTAGATTTCAAAGAAAAACACTGGAAGTTGAGATACTTGGGAATTAGCAATCGCTTAAGAAGGACAGAGTTAGAACATCAACATTGGTGCTGAGTGGCCCTAGAAAGAAGAGCGGAGAGAGACATTCCCAAAGGACTGACAGGACTTATGGACCATGTGTTGCCAGGGAAGGAGGGGTCAGATGGTGCTGGTGGAGGAAGCTTGGCTTTCAGGAACAACTGGAGTAGTAGTCATAGAAACAGAAAATTCAGCAGAAGTGTGTCCCTGTGGTGAGAGGATGATGGATGTTTGTCTTATTTATTTTTAATGTGATTCTAAAATTTGGGGTAGATATCAAAGCAAAAAAAAAAGTGGAACTTATCCAAACATGAGAGCTACTAAAAGTTAAAGGAATTGAGGTTATTACATGGAATGGTTCAAAGTCAATGAAATAGGGCAGGGAATGAGCTCTTATGGGAAATGCTTACATTTGTGCAGTGGACAGAAGGAAGAAATCTAAAAGCAGAGGGCTCAGAGAAAGTAAGGGAATAGAGGGACCGAGGGATCAAGGTTGTGGGCACACAGCACATTCGGTCAGTGTCAGAATGCTAAAAAGTGGAGATGATCATGGTGGTTGTGGTGGGCTGGTGAGGAAGGTGACTCAGAAAGGAGAGATTGTATAAGTAGGTGGAAAAGTAGCAAGAAAGGAGGCAGAATGAGTGGAGTGCAGTGATAAGAAGCTAGACAAAAGAGGGAATATTTAATGATTTATGTACATAGCAAGGTTGAGGTGAATGGGAACGGAGAAGGTCATGGGGCTCTCCTTTACATCTGTGTAAGTAGCATGGAGTCATTGCTAACGTTTGCTGGTGGCATAAGTCAAATCATAGGAGTCAAGGGATGAGTTATTGAGAAAGTGGAAATAGCAATCATAGATTACATGAAAGTAAGGAGTTAAAAGAAATGTGGGAGGGCAGCCCGGTGGCTCAGCGGTTTAGCGCTGCCTTCAGCCCAGGGCCTGATCCTGGAGACCCGGGATCGAGTCCCACATCAGGCTCTCTGCATGGAACCTGCTTCTCCCTCTACCTATGTCTCTGCCTCTCTCTGTCTCTCATAAATAAATAAAATCTTTAAAAAAAAAAGTAAAATAAAATAAATGTGGGAAATTAGATGCAGTTTGAGGAGTCAATTAGATCAAGACATATTTTTTATGTCAGGAAATCATGACCAAATATACAATTTTTAAAAAAATATTTTATTTATTTATTCATGAGAGACACAGAGTGAGGCACAGCCACAGGCAGAGAAAGAAGCAAGCTCCATGCAGGGAGCCGGATGTGGGACTCGATCCCGGGACTCTAGGATCACGCCCTGGGCTGAAGGCAGACACCCAACCGCTGAGCCACCCCAGGCATCCCCCAGATTTTCTGGGAGGATAAAGGGAGAGATAAAGGGGTGTGTGTGGGAAAAGTGATACGAGGAAAAGGAGAAAAGAAAGAGGAGCAGGAGGAAAAAATCAAGGAGCTGTTACAGTTGGGATTAAAAGAGAATAGGAATGACTGCGTCAAAGCTGAGTAAAAGAGCCTTGGTAATGAGGTAGACTATTTCTTCCTTTGAAACATAAGAATGAAGAGAGAAAATCATTTTGAGGTATAATTGGAGGAAAATTATAGCACCGTTTTGTGGAGTTGGAGTGAGCAAGAATGAGGAGGGGTGTAGGAAAGTGACAGGAAGTGTTTTGTGCCTTTTCTAATAGAACTTGGCAGCCTGGGAGCTGGAAGAGAAGGAATATGAGGGCTTCCTTAGTTGGGGATTGTTACCAAGGCAGACTGAAGATTCAGGGATGTGATAAGATACTATTGTGAACTCCAGTGAGTCAGGGAGCAGAGCTAAACCAGGGAGAGACTAGAAAGAGACTGGGACAGAGGGAGAGGGTGCAGAGCAGATCTGCAGGTGTGAAGGGGGGTATAGGAGGAGTGGGAATGTGATGGGGATTTGGAATATCACCTGAGTCCAGAAAGGGGAAAAATACAGATTAGAAATTTGGCAGTGGGGAATAGGGTTTCCTCTTTTTTTTTTTTTTTTTTTTTTAAGATTTTATTCATTCATGAGAGACAGAGACAGAGAGAGAGAGGCAGAGACACAGGCAGAGGAGAAGCAGGCTCCCTATAGGGAGCCTGATGCAGAACTTGATCCTAGGACCCTGGGATCACAAACTGAGCCGAAGGCAGGAGCTCAAACACTAAGCCACCCAAGCGCCCCAATAGTGTTTCCTCTTAATTCACTTTCTCCCTCACGTGCACTTTTAATTGGACATTAGCAAAATATCTAGACCTGGGAAAGAAGTTCAGTATTTAATAGGAGATCATTTTATTTGATTACAAAGGATGTTTTATTTAATAATAAATAACACTTTTTTGGGGGGTGAGGTTTTTTTTGTTGTTGTTGTTAGAAAATTAGATGGTTCAGGAAGGTATAAGTAAAAGTAAAAATCACACTAAATCCTACTACTTGGAGATTTATCACTGTTAGTGTTTGGAGAAATTCTTTCAGGCTTTTTTTTTTTTTTTAATTTTCTTCTTCTTCCCAAAACATATATACATGTACAAGTTGTAATTTTTTTTTCTTAACCAAAAAAGAGTTATAATGTGCCATTTGGTAATTTGGTTTTTGTGCTCAGTGATTATTTTGGTAAAGTTCCAGTGAATACATAGGGACATCCTACATTGTGAAGGTTGCCTTATGTATCACTCTAATAGGTATCTTCCATTCAAACCATTGGGATATTAGGATAACAGAGAACTGACTAGTTAATGCTGAGACTAAACTGTGATATGTGATTGTCAGGCACTGTCCCCCCAGTGGGAGGTGAACTGGAAGCACTGCCTTAATGGATGCCAGAAGGTTGATGAACTTGTCATCTGAGCCTACTGTTCCCCATCTTCAGCTTCCCACCAGTCTCTGTTTTCTGTTTCTCCTGCACTCTCTTCTCTCTTTCTCATGCATGGACTAACTATTTAATTCTGTTTTTCATTTCCTTCATCAGAATTTGGTAGATTTTCTCATGTACACCTTGTATATATTTTGTTAGATTTATACCTAAGCATAATTTTTTTGCTTATACTTAAGCATAATTAATTTGAGGGGGGGGGTTAAATGATATTGTGTTCTAAATTTCAAATCCCACTTGTTCATTGCTGGTATATTGAAAAGCATTTGATGTTTGTATATTAATCTTTATCCTGAAACCTTGTTATAATTTCTTATTATTTCCAGGACTTGTTTTGTCAATTCTTTTTGATTTTCTACATAGACAATCATGTCATTGTTTTTGTGTTGATTTTTAAAAGAAAGTTGGAAAAGCTTTCTTGCTTGCATAGAAGCTTGTTTATTTTTACTGATGAATTACACCTCCATTGAAAACTATTGTACAAACATGTTTATTGTGGAGTAGAATGTATAGCTTTTATATATGTTCCTTAGGAGTACCAAATCTTCTCATTAAGATTCTTTCCTAACTAGTTATCCCCACTTCTTTTTAAGATTGAAAAAGTTACCAAATACAAAATCCTTATTTCAGTCTCATATACATAAGGCAAAATATCTTAGGGGGCTATATCATGGATCTTTTGCAAGGGCCAAAAAAAACAATTTAATAGCTAGGACAGTCTTTTTGAAGCACATATTGGATTAAGTCACTCCCTTGCTTAAACCCTCAAGGCAACTTCCTGTGGCCCTTAGAATGGAATTTAGGCTACCTTCATAGCAAGAAGCTCTATCTGATTTGGTCTGCCCATCTTCTAACTCTATCCCTTATCTCTGTCCCTGAGCTATCTGTTCTTCCAGGACCCAAGTGCTCACTTGTCTCAGGCTATTGAGTCACTGCCAGGAAAACTCAAACTTCTGATTTTCAAAACACTGGCTCAGTCCCTTTCTCAGTGAGACATCCCTGACTTCCCAATCTCTAAGCTCAATCAGCATCCATGACCACCCTTTGTCAATGGTTGTCAAATCCATCATTTTTACATCTTCCTCAATAGGAGTCTTCCTAGCACTTTTCAGTGTCTGATGTTATTTTGAAAAGATATCTATTGTCTATACCTGTCCATTACTATATGTGTTCCAAGAAAATTGGGACTTTGGGGATCATGTTCTTACCCTCTCTCCCCTATCAGAATCCCCAGTGCCTAGACATACAGTAAATATTTGCTGTAGAAACCAATGGACAATCACTATAAAAATGATAAAGATATTAAGCCTTGCAAAAATAGAGTGTGGCATTATTCAAAAATGTAGAAGATGCAAAAGGAAAAATAGGCAGATACATAGATGTATTAAATAGTCCATGTAATTCTTTGAAAGAAATTGTTTTATGGTGGCTTTTGATATCTTTTTCTGTTGGTTCATGATATGCTTATGATCACTCATTATCTCTGCTCTTGGTTAAGCATTTAATTTGAAGCAGCCTTTGAATGAGTGGGCTGCCTTCCATGTTTACTCAGACATGCTTCCATCTTGTGGAGTTTTCTCTCTCCAAATTTAAATGACTTCTTAGACTTTCCACATAGCTTAAATGGTAATTTTATGATATTTCTTTTTAACTTTTTACCTTATCTGTAAAACATTAGTCTAATTATAAGTATGATAAACTCACATGAGAAAATAACCATTTGATTAGGAGCCATCAAAGGAATGACTAAAGTCATGTATCAGGCCTTTGTACCATAGGATTTTTAGTATCGATGTGATTAAATGATGGTTTTGTACAAATAGATGATAGATTAGAAAACCAGTTGGGTAGCAGTGAATCAAACTCCAGTCCTTGCAAATACATGGGCATTGCAGTAAAATAGCTAGTGGGGACTGCCTTCTGCAGGGCCATGGGATGGCTCTTTGGGATGATTAAAATCTTATTAGACTTGATCTTTGCTGAAAATTATTTAAGAAAAATGAAATATATAAACTTGGTTTGAAATCTAGAAGTTGGCTTTGTTTATAGTCTGTATTTACTTTGTAAATAGTTGGGTGAGATGTAGACCTTTCAGAAAAAGTGGGGATTTAAAAATAAGGAAGACAAAATAATATTTGTAATTTAGTGCTATTCTTCCCCTGCCTCTCATCCAACTGTTTGGTGTTCATTAAATTAGTTCTGCTACATAGACAGATTTTAGATGAAAATATAACATTAGTGAGGGTTAATGTGCTTCAAATTGTGCAGTTATGGAAAGTATACATGGAGATACGTGTTGCAAATTAAAGTCTTGTTCTGATCTACAAGTAGGACCAAATAGGTGTTTTATTTTTGCCAATTGACTATTTGGAAATTATTGAGAATAATTAATCTCCCAGAGGCATTTAGTGTCTAAAAATGTTTTAAAATGGGGTGATCCCTGGCTGGCTCAGCGGTTTGGCTCCTGCCGTTGGCCTAGGGCGTGATCCTGGAGTCCCGGGATCGAGTCCTGTGTCAGGCTCCTGGCATGGAGCCTGCTTCTCCTTCCTCCTGTGTCTCTGCCTCTCTCTTTCTCTCTATATATCTATCATGAATAAATAAATAAATAAATCTTTTTAAAAAATGTTCTAAAATGGGCATCCCAGGCAGCTCAGTGGTTTAGCACTGCCTTCAGCCCAGGGCCTGATCCTGGAGACCCAAGATTGAGTCCCATGTCGGGCTCCCTACATGGAGCTTGGTTCTCCCTCTGCCTGTGTCTCTGCCTCTCTCTCTCTCTCTCTCTCTGTGTGTGTGTGTCTCTCATGAATAAATAAATGAAATCTTAAAAAAAAGGTTAAGATTGACTTAAGGAAAAAAATATATATGGAAGCTGAGATCTAGTAAATGATTCATTTAAAACTATCTGTGGACTTGTACCCTCTGAAATGATCATGTATCTCAGGGATATCTCTGCCCCAAATGAAAATTATTGTTATAGCAGCAAGTAAGGTGGTATTAAGGTTTTTCAGTCTGTATGTATCTCTAAGTCAAATAATTTCTGTCTCAGAGTGAATATGTAGCCCTGAATTATAGTTAACTTCATAAAAAGCAATGTGGTTTAGACATTGATAATAATGATTAGCAATGCATCCTTCTAAATGCAGAAGAACTGGGTATGGGTCTTAATTTTGTTTACCAGCTGTGTGATCTTGGATAAATTTCCTAGCTTCTCTCTGACTCAGGTTCTCATCTAAAAAGAATAAAATTTGTGAAAGTAATAGGCACCCTATATGCTCAGTACATTTATACAAAGGAAGAACAGTGAAAGAAGAGTTTCCTTCTGTGCTTTAAAGGATATGTTCAGAGCATACCCTGTCATCTAAAAGTACTAGTCATTCATTTTTAAAGACTTAGCTACATCAACCTGATTAGTTCTCAGTTTAAGTGATAAAGGGAGTGTTCTGAATTTATTTAATTTGCTCTTGTCCTCTCTACAGAACCCAACTCAATTGAGTAGCAATAATCTATGGTTGCCCTGTGAATTTGTGAGTATAAGTATAAATGTCCGTTTTTTGTTTTGTTTTTGTTTTTTGTTTTTTTGTTTAAGGAAGTTGTAATATTAGATCCTAGGGCCCTTCCTAGGATAACTTATATTGTGCCTGATGGGGATGGTGCACTTCTGATATTTCTGTTTTCTGCTCAGCTGGCTCTACTGATGATGGTCCCAATAGCCATGCTCTCCAAATTCCATCCCTTTATGTGCAGGTGTTACTGAATCAACTCTGTAGGTTCTGTTCTCAAGCTGTACAAAATCAGGAGGCTCCTCACTTTCCAAGAAATACCTGTGAATGGGTGTTTTGGAAGAAACATGGAATGACATCTTTCTAAATTGCACATAGTACCATAACTACCTAAACCTCAATTACACTGTGCAGAGTAGTTATGGGTTCCTGGATAATTGAAGAAATTCCTTGCCTATAAAAGTCACCTTTTGGGAGCCTATGTAGGTCATGCATTATTCTAAGGTATAGTTTTGCCTGAAAGGCTGGCTAAAAGACATCACACAAAATGGAGAGGATAGAACCAGTTGCATGATAATGGAGTAGAGAAGTTAAGGGCACATGCAGTCGAAGGAACAGAAATAACCCAGAGAGATGTCTGGTATCCTGAGTGTGCTGTGCTCTCTGTGGGCTAGTCTGATGAGAGGGTTTCCCATCTTCTTTTTTTCCTTTGGATGTCTTTACAATAAATTGCGTTAACTGAAGTAACATGAATTGGACTTTTTCTGGCAGTATAAAATGCCTCTGAAGCTAAAACGTATACGCCTGTGCTACTTACTCTCCAAGTATGTGTTTAAGACTGAGATGGAGTATCTGCCCAAAAGGGGCTCCCACATTCAAAGGAGGAAAGCAAATAAATGTAAAAAGATATTGGACTAAATGTGTGGGAAATATCAGAAAGGGAGACAGAACGTAAAGACTGCTAATTCTGGGAAACGAACTAGGGGTGGTAGAAGGGGAGGAGGGCGGGGGGTGGGAGTGAATGGGTGACAGGCACTGGGGGTTATTTTGTATGTTAGTAAATTGAACACCAATAAAAAATTTAAAAAAAAAGATATTGGACTATTATAGACATCATAAAAGAAGCATGGGTTGGATGTAGCATTGGCCCAGTTAAGGGAAAGAATCAATTCTGAAACTGGATAAAATTTTGGACATGTAGTTCAATTTATAACTGTGCCACTTATGGTACATTTATACCCTTCTTTATTTGTAAAACAAGGATACTTCTATTTATCTCTTAGGATTCCTGTTATGTGTGTGAAATGATTTCGTTAACTATAAAATGCTTTGTTAGTGTGAGACAGTACGATGAGAATGCAGTGACAGACTAAATCCCCAAGATCCAACTCCCATGGTTGTCTCAATTTTAAACCCACAAGCTTACTCTGAAGTTCACTAGCCACATTAAAGTGACCTATTAACATATAGGTGGAAAATATGGTGAAGTGACTTGGTGAGAAAGATAAATTAGAAATGATATCCATTCATTATTCTTTGATAAAATATTATGTGACAGGTACTGTTCTTTGTGTTGGAGTTCCAACCTGTAATGATGTACCCAGTCTGGGGAGAATAATAGGATATACAATATTCGATAGCCATCTAACTTTTGGTGAATTGTTGAAGTTTTTCTGGGCCTATTTTTCTTTGTCAGTGCTTTCTCCCAGAGAGAATATGATGATTTTGCAAAGATATTGGAAGCACATTATGCGTGCTTACTGCAAATTAGTCTACACATTGTTCTTTCACATACTGAGTGATTTAGGTCATTGCTACTGAACAAGGCTATTTTTCATTTTTGTGCCTTACCTTTACCTTTTTTTATTTTTATTTATTTTATTAAAAAATTTTTTTTAATTTTTATTTATTTATGACAGTCACACACAGAGAGAGAGAGAGAGGCAGAGACATAGGCAGAGGGAGAAGCAGGCTCCATGCACCGGGAGCCCAACGTGGGATTCGATTCCGGGTCTCCAGGATCGCGCCCTGGGTCAAAGGCAGGCGCCAAACCGCTGCGCCACCCAGGGATCCCCCTTTACCTTTTTCTAAAAAAATATTTTATTTATTTATTCATGAAAGACAGAGAGAGAGATAGAGAGAGAGAGAGAGAGAGAGAGGCAGAGACACAGGCAAAAGGAGAAGCAGTCTCCCTGCAGGAAGCCTGATGCAGCACTGGATCCCAGGACCCCGGGATCATACCCTGAGCCAAAGGCAGATGCTCAACCACTGAGCCACCCAGGCGTCCCTGAAGTCAGTTTCTGAATCCATTTACACATCTAGGACTAACTTATTAATAAGCAGTTCTCTCCTGAATAATACTTATAAAAATAATTGAGTAAAGCAATTGGTATCCTCATAGGGGTATGTTAGAGATGCCAAGTTCAAGCCTAATTATACTACTTTTGTTTATAATTGAAGGTATATCAAGTAGTGGCATTTTAGTTTGCAAGCCATGTAATTTTCCATGTAGAAAGGAAAGGCAAAGAGTTCTCATGCGGTAATATCTGAAGGTTTCACTCCAGTCACTCTTCCCACAAACCCTCTCATCAGAGGTGCTCCTTGTGGGTGAAATATTCCAATAGCGCTGCCACTTGGGAAAAGAAAGGAAATGTCCCAGCAGCTCAAACAACAGTTTCATTGCTTTGTAAGGAATCCCTGCCTGGATAGTTAGGGACTAACAAGGAGTCAGAGGCTATGTACTCAGGATTGTGATGTTTTCTTAAAAAGAGAAATATCTTTGAAAAAAGGAAAATATCATAGAGTCTCAAGAGCCATGAAATATTTTTTAGAGCAAGATTTTTATCTTACAAATCTACAGGTAGATATTCTTGAGAATACCGTATTAAAATTATTGGTCATGTTATGATAATATATATTATTATATTATTTATATTATATATTAAATTATATATTATTTTAAATCCAACATAAAGTCTGCAGGAATCAGAAAGCAAAAATCTAAATTTACACTCTCAGGTTAAAATATGTATTATAATTTCTTAGCTGCTTATATCAACAACAGCAAAAATAATAGAGGTGAGATTTATTTCCATGTAACTTTTGGTGTTAGGTATTGAAAGAGGGAGGAAAGCCAGTAAGTGTGAAAGGATATTGGAATATAATAGACAATATAAAGGAAGCATAGAAAGGATACAGCATTGGCCCAATTGGGACATCCATGTATCTGTAACAAGCAGTACTAAAACCAGTCATATAATGTTATCTAGGGTATTCTGTTTAGCACAAGTCAAAAACAAAATCAGATAAATATTTTTATTGTTGTTATTAATGGTGTTCCCATAAGTCTATACTCCTAGAGATTTGTCTGAAAATAAAATAAAACACAAATTTCTGTTCTACATGGCAAAATCACATTGTTTTGTGTGAGAACTAAATTGATAAGTGGCTTGGTTAGTTCTAAATATGTTTTTAAATTTTGAAACCCGTTTTCAACTTACAGTGAGATAATGTTCATATGCTTGGCCATCTACCTTCTTTACTTTCCAAGAAGGAGAAGACTTAGTTGGAATGTATACATTTCATATGTATACATGATCATGAATGATCACCATATGTGCAAAAATTCTTATCCGATAAAAGCTACGTGGCTGTTTTTTTAGTGATAACAACTTGATAAAATACATGTCTCTCACAGCTAATAACTAGTTTGTCTTGATTCCTTACTAATAAGACTTATATGATCCACAGCATGACCTAAATCTTTAGATTCTTCAACTAAAGTTATGAAAATAATTCTTGGGAGCCAGATATGAACTTCTACTGCATGACTCTTTGGTAGAGGTAATTAAAGAATCTCAGAGTTTCTGCATTGGCAGAAGCTTAGTGACGTCATGTCTAACAGTGTGTCCTTACATGGAGCACAAATGCAGCCCTGAAAGATTGGGTGCCTTGGCCAAAGTTACCCAGTTCCTTTGAGGGGAAGCTGTGACTCACCCCTGAAGCTTCTGAATCCTAGTCCAGTTTGACTGTATCTGACCACCCCAACCCATTTCAGAGTAGAACATGATGAACATTAGGAAGATGCCAAAGGGCTCATGTGATAAAATGAGACACCCTCTTGTAGCTTTGAGTTTTGGGTACCATTTATAGATCACGTCACAATCTTGTTTAAAGTACTCTCTGTGGTTGAGATATAGATGACACAAAGTACCATCTCTGAGAAGCTGCCACACCCTCATTAGTATAAGCTGCAATGATGCCCAGATAGCCTTTGATTTAGTTAATGTAAAAAGGGCAGAGTTCAAGTTCAAGTAATGAAAGACAAGTAGGTGTGCTTGTTTTCCACAACATCCATAATATTATATTGATTTTCCTTAACTTATTCCAATCTTGGTATATGCCAGCAATTTCTACTTCCTAATTACAAAAGTTACTAATTGATATATTAAAAGATCTATTAGAAATCTTTTAGGAAAGACCTTAAATTACTCACAACTACCAAGAAATTTAAAACACAGATACTTTAGTTATCAGTGGGGAGTAGGGAGAAATTAAGCATCAAAAACATGAAAATTAATAAGGATAATAAATGTATACTACCAAAAGAGGATGCTGAGAATCTGAAATATAATACTTTCTCAAGATCAAGGAGAAGAAACATTAACTCTTCAATTAAGTAATATTGTCATAAAACATGCCTGTACAGAGAGTAGGAGGCAAAATTTTGTGCTCAGAAGTAGCCTTTAAAATCTGGATGCAGGCAATCAGTTTCCTTACAAAAACAAAAGATTTATAAGCACAAGCAGGGGAGAAGGGGGAGAGGGAGAGGGAGAAGGAGAAGCAGATGCCCCCTGAGCAGGGAGCCCATTGTGGGGCTTGATCCCAGGACTCTGAGATCATGACCTAAGCCGACGGCAGACGCTTAACTGACTGAGCCACTCAGAAGCCTCCCAAATGGTCTTGTTTAATAATCTGTCTCCCAAACTCAGAGAATGGAATGTTCCTCCACTGTTCCCTTCCAAGGTTGGGCTGTGTGCCCTTTGGCAGCGTTAGACTCCTGCACTGCTTTTGAAGCTCATGGAAACTGTGAAGTCCAGAAGAATGGCACCTGCTGGGCCAACTGGATGGCAATGTGCTCCCTTATCTCCCTACCCTTGGCTGCCCTCTGCCTTTTAGAATTGATGCTCAGATGAGTCCCAGAGAATAACACTTACAAATCATTTTCTAAGCAAATGTCATGACATCACTATGGACATTCCTTGGAGACTGAGGTGAGGCCAACAATAGAGTATTAGCCTTTGTTTGCTTTGAAAAAAATATATGTACAATTTCCTAATGATCTCCTTCTCTTATCTATCCCTTTCATTTCTCTTAACTGTTTTGGCTGAATTGTTCTGTCATTTAACCATCAACAGATTTATGTCTAATGTAATCTAACCCAATTTAATGGATTTTCCCCCCAAGATTGATTGATTGATTGATTGATTGATTTATTGGGGCAGGGAGAGTATGAGTGGGGGTGGGGAGGGGAACGAGGAAAAAGAGAGAATCATAGGCAGACTCCCTGCTGAGTGCAGAACCACACAGAGTTTGATCCCAAGATCTTGAGATCATGACCTGAGCTGAAATCAAGAGTCAGATGCTCAACGGAATGAGCCACCCAGGTGCCCCTTAATTGATTTTTTAAAACAGATTTTTCTAATTGAGAATTAGTGAATTGACCAACCTGATCTTTGTTCCTCTAGGGATCTGGCATTAGGAGCTGCCTTAGCTTTTTCAAGAATAGGGCACTCATTGTGGATGATACCTATCTGGAAAGCACTTCAGCACCCATGGGTTGGAGGAAAGTAGTATAATATCCAGAATGCCATGTTTATTTTAAAGAACTATATCATCTAAATGATTCCTTCCTGGACTGTAGAAATGCCCTAATAATCCCAGAAAGGGTCTGTCTTGATGGCTTGGTTTTCTTCATTTTCTTTAGCCATTTCTGACAGGAAAAATTTTCTCACATGGCTGAAATATTTCAGTTATTCACAATGTAATTTTGACATAGCCACCATTCTTTCACCTTAAAACAAACTCACAGGAACATAACATAACTGTTTAAAATAAATGAGCTTGACCAACTTTACTTCCCTAAATATGTGGAATCCATTTATACTGGGAATTTTGACAGTAATCTGTTTGGTTTAAGTATAAATAAAAGAAAATAGAAAAATAATTTTGTTTCTGATTAGAAATTTTAGAATTGTCCAGACATTTAATCTGAATTAGATTGTGCCTATGATGCCACTGAAGTATAATTCACTCAGATCCTCGCTCTGCTTTTCTATGGCATTAGGTCCCTCAAGCATGGAGAGTCCTTTCAAGTCACCAGCAGCTGAACTCACAGGAAAGGTTTAAAAAGGAATAAATCCCATGTAGAAAACCTGACAACCAACAGAATAGATAGGCCTTAAGGCTGCATTTCCTTGCCAGGCCTTTAAATTCTACTTACCGTTAAAATGATCAAAAGGCAAATGTTCCTGAAAAGGAGCCAATCCATTCCTTCGAGTCTCTCTTGCACACGAACCCCAGTGAGATGTGATTTTAGTCCTAGTCCTCCAGGTTCTGAATTCAGCTCTGCAGCAAGATGTGCTTCAAGATGCCCTTTTAGGAGGGCAT
This sequence comes from Canis lupus baileyi, assembly GCF_048164855.1. Taxonomy (NCBI): domain Eukaryota; kingdom Metazoa; phylum Chordata; class Mammalia; order Carnivora; family Canidae; genus Canis; species Canis lupus. The sequence continues at coordinate 23,312,888 of NC_132843.1, read as the reverse complement.
GGGTGATAACTCTGGTGCTTTCTGAGCAGAGGAATGAAGATGTTCTATAATGACTCTGTTTCCCCACCCCAAACTCTTGGGCTGGTCTGGAAGGCTGGCATTGTTTGAGCTCTGGGTAAGAACACAGACACACCTTGATTCTTATTGCAATGAAACCCTTTGTTGGACACCAAAGAAAAATCTTACAGAGTGAGGACAAGATTTACAGGGAAGATACCCAATGAATAATAAATTACTCACAACATGAAAAATAATTAAAATGTTAGGGCCTATCATCATGCTGAATAAAATTAGTAGGCTTCTTCTTCTGCCAACATCATAAAAGCAAAATTATATATACTGACAACACACATACACATGTCCACTACAGAACCAACTTCAAGGACTCACACTTTGAGCAGAGGATTTGGTGCAAAGGTATCAGGCCCAAAAGATGGTGTAGGGAGAAAGATAGAATAATGAGACTCTCATCTCTTAATTCCTGCTTCCCTCCTTAAGAAGTACTATGGTCAAACTGCATTACTCAACCCTAAAGATGTTCTGAAAAAATAAGGCTAGAATAAAGAGACTCTAATTTCACTAGGATGTTTGTTCCCACATTTTAGCACCTTCTTTCCTCAATATACAGTTGAACCTGTTAGATACGGTATAACACTAATGTCTTAAAGAAACTACGATAGAGTTTCCTCATTCTTCATAGCATTTCCCCTGATTTAAAAAAAGCACATAACATGGGTAAGGAACACGTCTAAACCCTGATAAATATTGATTAAGAAAAAACTGGAATTATAAGCCTGAGAATTTAAGAGGAAAAGACCAGAGCAACAGGGATGTCTCTGAAAATCATTACTTGTTTTCATTTCTCTCTTACCCTTTGTTAGTGTGGATTTGGAGTAGGTATAGTTTCCCGTGAAAAAATTGCAGGTTGGCAAGCATCATCAACAAACATAAAAAGAAAATGTAGTTGAATGTCCTCTAACTGCTGATACAAGTTTGTTGGAGAATTTGATAGAGTTCTCTACTGCTAATACATATTGATTGGAGATTGCATCTTGTCTTTACTACCTCACTGCTATAATTCAGAAACAAGACGGGCTCTATTGCTGTTAATGGAAAGTATTCTAAATAACACTTAGTTTTTGAGAATCTTAGTTTGACATTTTGAGGAGCATAGGAGAGAGCATTAGAGGGGTGGCATAGTATCCTAAAATGAAAATGAATGAATTATATGTTGAAAATATTTATAAGAAAGAGCAGGAAATTATAGTTAAGCAATGGAAAAAGTGAATTGTTACAAAAAGGCAGTATTTGGATACACCTGCCCAAGCCAAATCTAATATTTGAGGATATCTGGCTCATTCAAAAATATATAGGCTGACCTGATTAAGTATGTGTATCAGGTTTAAAGTATATCAGATTGTCCTCCGGATATTAATTTACTATTTCATTGTATGTTAGATACGTCTTTAAGCCAAGAGTTATGGAAAACTATGCTTGGGTAAATAAGCTGTAAAAAATTATTTTGTCACTGTTTTACACACAACAGAGCTTTCATCTTTTGTTTTCATGAATTGTTCAGAGGGTTTGAAATGGGACAATTATATCTACCTTGGAAAAATTTTCTTTTATATTTTCTTCTATCCTAATAGAACAGCATTAAATTAAATACTTTTACTCTCAAAATATATCCTCTATCAATAGTGCTAGTGAGCTTTGGGCTTTGGAGACACATTGGTATTTTCCCCGTGTTTCTCTATATGTCAGAAGTATAAAGGACACCGTTGCTTGAAATGATTTCCAAGGGATAAGTTGGTGTGAAGTGGTTCTTTCCAATACAAGCTACCAAAGACTTTTTTTATTGTGAATAACTGTGTTGTGGCTTTGCTTTTATTTTTGTACAAAACATTTGAATTATTTTGGAATAAAGAAGGAAGGACAATGAGAATTTGCACTATATCAGTGAGGAATAGTCTTTGGCTAACTGTGTACATTTTTAGCCCTAGAAATGCACCACAAACAGCTAAGAAGATGGTTTGTGACTTGTGGAAATTCAGTGTGCCATGCTGCTTCAGATTTGAAGTATAGAAACACGAGAGGAGAATGTAAAGTGTCTCAAATATTTAAAGAATATATAGCTGACATCCTCTTTCTGTGTGCCACCCCATTTACCATGGCCCATGTACATAAATTTTTTTGGTGTCTATATCCAAAGGAGGAGTGATAGAAGAGGATCTATAGCTTCAGTGCTTTCAGTACGATGCTCTGGGCCATCAAGCAGAAATGAATCTGGGAGACCTTTTATTGCAATGGGAGTCACTAGAGAATAGTAGAGAATGAGAAAGCCAGTAAGGATTTGTTAGCAGACTTATGGTTATAAACAATAGGTCAGTCAGAGCTTAAGAAGGAACTAAAAGTTCAAGAAGTCAGTGGCTGTCATGATGATTTTATTTTCACCACTACTTCCAAACAGGCTTTGAGTCAACGTAATAGTGCATTACAATAATATGCATCATAGGGCAAGTTGACTGTTGTTTGGCTAACTAAAGAAATTCATTTTTGTTTTATTTCAGTTAATATTGAATTAGAATAATTTAATGAATAGCAAGTCAGGTAAACAAAAACTTTTATTTTTCAGAAGAAATCAACTAATCATGATAAAACAAAAAGTGGAAACCTGTGCAAATACCTCCATCAAACAGAGCCAGGAAAGAGTATAATTTTCCTCTTGTGAAAAACAGTGACAGATCTAGATCTGTTTCACTAATTCTCTTAGACAAATTAAATTATTCTAATTCAATATTAACTGAAATAAAACAAAAATGAATTTCTTTAGTTAGCTAAACAACAGTCAACTTGCCCTATGATGCATATTATTGTAATGCACTATTACGTTCATTGTTTCAAAGAAAACAAAAGGAAAGGAAATAAAAGAAAAAGAAACAAAAGAAATGGCAAACAATAGAAATAGCTTGTAGATTTTTTAGTTAATTCCTCCAGATTTCCCCATTTGTAACTCCTGTACTCAGTGATTAAGAATTGAATCTGGTGACTATGATTATACAAAGATTTAAAATATTTTATAGTGAAATAAGTCAATTGGAGAAGGACAAACATTATATGGTCTCATTCATTTGGGGAATATAAATAATAGTGAAAGGGAATAGAGGGGAAAGGAGAAGAAACAGGTAGGAAATATCAGAAAGGGAGACAGAACATAAAGACTCCTAACTCTGGGAAATGAACTAGGGGTGGTGGAAGGGGAGGAGGGCGGGGGGTGGGGGTGACTGGTTGGCGGGCACTGAGGGGGGCACTTGACGGGATGAACACTGGGTGTTATTCTGTATGTTGGCAAATTGAACACCAATAAAAATAAATTTATTATTTAAAAAATATTTTATAGTAACTGAGGAATGGACACTTGATGCCCCAACACCTCATTTGTATTTACTCTCCTTTGGAGAGTTGTGGAGGCTATCTCAAAGTAGAATCATGAAAGGATTTCAGTTAGTGACTAGTGACTAGTTTTCTGGGCAAAACTTAGGTCATGATTTTGAGCTTAGATTGATAAAGAACAGCTACTTTTGTTTCTCTTGCGGGGTACTAGCCATCATAAAATCAGAGTACAAAAATATTAATGTTTAAAAATACCCTAGAATGATCTAATGCAACCTCTTCACTCTTCATTCTCCCCAATGCCTGTTATAGGTATAGCCTTGAGTCTGTAGAGTTTATTAGTGCCAAAGTAGAACAAGAATTCTACTCGACTATAGTCAATTTATATAAATACCATGCCACTATTCAGTGTTGGCTGGATATGTGAAAGCCAACTAAAAAAGGGTTGATGGCTGAATGCTATTACCTTTTACAAAAACTCTTTACATAGTTTAGAGGTTACCAGACTATTAAGTTTAATAGCTGGCTCTGCAAGCAGAATTCTAAGAGTAAATTTGTTTTATTATTAATGTTTGATATCAAACCAGTAGCATTTTATTTGCTCAGATGAAAGTGTATGTAGAATTTCAGAGATGCTCTTCATAGTTAAGTATTGTTCTGTGCTTCAGTAATATTGTCTCATACTGGGACATTTTAAAGTAGTGAGACATTTTCATTCCATACATCATGTCCACCTAAAAGTTAGTTATTTTAACACTTACATTTTTTAAAAGTAAGCCCTCAAAGATAGGTAATTAAATCCATGCCAGTACAGATTCTTTTTGAAAAAAAGAAACATAATCTATTTAGGCCAAATTGTGTGAACATGATGTTAAGGCAGCGTTTGCCATAAGTTTATCAGTGTAGGATTACTGGTGGATAATATTAAGTATCCATGGGCAATTCTATTTCTTGTTAGCAGGTGTTAGAGGAAAGGAAATTTAAAACATATTTATGGTCCTAAACTATGTTTATCAAATGCAGTAGGCAAGTAGGTTCTAGAGTTGACCCCAAGCAAAAGAGTTTTCATTAGCATGGGCCTGGGTAGATAAACAAAATGTAAACAACACTTGTCTTAGTTTTGACCTCAAGCTGTGCTGTGAATACACCTCTGACTGTCCACCCTGAGTTAATGGCACTGGAGATAAACAACCTATCTCCTTGTTAAAGCCAATTTATGTATGGCAACCATGGTGCCTGCAAACCAGGTTATTTAGTGGGTGTTGGAAATCATAGAGATTAAATGTCAGTTTCCTAAAGAGTTATATTAATACCATAAGGATGATGTTAGTTTATACCCTAAAATCATACTTACACCCTGACAGAGGTGCCTTGTTAATTCTCTCTGTGATGTCATGTCCTTGGTGTGGGATGTCTTCTAAGTAAGTGCAGAAAGAATAGTGTGGCTTCTCACTGTGTATTAATTAAAGTGCACACTTACATACTTATTACATATTTGCTGCATACTTATCCCACAAAAATTTCATCATGGTCTGCTCCCTGACTCTGGATCATGATGACAATGACAGCACTTCTGCACTATGAAAATTACATAAATATCATGCTGGCTACCTCAGTGACACTGGCAGTGCCCCCTCTTTGGCAAAGTTGTATTGTGTATATTGTTTAGCCTTTATGCTGTTAGTTATGCATCTGGCAGACTCTGAAGTGGGATGTGGGCTTAGGCTGTTTAGGAAGAAATTCAGGAGGAGGAAGGTCACAAGCTAAGCAGTGCTTTTTGAAATGTATTTCTTGGGCCACATGGGCCAAAAATCATATGGTCCAATATGTAGGAAATGCAGATTTATTGGCCTCAGACTTACTGAATCAGAATGTCTGGAGATGGGACCAAAATTATTTTTTCTTAACATGCTCTTCATGTAATTCTGGGGGTTCAGGCTGAAGTTTTAAGAACTATTGAGTGAGGATAATTAACCTAGGCCTACATAAGCAGAAATGGCAGCAGGTAAACATATTTTTCAAAATACGGTAAGGTTAGCATCTCTTCATGAAGGGGTTGGTATTGGTTATTTGTGTTTCTTTTTATGTGAAGACTACTTCTTTATTCTCTCCCACTGTGTTACTGATGCCTTTATTACAGATTTGTAAATACTTTTCATATATAAGGGAAATCAACTTTTGTAAAAAACATTAACACTGTTTTTTGCTTTTTTTTTTCTCTTTTGAGTTTGTTTTGATTTTTCTTTTTTTCTTTTCTTTTCTTTTTTTTTTTTTTTTGCATTTGAAAATGATTATGTTTTTCCTTGGAGTAGGCTGTTATAAACAGTGCTACTATCTATCCCTGTTCCTGTTGTAATAAATTATCACAAACTTAGTGACTAAAAACAACAAAAATGCATTATCTTACTAGTATAAATGACATATTTTCTTTAGTTATAGTTTCTAGCATTTATTTTCATATACACAGAAATATAATTGGAGTGCCTGGGTGGCTCAGTCAGTTAAGTGTCTGACTTTGGCTCAGGTCATGATTTCAGAGTCCTGGGATAGAGCCCTAGCAAGCCCTGCTAGGGTTCTCTGCTCAGCCGGGAGTTTGCTGGTCCCTTTCCCTCTGCCCCTCTCCCCACTTGTGCTCTCTTTGTCTCTCTCTCAAATAAATAAAAAAAATCTTTACAAGAATAAAAGAAATACAATGGATTTTGGCCTTTTGATTTTTGTATCCAGCAATTTTGCTAAACTTTTTTCTTTCTTTCTTTCTTTCTTTCTTTCTTTCTTTCTTTCTTTCTTTCTTTCTTTCTTCCTTTCTTCTTCTTCTTCTTCTTCTTCTTCTTCTTCTTCTTCTTCTTTCTTTCTTTCTTTCTTTCTTTCTTTCTTTCTTTCTTTCTTTCTTTCTTTCTTTCTTTCTTTCTTCCTTCCTTCCTTCCTTCCTTCCTTCCTTCCTTCCTTCCTTCCTTCCTTTCTTCTTTCTTTCTTTCTTTCTTTCTTTCTTTCTTTCTTTCTTTCTTTCTTTCTTTCTTTCTTCTTTTCTTTCTTTCTTTTTTCTTCTTTCTTCTTTCTTTCTTTGTATATAGTTGACACACAATGTTACATTAGTTTCAAATATAATACAGTGATTCAACAACTCTATATGTTGTGCTGCGCTCACTGCAAGTGTACCTACTATCTGTCACCATACAATGCAGTAACAATACCATTGACTACATTCTCTTGTGTTGTACATTTCATCCCGGAAACTTATTCATTCCTTAACTGGAAGCCTGTATCTCCCACTCCCCTAAACAGAATATTCTGTCCATGTTCATGTATGAAATTAACATATAATTTCCCTTTCTTATACTGATCTTGATGAATTTGTCAAAAAGTTATGCTAGTTTTATAAAATGAATTGAGAATTGGAAGTCCTTATTCTCTTATGTAGAAAAGTTGTCTAAGATTGGAATTATTTCTTCTTTGAGTGTTTGACTCTTGAAAGTTTGGATAAACTGTACTTTTCACTCTGAATTTGTCCACTTAATTTAAATATTTTAATTGATTGGCAACGAGGTATTCATAATCTCTTCATTTCATTAGTGTCTGTGGAATCTATAATCATGTCCTATTTTAAAGAACTCTTGATTTTTTTTTTATTTGTGTGTTCTCTTTTTGTTCTTATCAGCCTTACTAGGTATATAAGTTTCATTAGATTTCTATTTGTTGTTATTTTTTTAAGATTTTATTTATTTATAAAAGAGAGAGAGAGAGGCAGAGACATAGGCAGAGAGAGAAGCAGGCTTCTCGCAGGGAGCCCGATGCGGGACTCAATCCCTGGACCTGGGATCATGCCCCGCGCCAAAGGCAGATGCTCAACCAATGAGCTACCCAGGCATCCCAGATTTCTATTTGTTTGATAGGATGTGCCTGAAGATTTTAGTATCTGAAGTCTTTTTAGGTATTTTTCTGCTTTCCCTTGTTTCTGCTGGGTTTTACTTATGAAATCTAGTTGAGATTGGTTCCCGAGTTACCCTGAAAATGCTGTCTTTGTGCCTCTCCACCCTGCCACATATCCAAAGATCTCAATAGGGGAGGAAGCTTAGTTACAGACAATACAGGGGACATCTTTTAAGGAGTCTGCCTTTCAGCTTCAGCTCCCCTGGTGACCAGTGAGGGAGAACTGGTTCCTAGAAGAATTTTTTTCTGATAATTCTATGGCTTGCTTACATCACTAGATCTCGAAAGAATGTGTCCTTGTCACTTGTTAGCTTTTGTTGTGTAGAATTTAATTTTATTTATGTAGTTTATTTTATTTATGTAGTTGATCCCTAATTATAGCTTCTAGTTTGTCATGCTCATAGAATTAGCTATTTATAGTTAATGTAAATTTGGAATGCTAGTGTTGCATATTAAAACATTAAAGATGTAGATCTGGTTCAAATTCCAGAAATTTCACTAGCTTGGTTTGTTTCTATGAGTGAGTTAATTTATCTCTGTAAATTGCAATTATCTCATCTATCTCCTTCCTAGGCAGATTTTGGAAGTTAAATTAAATACATTTAGAGAAACTAGCACATAGTACACTCTCTTTGGTATTCTTTCTTCATAATTTCTAGATTGTGTATGTCTATAATAGACTTGCCACTTATTAAAGCCTATGGTATTAGGTATATATATGCTATTTTTTCTATGTGCTAATATTTGATTTTTAGTGACAGTCAATAAACAGGTTTTTCTTATTGCTTGCTCCTCTAGTTTATAGCACATTAATTTGACAGTTTTGTACCTGTGATTGAAATTTTATTTTATTTTATTTATTTTATTTTTTTTGAAATTTTATTTTATTTAATTGGTTTTTAATCTTCATTTTGGATTTAATGATTTTTAAAATACATATGTATCTTTTAAAAAATCTGGCTAATTATCCTTACTTCATAAATAATGTTAAATAATGTTTTATTTATTTTATTTCTTTTTAAAGATTTTATATATTTATTCATGAGAGACACACACACACAGATAGAGAGAGAGAGAGAGAGAGAGAGAGAGAGGCAGAGACACAGGCAGAGGGAGAAGCAGGCTCCATGCACGGAACAGATGTGGGTCTCCAGGATCATGCTCTTGGCCAAAGGCGGAGCTAAACCGCTGAGCCACCTGGGCTGCCCATAAATAATGTTTTAGAAGGAGTGCTTTTAGGTTGTCAATGATAAGAGCAAAGAGAAATCCAGTCAGATAGGCACCCATATTTGGCCCATTCATTGTTTAACTTGGATTGAGTTCCCCATTGCAAGCTTTACATCTAAGTTTTCTAGCTTCAGATTTTCTTTTTTTTTTTTAAAAAAAGATTTTATTTATTCATTTGAGAGAGGGAGTAAGAGCATGAATGTAAGAGTTGAGGGAGCAGCAGAGGGAGAGGGAGAAGCAGACTCCTTGCTGAGTGGAGAGCCTGACGTGGGCTCCATCCTAGGACCCTCAGATCATGACCTGAGCTGAAGGCAGATGCTTAACCAACTGAGCCACCCAGGCAACCCATAGCCTCAAATTATTTTCATCTTTATTTTGAAAGTAAATTAGTTTTCCCGGTAATTGGTGTTCAATAATCATGTTTATAGAAGATGACTTATGAAATAAAATATTAATTTATTATTTTATAATGGGGAGATTTTTCCATTGCACGGTAACTATAAAGTTCATATTCTCTAAATGCCCTCCACTTACCCTAGCAATCAAGATACTAGCTCAAAAATTATTTATTGGTTAAGAAAGGAAAAGCAGAGATGGGTCGTTATTTTGATACGCCTTTCATCTAAGCTGCAGGGGTAAAATGTTCTTTCTCTGAGATAGGAAATACCTTCATTTATTCTCCCAGAGAACCAGTATGTAGAAAGGCCTGAGCTTTTACATACATATGTTTGATTTCATCTATCAGGTGACATATTTTAGAAAAATTGAGTAGTGAATGGATTGCATTTATTTATGTGTACAACAAATAATTATTGAGTTTCTGCATTTTGATATATCAACCTCACAGAGCCTGGGAGCACTTTTCTACTGCCACCATGACCTTTGTCATATGAAGAAAGCCACATTTTCATCCCAACTTTTTTGTACTCTATTTTCTAAATTTTTCCACTTGAAAAATGTGTAGTTATATTTGAAAATAAACTACTTTTTAGATTATTTAATCTAAAAATAATTCTTTAATTCTAACTATATCCTAGCAAGATCTAAATTTTTATATATCTAATCTTTCCCCCAAAGCATATTTAAAACAATTGGTCAAAATATATTTTACAATCTAACAAAATTAAAATTATATTGTTCCACATTTTAAAGAGGAATCATCAGGCCAAATAATAATTAGGAAGGAGAAGTTCTATTGGGAATGGTGGAATTTGACAAGCAATATAGTATAATCTGGGGGCTCAGTTCTCATGTAGATGGTCAGTACAAGGATGGGTTTTAGATGAGTTGAGTAGTGGATTGATTGTATCAATATTATGTATTCAATACATAATTATTAAGTTTCTGTTTGTTGCTGTGCTGACCTCTGTATCACACATTAATTCAAAATGTGTTATTTAATTACTTCTATATCCAAATAATGACAATACAATTTTTGGTGTACCTTTTAAATAAGCTAGATGCAAGGACATGTTTTAGATACTGAGTAAGTTAACATGATGTTATTGGAAATAAGCTATTAAAATGTTGGGCTGTGTATACAAAAAATGATAACTTTAATAGATTCATGACCCTTCTTTCTAGCAGTAAATAGATATCAAAACCAATTATCTATCAAGCTCACTCTTAAATTTGTAACAGTAAAGCTAAGTCATCTCTTATAGGAGAATGATTATATGTCTAAACACTTTACAGGGACAGGCATCTAATTAACATGAATCATATAATATCATAAAGGTACAATTTAATGATAAAGGGGACTTGCAAACTTTCCTATTTTATACCACTGGGTTTTGTTATCCAGTTTATCTATATATTAACTTATGGTCCATTCTTATTTACAATGGAATGTTTAAGTAAGGGCCGTGAAATCTGAAAATTTTATTTCTTGCTTGTAGCATGTTTCGCCAGAGTGCTGCCGAGTAGACCAGTGGTTGTAACAGACCCTGTTGGTGTCCTTTCCATATATTTTGCCCTTATATTTCAGTACCCACAAATCCAATTTCTGACTGCCAGCTATTCTGTTTCTTCACTTCATTAATGCTATAGCCACTTTGCCCCTCAACTGTGAACTGATGGACATTGTCTAAGTATGCGATCTCTCTCATTTCTGGGCTAGTTTAACTCTGCACTGCATGCACTACACTGACTTCCAACATTTTCCCCAGGAGAGCTGAGCTTTGGTTATCCGTGGGGATAATTGGCCTCTATTGGCTGTTTTCCCTTCTCTACTTCATTTCACACTTACCAGGATTTCTTCACATCCATCCCCTTCTTCCTCAGACTGCCCAGAAATCCTATTTTTCAGGGTCTAATTCTGGGTAAATCCAGTCTCAGATGTGATCAAAACAAACTGAGGAGCCCACGTCAGTAATTGAGCAAGGAGGAACTGGCATACATTTTGAAAAAGATAGCTATTAATTTGAACACAGCAAATTATTTTCCAGTGAAAATGTGACAAATTAACATTCTCGGTCCAACCAGATATAGTCTTTTTTAAAAACCACATTTATGTATTTATTTATTTGAGAGAGAGACCCATGCATGTGTATACAAGTGAGGGGAAATATAGGGGGACAAGGAGAGAAGCAGATTCTCCACTCACAGGTACCCAGTCTGGGGCTCAATCTCATGACCCTGAGATCATAACCTGCAGAAATCAAGAGTTGGATACGTAACTGACTGAGTCACCGAGGTGCCCCGAGATACGACCTTCAACGAGAAATAGAGCCTGACATGTTGAGCAGTTGTAGAAAAGTTCTTGAGGCAAGGCTCTTCCCTCTAGGTTTGTTTAATTAATTAATTAATTAATTAATTAATTAATTATTTTAATCTCAGTATAACTAACATACAGTGTGTTATGTTAGTTTCAGGCATCCCATAGAGTGATTCAACGATTTTATACATTATTCGGTGCTCATCATGATAAACATACTCTTAACCTCTTCACCTATTTCACTCATTCCCTCCTTCCCCTCTGGCAACCACCAGCTTGTTCTTTATATTTGAGAGTCTGTTTTCTTGTTTGTCTCTTTTTTTCATTGTTTTGTTTCTTAAATTCCATATGTGGTATCTGTCTGCCTCTGATTGTGAGGTGCCTGGGTGGCTCAGTTGGTTAAGTGTCTGTCTGCCTTTGACTCTGGTCATGATCTCAGGGTCCTGGGATCAAGCTCCACATTGGGCTCCCTGTTCAGCAGGGAGCCTGCTTCTCCTTCTCTCCCCTGCTCATGCTCTTCTCACTATCTCTCTCAAATAAAATCTTTAAAAAAAAAGAAAAGAAAAATAAATCTGGGATTGTGATACCTCTGGTTTTGTCTTTCTCAAGATTGCTTTGGGCATTTGGGGTCTTTTGTGATTCTATACAAAATTTTAGGATTATTTGTTCTAATTCTGTGAAAAATACTGTTGGTGTTTTGATAGGGATTACATTAAATTTATAGATTTCTTCAGGTAGTGTGCTTTTCCACCTGAGTTTTATCTGAGAAGGGATGACTAGCACATAGGCACAGAACAAACAGGGATATACCAGGTTTTTCCTAAAGTTTTGTTTGTAAAATTAAGAAAAATAAAGGTCAGCTAGTGTTTGTCTTATATGAACTCAGGCACTAAGTACATGCCCAGAAATTGGCTCCTTTTCAGTCTTTTGGACCAATTTAATATGTTCCATCTGTGTTTATTATGCTTGAGTTTTTTCAAGAAACTTTATAATGAAATTTGAATTTAAGCTAGTTCTCAAGGCCCTTTTTCCAATTTCTTTTGAACTTCTCTTTATTAAGCTGCTTAAGGTTTTTCTTTTTATTTTTGTTGCTTGTTTTGCTATTAAACTATATGGTCAAACCAGGTAGTAGGAGTCCCTCATTAAGAGAGCTAGCTGTAAGTGATCTTCAAAAATCCAAATCTGAGCAGAGCACTCCTCTGCCCAAGCTTTCCAGTGGCTTTCTATTTCACTTAGGATAAGTCAGAATTCTTGCAATGACCTGAAAGCTCAAACTCAGTCTCATCCCTGTTATGTCTCAGATTTCATTTCTTGTTGCTTTCCTTCTCTCTCTCTACCTCATTACTGTTTATGGTTTGTAGTTTCCTTTACCTGAAATGTCTTGTACGCAGATAGCCACATGATTTGTTTCCTAATGTTCTTCAGTTGTCTGCTCAATAGACATGTTACTGCCATCTAGCACACTTTATTTTCCTGTTTATTGTCAGACCTGCCCCCTTCCCTACTCCTTATCCTGAATGTAAACTCAGAAGGACTTTATCTGTTTTGTTGCTGTCATATCAACACTGTTAGGCATTCACTAAGTATCTGCAGGATGAATGAACAAATGAATGAATGAGTGAATGGCTTTCTGAGGGAATGATACTTAGATTGCTACCTAAAAGATGAAAACAATGTAACCATATGAAAACAAGGAGGAAAATGTGCCACACAGAGTGAATTCTCATGGCAGAGGTCAAAACATTTCCTCAGTTCATTTCTTTCCGCCTTCTCCGTTACAACTATTCTAGTCCAAATCACCATTATCTTTCCACCATCATCTTTCATACCAGATCAGATGGGTCCCTATAGGCTATTCTAGTACCTATGGATCCCTATAGGCCATTCTAGGATTCTATGCAATGGAAATCTATTAAAATTCTTGAAATAGAGGATTGGCTTAATCTGATTTACATTTAAGAAGGCCACATAAGCTTATCTGCAGAAAACTGTTTGAAGAAGGCCACTATGGAAATAGACAAGATAAGATACAGTTCTAGGAGGGGGTGACCATATGGAGATGGAAGCTATTGGATGGCCTGAGCTATGTTTTGGTTATAGATTCAGTCAAAGTCATTAGCACATACTGATGGATCAGATGAAGGAAAGGGATGTGAGGGAAGGGATGAAATCAAGGACGAGTACTTAGTCTCTGTCTTGAGCAGTGGGTTCTATTTATTGGGACGGAGTACTGGGGAGCACAAGTGTGCTTAGTTTTGAACATTTTAAAAGAGGCTTTGATGAGGTCTCATAGAGACAGTGTAGAGTGTAGAAAGGGGAGAGCATAGGATCAAACTTTAAGGGGAACACCATCATTTGATAATTGGGTAGATGGCAAAGAAACAGGAAAATAAGAGAGAATTCATTCAATTTATTCATTCATGCAGTGAAATATAAGCTATATTTTGAAAGGATGGTATGAAAGCCAAGAATGAAAACTGTTGCAAGGAAGAGAGAATAGTTAATTTTTTCAGATTCTTTCCACAGGTTAATAAAGATGAGGATAGAAAAGTGGACCTTGTGTTTGGCAATCTGTAGGTCTTAAACTTGACAAGGGCCATTTTAGTGGATTGATGGGATGGGGTTGAAGTTTGATAGGACATGGGAAAGAAAAGTCATGTGTTTATAAGTCTTAAAAAGTTTGTGAAACCAACAAAAAATGAGGCAGTAATTCTATGGAGGGGTGCTGATGAACATGCTCTGAAAGAAAGAGAGAGAGAGAGAGAGAGAGAGAGAGAGAGAGATGGTTTCCAAAAAGGACTATTAGGGAAAGAGCAAAGTTCTTGAGCACAAATTGGGGATTGTCTTTTTATAAAAGTAGAACACCAACTCCATTGTAATAAGGGGGGGGGGAGAGAGTACAAGTACAGGAAGATGTATAGGTCAGGTGAACAATAAGATTGGGTCATCAACTAAGAATGAGGAGGAAAGAAGAGGTGCAGGAGTTTTGAGGACAGAGAAGGTATGGAATAGTGACCTAGTATAATGAGATGGGAAGTCTATCAGAGATGGAGGTAGGATTGTGGGGAAGCATTTTATATTAAACTGAGATTTGAGATTAAGTATTCAAAATGAAAAAAAAAAAAGTCAGTCACACCTGAGCTGTTTGTGTGAGGACAGAGATGAAGAATGAAAGATTTGGGATATGAAAGGGGAGAGCAGGGCAAGGAGTTTGAAGGCATTCACCAAGAGGCAGCATATTTAAGCTCATGACGCTTGATTAGACACAGAGGGAAGTGGGGTGGCAGATAGTAGAAAGCAGGGAGAGTGAAAGCAAAGAAGTTTTGATTAAGTGGAGGAATTGTGCAATCAGAATACTTCAGCAAGTGAACTGAAAGGATAAGGAGGAAGTGATCAGAGGATGTGAAGACTGAAATGGGCACCCAAAGTACTGCCCTGCTGAGGTGGGATGGAGAAAAACGGGGGTCAGGTGCCTCACCCCTGTAGTCACTTAAGTTACTGTGAATGCTTTCAGGAGTTGGAAAGATCGCAATGGACTGTGTGTCAGAATATGAGTCTTTAGTAAAAGTGAGGACATTGCTGGGAGGTCAATGAATGACACAAGCAGGAGAGAGAGAGAGAGGAATACAAGCAGATCACATGAGTCTGGAAAGGATAAGGTTTTGTGTAAGGTGAACGTGATCATGTTCTGAAAGTGGCATTGGAGAGCAAAAAAGAGATGCATTCCCGATAAAGATGAAAGGGGGTGATTTTAAAAGCAACTAATAAGAAAATCCATTTTAAAAGAAATACAATGCTAGTGTAAACAAAAATATAAATGAGAGTATGAAAGAGAGAAAGATGAAAATATAAAGATGCTAAAAATTTCAAACAGAATTTTAAAATCCCAGCTTTTTGTCTTTTTTTTTTTTTTTTTTTTTAATGATAGTCACACAGAGAGAGAGAGGCAGAGACACAGGCAGAGGAAGAAGTAGGCTCCATGCACGGGAAGCCCGATGTGGGATTCGATCCCGGGTCTCCAGGATCGCGCCCTGGGCCAAAGGCAGGCGCCAAACCGCTGCGCCACCCAGGGATCCCTGTCATTTATTTATTAGTGCTTGGACACTGCTGACAAGTACTCTGCAGAGGAGGCTCCTCAGTAAACAATGGGGGAAAAAAAGAGCTAGAAAATGGGAAATGTAAATAAGTTTTAACAATGTGAAAATAAAGTATTTCTTCCCTCCTATGGGCTGAAAATAATCATTTGATTTGAACACCTCTAATTATGCCTTACAGTCTAAACCGCCCCACCTTTAAAATTCAGAAAAGATAATGGAAGCATACCAATCATTTTATTGCCATAAACATAAGTCTTTGGAAATTACAAACTGACTTAAAATAGCCAACGGAGGACCAAGCAAGGAACTATTGCCCAAATGAGCCAAGAACTTTTATATTGAAACCTAAAAGAAAGCACCTGTTTTAAACATCACCAAAGATGAATATTAGAGTTTAAAAATACTTGTAAAATAGCAAAAGAAAAAAATAAGACTAGGTACTGCTTGATGATAGTGTTTAGTAATTCAAATATAACTAAATGGAAGGAATACAGACAGTTAAACAATAGATTATTCCTTGTTTTAAAATTCTTTGATGGCTAATAGGTTGATCCATTCGTGCTGTTGTCCTAATATAAATTGAACAATCTAGAACCAGAATGCAGATTCTATTTCACGGGGACTAGTAATCTGTGTAGACTGGTGTATTGCAGTGCAAAGTGAAGTAAGTCTTAAAAATACCAGAAATCCTACAAAAGGTTGGAATTTATTAAATAGGCATGGGAGAATGTGGCAAATACTTTTAAAAGTTCATTTTGGGTTTTGAATGTCTTTCCTAAACTGGCTCTTCTAGCCAATGATGATAAAACCTTTAAATTCCTATTCTAGCCAGAGGGTATCATATGTGTTACACCTTGGTTGATTTATACCAATTTATACCAACATTCAGATGTTGGTATAAATTCAGAAATGAATTGTATATATAATTAAAAACATCCAGTTAGAGCAACTATGTAATTTTTGAAGCTATATGATTAAAATTGTCAGGAAATTACATTGAATGGAGATTATAAGGGTAAAACTATGTGGCAGTGTAGAACAGATGTCCAGATGAAGCCCTAAATATATCCCCAGGCGATAACTTTTCTGTAAATTTGTAGTGCATATAGTTACATTTGGCAATATACATACAGACTAATAATATGTAGCAGACAAATCTGGAACTAAATGTTAAAATTAGCTCAGGATGGTAATTTGGTTGATATCAAATTATGCAATATTTATGACACACTAATTTTTGACCCTAAGGACCATATCTTTAGGAAGTCAGACCCTAAGGACCATCACTTTATTTCAAACTCTATACACAGAACATTTAAACTACTATTTTTTCCTCTCCCTTTTATTAAGAGCATGTTGATCTGAGATTCAGCCTCCAATATAGATTTGAATTATAACATTTACTTGTAAAATAATTTCCATATCTTAGGTCTGTAGAATGACCTAAGGTCTGTGAGTTGGAGTAAAGGATCTACAGAGGAGAATTGATTTATGCCCACAGGTTGTTTATTGAAAAAATGACATGCCTTTAAAGGATTGTTAGAACTGTATCTTAAAAAGATAATTTTAAAATTTAAGAATAAAGAGTTAGAACATCAGTGTGTAATCCTGACAAAAAATTTATTTGAAAGTATCTTCCTAGAAAAATTGACAACTAATACTGTCATTTTTTATATCTTCCATGGTTTTTTACTAATGGATCTTCATAACAACAGTTATTAAAGATGGTCACTCTGGCATTTGTTAGACAATCTAAAAAACTTTTTTGGAAGATATCCAGAGTCTTTAAAAAACACTTCTGATGAGAAATCAAAGTGACACAGAAGCTACTTTTGGTCAGATACCATTCCCTTGAATTAATTAACTAGTAATTATTTTTATTCCTTCAAACTCCTGGATCCAGCATAATCAAGCATATTTCAATAAATACATCTTGACTTTATTTCTGGAAAGATTATCCATCATTAATGGAAGCTCCCCCCTCCCCAAATGGGAGAAAGAAATAAAAGAGTCCCTGTAAATGACTTTATTTACACCTCTGCATTTTGACATGCTACAGACTATCAAAATTTCACATAGACTACAGATGTAAAATAAGATGTATATTGTGGCTTTGAAAATATTGACATCATCTACTATAACATAGAGCAAAATAGCTCTGATAAAATAGTTCACTCCTTAGCTCCCTTTGAAAAGTGTTGGAAGTTGACTATTCTTGGATTTTGTAATACCTTGGGAAATTTGAGTAATCAACAGGGAATAGTCCTTGAACAATTTTGTCATATCTAGTTTCACTTTAGTGAGCTCATATCAACACTGAATTTAGAAATGAGAAAAAAAAATTCTCTATCTTGCCATAGCAAGTTTATCCCTGTCTAAGAATGCTTTGGTTCTATTTAGAGATTTTTTAAACCAGGTATTACTATATAGCAAACACACAGAAATGGCTTATCATAAATAGTATATTGCTAAATTTTGAAGCTAGAAAAATATATCATACTATATAATTTGGGAACTATCTATAAATTGGAATATTATATAAGCCAAGAGTTTTATCAACAAATTAAATAAGGAATATAAGATTTATTCTAGTGAGAAAATTTAGTTAGGGAGTGAGATAGAGTAAGGATATGGGATTGTCTAGTACAATTTCACATAAGTTAACACAATATCATCAACTCTGTTAAAAGGTTTTGGTTGACCTCTTTAAAATAGCAGCAGAGTGTTGTTTTTAAAAGTACTAAACTCAATTAAAACTAATAGTACAGCATTACTTTACAGAACTAACTTTTCCCATTAAACATTTTACATGTTCTAAAAACTTTTTTTAGATCCCCTTAAAAAAATCCCCCCAAAGCTTAACCATACTGCAGAGTTTTTTCACAGCTCAGCTTAAGTAAATTATTTTAACTTAAGAGATGTATAATAGAGAGCTGGATGTAGGTGAATAACACTTACTAAACACACATCTGAAAATACAAAGTGGTATCCATCTGCTTCCTTGGAAGGTAATTTACCATTAGGGATGACAACCATGTCAGGTGTTACTTGCTTCAGTCAGAGAAGTATACTTGGCAAGCTTTCTGCCTTTAGGTAAGAGCTACAGTGATAAGAAGAACGAGTGTGATATTCTGCAACTTCACATCTACCACAAAACACAAACTAGAATCAGAAAACTCCTGGACTCCATGTGAATTTTAGCTGAGGCCCCATCTCAAGATTCAGGTTCAGACATTTCCAGTTTTCCCCAAATGAATCTCCCCTATTGCCATTCCCTTGTGGAAATTTCCTCCCAGGAAATTGTTCCTCATTTGAGGTTTATTTTATCTAGTGCAATTATTAAGGTAGGAGTGCTTGATGGCTTGTGAACTGGATTGTGTAGCCAGATTTTGTTTTCTTTAATGGTTCATCATGGTCTGAATACATGGTTGGATTTTTATTCCTATTATCTGTGAAACTGACCAGGTGCTTAGCACATATTTCAAATTCTTCCTACATATGTGAGCTCATGTTACATGTTTAGTCCTTTTTTAATATTGCCTGAGCTACATGGCAAATCAAAACAGAGTAAGGAGAGTTGTGCAGATAGCCATCTTAAGGCCAGTGGTTTTGCATGACTGAGTTTAATTTATTCCCTGTGCTGGAGATATATGACAGGCCACACAGAAGCAAAGAAGACCCTGTCTCAAGTTTTACTTCACTGTCATGATTCCATAAGTATTAATATAAGAAAAAAGTTTACAAATGCTAGGGAGAGCTCTTGCCCAATAGCACTGTTTCCGTCTTTCTCATTGTGGTTTCTGACCTTGTTCCACAGTTTTTTAGCACCTACCTGCACATCATCAAACACATCATTAGTTTTTTGGTGGTGGGAATGGAATCTAAATCACCATTACTGAGAACAAATGTACTGGGATCCTGGCTACTTAGTATATTGTACTGTACTGTACTTTGTGATTCGGCTTCGGGCAGTACTAGGGGAGGCAGATCCAAGGGTCTGGCTAAAGTGATGGTCAGAGGAGCTCCTCACATGACCGATGGTGGCTGTGCCCCCCATGCTGCTACTCAGGCCACCACCTCCTCCCAGGCTGTTCAGCCCAATGCCACCACCACTTACTCCCATTGCACTGCCAACTAGGCCACTGCCTCCACTTATCCCAGCTGGGCCACTAATACCACTTATGCCAGAGCCAGAAACAACCCTCTCTGTCACAATCACATTTTGGGCATTTGATAACTCAGGGTGTATACTTAGATTGCCCATCATGCCAGAAGCTGGTCGGATTACTCTTTCTGTCACTACCACATTTGATGATTCTCTGGGATCAGGCATAGTCAAAGAGGTGGGTAGACTTGAGCTTGGTGCTATTACCCTTTCTGTCACTATAACATTTGACCCATCTCTCAAGTCAGGCATCTCTAACATTCCATGCAAATCAGTGCCAGAGATTGGGCCAACAACCCTCTCTGTCACCACTACGTTTGATGCATGTCGATTATCATGAACATGGACAGTGGGCTTCAGAGTGCCAGAGGTGGTGTAAGACTCGGTCACAGTGACATTACCATAGCCCAGAGGATCAGGAATAGGCATAGGATGTTGTACACCAGGTCCTGAGGGGTAGGTATTCTCAGAAATGACTGTGGTAGTACCGAAATGTGGGGAGATGGGTGGGTGTCCACCAATGATGGGCTCTGTTCCCTGCTGAGGGCAAATCGGTTCAGTGCTCTCAGGTGGCCAAGAGGGATCAGGTTCAACTTCTTTTCCCAGGCTGATATCTGCCAACTTCTTAAATTTAGGCCCCAGTGTGTCCAAAAAGCTGTCATCCAAATCTTCTCCAATGAAGCTACAACAACCCACGGAGCCAGCAGGAGAACCTACACCTTCAATATCATAAATGAGCAAACAGTCATTGGATGGACGTCCTTCATCTTCATCTGCATAAGCATATGCTTTCTAGATTTGTAGAGGAAAGAGAAAAATGAAATTATGGATACATATTTAACAATAATAGAAGTCTTTATCATTCTTTTTGCTTCTGGGGCATTATCAAAGAAGAATATATAGGACAAAATTCTAACCTCTACTAGAGATGTATTAAAATCATCATATAATTTCTTGAAAGAATTTGGTTGGATATTATTTTAACTGTAATCCTGTTAATACATTTTGATTTTTAAAATTTATTTAAATGGACTTCCCTCATCATAGTGCACTTTGGATACAAAAGTACATGCAAAAAAAATCACATGAATTATTTTGTAACCAAATTGGAAGGAGATACCTAGAAGCACTGAACATTAAGTACACTCAATTGTGTGTGTGTATGGGAGGTTCTATTCTTTTCTTTCTTTTTCTCTTTCTTTCTTCCCCTCTTCCTTCCTTCCTTCCTTCCTTCCTTCCTTCCTTCCTTCCTTCCTTCCTTCCTTCCTTTCTTTCTTTCTTTCTTTCTTTCTTCTTTTTCTTTCTTTCTCTTTCTTTTTTTGTTTGTATATAAAAGGTAGCTCATAGTTGATTCGGGCTCATTCAGTATTGCACTCTCCTTTCTCCAGCGGAGTGAATTTGATGGTTCTGTGAAGATTTACTTCAAGATGGCTTTTCCAGCAAAACAACAGAACATGTCTTTGCCATTTTGGGATTCAAAACTGAAGATTTTTTAAAATAGGATCTTCTTCAATTCAAAGCTAAAGCCCAGAGACGTGCACTTTTTTCTGTAAGATTTATTTATGAATTTGAGAGATAGAGATAGAGAGAGATAGAGATGGAGATGGAGATAGATAGAGATAGAGATAGAGATAGAGAGAGAGAGAGAGAGAGAGAGATAGAGATAGAGATAGAGATAGAGATAGAATCTCAAGCAGATTCTCCACTGAGCACAGAGCCTGACTTGGGGCTCCATCTCACAACCTGGAGATCACGACCTGACCTGAAACCAAGAGTTGGATGCTCAACAAGCTGCGCCACCGAGGTGTCCCAAACATGTGCACTTTTATCTCATTTCTGTCCTTCATAATATTGGATTGCAAACTTTCAGGTTAAGTATCGGAAATATCTGTATTAGCAAACCAAGTCATTTCACTATTTCATTCAAAAATATTTTTGAATCTGTACTGTATGCCAGACACTTTATTAGGAAATTGGCAATGTAGGGGTGAAGAAATACATTTGAAGTCTCTCTCTCACAGGGCTTATATTTTAGTAGGATGAGACAGACAATACATAAACATATTTGTTAGGAGGTGGTATGCACAGAGTGAAGAGATAGGGTGATAGAGTGGCCAAGGGCAGCATTTCGTAAAGTGATGTTTGAGTAGCGGTTGGAATAAAGCAGTGGGTGGAATAAAGCAGATAGAGTGTCCTGGGCAGAAGGAGTTGCAAGGTGCAAAAGTTTTGAGGAAGAATTGTACTTTTCATGAAAATAACATTCACTTGTAGGGACATGGATAGGAAGTATTCCTGTGGATTTCAACAAGTCTCCTATTATTATCTCCCATTATTTGAAAGGCTTTCATTAGTATTTTATTTCAAGATAATCAGCCTCCCTTTAAACCAATGGGAGAGTTAAAGAAGATATTTTAGACTTGGATGTAGAAGAATATAAATCTATCAGAGACTGCTTCAGGGATAGAAAATTCCTGAAAGCTTAAGTATCATATAGTGCATATCCACAGACAATTCTGTCTCCTGAGGGTGGCAAAATTAATTCTTACCAGTTCTTAGAATATTCTGGAAGTGTGCTATGGCTCTTGAACCCATGCTTACTGAATGTTTACTATGTGCCTGGAGCTGAGCTAGGTACTGGCAACATGTAGAGAACATATGGACAAGATGCTAAAAACCATGATAGACATAGAAACATATTTTAGCAATGATAAAGTTCTATAAAGACTATACACAGAGCACTACAGAAATACAGATAAAGAAACATCTATTCTATTTTGAATGTGAGGGTTAACAGCAAAACTCCAGAGGCAGTAATATTTGATTGAGCCTTAAAAGATGAGTAGGAGTTTATGAAAGAGGTGATGGTTAAAAGCATTGCAGGAGAGACACAGCATAGGCAAAGGCATGGAGGGGAATAGACCAGTGTGAATAAGGCAAGGACACTTGGTATGTGGAGTTGGTGGTGAGGAGGAATTGGAGGTGAGAGAAGGGGTCATTTTATGAATAATCTTGTCATGTTAAGGAGTTTGGACCTCATGCCTTGGGTAAATAGAGCTAGGTGCCATTGGCTATTTTCAAGTAGAGGATTAAAGTGGTTAGTTCAGAATTATAGAAATTTTATCCAGCAGCTGTATGACTGTCAGGCAGAGACTAGAGGCTGGGAACCTGCGAAAGCCGTGTTGAGGAATAATGGTAGCCTAGAGTAGAGCCGGGGGCACAGGATGGAGAGGAAGACACAGTGCTAGAAACCTTACCTGGAAAAAAAAAAAAAAAAAAGAAACCTTACCTGACAGAAGTAGCTTTCCATGAAGTTCATATTCAGACCTCCTTCTCTACATTCTCTCATAGAATTTCTTCTTAATGTTCCAGAATATTCTTGACATATTTCAGGTACTCCTGACGTTTTAACTCCTTCTGTTAGTTCAAATCCTGTTGTTCTTTCTCCTCCTCCCAGATCTTGCATTTCTCTGCCACCATACTCATTTGTGTAAACCCCTAAAAGTGTTGATAAAATTAAGTTTTCTTTTTCTGGTATATTATAGACCAAAAATAACTTTCTATAATGTAAGTTTCCTCATTGAAGTAAAATCTAGACAATAAGTAAAGGGCTATAAATGCAATATTGAGTTCAAAATAATATTATTAATCAGTTTGTTAATTTGTTAATTGTTTGATGTTAATTATTTGTTGCTAATTATATGTCATGCTGGAAGAGGGAGGGCTGCATAGAGGTTATAAGAACCTATGCTTTAGAGAGTTTGATTTCAAATTGAGGGAGTTTGGGGGGGATACCCAAATTCTAAAAGCTGAATAGTATAAGAATACCCCAACACATTAGGAGTACAGGGCATCCAGAAGAAGACCCAAGAACCACTGGCTTTCAGAGGAGTAGTCATGGCTGTGGTGAGGGGAAGGTTTGCATGGAGAATCTTGGGTTTTCACTTAGATGTGATGGGTGAATAGAAACCTGTTACCATGTTCAAGCTAAGTTAGTCAAAATGATGGCTCAGACTATGGAAGAGCCATAGATAGGGAAAGTGTTGAGACTGGGGTATGTGCCCCATGGCTTTAATATGTTAAAAATCTTGATTTTTAGGGACAGTGTATTTTTCATCCTTTAATGACTCTGGTGCCTCTAACTGTGCTTTGTTCCAGATTTGTGTAAAGGCTTTTAGATGTAATGAAGGGATAAATGCATAAATAAATCCTGATGGATACGATGATTTGACAAGTCTTGAGAATGGATTGGATGTTAAAGAATAGGGAGATAGAAAAGACAAGTGGCTGCTGCTTCTGGGGTAAGAGGAGCTGATGTCATTACCAAAAATGGAGACATCAGGAGGAGAAATAGGTTTAGAGGCCACTGTGTCTAGTCTTTGAATAAAGTGCAATTCTACAAGTTCTGGGCATTCCTACACCTCTTCTATTTTAAAGAGTTGCAAGTAGGAAAGTAATGATGACAAGTTTTAAAAAGACCCAGAGAAAAGGAAGAGAATATCTATTTTTGTTTACTCTGAGAAAAGGCAAGATGGTACAACAGTTTTCAAAGATAATAAAAAGTTTAAAAGAATTTTTTTATTAGCATGGTAGCTGTCCTCTTGCTATGACATTCTAATCATTCCCTCACTTCTGCCTGCAAACTGGTCTAGACCCCTGTTTTAAGGCCTTTTGTATTTAAAAGTCTTGGTTAACTATGTGCAAGGAGAGACTCCAGCACCTGCACACAGCCTCAGCTGAGAACTTGGAAAGATTCTGATAGTGTTTCATACACTTACTTTCAATTTAAGAAACCAGACAAATCGTTTTATGTCAACTTTATGCACATGCTGAGAATGGATGCAGTTTTTTTCTTTGTCATGATAGCAGCTGAGGTCAGAGTGTGTTTGAATGCAGATTTTTTTTTAAATGAATACAATTTAGTAATGTAAATGTTTTTCTCTTCCTTATGATTTTCTTAATAACAATTTATTTTTTCTGGTTTACTTTATTGTAAGAATACAGTATATAATACATATAAAACATAGAAAATGTGTGTTAATCAACTGTTTATGTTAACAGTAAGACTTCTGGTAGTTAAGTAATAGTTAAGTTTTGGGGAAATCAAAAGTTAATACTTGTGTTTTTGACTGCACAGGGATCGGCATCCCTAACACCTATGCTGTTCAAGGGTCAACTGTATTTTTTTTGGTAAATAATGTTTGCTCT
This sequence comes from Canis lupus baileyi, assembly GCF_048164855.1. NCBI lineage: Eukaryota > Metazoa > Chordata > Mammalia > Carnivora > Canidae > Canis > Canis lupus. The sequence continues at coordinate 23,288,158 of NC_132843.1, read as the reverse complement.
ATTAGACAGAAAACCTGGACCAAAATTGACTTGTAATTAATTCTTCTCTCCTACTTATATAGGTCCTACTAGAGTCATTTCCTGAGTACTCTCTGATGATTGAGGAAGACTTTAAAAATTCAACATATAAGAATAATAATTACTGTAGGTTTTCCCTTACCATTTAATTTGTAAATTAGTCATCTAAAAATGAATGATAGAAACAATTTTAAAGACAAATAAGATAATTGAGAAATAGTAAGGTAAAGACAGAATGGAATTCCTTCATCATTTGAGCTGTTAAAATTAAACAAAAAACAAACAAAAAGCAAACTTCTTACCGGATGTGTCAATGCATTCAATTAGATTTGCATTATCAGATGGTATTGGTGGTACACAGACCGTGGTCGCATCCTAAAAGACAAGAAACATATCCCCACTTGTAGTCATTCTTTTCTTTCTATCCTTATATATTGGGTTTGTTCTCAAAATACCCCAGATTCTAAAATAACATTATTTATAAAACTTCTGAAATCCATTTAAAACCTGCACCTCATTTAGAAAGTCTTTCCTGGTTACTTCCATCTAATTCAGATGGACCTTTGACTTCTCTTCATTTTTCACATTGGCTATCCCAGAATGAAGAATAAGATAGGCTGTGAGCAATCGCCAACATCTTGGTTCATGTACATGAAGCTGAGTTTTGGGGACCACCAAAGCCATTTCTTACAAATTAGCCACTTACTGTGGGAAGTGGCTGTGGTCCTTCTACTGCCCATGAGTGAATTGCTCCATCTGAACATTCAGGGACAGGCTCAAAGCCAGCTCCTGCACCAGGAGCACCTCCACAGTCACAGCACATCAACAAAAATGGGACCACTGTTGGTGAAAGGAAATGAATATTGGAATTAGGAACTTCTGTTAAAAACTTCACATTAAAAAAATAACTTGCTTTTGTATGATTAAATTTGAAACCCTAATATAACTGCATTTGACTTTAAAATTATTATGAAAGTTTCGATAAGCAAACTGAGTCATGGTCAGATATCAGAATCATTGTAAGCTTCAGTATATTAGACTACAATCAATTTTCATTTGTTATATAGTATTCAACTCACAAATAGTATTATACTATTAAAACAGATGAGACTTTTTGCTGTCATTACTCAGGAAAATGTTAGAGTCAAAAAAGAGAGCTGCACAAAACAGGCAGTATGTTTGAGTCTTTACGGTTCCTCTTCCATGTCTTCACTTTTTTTTCTTTCATCCATGCCTGCCTTTGTAATTTCAGCAGTAAAATCTTACTCATGCTTCAAGTAATTATTCCCTCTATTATTTTCCTCTACATGGCTTTTTTTTTTCTTGAAAGCATGCTTGCACAAATAGAGAATATTACACTGCCAAATGATGTCTTTCTGTTAACCTAGTTGGATTTTCTTGTTCATCTAAATATATGTCTAGCACAGAGCCTTTTATATGATAGAATCTTGATAAATGATTTGGAATGAATGGACAGATGAAGGAAAGGATGTGTACATAGAAAATACAACAAAGGAAGGAAAGAAACAAGAAGGAAGTGAGGTAGAGGGGAAAGAACATAGAAAAGATAGCAATAAGGAACGGATTGTAAGAGAGGGGAAAAGGAAAGAAAGGAGGAAGAGAATCCTATGTATTTTGCTTTCTTGAAAATTTGCTAGGGCTAGAGAAAGCTTTGAATCTAGAGGTATTTGACCCTAAATATATAATTTTTAAATATTTTTTAAACTATGCTACCCAAAGGCAATCAACAATAAACTCAAAGTGAAAGTCATATATTACTTGCAGTAGAGATAATCAACACCTGGGTAATTAAATTACTTTTATAAAGTACTTAATTTTAAAATTTTAAAATGCTGCTTAATAGTTAATAGGGCTAAAAAATTGAAATTGGGGAATTATCTCTTCTCGTGTATTTTATGTTACATTCTGCAAGTTTGCTTTCTCTATGTAGCCTTTTCTGATTGTTTGGATCATTTATGATTGTCTTCTTTACCTAAATAGCAATCTGAACCCTGCCTGTGATAGCACTCTCCCATTGCACTGAGATTGAATGCAAAGAAGTTTTTATCCTCCACTGCACTATAAGGGGTCAAGCAGTTTGATTTTTTCATCTTACAGACCCACCAGCAAATAGGCATTTCTTAATAAGTGCACAAAATAAGAATTTATAAAGTATTCTTTATCATAGGATCAGAAAGCTTATCTCCTCCCCATAATTTCAGGGAGAGGGACACATATGAATAGGATTGTTAAAAGTACTTACATCCTAGGACTAAGAATCCCATGATGAGTAGTCCGATGCCAGCAGGACCAAAATGGACATTATCTGACAGATTATTACTACCTAATTCCTGATGGTTGTTGTTGCTCTGTGTCTGGGTTTCACCGTCTTCATAGTCAGTGGAAGTTTTGCCACCTGTGTTTGTAGTGGTATCACCTTCGCTAGGATTTTCTCTGCCACCTCCACCTGTACCTCCACTGCTATCTCCAGTAGAACTTCCACTGTTTTGTGAACTGGTAACTTTTTCAGAATCTTTTTCCCACCCAGAACCTTGAAGGTCAATATTAATTGTTCCAGTACAAGTTCTTTGAAGAGCATCTGCAACAAGATTCAAAATGGAAGATATATTTAATACATTTAGTATAATAATCATTGAATAAGATAAAACCATTTTTTGAGTTAATAACTTATGTCAACATCTTTATTCCCATGAATTCAGTAACTTCACAAATCATCCCTTACTTGTGACTCAGTTTTTAAATCAAACCATGATGAATATTCGTGCTCCTGAAAGATTGTCCCATATGTTGAGAAATATAAACAGTAAATGCCATGTCATGTATGTGCTGTCATTCACCTTAGATAAATAAATCAGTCATAGTCCACATACTACTTAAATGAATGGAAGCTACTTGTATTTGTATTTTACGTGCAGTAGTTAATTGCTTTATTCTCTCCTAAATTACCTTGACAGAGATTTATTCATCACATTGGCACTATCTGCTTTCCATAGGATTTGAATATGTGATAATCTCTGATTAGGAATTGCTCAGTGCAGAAAACCCACAATACTGAAAGTTCAAGGTGTGATTTTTTTTTTTTCTCCTTCAGTGATAAGATTTCCAAAATCTAGCATCCACTGTATAGGAAAGCTTCTTCCCCAACACGTCCTATTAGGTTAGAAATCTTTCATAACTCTGAGATTCTGGCTGTACATTGGTGATTATAATAATTCTTACTACAGTGTAGGAATGATGCTGATGGAACATTATCCTTTTCTATAACCCACTTACAATTATTTATATGTAGTTATGTCTTAAGCAATTTTTTAAAATTCCATGATAAGCCTTTTTTCCTGCTATCTTCTTTTAACTTTATAAATAGGATATAACATTGTATAAACTTAAGGTATACAGTGTGTCATTCTGATATATACTTATACATTGCAGTATGATTTCCACCATAGTATTAGCTAACATCTCCATCACCTCACATGACTACTATTTCTTTTTTGTGGTGAGAACATTTAAGATCTATTATTTTAGGAACTTTTAAGTATATAGCAATTGCATTGTCATTAATGATCACAAGGCAAAGCTCTGCATTAGATCCATAGAACTTATTCGTCTTGTAACTGGAAGTTTGTACTTTTTGACCAACATCTCTCCCCTTTCCCATCCCTTTGGTGACCAGCTTAATTTTAATTTTGTTGGTTTGGAAACATAATACAAACATGCTACTTTGCATGAAGTTTTACATCAACTTTCCAAAAATAATGTAAAGTTAACTTTGCTTCTGGACTAATTATTTGCAAGTAATTTAAGAATACAATTTTAAAAAATCATTTATTGACATTAGTAAGAACTAACATTGAATACTAGCATTCTTCTAAGTGCTTTACATGTAATAGCTTATTTGGGATCTCTAAATCCATGTTAGTGTCCCATTTTACAGAAGAAAAGACTGAAGAATAAATGGGTTAAATGACTTCTCCAAAATCCCATAGCCACTAAGTGATGGTACAAGATACCAATCCAGTCTCACTCTAGAGCTCATGAACTTGGCCACTGAGTTATGTTGTCTCTCATATCATTAAAAATTTGATTATATAATACCCAGTATGATTTGTTGTGTTGTTGTTGTTGTTTTTGGGAAAGGGTTATTTCAAAATACAACAATTAAAACTTTAATTTCTGAATGTATATATAATTTCCTCTAGACAGGAAAAAAGTTAAGTTGATTTCTTACCATCTATAGATAGAATTGTTCCTTGGTATTTTCCATTAAGCATTTCATATTGTTCCATGGTAACTTTATTTCTCAAAGTAATTACGCCTGTTTTTGAGTCAACATTTAGTAGGTTAGCTGGATTATTTCCCATTACATATCTGTATTTGACGAAACAGTACGAATTAATGTCAGCTTTCTAAAAGAGGCAGATTTTGATTATAAATGGCATGTTTCAAGTCAGTGGTTATAACCTCTGCATAACATTTGCAATTATTAGAGACTTCTTTTTTTTTCAGGGTAGTGCCTTCTGTTTGAAGACATTCAGAAATAGAAAAGGTTTAAATTTAAGAAAAATGAATTGTTAGCAGTCATTTCTGATGGAACTACCTCACGCCCATTTGGATGTCAGAATAATCTTTGCTTCTTACAGTCTTATTTTCATTTGGTTTTGGTAGCATTAGAACTATCCTGGAAGACCCAGATCCTGGGACCTCTTGGGCTCCTTCTAACTCTCTTACCAAAAAAGTTACTTCTCCATCAGCTTGTGCTTCATTATCTCCCTATTTTCACTCACCCTTCCCATATATATGATGACTTTATAGGACTTCTTTTGAATTTCCTCATTTGCATATTTGTTAAACATTGGTTAAATAACCCTGTCTTAAGCACTGTGCTAAACTCAAAGACTGGATAGAACTTTGGGAGGATCAGAGTGGGGTGGGGAAGGTAGGATGATCTACCCTCAGTGAACTCACATCTGTGGAATACAAGATAGTTTATCAATATTAAATGCCACTAAAGTGAAGAGAGTAACTGAAATGAGCTAACTAAATCTAATTGATTTCAATCTGGACCCATTTGCAATAGGAAAATCAGTCCATAAAATCTTCTAGGGGAATAACCATGATATATGGTAATCAGCTAAATGACCAATAAAATACATAAATACAGAAATGTCAAACTTTCAAGATCCAATATTTTCCACATTTTGCATCTTTACATTTTTTGCATTTTACTTTTTGCACAATTTTTATATTTTCCTAAGGTAAAAGCTGTGAATTAAATAATAGTTCACTAGTTAGTACTTTTTATGATTGAATGATGGTTTCAAAAATAATGAAAAATATTTTAATTCAGATACTTAAAATTTCTAAAAAGAACATACATACTTAAGTTCAATATATGTTAAAAATTATTTGGAAAATGTTGGTCTTACCTAACAGTTGTTGAAGCTAGACCTGTGTCCAGGTCAGTAGCTACAAAGTCTCCCACTTTATAATTCTGTCCCATGTCACTCCTTACTACATATGTCTTTGAACCTGGACGAAACACTGAACCTTCAATTACATTTAACACAGTCACAGAGATTGCAGTTGCTGTGACTTTATATTGAGACATAATTGAATGGTGAAAGTCAGCTTTATTTCTGACACCGAGACTAAGTTGCAGATTCTGCACAGCTTCATAATCTAGGGGCTAGAAAATACAGAGTGAGATAGTTTCACTATAAGAAAAAAACATTCTGGAAGAAAGACAGATCCTTTGATAATAGGCCAGAAAACTTTTACATCCCTTTGTTTAATTAAATATAAATACATACAAATATACACTCTATTCTGTCTTTATCTTTAATGCAATATAAACACATGAAAATATAGGAAGAAAAAAATCCAACTGCCCTAGATCTTTTGTCAAAAAAGTTGAAAGTACATGACATGAGTTATAATTATCCATCAAACAAATTTAAAAACTCAAAATAATATAGATGGTCAAATCCATGCATTTTGTAGCACAAAGACAGTTTAAGTTAGCTTCTGTCATTTCATTTTTTCTCACAAATAGCTCCATTTATTACAAAGTATGGGCCAAATAGCTAGTAGGTTCAATCACGTGACTGGTTTTCTCCATAAAGAACTATTTAGAAGAAATTTTACTTTTGTAAGTGTGACTTCTCTCAATAAGCCCAGTAATAAATAGAACAAAGTATAAATATAATAAAAATACTTATTTTCTTCAATATATTCTGGAAAAAAATATTTCAAGTAGCCATTTTCATTATGAAAGTCGGTGTCAATATCCACTACTTATGAAATTCACAGACAACTATGCATTATGCCTGTAAGCCCCAAATATATTTTTTCTAAATTTCACTTGAGAGTAATTTAGATGACTGTCAATTCACAAACTCTGTACTTAGTAAAATTTTCAATCTTTAACGTTGTCTATAAAATCATGTTCACATATACGTTACATACATACATACATATAACAAAGGAATTAACATATAATGTCATGCCTGGGAGAAAAATCAACATTATTCCCATTTTACAGATAGAGATATTGAGGATAACTAGACTAATTTTTTAAAGTAATATAGTAGTTCAGGGTGAAATAGATTAGGACTGTTTCTCCAGCATGGTATCATAGAGTAGTAGAGAAAATATGAACTTAATAGCTAGAGAAATCTATGTTTGAATGTCAACTGTACCACTTACTAGCTATCAGAACTTGAGTGGGTTACATACTCTCTCTCAACTTCAGTGTATTTATCTGCAATATGGGCATATCCTAATTTGCAGGGATGCTGTGAGGAAAAAACTAAGGTATCCGCACCCTGCCTCAGTAAATGGAAGCTATAGGCATGATGACACTTTATGAAGACATAAGATAAATGATCACACATTCTTCTGGGAACAAAATCCCTTTGAAGTCTATTTCCCAGGACTATTATGAAGGAAGGAAATAGTTTAGAAAGGAATACATTTTACCATAAAGAATACATATTGCCTGTATCATACACAATCCATGCATAGCTATTGCAGATTTAAAAAATAGACTCCACAAGTCTTGTAGCACAGGCTGAAACTTTCACTATTAGCTCTGTAGAAGTCACATTTTACCCCCCAACTCTTAGAGGAAATTCAATGATCCACTCATGAGGTGGATCCTTAATGTAGGGAACGTAGGAGAATTCTGTTGACTTGGACCAAATCTTTGTCACTTAGACCAAATCTCTAGTATATTTATATACATAATAAGCCCTGATTAGGAGCTACAGGAAGAATGGAATGTGATAATCCTACTATTACAGTAATTTAATTTTAATTTTATATAAACACCTCATTTAACATTTAGAGAACTAAACAACTTTTAATTTACATGATGAATATTCTCAGTGCATGATAACTAATGTACAATGCTGACAAAGACATATTTTTTAAGGTCATGTGAAATCTGCTTAAAAAGTATTATTTAAACATCTAAAACAAAATCTTAAGGATTGATTATACTTTGTTGTAAGCATAAAATAAGATTCATTTTTAGAAATGCTCTAAGTTTATATGATCTTTGAAAGAGTAGTATACTAATAGAAGAGAGTTTCAAGTTCAAATTTAATGCCAGTTTTTATAAAGTGATATAAACGGAAAAACTGCTAAAAAAGCTCTATAATCATATATCATTTTAAAACTGTAATTTTTATTCTTTCACCCCCTCAATTTTGTGACATGTTAACATTTTATTTTAAGACTAGCATTTTGAAAAAGATCAAGAAAACAAAATATTTAGGATAATTATACCATACCTTAATAACCTTTAAAATTCCCACATTTGTCCTTTCATTCATTTCTATGTCAAACCAACCTCCCTCATTTCCGGAGATAAAGAAAATTACTGCCATCCAATTAGCTGAGAACTCCTCATCCAAATCGATTACTCTAATCTCGACCAAATTTTGAGATAGAGCATTTTCTTCAATTCTAACCATATGCTGAAACAAGAAGTAAAAAAAATCTTAACAACTGTGTGAGTGAGAGAAGAACTATTCTGGACTTACAAAGAAAGTTTACAGTCATTCATTACTTAGAAATGAGATCTGTGTTTATAGGCTCATGCTTCATTGTCCAAATACATATATTTTTCCTATGTAATATATAAACAAGCATAAGACAAAACACGTGTCTGCATTTGGGTTGTATGTCACTAAAAATAACATGCACCTCTGTAAATAGAATTGTTTGAACAAATTTTAGAATGTAATGAATTAAAGTTATTAATTTCAAGGACAAATACTTACAGAAGACGGTTCCATGTATGGGATGTTATCATTAACGTCGAGGATTTTAATGTTGCACTCACACTCTGCTGACATACCATCTGCCCCACCATCTCGGTCTGAGCCTCTCACAGCAAGGGAATACTGGCTATATTGCTAAAAGCACACATTACAAAAAATGTCATAGTTGATCCAGACAGTCCGTATTTTGTCTCATGCAAAATTCTTTTAAAATGTTGGCTCAACATTTACACAAATTTATGATTGAGATAGGGGTAACACAGAATGTTGAAAATCCACATATCTCACATGAATCAAATATCACAAACAGTTGCCACTTCTATTTCCAGCAATGCTTATCCAGCATCATTTAAAAGAAAACACATTTAAAGGCCTCATGTCCAGAGGTTGAAAAAAGTTTATAAAGGGTAAAGTGGACCAAAATGCTTAGGAGGAGAGAGATTAGGTTTATCAAGAATTTATGACATGAAAATTCCATGCTGTAAATAATCAGCCCTGAAATGTACAAGAAAATAAAGAGATAACAAATGGTTTGCATTTCTGGGAGGCAGGATGGTGGGCTGAAGCAGTGGAGTCATTGATAATTCTATCTTCTTGATTCTACTCAATGGTGCTTAAGTTTTTAGAAGTCAGCAAAAGCAGAGAAGCCTTTCACACACACGTGTATACACACATCCTTATTCAAAATTGTGGATATAATTTTAGAAGATTCTTTGTTAGGGACATCTTGAGGTCTCTCCATGGACTCTAGGTTCAAAATGTCTGCTTTGGTGGCTTGCTAGTGACTACAGAGTTCCTTTCATTTTTAGATCTCTTCACTACTAAAACTCTTGTATGAAAGGAATCCCACTGGCCCCTTTAAGGAAGTTTGAGAGAGAAAAAGTAAATAGTAAATTTCTTCTAGTGGTTATTTTTGAACAAGTGAAAAAGAAGATAGAGGTAACTTAGAAACTGATAGGATTTGGATCATTAAGAAGTGTGAAAATCATCTGATTTATTATAAACCTAGGGGTCATTAACAGTGTTCACAGTCATTAACAGTCTCTGTTCATGAGATTGAACAGATCTCATTCAAAATAACTATAATAATTAAAATAAATTTTAATTATCAATTCAAAAATAAAACTTCATTTATATCTCTAAAATACAGATCAGGTAAATCCTATCAGTATTTTAAAAATGATAAAAAAATTGATACTTTTGTATTAAATAATGGGACCATATGGTATTAATAGAAACCATGCTGATTCTAACTTGCTAACTATCACTAATTATATTATTTGTAAGTGAAAAGATTTGTCTGAATGTTACTCAATTGCTATCCATCATTTTGATTAATTTCCAAAAATAATCTGGGCTGTCAGTAGGTGAGATATAGGAAGGAAAAAGAAGAGTTCTGTTGGCTCATATTCAGATGAGCTTAGGATATTCTGGGTTAAAGAAAGATAAATAAATTTCTTAGCCTGTAAGAATGCTTGGAGCTTCTACCATGTTCATGCATTGTGACCTACCAAGATGGGGGACATAATAGCAATTGTTTCTTAAATTTATTTCATTATAGATCACACTTTTAAAAGAAGAGTACAGCTGTGCCTCCGCCTTATGTATATTCTTGTGTACTTTCAGAATATAGTTTTCTTAAATTGAGAGAAATATCAAGTAGGATTGAATGAGAAATAACAGTTTAAAATGTATTTAAGTATTTCACTATGAAATATATTAATGTATTTCATTTGGAAGATATTTCTTATATCATTACCATTATATGAAAAGGTTATATAATTTAAAAATTAAACATATTGTCTTCTTTTTCTTTCTTAGGTACTCTTGCTTTTAGAATTACTTCCTTTGAAACTAACCATTCAAAGAAAAACAATATTACCTCTCTGTCTAGAAAATTATTCATTGTACGAATTTCTCCAGTGTTTCTGTTGATAATAAACATTGGTGAATCAGAAGGTTCTTGTCTTATGATCTTGAAGGCTATTTTTGAGTTCAAGTTATTTGGTTCATCTGCATCAGTAGCATTGAGTCTCATCACCAGAGTATCTAGAAATCAAGAAAAATTGGTTGCAAATGGACAGTTTGCATTTTCATTATAATATAGTACATTGCTTTTTTAACAAGGTGTTAGGGTTGGTTGGTCTGTACAATGTATGCACTACCATTTTTTTAAAGATTTTATTTATTTATTCATGAGAGACACACAGAGAGAGGCAGTAACACAGGCAGAGGGAGAAGTAGGCTCTATGCAGGGAGCCCGATGTGGCACTCGATTCCAGGACTCCGGGATCATGACCTGAGCTGAAGGCAGACGCTTAACTGTGGAGCCACCCAGGTGTCCCGCACTACCATTTTCCTTTCTACTTCTCCAACATATCATTAATTTAACTCCTTTCTATACCTTTGCCTTGACAAAAAGATCACATTTTACCAGGAATTTACACATTACTGATAGTTAGAAAATAAAGAAATGTTTTACTCTGATTTTCCTTCTCTCATTTTAGTGTAATCCTTTTCTTTTTAATTTAAATTCAATTAGTCGACATAAAGTACACAGTTAGTTACAGATGTAGTGTTCAATGATTTATCAGCGTTCAGTGATTTATCGAGTATAATATCATTTTATTTCACTACAATCTAATGGTGATATTAAAGTCAGACCAACTCTCTCAACTAAAGACTCTCAACTCTCTATGATTTTGGCTTCAGTTTCCACTCTATAAATGGGGATGATAATAGTACTGTCCTCACTGAATTCATGAAAGAGTTGAACTTTCTCCCTCTCATTCTCTCTCTCAATCTCTGTGTGTGTTTATGTAATTCATTTCAGCATTCTTTTAAAATATTTTCAGTAAGCAATTAATTATGATACATGCATACAAAAAATCCAATGCAGCTATTAAAAGTAATGAAGACATCTTCATTTCCTAATATGGAAAAATGTTAAAAATATTTTTAAACAAAAATTTACATTATGTATTAATATGTAAAATATGTTCCCAGTTGTTTCCAAAAGCATGTTTATATAAGCATAAAACATATATATCTAAGTAACTAATGATAGTGCTTGCCTCAAGAATGGTACCATGGAAAACAATGAATTGATTTCTATTCAATTTTTTACTTACCATATTCTGTAAATTTTTACAACACTTTTAGGATGGTATTTTAGAATGGATACCTATTCAAAAATAGGTATAGTATTTTAATGAATAAAAGTAAAATGTCAGGATTTTGGGAATTTATAAGAAATACACCACTCAGGTTAAAAGTAACTATGATAACTTGAAGTTTTGAATTCATATGAGAATCATCTCTGCTATTTTTAATATATTTAGGACATTCTTTACTGGTATGCTAGGCAATTGATTTTCTGAAGTGGCTGAATATTTACAGTTAAGATGTTGCCATTTACAGTAATCCATAAGGAGGACATTGTACCTTTAGATCACCAAAGCTCGTTCAGGTAAATGCTCTATCTAGTTTATAGGTTTTCTGGTACCCCTCAATTAACCCCACTTCAAACAATAGTTTTCAATATGCATGGTGGGCCGAACAGGATTAAGTTTCTAGTCTATTTCAAATACATAAAATCAGTAACTTGAGTAAAAAGTAAGCAAGACCTGTATTTATTTCATCTTATATAAAAAGGGAAAATGATGCTTGTTTAGTGTTTATCTTGAAGATTTTGGTCAAAAGCTAGATCATCTGGAAATGATTTCTACTAATGACTTTAAAATAGGTTTAAAAAAAAAAGGTTGGGGGGGGTGCCTGGGTGGCTCAGTCAGTTGGGCATCTGGTCTGGCTCTTGATTTTTGCCAGGTCATGATCTCTTGGGTTCTGGGATCGAGCCACATATAGGGTTCTACACTCAGTGGGAGTCTGCTTGAAAATTCTCTGCCTTTGCCTCTCTTCTCACTGTCACTCGTGCTCTCGGGCTCTTTCTCTCTCTCTCAAATGAATAATAATAATAAAAAAGGCAGTATGAACAGAAATGGTTGAAATTGCCCTTCAGAGCAGCCAGATTAGGAGGCTAAATCTCCTCCCAGTGCCCCTGCCACCACTGTACAAAGTATTTTGGGATTTCTCCTTAGGAATCTAAAAAAAAGCTGATGTATGAGTTACATGAAAAAACCCTTCTTATTTCTTTGTAGTTGCTCCTTGGGTATGCCAAACTGGAGCTGCTGCCACAGTTGAAGGGAAAGCTGTTATGGAGACTGAGAATGACTTTCTGTTCTGGATGGTTTTCTGTACTTAGTCTCTTACATTCATGATGAAGTAGTACCTTCTTAGTTTGGTATCTCATTGCCTGGCTGTGAAGAGTGATCTGGAAGTCAACGTATTCTTGTTTACTTAATAAAATGGATTACTTACTTGCATTAGAATTTTCTTCTATTTGTCCTACGAAAGTAGACATAGAAAATACTGGAGGATTGTCATTTATATCCAGAACCCTGACTCTGAGCTCAAGAGGCCTCTCTAAATCTTGACCCAGTGAATTCAGAGCCCGGCAATAGATCTAGGAGAGAAGATAAGAATAATTATTTGGTGCAACAGATGTTTATTTATTTATTTTTATTATTTTTTATTTTTTAAAGATTTTATTTATTCATGAGAAACAGAGAGAGAGAGAGGCAGAGATGACAGGCAGAGGGAGAAACAGGCTCCCTGTGGGGAGCCTGATGTGGGATTCGATCTCAGGACCCCAGGATCATACCCTGAGCCAAAGGCAGACACTCAACCACTGAGTCGCCCAGGCATCCTGTAACAGATATTTATTAAGTTCTTACTTTGTTTGGATACTATACTAGGCACTGAGGGTAACCAAAAAAAGTAAGACATATTATTTCCTACTAGACTGTAGGTACAAGCAGTACCTATGATCAATAAGGGGAGGCAAATACAAACTCAAAATACCATTTGAGAAAAGGTAACATGATAAGTTACTTAAAGAATAGGAGGATGTAATGAATGAGAAAGATCTTGAGAGAGAATTCCAAAAAGTGGAGCTGGGATTTGACAAGATGTTCCAAGAAAAGGGATTTATGTGAGGAAAGAAGCAGAGTAGTGAAAATGCATTGTTGAAATTAGGAGTAGCGGCTATTGGCTTTGAGGATGGGGTAAAGGAGAGTCACATGGGGGGGCTCAAAGAAAGGTAGTATTCATTAGCTAGGTGGTAACTTTGTGGGTGTTTGTATTATTATTGCTGTTGTTATTATTACTTCTATATGAAGGGTATGTAAGTATAATGTATGCTGTTTTACTTATACTATAGAAATGCCTTGTGCTTCGAGAAAAGCTAATAGGTTGACATGCTGACCTAGAGAGTTTGTGGGCAAACATTGTCAGAAATAAGACAGGAATATAGGTTTGGAATAGAAGACTAAGGAATTAAAGCAGCCTAAGGAATACACAGTAAGCAGTAATGACACAAAGCACAAGCATCCCTTACTATTTGAAGGTGTCTGGGGGAGATGGGTGGGTGAGGTTTTCATTGAAGAGCCTACAAGATCAAGAAGGGTTTTCTGTATTTCCTTTTTTTCTAAATATTAACAAGTGTCGACCATGATGATAAATGGAAATGGAAGCAGCCAAGGAACAAGCATAAGAGAGACGAAAAATAAAATTGGTAGAATAAGGTGCTTGAAGAAACAGGTAATTATGGAACAATGGAAATTTCTTGAGGATAAACTGTGGGAAGAAGTAGGAAATGAATCCTGTTTTTGGATTTAATGCAGAATATTTCTGAACCGGGGGAGAGAAAATTGTGGGAGTGTGTAATGGAAGGCCTCAGACTTTTAACGAAGTTGATCATCAGGTCAGCTGCTTTAAGTGCTAATGAGGTTGTGGGTTTGCAGCTATGTCACAGCCACTGTCCAGAATGGATGTGTGATTAAATTAAGGATGAATGGGAGTTTTTCCAAAGCACCTTCTAGCTCAGGTGAGCTGGAGCAATGTGAATTTATAATAAAGTATGTTTACTCAGAAGAGCCTCCCATAGTAGCTCAAAAATCATCACTTGACAACGGAGTTAAAGAGAAACAATATTCTCAGCTGAATTAAAGAAAAAGAAGTAAGAGTCCCTGCCCTTCCAAAAAAAATATTCTAGTTTGCCACTGGGGACAGACCAGAAGCTAACATTTTTTGCTAAGGCATTTCAGCAAGACATTTCTCTTAATCTATTTGTTTCTGTTGGGTCATAAGATGCTCATGAATTGAGACAACCAAAAATTATATTGGGATTCCTGAAATCAAATCAAATATGATCTGAGCTTAAAATATTCTAAAAATAATTTAAGGCTTAACACATATATTGGTGTGGAGCCAACTCACAATGAAAAAAGGGGTGACCTCTCGATCAACTATGGATGTAATATTAATTTCACCAGTTTTTTGATTGATGATGAAGATTCCATAAGGTGGCTGATCAATTCCTACTCCAGAGATGCGGTATGTAACTTGCTGGTTTGCAGCACAATCTGAATGAATCTGCAGAGAAAGCACAGGTGAAAATATTACAGAGAACAAATAAAAAGTGCTAGGTTTGATAAACAGCTATCTTTCTTGAGAACTGTAGAATGTCAGTACCTGTTATCTTTTGGGAAATGCTGGAAATAGTTATTTTTCTAGTTTCAACTCTAGTATTTTCCATAATAGCAAGCAATCTAATAAAAGAAACTCAATTTCTATTTATACCAAATAAGAAAAAAATAACATACCACTTTAATAAACCCAGGACAAGGTAGTCATCATCCATCCATTCATTCATTTATTCATTCTTTCTTTCCACATTTATAATTGATCATATTATTTTCAGGCTTTGTGCTAGCACTGGCACTAGAGTAGGTAATTCCAGTTTACCAGTGTTGTCTTTATATAACTTTGATCTCTTGATCCAAACAATTTTAAAAATGTAGTTTTAGAAGAAAATTTTAAGTAGTTTTATGTAGGTGACAAGACTTATCTGACTCTGTGTAGAAGCCCTTAATTCTGAAAATGGGGAAGATGTATTATCAGAAAATAAGGAAATTTCGCCCAAATAAATGGCTTATTGAAGCTGGATTCATTGCATTCTTTGAAATGCAATGTTGTATGACTCTAAGCATATCTAACTGGAGAGTGTATATCTGTCTGAATGTTTGCGTATATTGTATATGTGTCTATGTATGTATATGTATCTGTGTGTGAATCTGTGTGTGGGGATATATTTGTGAGTGTGTGTGTGTGTATTTATACAAAGGAAAACAAAGGGAAATGAAAGGGAGTATGAAACAGGGTACATTGTGAATTCTTACTTAAAAAAAGCCAAAAGTAGAAATTCAATTCTAATAGATCAAGGCAGAAAGAATACACATTTAAATACTCCCTCTGAGTGTGCTAAGTGTTAAATTCATTATTTAAATCACTGTATTTTTCTACCTAGAATTGGGGATAAATTATGATCATGTATACTTATTTTACCAATGAGGCATGTCAATGTTTAGCTGTTTAACCCAGTGCCTAAATTTCTTAATTTATCTTTTTAATGGCTTCAGTTTTCATACTATGAGTGACTATACTTCTGTTTTGTATGATAAATTCTCAGTGAGTTATATTTATAAAATATTTAAAAGATAGGCTCTTTTGAAACTTAACCCCATCCATTCTGATTTTTGATTTTATGCTTTGGTGTTGATACTTACTTTGGCGATTGGGTTCCTCTTTGAATTGTCTTCACCCTCACGACAGGCTGCAGCAAACTTGATCCATTCACGTTTTTGCCTCCTGATTGAATGCCACTTGATGGTGCCATTTTTAGTGTTGTAATCTCTTACCTTGAATAGGCATGATAAAGTAGTAGTATCTATTAACTTTTATTCATAATTCACATGCCACTGAAGTTTTTGGAGAAGAGGGTAATTGTAATATTAGAAAGAGAGGATGTTCAATTAGGAAAATTGGTAACTTTGATAATCTATTAATTTTAGCATAACCTTCATTTTTTACTTATTAGGATGAATTTTCTTTGAAAATGTGTTGTTACTTCCAAACTATTTTCCTTATTTCTAATTTGGAAAAAAATAGATTTGCTGTGTATTACCTGGATTCGAAATTCACTGTTAATTTCCACCACCACCTATAAAATACAAAATAATCGCAACAGTTAATTTTCATTAAGTGCTTTACAATTCATGTTATCCAATCATTTAAAAATCAAATAAATCTTGTGAGTCATTAGAATTATTTTATCAGTCCAGATAGAGATGGATCTAGCTTATCTCCCAGGTATAATGATGATGTTATAGATTCCTTTTCTTTTTGTCTTTACTTTTCAGTTATGCCTGTCTTTTTAATTACTTTTATTTTTTAACCTCTTTCATTCTTCGCCTACACAGATATGTATTATCATATGACCTAAGACATTGAACGCAAGAGGAGTGAGGGTTGGAAATTTAGGCTTTCTTCATAAATCTTGCACTTAAGGAGCTATTCTGATGCTATTCTGTAATATTCAACAGTAAGTTAAGATACTTAAGCTTTTGACTATAGTTTCAGGATCTGAATAGCCATAGATGGAAATAGAAAAAAAAAAGTAGAGTAAAGAAAGCATATAGAACTGAAAGTATCTGACAGGTTTCAGAGTATTTGCTCCTTCATATTCTAATTCTAAATGGGAGATTTTCTAGTATTTTGAAAATCTTAAGATGATAGATTTGCTTTGAAATATGAGAATAAAAAGTTCTAACACGCAAATGATTTCTTTTATAAAAATGAGTTCCTGTTTGATGTTTTATGCTAGCCCTAAAAAAAAAAAAAAAAAAAAAAAAAGAGAGATATAAATGCATCCTTCCATAGCAAGGAGAAGAAATTGTAGGCATGTAGGGACAAATTAGTGGGTAAGCAACTTCTAGCAATCTCTTCTCCAGCATTAAACACTTTCCCTGTTCAACAAATGAGCTACTACTCAAGTAGAGCTCTGCCTTATTTCAGCTTGATCTTGATCTTTACATATGATTTGTAGTGAAAGATCAGGATAATTTAAATTACTTTTCTCTAAAACCCAAAAGCATTTCTAAAAAGATGGATTTTATATATTAAGTTTAAAATGTCAGTATACTTAAGACAGAGTAAAATACCTATCTAAAAATTAGGTGTAGATGTAAAGGTTAATTTGCATTTATTAAGTTTTAACTTGCACTTCAAGTCATTAAAGATAATGTAAATCCTTGGTTTTTATTTCTCTCTAATTAAGAAATTTTCAACTTCTAGTTGAATTTTTTCAGAACTGCAACGTATGAATTTATTATCACAATTAGACTTCATCTGCATCATTGATAAAAGAAATTGAAGCTTGCATTTTAAAAATACTAATAATAGAAACTTCAAGATAGAGTAAGTTACTTTTTATAATTTCAATCTCACCATTAGATAAAAATAAAATTTTGGTTTCCAAGTGCATATTTTTCAAAAATTGTTATAATTGATAATTCAGGAAAAATACCTATTTTTTGGTTAATGAGAGTAGTGTGAAGAGATTTTTTTATAGGAATTATATTCTTATGGTATATATTTAATGTTGATTATTATTATCACTGTTACAATTCACTGAATAGTGACTAATTACTAGATAGTGTGTTTAGAGAAATCCATGCCTTCAATCTTCACAAATACAGGTGGTCAATACTATAATTTCATTATCTCCATTTTACAGATGAGGAAATTGAGTTTGGGATACAAATTTATGGCTAAATATCATCCAATACAATTCAGCCTAAATTTGTGCTTGTGATATGGGTTTTACAATAAAATGCAAGATAGCCTATTCCAACTAAATTATTAAATAAGCTATACTATGGAAAATTGACAATACAACTTTGAGAATTCAAAACATTCTGATTTTAATCTCATCTCATGTTAGCCTAACAGGAATGTCCATATATAACAACAACAACAACAATAGTGATTCCAGGGGGAAAAGACGTAGATGGTTCAAATGGTTTAGATAAGTAACTCAAATGTTATTGTTGACTCCCTCTCAGGTACAGAATTAAGATGATGTTACTTCATGCTACCTGTGGACTCATGAGAACTCTATCTCTCTCCCATTTGTGGATATGGAACGGGGGTGTAGGGATACCTTATTTGTCTATTTGGAAGCCATTTCTTCATAGCTACAGAGTTATGTAGGCATGTGTTCTCTGTCTTGCACTTCCCTTCCACACTGAAGTGTCAGAGCCTACTGTTTGTTTTGGAGAACTATGCCTGGTGACTAATAAACCTTCCAACTTTATGAAGCTGGGTCATTCTTTTTCCCATGAGAGGCAATTTAGGCAGAAGACCAAGTAAGTTTCACCATAGTGTCAGGCTCCCAATTGAATTAGTAATTAAGAAACTGCCAAGTCTGCTTAAAAATATGTTGTGTTGACATAGCCTTATTGTTTTGCTCAGAGTCTAGAATAAGCGATGAAACAAAGTCACTCTTGGACTTTCAAAGGCAAAATAATGAGATAAAAATAGTGCTTTGTAGAGTCAGAAAGCTTTCAATGTACTTCTTAAGTTCTCTAAGCCTTAGTTTTCTCATTTGTAAAATGAGAGGGAGAATACATTATATAAAGTTACTTTCCAATTCTAACACATAATCCCTGTGTGCAGTAGGAAAATATCAGTTATTTGATCATGGAAAAGGCATGGTAAACTTGTGGGTTTAAAAGATTATTCTGTCCACAGGTGGTAGAAAGAGGCAGGATTATAGGCCACAAGTAGTTGAGTGTTCCACATCAAAACAGACCAGAGATGAGGCAGGGAGGAACAGAAGCTGTGACAGTGTGACAGTGGTAACAGACAGGGAAGATCAAGGCAGAAATTCCACACAATTGAAATGGATGGGACTTGAGAACAAATAGGACATGGGAGTCAGGAGAAAGAAGAGTCTCAAGTGATGGCAGTTTCAAACTAAGAGGTGAGGCGCAAGGCAGTAGCAGAATGTAGCAGATTAGAACACATGGACTTTGAGATGCTAGAGAAATGGCCAGGTGAAGGTGCTTAGCAATTTGAAATATGTATCAGCACCATGAACAATGTTCAGATCTCATATGATCTGCTCAGGTTGGACAGTTAAATCATGGGAGAATTTGAAGACCCTAAAGTAGGGAATACAACAAAGAAACAGCCTCTGGCCGAGCATGAAACAAGGGGAATTCCTACATTTATAGAATAGGGAACAGCAACAGAAACAAGCAAAAAGAAAAAGAGAAAAGAAGTGGCCAAAGTGGGAAGAAAATATAATGCAATGTTCCAGATGTCAAAGGAAGGGAGAACTGAAAGAGATATGGGATGTGAACATGTGTCAGATGACTTAAAATCCTGGAGTGGAATGAATCCCGAGGTTTTGTGTGACCTCCAGAAGTATCCTTTCAGTTTGATGGAATGGGTCCTTCTTGACTGAAAGGGATTGAGGAATAAACGGGAGGGGAAGGGGATATAAAGATGGCTTCTTTTCCAGGAAATTGGACTACAAAAGGAAACAGAGACGGGATGGTAAAATGAGATATGGCGTCCAAGGAAATACTCTGGGAGAGGGACATGTGGATTTTTGAAGGTGAAGAAAGAAAAAAGTAGGAGATTTTTATTTGAAAGAGAGGTTCAAAAAGAAAGTACTTGGTAGGAGTGTAACAGAGCAGGAGAGAATTGGCAGAAAGAAAGGAGAGAGGGTAAGGAAGAGAAGAAGGATGGAGGTTAAAATCAGTAGACTGTAAGAGGTAGTTGAAGGACATCATCTGATTGATCTAGACCTTATCTGTAGAGTAAGTATAATCAGGGGAGCAGTTTGGATTCCTAAATGAGTTGGAAATAGGTACTATGGAGGCTTATGATGGAGATTCACTTAAAAATGAATACAGGCATTATTAAGCTGAGCATATCTCATCTCTCTTGTCTACTGGGTGTGTCCCTCTGTGCCTCTGTTTCATTGGCTACTTATGAGACTAAAGCCCTTTCTAATTCAAACATTCTAAGAAAGTAGTGAATATAATTCACTTGAAGTGCATCCTCAATGTCCTTCCTTCATTTCTATTTAAAGAGCCAATCCACATATATTAAAAAAAAATCCACAGGACACTAAATTGCATGCTAATTTCAATGGTTCTCTAATTAAACTCATTTTTAGGTCATTTTTTCTCTTTTGATACTGAGGTTTACATTTCTTTGCAAACAATAAAATGGTCTTGAAAGTAATAAGTAATTTTTATGAGGCAAACCTCTTGTATATAATAATTGGGAGATGGTCTTCCATAGCCACTTGCCAGTTGTTAAGCATCAAATGCTGACATATTTGATAACTGTATTTTACATCATAAGGATGAACTTGAGACAGAGCCAAAATATAATAATTTGCTTCTTTTTAAAAAACTCCTGTTTTGTCTTTGTATTACTATCAGTTTGGAGTTGATATACCTTGATAAGTTGAGTTTTCTTATTTGCTATTGGTTTATTTATTTATTTGACAAAAATATGTATTGAATGTATATTAAGTGGCTTCAAGGCTGGATGAAAGGGCTTAAGCCCTAAAAAATACTGTGGCAAACCTTAGATGAAATGTAAAGTAAATGTAATAAAACACCATAAAAATAAGTGTTAGGGAAATTCAACCTTATTATTTCTATGTTTAATTTCTTGATCACTTTTTGGAATGTGTAGGGGGAGAGAAATATAAACTATCCCCAAATTGCCTTCTGATGCCCCTACTTTGTGTGATTAAACATCTAGTGAGCAGTCTTGCCCTGGTGCGAGGCACTACAAAGGATACAAAAATGAATCAGACACAGAATCTGCCCTCAAATAACTTACAGTCAAGTAGTTTTATGAGCCACCGGCAGCCATTAATTTGTAGAGATGCAGTTTTTCATTAGCCAAGTGTAAAAGGCTGCACCCTATTCTCATGGACCAATTGAAAATATAGATCAGTAGCCAATGGCATTTAAACTACTTCGACCTGCCTAAGTCCTTTAAAGGAATTCGCAGGGCAAGCAAACCACCAAGAGTGGCATGTCCCAGCACTCTGTAGGGCGTTCCCTCATTGACAGAAGCATAATAAGTAACTGCAATGCTGAGCATGCGTTCTGCTTATTCCTTAGGCAATACCTGTTAGGAAATGGGATACTCGGCACCGATGTCCTTGGTGAATGTATAGTGGAGAAAGAGTTACCAGAAATTATGTGCTCTGGGTATAGACAAGAGTGTTTTCTTTTCTACATTCATCAGCCTTGTTAAAAAGGTGAACCTTGTCCCTTAGGGGCCAGGCCTTCAAATTTATTGAGACAGCATCTCTCAATGCTTTTGGTTTTTCTGTTACCTAAGTTGGGCGTGGCAAAATGTTTTACTCTGTGGCAACCAATTAAATGATGGGAAATTTGTAGTTCCTGTTTTTACAAAGGTGCAAGAAGATGCTGATCCTATATCTGCAGTGAAATAATAAAGCTTTTAAGAACACTATGAAATGGAAATGGTTTTCCTGAAATACAAATTATAAATTTTGGGATGCCTGGATGGCTCAGTGGTTGGGTGCCTGCCTTAGACTCAGGTCGTGATCCCGGGATCTGGGATCATGTCTCACCTCAGGCTCCCTGCAAGGAGACTGCTTCTCTCTCTGCCTATGTCTCTGCCTCTCTCTCTCTGTGTCTCTCATGAATAAATAAATAAAGCTAAAAAAACACAAGTTGTAAATTTTATCGAACAGGTGAGCAAAAATATCTTCATTTTCTATAAAATATTTTACTGACATACTGTTGTCTATAATTAGCATCACTATACTATGTGCAAAAGAAAACATAAAGAATCCTCCCTTTTTCTGTTTGGTCGTACTAGTTTGTTAGCCCTTCTCTTGCTTTAAGCATCAATGAACACAATTATGGAAATTTAAAATGTCTGGTTCAAGTAAGTTGATGAACTATGTAATGAAGTATGTATTTTTTCTGTGTATTTTAACCTGCATGCTGAGAAATACTTTGGAAACTCCTGCTTCTATCCTAATTTATTTCAGTTAAGTGAAATTGTGGAGCTGGTTTATCAGCTGGCCAGAGGTGTTCTTTCTTTCTTTTTGTTTAGAGGTTTTCTTTTGAAGGCAAGTATTAACCATGCAAGAGCATGATATTCTTGGAAATCAGTAAAGATAGATTTATTTGTTCTTTGGGTATAAGCTGCAGAAGTTTGCCTTTCTATAAAAAGACACCTTGAGTTTGTACTGATGTGTGGTGACTAATTGAATCTGGCAAAGTTGCGAATAATTTTCAGAAATCATTAGAACTATAGAAATTCTACTGCATAAAAAAAATTATACTGCATCTATTTTGCTTTCCTACAGTGGGGCCCTGCCATACATTATCTCATTGTTACAACCGTTCACAGAGATTTCTTGGGTATGCTACCTCAGTGACATTGTTCTGTGGTCTCGAATGCATTCCACATCCTCCCTTTTCAATACGCTAATTTAGCAGCTACAGAAAAAGAAAGAAAAATAAATGAGGGTCCAGTAACATTTCTTTGGCTTGCAGTGTTATAACAGGTGTAAGCTCTTGTCTTTCTAGGAGGCTTGTCTAAATAACGGAGTAGTCCTGTGGCCAGCTTGCTTGTTTTAAGAACAGATCTTTCAGCTTTATTCTCCTTGATCTAACTCACTAATCTGAACAAAGCCTAAACTTTCAGGTATATTAAACCGATTACACGACGTACATGTAAATAGATGGCTGCTCAGCTCTCAAATGGATTTGCATTAAAGATATGACCAGTTTAAATGTCTTAAAGGTTTTAAAAATTGTCCAAGTATGTCCAAGTATGCTCCCTAATGTAGATTTTCACTTATTATAGACTTTCAGCAGAGAAGAATAAAGACTTTTTTTTTTTTTTTTTTGTAAAAGCAAATCTTCATGGTGAGGCTAGCAGAAAGGTAAGTGGAAGAGTTTACCACTATAGTGGTAGTTAATTTTCAGGGGAAAATATTTTATTTTATTTTTTAAAAGATTTTATTTATTTATTTGAGAGAGATAATTTTCATAAGATGGAGGAGAAACTTATGATTGATTCCAAAGTAAAATATGGCAATAAGGAAACAATCCACAAACCAAAAAACCAAAACTATCCAAACTTAGAAAATAAAGTGTAAATGTCCAGAAAGCTTTTCTACAAAGAAAGGTCAATGAGAATACATGATTTTGATAAAATGATACATTTTATGAAGAATGACTAATTTGACAGTGTTTAAAGGAATTTCATAGGATGTAATTAATTAGAAACAATATAAAAATAAAGAAATGAGATATTTTATACATTTAATGAAAGCACGAAGCATATGAATAAACTCTAATCAACTGAAACTAGAATAGGCCTTAATGGATCAGCTTTATATGAAATTAAAAATAAAAGTATTTAATTACCTTGCGATATACAGCTGTCCCTATGCTCAAATAACATAGGGTACAGTGCTTGTTAATCCCTACCACATCCCAAATTATGATATTAACTGATCCTAAAGATCCATTTAAAAAGTTCATGATACAGGGCTGGTCTTTGAAGCCAGTTTGGAAGAAAAACTACCAGCTTATTGATGCTTATCTGTAACAAATCCACTGGTATTACCTCTCTTACTTAATAAACTGAATTCAAACTAACCAGCATACTTTGATTCAAAGGTCTAACTTGTTATTATAGAAACCCAACAATCCAGTTCAAAAATTAAGCAAGTAGAAACAAATATGAACCACAGCACTACATCCTGCCAAATTGGAGGGTGATTTATCTGGCACTTGCCTCTTTGGATTACATTAACTTTCCTGTGAGAAAGACTATGATTTAAAATTCTCCAACCTGTATGAAATTTGATATGACACCTACTGTTATCTTAGTTATCTCTAAAAAGAGAAAATTAATAACGTATAAGGGAGACAGTGATAAAGCATCACATTATATTTGTCTAAACATCAAATATACAACTTTTATATCACGATCATTACTTTCCAGTAGTAAGAACCAGTATCATAATAATTATACTTACTCCTTAATTACAGCTATTCCTTCACTTATTATATCATTTTATCATTTATAAATCTCCCATACTGCCATGTTTTTTGAGGTTAAAAAATGTTGTTTTAAATAAAATCATAGTTTAGCATTGTGGGGCTTTTGCTATCAGTGATATGGATACCAACCACATATAGAACTGATGAGATTATTTGGATTGTGAGGCCAGTCACAAACTGCTATGATTTAAATTTATATGTATCCTATATTTATGCTTTAAAATTATAGTGAATCTTCCAGTAAAGATACCCAGAGAATGAGAAAATGTTTAGGGTAAAGATCAGGACACAGCAGCGATGTTAGTTTACGAGCCCACCTGCAAAAAATAATTTGAACAACAAAATGCTATCAAGTGGTGATAAGACTTTTCCAAATTTAGTATTTTCCCAGCATGACTTAGCACTGACTTCAGTGTCAGAGATGTGATATGATGAGTTAACACTGATGTGTTAATATGCTCGAGTCTTCAATTAAAGAGAGAAACACTACTTAAAAATCTAGTTCGTAAAATCACCATGTCATTAACATAAACTTTTAATGGGTTTAGGTTAGAAATAATACTAAATAACACTTTCTAAAAAGTTCTCCCTTGTTTACAATGAGCATGATTATGAGGGTTTCTAACAGAATCCACTTACCAGAAAAATGAGCAGCACTGTGGCTGTTCTTAAAAAGTGCCAGTCCATTGCAGCTGGGTTCTCTTACATCCAAGACCAAGAGAGTTTTGTTTGTTCTCTGTTCTTTTTTCTTTCCCCCAATCAACTGGTGTCTGATTAAAATAATTTCTCAGTAGATGTTCTTACATGCAGGCTTTGAGGTGTTTCTGCCTTCTCTGGGAGAAGAGCACAAGGTACGTATAACCAGTCTAGATCCCCACCCTAAAAACTTGGGCTGGTCTCCGTGAAATGCTTGACAAGATCATCATTGCTCCCGGTAAAAGCTCAGGACACACCCTTCTTCCAGCTGAAAGGCAGCTCTCTGTGGGGTTGGAAGATTCACTCCTTTGATGAAGGTTTTCAGTGTCAGGCATTTAAAATGATCAGAGGGATGGAGAGTGATACAATTGATAGGGACTTTGCCCCCTATGCTCTATTTACAGGTAGTTTAAGCTCCTTCATTCTTAAAAACCCAAGTATAGTCTGGAGGCTGATCTTCAAAACAGATTATCCGGTTCATACTCATAACCAGACGCTCAGGTCTTAATCAAAAATCAAAAGCTTTCCATTTCAGTGGATGTTAGAAAATATTCAGTCACTTTTTAAAGATATTATCAAAGAACCAGAAAATTTGCTGATGTTAAGAGTGAGGGTTCTTTTTTTTTAAAAAAGAATTAATCCAAACAAGCAAAACTATGCTACTTACAATGATAAGGTCCCCTGCATAAGTCTCAGTTCTCTTTAAGTGGACAGCCAGAATCCAGAGAAGCCTCTGTTTTTTCTCTGAGTATCTTCTCTCCCCAATTATTATTTTTCTCTCTTTAAGACTTCACCCTTTTCAAATGTAGTAAAACAAAATTTAAAGTATCTAAGCCAGATTAATAGTAAAAGTCAGAGCCACCAATTAAAATCTTGTTGGCCATTTTACGAATGAAGATCAGTGCCTGAAATGCTAATGGAAGCACGGAAAGCTGCTGTGCAGGTGAGGTGGGTGAAAAGGCAATGACGAGTCCCAAGCACAGAGCCAAGAATCTGGATAGTGAGCCAATTAGAACATGGGTAATGCACTGAAGAAATGGCTGCCCACACACACAAATGGGAGATTGAATGCAGCCCTGAGCTTTCCGAAGAGTGACTCTCACAAGGCAGCATTTGCAAATGTTCTTGGGTTACCCTCTCTTTACCCAGCTATGTCGGGTATAAATATTGTGAGTGGCAGGAAGTCTCGAGATGGCAGTGTGGAACAAGAGACCCATCTGATAAGATGTAGATTATGGTCAAAAAGATGCTAACCATGTCCCAGAAAGGGAGGGTGTCTCTGAGGGTCAGAACCTCTACAAATTGCTGTCATTTCACAACAGATGTGTGGCAAAAAAGGTTACTCAACAGTGATTTGAAATATTATGCTCTTCCTCATGGGGCTTAGAGAGAAGGTGCTATGATGTCCATTTGTAGTATTGGTGAATAAGAATGCTTATAAGAATTGGTTGATATGAGTAAATGAAATGAAAGGAGAGGGTCAGGCTAAAATTCTCTTAGTAGAGTAAGATAGAATGTGAGTATCGACCTATGACTTAGTCTGAGCAATATATTAGTAGTAGGATTGTATGACCGTGAATGGCTGAAGACTCACTGAGCACTAGAGATGAAAGAATCTACTCTTGCAGCTTTGCATGGCATGAATGTTCTATCCACCTGGAATTCTGGGCATGGTACTAGGTTGTGCACAGGCCCTCTTCATGCATTGGATAGTCTTTCCTCAAGCCCAACCCTGGCTCCACCCTTAACTCAATGCCCTGCTCCAAGAGTCCCAACACCTAGACTCTTGCATTTGTCAGGCAGCTCTCCGGAGAGGAGGTGTGTCAGAACCTTGCTGTAGTAGAGCGGCGACTATCTTAACTGTCACATGAGGACTAGTGACATGGAGCATAAGTGGGAAAGGGAGTTTACGGATCATCATTCCTTTTCTTTCACTTCTTTCCCTGCCTTTTCCTCTTTCCTACTATTTTAATTTCTTCAGAGTAGCATTGTCCAGGAGAACTTCTTGAGACATGGAAATGTTCTCTATCTGTGTTATCCAGTAGCCACTAACCATCTATGGCTACTGAGCAAATGAACTGTGGCTTTATATGACCAAGGAACTGAATTTTTAGCTTCATTTAATTTTAGTTCATTTAAATTTAACAACCACATGTGGCCAGTGGTTAACGTATCGCATAGTACAGAGAGGTGAGAGCATCATTATTTTTATTATCTTCTATCTTGTTCTAAGCTGTAACTCCTTTTGTTCCTTGTAAATTCAACTCCCTTTAGTTAAATCTACTCTATTCCTTTTCTCAAATGAGGGAACTCTATCTTTCAGAGTTTCCAGTCAATGCCTTTTGATTCCTTTTTCTTTGTGTACGCTTGTTATGTGAGTTGGCCTGCTCCTTTTTCCTGACTCCTTACTGATCCTATTTGCCAATGCCAACGAGTTAAGATACTTTTAAACACAGGCAGCACAAACCCCTCTCATTTGCGTATTCACATTTTCTCAATTATTTCCTCCAGCCATCTTACTTGTAATTTCATATCACACTGTAACAGAATTGTGCTACACAAGTTGGCTTCTGGTCTCCCTGGACCCCATTTCTATCTGAACATCGGTTGGCGTGCATATCTCCACCTACATACCAACAGTTCTCATTTCATAGAGATTTTATGGAATTTGGGGTGATCTTTTTCTTTTTGGAATTCCCTTGATAAGCTAACATTTTCTCACAGGAATCAAAACTCTCCTGGGAAGGGATTTTCCTCTCTCTTATAAGGCACTTGCAAACTCTAGAAGGTCATAGAAGTTTGCTGACCTCTGCACTAGGTGAATAGATTATAATTCATAATACAAAATATGATTCATTAGGAAATTAGTTGACCTTAGGAGAATCCACAAAATTGAAAGTGTATGAACAGAAATCATGATGACTTAAAGTAACCACTTAAATTAAAGCAATTAACCACTGAGGAAAAGGTACAACTTTATAATCAAAATATATTTTTAGTTTTATATTTTCAGAAAGACTGTTTAATTGACTAGAATAATCTATGGTCCAACTCTTCTGCCTTCCTTTTAAACCAGATTAAGGAAAACCTTAATTTTATTTTTCTCTAGTCAATTCTAAAATAAGAATTTGATAGCACAAAATCTTTTTTTTTTTAATTTTTATTTATTTATTCATGAGAGACACAGAGAGAGAGAGAGAGAGAGAGGCAGAGACACAGGCAGAGGGAGAAGCAGGCTCCATGCAAGAAGCCGGACGGGACTCGATCCCAGGTCTCCAGGATCACGCCCTGGGCTGAAGGCAGCGCTAAACTGCAAAGCCACCCGGGCTGCCCAATAGCACAAAATCTTAATGTACTTTCCTCTCTATAGAAAGAATATTCATGAACAGGGAAAAATATCAAATTATTTTGTGAACCTCAGGCTCTATCTTAATGCTTAAATATTTTGTGATTAAATAAGAGTGGTCAAAGAAACTAATCTATTATTGTTATTTCTTTAAAAAAATTAAAAATAATTCTAAATGAGCATCCACTGCATTTTCATTGCTGTGCTAGGTGTTGTGGAACATTCAGAATAATTTCAAACTTTGCCCTTACAGAGGTTATTCTGTAGCTGCAAACATACTATAATAGAAGAATTACTACTCCCTTCTGGAAGACGTTTTTTACTCACACACCTATGTATATTAGCTCCCACCTCTATGTACTGTTTGGATTTCATGTGCAAATTTAGTCCTTCCTTTTACTTATAGTAAATTGCCATCAGTTCAGTTCCAGAACATTTTTTATTTTTATTTTTTTGCCTACTATATGCCTTGACTATACTAGGCACTGAGGTAGTAAAGATGAACTTACCATGGTCCTTGCCTTCATGTAGCTCCAGGCTAGCTGGATGGGAAAGACAACAGATTTTCCATCAACATGCTAAATAGAAGTAATCATGCAGTATGTTGGGAACCCTTAGCTCTGTTTTGTTGGAGGTGATGTTGGAGAAATCTTATATTATTAAAGACTACACCTATATGATATAATAAAATTGATTTCTAAAATGCTGAATTGCTTCTTCTTTTCTTTGTAGTTTACCTAAATCAACTCATCTATGCTTTCAAATTTTTATCTTCTTTTATCTCAATATTGCCTGTCTTCATTCCTTCTGCTATAGATCCTTCCAGGCTCTCTTCACCCAGCATTGCTATGCCACACTTCTAAATGTACCTCAGCACTTGCCCTTTTAATCCATTTTGGATTCATTTTCCAGGATAATGTTTCTGAAACATTGCTCTCCTTATGTCATACTTTAAAAAAAAATACAGTAACTTCATATTTCCTCCCAGATCAAAATGTCTTTATATTGGAATGTCAGCAGCAAATTTATGTCTTCAGATTATTTATTGTCTCTGGTGAAAACACAATGCAGTCACTCTCCACCTTCTTAAGATTTTCTGCCATTGCTTTTCATTTTTGAAGATCCTGCTTTTGATGATGATGATACTAATAGGTTTCAGAATAATATATTGATTGATATTTGTCTAGGATATTTTCCATTTAGGGGTGTGGGTATAGTCTATGAGCAGTTTGTCTTTTTCAGAAAGTATTGGTGACTACAGTTTTAAAAATTCAATTCCACTAATGTTTCTTGAGGCCTCATAGGGACTGTACTAGTTGTCAGGAGAGAGAAAAACAGGTAATAAAAGTTTCCGTTTTTAAGAAGGCTGTAACCTTGACTGGATCTAAAAGAATTATAAGGCTTGTCTCTATGATAAGCTATATTGATGTATGTGCTGTAAGGAAGGCCTTAATAGAGTTTTATGAGCCCCACAAAAGAGAAATAATTTCTATATTAAGGAAATTGGAGAACTCTTCATGGAAGAGGTAGAATTTGAAATTTTCAGGTTGACTACAGTCTCAACAAATGGAGATGTAGATGAGAAAGAAGGCAGAAATGAATTTGAATTTATCAGGATAGAAAGGAAAATCAAACTGGACCTACATGTTACCATTTGTGAGAGGTAGCAGAGTTGATGCGTTAACAGAATGTAGAGGACCTTAAGTGCCCTGCTGAGGAATCTGGATGATATGCTATGACAGACAAAGAACCACTGTGGGCTTTGAGCAAGGTATGAACCTAGTCAATGTGCTTTGGGAATTTGTCCTGAAACCTTTAGAATGGATAGAGAAGAGACACCAGAAGGAGAAAGATGAATTTGGAGGCCTCCATAATAGTTTAAGTGATGACCTTGAAATAATGTAGTTTCAGTGGGAAAGGAAAAAGGAGATAGAAGTGTGACAAAAGTAAAATAAACAGTACCAGCTGGCCAATTGGATGGAGGCTGGACGAATAAGGTGCTGGGGACTAAAGGGAAATGCTTCCTTCCTTCTCACATTAGGTGCAATGGAATAAAAAGAAATCTGAAGTTTTGGTGTAAGAACTAAGAAGTTTTTTACATTTTATCTGTTTGTATTGTTTTGTTCCTCTTCTGCTAATAAAATTCAAACCTTCATTCAAATTTACAATTTGCTAATGTTTTTTCACATTAGCTCTCTCTTCATGTTACAAATACATGTATAATTTGTGTATTCATATATATTGAATAATTTAGAAGTTGCATATATCATGATAGTGTATATCTCCTAATAACCAAGACTTCTGCTATATAAGCATAATTTGTGTCTTTGATGCATAAGTCATCAAAAAGAATAATGATGCAAATGAGCTCTGACACACTGATTAAAAAAGAATACATGAGCCCATAGCATTCCTCATAATGGCAATGGGATGAAGAGTAAGCTCTTCTTTAGGAAAGATTGCCAGCTAATAAATATAAGGAAAAAAAATAGAGTTAGATAATTTTTATAGTGAACTCCGCAAAATAATAACTGGTTCAGGTAAAGATCATCAAAGGGTCTTAATACTATTGAACGAAGATTTGTTGTGATAGCAGGTGTTTACATGATCTCAAAATATATCATCCCACCAACTGATCAAACTAAGCATTGGGACAAACTGACAATGTATACCTCCTTGGATGATGCTATAAAACTATATGTTGTCAACCATATAGTGTTCCTGCCCAGAATGTTTAACCTGAATCATTAAATGAGAAAACAATTAGAAAAATATCAATTTGGGAATGTCCTATAATAAAATGTCCTGCATCCTTAAAAAATATCAGTTATGATATAGAAAATAAAATGGCAGTTTGTACCAGATTAAAGGAGACTAAGGAGACATTAAAACTAGATATCATGTTTGAGTCTTTGTTCTAAATCACAGAACGAACATTCAATGGCAGTGAAAATC
The DNA here is from genome assembly GCF_048164855.1 of Canis lupus baileyi. Classification (NCBI taxonomy): domain Eukaryota; kingdom Metazoa; phylum Chordata; class Mammalia; order Carnivora; family Canidae; genus Canis; species Canis lupus. The sequence goes on along the minus strand of NC_132843.1, from coordinate 23,256,785 downwards.
AGAAATAAAGAACTTTCTATAAAACAATTAAATTTTTTTGATTTGGGGCATTTTAGCTCTAGGAAATATCATGTTTTTAATATCTATTTTTTCTAAATATTTTTACCACCAGTGTATACAAAACAAAAGTAGGAATAGCATTATAAATTGTTGGCAAAATATAGTTTAATTGAAGCAATATTTTAAAAAATAATAATAAATGTCACAGAGAATATTTGTCATGAATATTCAATAATTGTCATGCATATGTTTTTTCATGAAGTAAAAACAAAAAACAAAAAAACAAAACAAAAAAAACATAGCATGCTCCAAGTCAAAAAGTTCAAGGGAAATAGGAATAAGAGATTTTCATTTATAAGTTTATTCATTGACAGATTATAAAAATATGATTCTGAAAATAAACTAGACAAAGACAACAGAAACAAAAAGGAACAATTACACAACCAAAGGGAACAATCTCATTAATTAATATAATTGCTAAAATTTGAAATAGTGTGTTGACATATGGATTTAGGGAGAACATTAAAATCATTATGACTCGTTGAAGTCAGTCTAGGAATGTTAGGTAGATCAATGTCTTACCATTGTAGTAGCTCAAATTAAAAAAATAACTTCCACAGATGCTTTACAAAGCTTTATTTAATTCATCGTTTTAAATGTTTTATTTCTAATTTTTTAAAAGATTTTATTTATTTATGAAAGTCAGAGAGAGAGAGGCAGAGACATAGGCAGAGGGAGAAGCAGGCTCCACACAGGAAGCCTGATGTGGGACTCCATCCCGGGACTCCGGGATCACGCCCTGAGCCAAAGGCAGATGCTCAACCGCTGAGCCACCTAGACGTCTCTCATCATCTCTTTTTAAATGAAAGAATGAATATGAAGAAATAGAACAGGCTGTAGCTTGATACAAGTTGTGTATCATACAAAAATCTATCATGCTACTCAGTGACAAAATGACAAACACATTTTTATTAAATTGAGGAAAAAGATCCCACTGTTATAACTTAATATTTTCTGGAATGAATAGTCAAGTAAAAATATTGGAAATGACTTAAAATTATGGTTACTCACAGATAATAAATTTTCCTATATGAGAATTCCAAGAAAATCAGTTAAAAAATTACTGCAAACAACTTGAAAATTTATTAAGTTGGCTGAACACCTAATTAATAAAATTCAGTAATCTAAATAAATATCAGGGATTATAATGAAAGAAATATAAATAATCTAATTATCAGGGAATATAGTAAGAGAAATATAATAGTTTATAATAGTAACTGTAAACATAAACTATCTCTCATCGTGAAGCAGAGCACAAATATATAGAACCTGCGTGATAAAAATTTTAAGGGTTTCCTAAGGAACATGAGGAAGACATGAATCAATAGAAAAACATATTTTGTTTTTTTACAGAAAGACAGCATATGATAAGGAGACCTCAAAATTCTTTTTTTGTAGAATTTGACAAAATGGCTTCATATTCATGTGGGATAAAAAATAACTGAAAATAGAAATTAAAACTCTAGTATATGAAAAGCACAGTAATGAGTGAACTCAAACCAGGCTAAGGTATTAACCATAATGCTACAATGATTAACATAATCTGGAATCAGAAAATGAATAAAAATGTCAATGAAATAGACTAATGATTCCAAAACTAGATTTAGTGTATGGATTATGAAAAGATCTCTAGTCTGAAACAGTTATTCTTTTCAAATCACTGAGATTTGACAGTGTTGAGGCAGGTTGAGGCAAGTAACTATTAGAATGAAACTAACCTATTCCTTATACAAGAAATTTAGATGGTGAAAAGATTTAAATTGAAAGGAAGGCATTCAGAGAAGAAAATTTAAATACTTTGAAACAGGGAATGTCTATTTATATCCAGAACCCTTAGAGTTGAAGGATGATAAATTTTAGTAACATAAAAATGAAAACATGTACACAGCAAATATACATAAGCAAAGAAAAAAAGAGAAAGCTAGAAAAAAAGATTTTTTTACATGTGTAACAAAGTCCAGTTTCCAGTATATAAAATATATAATAATAATGAGCTTTTGAACAAGAAAAAGTTGGCAATCCAAAAGAAAAATAGGCAGAGGATAAAAAAAGGCCTTTCACTTAAAAGAACATAAAATAGTTAATAGGCAGGAACAAAAAAAGATACTTAACTTTAGTCAGAATTGAACATATACATGAGAAAACAACACCAAGAAGTAAAGATCTTTCACCAATTGGATGAACAAAACATATTCTCTAAAATATTATCTAATGTCCATTGTTGAGAGGGAAGCAGAAAAATAGGAAATCATCTTTTTGACTGAAAGTGAAAGGGCAAGTTGGTAGAATGTTTTGGGAAAGTAATTTGACAATAACTGACAAAAAGTTATACATACACTTTTATGCAGCAATTGTTATTCTCAGAATTTAGCCCCAGATACACTGATAAAACATACACATACAAGGACATTCATTGCATTATTGTAATAGTGAAAAATTGGTAACAATTCAAATATCTCAGAGCATGATTTGTTTAGTGAATTAGGGTACATTTATAAGTGGAAGTTTTAAAAAATGAGACAAATCTAAATATTCTAATATGAAAAGAGATCTAAATTACAGTAAATTGAAAAACCAAGATGTAGAACACTATGCAAAAATATATGTTGTATATACACATTTTTATACCTGCATGGAAATTTTCTGGGATTGTTCACAAAAAACTGCTTATTGGAAAAGAAATTGGAAATCCATTTCCATATTTTATTGTTAGCAGCCTTTAATTTTATAATAAAAGGTGAAGGTATTTGAAGCTTTGTAATTGACCTTTTAGAAATAGGAGAGGTAATCTTAAATGTCCATTTAAAAACAGATGGAGAAACAAGGATTAGAGATATATAAGTGAAAGTTGTCAGTTTCAAGATAACAATGAAACTGTGTAAGTGGTAGAATCACTTAGAACGTGAGGAGAAAGACATGAAAATATCTGAAGAGAAAACTTACATGTTTATGTTTGCTTGGTAAAGGGGAAGAAGAAGAGTTTGCAAAAGAGATACAAAAAGGTGCTTTAAAGATGTGGCCAAACCGGTTCAATCCCATGTAATCTAAATCACAGGAAGAATTTCAAAGTGAGTAATTTCCAGAACCGTCCTGAAGATAAGAGAAAAATACAGCACAAACAGTCTCTTGATTGATTTCCCAACTCTCTGGCTCTTACTTTCCTGTTTGCAGGCATATTCTTCAACCGTCCATTTGATGCATTGTTTTGAAGCTTGGTTTTGTATCCTCGTCCCCTAGATTGGTTTCATGAAATAACACTCTGCAGGTGGATTTATTCAGGCCATTTATCCAAATGCCTACTTGACATTTCCTCTTAGAAATTTCAAATATAGATCAAAGTGTTGAAAACTCATGTTCTCCTTCTTAGAAATGGTCCTTTCACTTTGCTTTTGTTTTGACTTATTTTCATTCCAATTATTAACATAATTATTATATTAGTTTCAGATGTACAATATAGTGATTCAACAATTTGATATATTACTCAGCTCATTAAGTGTAGTCTTAATCCCCTTCACCTATTTCACTGATCCCACCACCTACTTCCCCTCTGGTAACCCTCTGTTTTCTGTAGTTAAGAGTTTGACTTTTGGTTTGTCTCTTTTTTATCCCCTTTGTTCTTTTGTTTTATTTCCAAAATTCCACATGTGAGTGAAATCATCTAGCATTTATCTTTCTCTGACTGTCTTATTTCACTTAGCTTTATACTCTAGATCCATCCATGTTGTTGTAAATAGCAAGATTTCATGACTTTTTATGGCTGAATAACATTCCATTGTGTGTATGTATATATATATATGTATATATACATGTATATGTATATATATACATGTATATGCATGTGTATATATATATACACACATATATATACATATATATATATATATATACCACCTCTTTATCCATTCACCTATCGATGGACACTTGGGTTTGCTTCCATATTTGGCTATTATAAATAATGCTGAATAAACATAAGGGTGCATATATCCTTTTGAATTAGTATTTTTCTATTTTGGAGGGGCAGGGTTGAAATACCAGTAGTGCAATTACTGCATCATACAGTAGTTCTATTTTAAATTTTTTTTTGAGGGATCTCAGTGTTTTCCACGGTGGCTATAGCAGTTTGCAGGGTTCCTTCCTTTTGACCAGGCAATAAGACCAGCATCTATCTAGTTGTGCAAAACAGAAGCCTAAGAGATATTATCAATAACTTTTTCTTCTTATTCTTCCATTTCTAATTTACCACCAAGTTTTACTGATTTTACATCTAAAGTATCTCTCAAATTATTTCCTTTCTCTCCATCTTGACTCTACTACCGTCTTAGCCAAGAAATTATGGTGCCTTTTACCTGAGATGGCTGTTGTAACTTCCTAACAGCTCTGTATCCCATTCTGGCTAGCCTCTAATATGTCTACTACACTATTGCTGGAAAAAAAGATATTTCCATGAGCAAACCTAAACAAATCAATCTCTTATAGAAGCTTTTAATGGCTTTTAGGGTAAAGGGGAACAAAAGTGAGGACCTTGTATATCTCCTTTGCAGCTATCATAGTTACAAGTTTATGTGTTTGTGTGATTGTTACTCTCTGTCCTCACCACTCTACTGTTAGGTTCATGAGAGTAGGAACCATGCTGTTTTTTCATCAAAATTATATTACTGGAATCTAATACATGATAGTGATCAATAAATATTTTTAGTTAATAAATGAATGAAAACAGAAAGGAGTTTCAAGGGCGGCCGGGTGGCTCAGCGGGTTAAGCGCTGCCTTCTGTCCAGGGCATGATCCTGGAGACCCGAGATCGAGTCCCACATCAGGCTCCCTACATGGAGACTGCTTCTCCCTCTGCCTGTGTCTCTGCCTCTCTCTCTCTCTCTCTCTCTTTTTCTCTCTTTCTCCTCACTGTGTATTCTCATGAATAGATAAAATCTTGAAAAAAAAAAAAAAGAAAGAGTGTGTGTCTTAAACTTTGTTAAGAGATTTAAAAGGATGATGGTAAATAGTAAGAAGTAGACAAATTTGATGGTTTGATGAAACAGATGATTACTGGTGAATTTGTGAATAACATGAAGGTGAATATTGTCAAGACTATCCAAAGAGATAGACTATGGAGTATGTCCTGGGAAATGAGGAACAGATCCCCTGAGTGATTAGTTCTGAAGAAAGGCAGGGTATAGGAGTCTAGGGATCTTATTAAGGTCAAAGATATATGTATTAGAAGCAAAAGAGTGAGGCTATAGCAACTTAGGTGTCACCATAGAAACTGATGCTTAGGATGGTATGAATTGTACTCCAGATATTACGTACATGCTTCCTGAGAAAAAGCTCTTTAAAATTAGGGGTCATGCCTGCCCTCTGCTCTCCTAGAGATTCCTGAGAATCCATATATGCCTAATATATGTTTTAAGTTAAATTGAATTAAAGCCCCATTTTTTAGAAATTCTGCCACCTTAATTTTTTTAAAGATTTTATTTATTCATGAGAGAGAGAGAGAAGAAGAAAAGAAGAAAAGAAGAAGAAGAAGAAGAAAAGAAGAAGAAGAAGAAGAAGAAGAAGAAAGAGAGAGAGAGAGAGGCAGAGACACAAGCAGAGGGAGAAGCAGGCTCCATGCAGGGAGCCCAACGTGGGACTAGATTCCGGGTCTCCAGGATCACGCCCTGGGAAGAAGATGGCGCTAAACCCAGCGCTGAGCCACCCGGGCTGCCCTGCCACCTTAATTTTTACAGCATTTTTTAGACTTGATGTCTTACAGTTACTTCTATGTAAATTTGACTTCGTGGCAACTTCTTGAAAAATAATCAGTATTTGTTGTATCTACTTCCTCATCACTTAAAATCAAGCAGTGATTTAAAAAAAAATGTTCTACTGTTGGGCATTTCAAGAATAAGTTTTCAGTTACAGTCCATGAGCAATGCATATTTTTTGGCAATTATGCCAGAGTTACAGCAAGAAACTTAGGAACAGGTTTTTAAAACATGTTTCTGGTTCTTGGGAGGGTTTTTCAGCTCGAGCAACTGCAAACATCATCAGAATTCTGTGATATAATCTAGTAAGTACTATGAAATGCTGATGACTAACCTCTGGAAACGCACATCCAAGCAGTCAGACTTGTATATCGTGAGTCACAGAATTGTGGATTTAGAGTCAGGGAGCAGAAAACTCTGCATATATTCAGAGATATTGATAAAGAAGTAAAGATAAGAGAAACACCCAATTCTATCAGGATTCTTGTGTCAATATTATATCATCAACTCCTCTCAGACTAATATCGAGTAACTAGATTCTTAATGTAAGTTTTTGCAATCAAACATATTTACTTGCATTCAGAGGTATTAAATTTCATGGTAATAAGTGCCCTGCACAATAAAAAGAAATAGGTGGAAAAATTGTTTTTCAAAAGGATCTTAAAGTTAATTCTTAAGTCTTATCTTACATTTACTAAATCCATATTTTTTATGTGGCCCAGAAAATTATATATTAGTTAGTACCCAAAGTAGATTGGATGTCTCTTAAAGTTTGAGAACCTTAGACATAGAAACTTACTAAGAAAGATGTTATTCCTAGGTTGTCTTGATGTGTGAATCACAAATTACAGAGACACAAAGATCTAGGGAGTATCCTATTACTTAAACTGTTAGTGCCAGTTTCTGACATTATCCACAATGAAGAACAATCCGAATGCTTCTGTTAAATAAGAGAAATTGCTTGACTTAAAGGACAAACTTAGATCAAATTCTGACCTTCCATTGTGTGACCTTGGCTAGATTAGTCAATGCCTATGAGTTTCAGTTTCCTCATTTGAAAAATGAAGATAACGAAGTCTGTTTAATAGGCAAGGGTTTGTGGGAATTAAAATAGGGTATGAGAAATCATGATGTATTGGTGGGTCTTCAAGTAGTTTGATAGCAATGAAGTATAAGGAGGGAAGTCTGAGAGACAAAACCAAGGGGATCAGCAGGAGCCATGTTATGAATGGTCTCATCTGAGTCCCTTTGAGCTTCAGGGAGTCATTTGAGCCTGTGATAACAGTTTTGCAAATCCTAGCATATAGTCTCATGGGCTTTATTTTATTAGAAATACCTAAGTAACTCTTCTTCTCTCTCCCTGAACAATTTCTGCCTCATTCAACCCAAGCCTCACTATCTAAGAATTCTGAAGAAGATGATAAGGATGTTGTTTCAAGATTCCTTGAGAACATGGAGGAGAAAGAGATAGTGGTAACCTCCTGACCAGCAAGAAGGGTGATCAGTCACAACTTGGGCACCCTCAGAGGAGTCTTCCAGGAATTCAGGGAGAGTTACACTCATGGGCAGTGAAGCATTAACAAGAATTATTGAGCTCACATTGGGCTAGGATTTGAGGATAAGAATATAAGTGAGATATGTGTGCTGTTAACTAACACTCAGTGTTTTTTTTTATATGCAGGTAAAAAAATAAATTAAAATTTTGCACCACAACTTCTGTGATTACAGTTTGTATAATGAGCACTGGGTATTATATGAGACTAATGAATCACTGAACTCTACCTCTGAAAGTAATAATACACTATATGTTAATTAACTGAATTTAAGTTTAAAAAAAAGAAAAAAATTCTAGAGAGAAAACACTAATCTGCTTTAAAGAGTGAGAGGAGTCTTGGGGCTCCTGGGTGTTACAGTTGGTTGAACGTCCAACTCTTGGTTTTCGGGATCTTAGGGTGTTGGGATCGAGCCCTGGATCGGGCCCTGTGCTCAGTGTGGAGTCTGCTTGAGACTCTCTGTTCTCCTTCTGCTCCTCCCCCTCCATAATCTTACTCTCTCTCTCTCTCTCTCTCTCTAAGATAAATACGTCTTAAAAAAAAAGAGTGAGAAAAATCTTCATAGAGATGAATCTTAATGGGATATGGAGGATATCTGGAGATGCAGAAAGATATGGGCAAGGGAAGTCCATTGTTCTAGAGGGAATTTGTACCAAAGTCACAATAAGCCTAAACCTGTAGAGGTGAAAGAGGTAGGATCTGACAGGATTGTTCTTGGAGATAGCTCTACTGTGACCAACCATGTTTTATTTAAATCCAAGGGCAAATTCAGGTGAACTTCCTTTTCCTGCTGTTGAGTAGGTTGCAAAGGGCCTTACAAGGATGTCATGCCGCAGGGTTATCATTCTCTCTTTTCTCCACCATTTCCTCCTCAAGACACACCCTAGCAGGTGCCTTTGCAGCCATCACTTGCTTGTTTAGATGAGCCCTCATCAGAAGTATTTTCTGAAGGCCAAGTGCTACTTCCCTGCTATTTGTTTAACAGTCAGTTTACGTTACTCATGTGCAAAGCATTGTAGGATGCCCCATAATAAGCTGTTCCTCCTCAGCACAAGTTGCAAATGAGGCTTCTGATGGGAAAGTTTCGTGTTCATTTTATGTATGTAATGGAATCCAAAACAACTGTCTTAAATGCTAGGTATTCCTCTCCAAACGTTTGTCTAACAATTTATTCTTGTTGCCTATCTTCTTTCCAGAGGATGACCTCATTCCCTCTGTGTGTGTGTGTGTGTGTGTGCACATGTTGGTTCATGTGTATGTATTGGGGTGTATGTCTTTTCTGCAGACCCTTCACAGTATACTAAAGATTGTCCTCTCATTGCCTTTTGCTTGCCATGAAGACTTTTGGAACTGGAGCTAGATATCCCAGTGTAAAATGTCTAGGAGCCTTTCTCACTAATTCTAGAAATAAGGGCTCTTTGGTTTTGAGTAAGACATTATATGTAAAACCCTGCTTGGGCCAGGGTTCCTCCAAGCCTAGTTCTTTGTGAAAAGCATTTTCACCTTTAGCAGTTCATGACTCTTTAAAGAAAACATTTTCCAGAAACCTGCTTTGTTCTGAGGCAGGATGTACAGTACCAGCATAGTATGATCCACAGTATGGCCCATGGTATGATTCATGCTGCAGCAGGGATCCCACTTGCTCCTCAAAATGCCCCCTCCTCCACCCACACTCAGACCCTAGCAAACCCTCATTTGGTTTAAAAATACCCATCATTTATTAAAACAAAAACATCCTGTCAGTGGTGTACTTTGAGAGAGTGATGGATAATGAATTTATAGAAACCTGAGAGTGAAATTCAGTAACTTCTTTGTTCATGCAATAAATGCAGATTGAATTTTTATTATGTGTCAAGTGCCATGTTAGGGGTTGGAGATCCAAGATATTTGTACGGAAGTCACAGTTCAGAGAGCATGATGCCCTTGTAGAGAAAATTACAGTACTATTTTGTATTTGTATTTATATTATTTATTTTCCTCTGATCAGCTCAGCCCAACCTGTAAGCCAGGAACTTGGCAAATTGAAATTATTGCAAGGAGCCTCTGATATCTTATATTATCCATCATAGTCTGTAAACTAATTGGTAGATCCAAATTTATATATTATCTATTTACTAAATAATTAGTAATATTTCTAAATATTTATTCAAATTATCAGATATTTATAAAAATGATTCTATTTGTAAAATAAAAGTAATAAAATATAAATTAAATTGTTACTTTAATCATTGAGTATTTTCTTTTTTTTTTTGAGTATTTTCTTGACAGATATTAATAGTATAAGCTAGTAGTATAATCTAATAAAAAGTTTTTATATAAATACAAGCCACCTAAATATTTAAAAGGAACAGCCAATGCTTTAAAAATAGAAATCACCTGAGAACCACTGACCATTTAAACTATTAACATGAATGAGCCTGACATATTTATCTTGAAACACATAATGAGTAATTCATTAATATTAGGTTTTTTTTTAACCACAAGGAATTTTCCAAGAGTTTTGAGATTTAAAATTATTTTTTCATTTATTCCACTAGTATATGTTGAGTACCTACAACTAGATGCTGTGTATTCCACAGAATATTGCACTACAACCTGATAAATATTTGTGAGAGCAATCATTTAATAAAATACATGGATAATATATTTCTGTGCAATTAAACTACTTTCTCATTAATTTTTACATAAAGTTGTTAATGCTTCAAATAAAATGTTATTGGCTCCAACAGATAATATGGTCTTCAAGTATGAATGCAGGAAAAAAAATGGGTGTAGCAAAAATGTTTTTACTACAAAAATTGGAAAGATCTTTCCTTTAATTGACTCTTCGACTTGATGCTTAAATTACCCTTTTACTTCAGATGGTTGATGTGAAATTGTTAAATACTTTTAAACTTCCCAAAGTTCAAAAATTGATAAATGTATTGAAATAATACCTAATAGTATTGTTTTATATTCAGGATTAGTAACAGAGCAAATACTGAAAAATAAAAACAAATATAAAATCAGAAATTCTGCTAGTGTGGTTATCTGCCCTATATGCAGAGGTAGAAGACCAGAGAATGTCAAAGTTAATGAAAGTACTTGAAAACCTCCCTCACTCCTAAATTTAGTGTATTTTAAATGAAACATTCATTTTGCAAACATTATAAAATGCATCATTCACCATCTTTTGAAACATTTTTGTATTTAAGAATCTTGTATATAGTTTATTGTCCTTGAATTTCAGGAAATTTTAGCACTTAAAACTAAAGATTATCAAAACTTGCTAAAAGATAAGTGGATGCTTCTGTGGTCTGGGGTTATGTCTTGAACCAGCCAATATTTGCCAGCAACGAACAGATGAGTAGATTGTGACGGTTTATCCATCTTCTCAAAGTAACTTCACATAGACTTAATTAAGGGACTATCGCTTACTAGGGGCCATTAACACATCAAGATGGAATTTGCAGAGTCTAGCCAGGTAATGACCTTTCTGAACTCTGACAGTTGATAAATTGTGAGGTTGATATATGCCGCAGTTTCCCAGATCCCCACCTGAAAGCAGTAGTGGGATCAGTAGTGATATATGGTTGCCACATTCTCTAAGATGACGTGAATATTTGATTTAAATGGTAAACCCTTAATTTCAGAAGGATTTGAAATTCGAGTCACTCCTAGAAGCTCAATGGACTTTTACTGCCTAATGGCATATCTGTTCTTTTAGAGATACCTCCCAGATAGAAACAAAACCATAAATGCTACCTCACACTCATGGACATGTTGTGTTGGAATATAACTTGTGAAATTCAGGAGAGATTTGACCATTGTCCCATGTCCATTGCTATTTCATTATCTTACCACCTACTACAGTTGCTTTATAACAATATTACTATTATTTTCCTAAATTAACAGGTCTAGTAAATGTATGTTCTCAGCAAGAACTGGTTAAACTTGTTTTGTGTGTGTGTGTGTGTGTGTGTGTGTGTGTGAGGAGAGAGAGAGAGAGAGAGAAAGTAGGCGTGACCCATTAGTGTAACTTTACAGTGGCCCTGTTATTTCTCTGTACCGTCTAACACAGAACTTAGTTTGAAGACAAAGCACTTTGAATACTTCAAAGACATGGAAACATTTAGAAGATCAACTGATTTTCTTAAGTGCCATTTTAAAATTTGTAACATGAAAAATGGGTTTTTCTTGGCAATGTTCAAGGAAAGTTGCAGTTAATGTTTTTAAAGCCTTCCTACCAAACCTTTTGAAATAAATTTTACATTGAGCTTAAGTTGCCATATCTTTGGGTCTCAAAGCTTTTCTCCACAAAGTAGAAATGTTCTGGTAGGTAGATAATGCTCCTACTTCTACTAGTTTGTGATTCTGGGAAATAAATATTTTGTAATAAATACATTTTGTTATAAACTTAAAAGAAAGAAAACTTTAGAATTGCATTAAATAAAGCTGCAGAATTAGTTTTTGTCAGTTCATTCCCAGATGACTTTTGTGTAGTAAACCTTTCTATGCAATATGATTGCAGATTACTACTTTTTATATCCCAGAATTTACCATAGAGTATGTACTCAATATGTTTTAGAATAATCAAATCTGGCAAAAAAAAGACTTGTCTAAGGTTAGCTCAGGTCTTCTGCCTCCTGTAGAGCTTTCTTCCACACTGGCTTAGCTTCTCAATGTGAGATTTCATAAACACAGCCATTTTAATTGACAAAAAAAAAGCATTCATATATAAGATTGAAATTACTCTACACTAACATGACAATCGGGATAGTAGATATATACATTATTCAAGCATTTCTAGAATTAAATGGACCAAAATGAGTTGTATAGTCTTCACAATTATAAAAAGAATGGAAACTTAAGCCAATAATTGAAAAATAGGATCAATAATTAAAATATAGGTCCCAAATTTTGGTATTTTTTTTCTTTTAAGTAAAAGAAATCAGTTTGTGTTAAGTTTTCCAGTGTTTGTGATTTTAAGATTGCTTGGTCACTAGCACATGGTTATGGTCTTGTAGGAGTAGATTTTCTAGTTTTTATTTAATTCTTAGTAATAGCATTAATGTATACATCTTCCCCTTTTTGTTTAAAAGAAAAATGAAAAGATGTATGAGTAAATTACTACTGAGAATGTTTTGTATTCTGCTCATGATATCAGACTGTCCTTAAATCTAGAAATGTAACTTATTAAAAGTGTTTTATATTTAACTAGACATATTATATTAATTCTTGACATTAATTTATTGCATTAAGATAGCCATCTTCAAAACTTGAAAAAAAATGTGTCTGTCAATTTCATTTTACAGGGAGTAAGATTATAAAGTAAGTGAATGGAAGCAGAATCACATTGATGATGATAACCTATAAAGACCCTTAAGTCACAATATACTTTAATTTGTGAACCCTATGGGGTGATGTAAGTTACATGTCTAAATGTAGCAGGGGAGAGTAGTTGTCCCAGAGTGTGGCAGCCTGGATTTAAATTCCGGTCCAGTCATTTCCTATCCATGTGACCTTGGGAAAGTTAGTTTACCTCTCCAGGCCTCAGTTTCACTATTGATAAAATAAGGATACAGGACCTACTTACAGTGTTAGGGGAATTAAGTGATTTAATATATGTGCTAAGTACAGAGCACGTGCCGCATCAGTGTCAGTATAACAGTATCACTACAACATAGAAATGTGCATAATAAAGAGTTGATGCATGCCATAAAGTTTACAGTTTTTGTGAATATGTACTTGTTCACTTGAGTTAATTCTCTGTGTTACACAGTTGGGTACATCCTGTTCTTTCCTCTAGTGTGTTGTATGAATTGAATGCTTTTTCTTCAGTTGATATGTGTATGCACTGGATCAGAGTGTAAAATGCATTTCTCATGATGGGTTATGGTTTAAAAAGGGGGGAAATTGAAAGTCACTCTTCTGGAGCATCTGAATTCTTCTGTCACTGCCTCCGAAAAGCTATATGAGTGCTGCCTCAGTTTTGTTTTGTTTTGTTTCCCCTCCAGTGAACAATAAGCAGTAAAACTGGCTCTCTGGATGCAGAGTGAAGATAAAGGTCTAAGTAGTTTGGGAGAGCTGGCTATTGCCTCCAGGTGTAGACTGGGAGGGGGGAACAGGGGTGGTGGGTGGAGAGGTAAAACAGGGTGGAGGTGGAGAAGCCCCAGATCATGCAGCAACCTGTGCTCAGACTCTGGGTTGGGCTGAGAGGGGTGGAGAGCTCCGCTGAGATGAGACATGTTGGTCCTAGAAAGGACAGAATGCAGGTTGGGAGAAGAGAGAGAAAATGTTTAAATATGCTCGCAGCTGCATGGCATGAGATGCTGTTCTGAGAACAACATGGTTGGAAACTGGGCGGGAGAAAGATAGAGGAATAGATGGGGCGAGGGGTAAGGTGGTGAAAGAAGTTGAGGGGAAGGGGTAAGGTAAGGATGGAGTCAGTCCAGTGAGAATCTCGACATGCTTGACTTCTTATGACTCAAGGTGGCGGCTTAGTGCTCTTAGGCCAATTAAGAGCTAAATCCAACAGTGGGAAATCGAAGTTTGTAGGGATGCAGTGTGTGAGAATAAAAAGCTGTTGCTGCATTAGTGAAGTCCAAAGTTTGGTTTCTGCAGCCAATGAGGAGCTTTTGTCTAATTGTTGAGTTCATAATGAATTGAACATGCACAAAGAGTAATGGGTGTAGTTCTCAGTGTGATCTACTTAGAAGCTTTTCTAAGGAAGTAGTGAACCACCCAAGAAATGAGCCAGAGGTTATAGTTATGCACCCAAATTGGTAAACAAACTATAGAGAAGCAATGAAGGACAGTCTAGGGGAATAGAGGGTGGATAAATAGTTGTTTTTCTTTTTTAATGGTGATTAATCTACTGCATAATTCAATCCCCTAGGTCACAAAAAAGACCACCCTTCCAAGTGTTTCTGAGATTTCTTGGAGGATTTCATCAAAGTGTCCATAAACAGTTTGGATGATGCCATGTGTGCCACTGCCCTTCCACAGAAAACCCCCACTCTCCCACTGGAAAGAGTTGGATCCCACAAAATGGCTATCTAGGGAGAAGAAAAGAGAATGTCATTCTCTTTTACTTTGGAGGGGTATCAAACTAACTATGCATTGTATCTTTCAAAGGTGAAGATTTTTGTATCACTGTCTTCCTAAATCTCAGGCACAGGCAACCAGGACAAATTCTGAGTGACACACACCATACTGTTCTCAGTTGTGCATGTTTCACTCTCCCAGAACCAAGGCTTTGTTCCTGGGCCAAACTATTCTTATTTCTTTTCTTTTCTTTTCTTTTCTTTTCTTTTCTTTTCTTTTCTTTTCTTTTCTTTTCTTTTCTTTTTTTCTTTTCTTTTCTTTTCTTTTCTTCTTTTCTTTCTTTTTCTTTTTTCTTTCTTTCTGCTTGTCTCTCCTGTACATGAAGTTTGTACCTCTCTCCTCCTCACCACATAATGATTATCATTGTAACCTTTTATAAGTAACTTTGCTCCATTATTTTTCTAAGTTTCACAGGATAATAAAGGGAAATATTTTAGAGCTTCTAGAGCATTGTTTTTTTTTTTTTTTCATATAGCATTTGGTAATTGCAGCGAATAAATACATAGCTACATAAAATGTGTCCTCATGGGCACCTGGGTGACTCAGTTGGTTAAATGTGTGCCTTTGGCTCAAGTCATGATCCCAGGGTCCTAGGATTGAGCCCTACATCAATCAATGCTTTTCCCTCTCCCCCTCCCCCCTGCTCCTGCTGTCTCTTTTTTCTCTCTCGCTTGCGCTCTCTCTCTCTCAAATAAATAAACAAATAAATAAATAAATAAGGTCTTTAAAAATGTGTCCTCTGTTTCTGTGGGTTTTCCCTAAAGGTAACAGCTGACAACATGCAGAAAGCATGACTTGAAGGTCAGGAAAGTCTTTTTTTTTTTTTTTTTTTTTTTAGGTCAGGAAAGTCTTCCATCTCTTCCTCACCTGTGTGCCTCTGAGTTTGGTATGTATGAGATGAGCCCACTAGAAACTCAGGTATGCATGAGGGATTGGTGAACGACTTAGGAGAGAATGTCACTGAGAATCAGGAAGATAACTTTATCCAGGAAACAAAACATTGGTTGTCAGAGGGGAAGGCATGATCATAAATACACTATGTTGTTCATCATATCGATTTGTCTCTTGACTTCAGTGTGTGCCTGGTTCCACTGGAAAAGGAAGTGCTCCTGTAAAACAGAAATGATATTTTCATGAAAGCCTACAAACACTGACTACCAGCAGTACCAATACATGGTTCCCAGTTGGAAATAAAAGGTCTGATTACCCTTCTTGTGGAACCGATTAGAACATCTACAGTTTGAGGATTCCAGGAGGAGATGGTAGTATGTGGCAGATGATGATAACTCTGTATGAGCATTCATCTCTGAGCACCGTGCCCATTGGAACAAATATCACCAGAAGGGTGGAGAGGAAGAAAATGGTAGATGTCATGGAATGTTTGAGTGAACATGTTCATGAGCATGCAAGAGGCATTCTGTAGTTTCTAACTAGAACATAATTGTTCTAGACAGCTGGCATACAGGATAAATTTTGTAGGGACAAGAGGTTCTCTCATAACAGCTGGGAAACAAGAACCAACAAAACAAATATAACAAAGATTCATATTGAGGGATGCTCAGGCCATTTACCCTACTAGATAGTCATTTCAAGGTGTTGATTAGCTGAAACGGAGTTTGAATGTTTTCTCGGTCAATTAAAACCACATGTACATCTTTTAGAGAGAATATATAGGATGGCTGAGAAGTGCGGCTTTTATGAAAACAGACAGGGTCCCTATGTAACAGAGCTAGTGACTGAAGCTGCACCAAACCCCTTCTATGTTGTCCTGCTCTTATACCCTGAGAAAAATGAGTTGAAAGTGACAACTGTGGATCTTAATCATATGTATAGTGGCCCAGTGTGCTGCCCATATGCATACTTAAGTGAGATTGTATTTCTATAAACTAGTGACCAGAGAAAGATTGCTAGCTAGAAGAATATTGTTCTTCACTTGCTGCCTAAAGTGTTCAGATCTGCAAGAATCAGACTGTTATTGAAAGAGAACAAGCTGCTAGTTACCAGAGGTGAAATCAGGAATAGAGATTAAGGAGGACAGTTGTGATGAGCACCGGGTATTGTCTGGAAGTGTTGAATTGCTATATTGTACACCTGAAACTAATATAACGCTGTATGTTAACTAACTGGAATTAAACTAAAAATTCAAAATAAAAGTCTGTAGATCTGACTGAAACTTTCCTTTTAGCCCAATATCCAGCATGTACTCCTCTGAACTACTTATCCTGTCTCCAAATGCTCCAGAAAACCCTTTCACTCATGTTAATTTGCTCTCATGGTATTATCTTCTTGGGATGTCTTCCCTTAGCCTCTGTCTCCTTTCTTAGCCTGACAAATTCTTTCTTATTCTTTAAAATGCATCTCAAAGACATACAAATGGCCAGCAAAGACATGAAGAAATGCTCAACATCACTCGGCATCAGGGAAATACAAGTCAAAACCACAATGAGATACCACCTCATACCTGTCAGAATGACTAAAATTAACAACTCAGGAAACCACAAATGTTGGTGAGGATGTGGAGAATGGGGAACCCTCTTACACTGTTGGTAGGAATGCAAACTGGTGCAGCCATTCTGGAAGATAGTATGGAGGTTCCTCAAAAAGTTAAAAATAGAGCTACCCTATGACCCAGCAATTGTACTACTGGGATTTATCCAAAGGATACAAACATAGTGATCGAAGGGGCACATGCACCCCAATGTTTATAGCTGCAATGTCTACAATAGCCAAAGTATGAAAAGAGCCCAGATGCCTATCAACAGATGAATGGATAAAGACGTTATATATATATCACTGGAATATTTCTCAGCCATCAAAAAAGAATGAAATTTTGCCATTTGTGATGATATGCATGGAAGTAGAAGGTATTATTCTAAGTGAAATAAGTCAGTCAGAGAAAAACAATTATATGATTTCACTCATAGGTGGAATTTAAGAAACAAAACAGATGAACATAAGGGAAGGGAAGGAAAAATAAGATGAAAACAGAGAGGGAGGCAAACTGAACGAGACTCTTAACTCTGGGAAACAAACTGAAGGTTGCTAGGGGCAGGGGGACATAAGTGAGGATGGGCATTAAGGAGGGCACTTGATGGAATGGGCGCTGGATGTTATATGCAAGTGATGAATCACTAACTTCTACCTCTGAAACCAATAATACACAATATATTAATTAAATTGAATTAAATAAATTAATTAAACATAAAATAAAATGTGTCTCAAATGGCTTCTCTTTGCAGGCTTTCCTAACTTCCTAGGAAGAGCTAGTGTTCCAATATTCATATCTATTATAATACCTAACACATTCTGTTACATGATTACCTCTTAACCTGTTTCCAAGTTAAACTGTTAAGTCATAAAGGTAAAGTCTGTGTTCTATCACATACATTTCCTAAATGCCTAGCAGAGAAAAGGTTAATAGGGCTCATGAATATTCAATGACTGATTGACCAACTGAAATAGGAAATATAACAAATAATTTAAAGCTCTGTATTCTTCAAATCCTGCCTGTTTGTTGTTGTTGTTTTGTTTTCATAATATTTCATTTTAAGACTGAGATGATTTGACAGGAAAATCTGATTAGGCATTTTCATTTCAAATGGTAATTTTTGTTTTTTAAAGAAAAAGGAGATTTCTTCTCTGCTTTGTAATTCCGAACCTTTGAGAAACAGCCTCTTGAAAATAGATTCTTGGCCAAATGCTTAAATTTTTTTTTTTTTTCTGAAATGGTACATTTATCACTTAAGAGAGTAGGACATGACTCTTCAGTTAACTTTTTGCTTTGTCTTATCAAATGCATCTAAAAATGGATTATGAGTGAATGGTTTAGGGAATTAGAATAATGAATAGCTTTGTTTTTTGTTTTTTTTTTTTTTTCTTCTAGACATCTGCTAGTCCTGGGTTGTTGAACATGTTGTTCAGATGGGGCTACTCTTCCTGGTTCAGTGTAGGCCTACATGGGGAGTGTCTGCTCAGACAATAATGCTAACAGCAAAGACAGCACAGAAAATGAGTGGTGGGAGAAGGTGGGGTGTATGTAGGGAGCAGGAGATAAGAAGGGTAAGAAGCGGAAGGGAAAGGAAAAGAGAAAAGTTGACAGAGTACTTACTGATCAGGTCACTGGATTCCCTGGATCCAAGACAAATCAACCTCTATATTTTTTTGGTATTATGTGAGCCAATAAATTTGCCCTAAGTAATTTGAGTTGTATTTGAGCTAATATCATAACCAAAATTTTCCTGCCTATTAGTTTTAAGTGTTCAAGGTTGAGATTAGAGCCATAAATCTTAGTCTGTAGCCTGATAGCCATTATAGGAAGAGATGGAAATTTTCCTCAACACACAGAGCAAGAAAGAAGAACAGTGGTAGTTTGCTCTTATCACTTGTGCCTTTCCCACATAAATTTTCTTTAAAATGTTTCAACTGGCCCATTACTTACTGCCACACATTTATACACACACTGACGTGTATGTGCACAGATAAACGGGAGAAATTATGACAAGGGGAAACCAAAGTAAAGAACCTTCTACATTTTTGTTCATTTATTTAGAAGCAGTCAATTTAAAAAATATATTATAAAATTATCAAATATGTGAATGAACACAGCATTCCAAATGAGGGGTATTCTTTGCAACTTAAAGAGTATGTGTTAGGCAGTTAAAGGAAATAGAACCAAAAAAGTATAAGGGAACTTCAATGTCATTAGATCAGAGTCTTACTCTCTCATCCTCTCTGTGAAGCAGACCCAGACAATTGACAAAAATAGCCCATTTTCTCCCCCCAAATTTGAGATAGTGCCAGACTTACTTTTTTTGAGTGATCCATTATACAATAGAACACTTCAAAAGGAAATTACCTCTGATGTATGGCTAGACATCTAGCTTGTTAAAAAAAATAAATAAATGAATTCATTAATGACAAATTAATAACGAGGGATCTTATAGGCAAACCAGCTCAGTGTGTAAGCCCCTAATCTTTGAGGCTGATGTCATAAAGATCAATACTTTATTTTATCAACTTAGCCTTTGATGAGACTCAAGGAGTGGAACACCAGATTGGAAATGCTTTGTGTAACCATGGTTAGGCATCACCATGTTTGGTAGGAGGATACCATTCTCCCTAGAAACTGAAGTACTTTCTGAACACTTGACATAAGTTGTTTCAGTACTTTACATAACATATCTTAAACTCCTAATAACAGTTATAGGAAGTTTAATCAAAGAGGTTAAAATTGCAGGGCTTAAGCTCTATAAGAACAACAAACTTGTATTCTTTTTGAACCATTTATACCCAGAATCCAAGTGAGAATTGGCATAAAATGGATACTCAAGATATTTGCTGAATGAATGAAATGAGACAGATGGTATTCAAATAAAATTCCAAATGACTATAAAGCCCGTGTAGATTCCAGGATGACCTATTGAGTCCTAGGCTTGGGTGTGAACAGAACTAACTGACTATGTAGTAAAAGAAGTTGTATTGTAGCTGCTGTCTCTGAAAAGATCTTTTGTAAAATCTTGACAGGGAAGACTACTATGTACCTTAAACCAGGTAAACAGGAATTTATCATCAAATTTCTGTTGCCAAGTCACCAAGATCTATAATATATAAACACCAAAACAAAATAAGAAACAAACCTTGTCATCAACTCCACCCATCTGTCCACCAAATAAAAAAAAACATATTTTAAAAAACTTTGATAGATAATGGTATTAATATGACATCAAGGTAAAAGTCATGCTAGATTCAAGACTCTATTTTGTTAGTTCATATTAACTTAAACTTTGGTCACATTCAGTTCCTTAACACCATTGGATTATAGTTACTTTAAATAACAAATAAGATTCTTGTGAATCTTCCCGAGTAGTCCAGCCATTGCTGGCTACAAGAAAAGATCAAAGGAAAGAGTCACTTGTCCTCTTTGAACCACAGATTCGACTAATATGGAATGGTACATGAAGCCAGTAGATAATTACTTCAGGTTTTATAGTACATAAAACCATAGGGTTTCATAGTATAGCGGAAAGAGTCTATAGACAGGTCAGGACGATGTTATACTAGTGAGCAAATAATCTGCCATTCAGATCATATGGTTATCAGAGATTAGGCTTATTAGTCATGAATGAACCTCAGGTTTATTGTTTCTTCTAGGATAAATTTGTTTCTAATTTTTAGAATAACATCAGAAATCAATTAGTAACTCCATGATAAATATGGAAGAATATTTGGAGAATTTCATTGTGAATATTCTACTCTTAAACTATGTATGGGCTTTATTGCAGTGTTGAGTTCTGTTGAATACATAACATGTACAAATATTCTAAGAATGTTGAGAAAAAAAGAGAATAGAATCATAAAAATTATTTATATGGGAAAGAAGGCTTAATATAATGAAATCTATGAATCTTTATTCAATCTAGAAAGTTGAAACTTGGGAAGAATAGTTATTTTCATATCTATTCAGTCAGCAAACATTATCTTAAAATGGTTACATTTTTCTGTCATACTCAGTTTCTCACAGATTTTAATATTATCTTTTAAGTTCATATGCTTTTTACATTTTCCTCCCTCTGCTTGACTACTTCGTATCTTCAAAGAGTCATCTTGGATTGAACTCTGGAATCCTTTCAGATTCTCTAGACAGACAGTAAATACTCTTTCTATAGGCCCCTGAAATGCTCTGGACTTCTGACAGAGCATTTGTCCCTTTTAGGTTTTAGGCATTAATTTTCCCTAAAAAGCAAGACAAGACAAAACAACAGTAAAAAACCAAAACACCAAAACTCTTTAAACTCCTTGAGTTCTCACACAGTGTTCAGAATACAGTATGCAATCATATGTACTGTATAAGTGAGTAAATCAGTGAAATAAATGATTTTTAGTCCTTTCAGAAAAAATGTTATCAAAAAATAAGGAAGATGATATGGAGAAAGTGATGTTGAGAATCCACAGAGTTCAAGGAAATCTCTTTTACATTCTGCCCCAAAAAAACAATCCTGGGAAATCCACTTGAAGATTTCTGGAGGAGCATCTGGGTAGTTCAGTTGGTTGAACCTCTGACTCTTGCTTTAAGCTCCAGTGATGATCTTAGCATCCAGTCCCAAGTCTGGCTCCTCATTGAGCCATGAGTCTGCTTCTCCCTCTGACTCTCCTTCTCCTTCTGCCCTCCCCCAGCTCATGCACATTCTCTCTCCTTCTAAAATAAATAAACATCTTTAAAAACATTTCTGGATTAAATATTTTTAGCTTTGATTTTTTTTTAAGATTTTATTTATTTGAGAGAGAGAGTAGAAGCTAAGGGAGAGGGAGAAGCAGACTCCCCACTGAGCAAGGAGCCCAATGTAGGGCTTGATCCCAGGACCCTAAGATCATGACCTGAGCCAAAAGCAAGCGCTTAACCAACTAAGCCACCTAGGCTTCCCTTAATGAAGATTTAAAAGTACATAAAATTAAATGCTCAAACCACGTCCAAAATATTATCTTCCCAAAGTCTAAACTAAATGCAAAACTCTAAGCTACAGAAGGAGCCAGTCATAGATGAGAGGCTACTTTCTGAGAGAAATGAAATCCAACTCATTCAAGCCTAATGCGCACTTGGATTAACTTGATATGATGTGTGGTCATCAAGGTCATCTCTTGGAGACATTCAATTCCCATAGATAAAAGCAAATGGAAATGTGCTAAATTACTGTGAGGCAACTCCACATCCTCCCCCAGGGTCATCACCATCCCCCAGCATTCCCTAGAGCTGCTGCCTCCACCTCATTGTCTGCCCATCACTTTAGCATCTGGCTTCCATCTTCAGGCCCAGAGACTGCCTCCCTTCATTGATCTTTTGGGTATGTCTTACAATCAGAAGGAACACATCTGAGATACCTCAATGGCTATTTTCATGCTGACTTGAATTGCAGTTGATTGTTTACATGTTTCCCCCTAAGTATTCACCTCTCTCTTACACAAGCTCTTAAACATGCGTGTTCAGTGTGCACACAGATACACATACTCAAATGTAAAGCTCCTAGAAGAAAAAGATTGGGCTTACTTGTCTTTCACAGAGTTTTTCATGTTGTAACTTAATATGTTTTCAAAGAAGGAAGAAATTATTATCAGAGAATAATGCATGGAAAGTGCTTAATTAATACTTGTGGATTGTTTTCCTAAATAAAGGAAAACAGTGTGTAAAAGAAAGAAAGCATGGAAGGAAGAAAAGAAGGAAGGAAGGAAGAAAGAGGTGTTTGGGTACAAAGTTTACTTTATATTAAGAGATGCAGTTAGAAAGCATCATTTATATACCCTTAAAGTGGGGTATTAGAAGATTTATGTGTCTCTCTTTTTAATAAAGAATTTACTGTAAAAAGACATTAAATAAGGGAAGAAAAATGTGGTTAAGGAAAATGGATAGATGTACTCTGCTGTTTAAAATGTTCCCTGAGATTCATTCATAATAGGGTGTGAATTTTGTGACCTTACATATGCAAGCTTGCACTTACTGTATCTGTGAAAAATAAAACAGAAGCCTACCCAGTTTGATTGAGATCTTGGTGTAGCCTAAAGAAAGTTAAAGAGACCTAGTTTTCTTAGCTGGCTGACATTATAAAATGGGGAAATTCTCAGAAACTGGAGACTAGTTGATAAAAACCACCACATTTTTGTTGCAAGATTATGCAGCTCCACCAAACTCTGAAAGAATACAAATGGCATAGTTACTTGCTATTTATATGTTTCTCTTAAGTCAGAATACCTTAACATGAGAGGAAATAATTTATTTTCCGGGTCAAAACTAAATTTTACGGCTTTGTGGAAGACAGAACTCTTTTAAAATTTCTGTTTGTGTTCCTGTATCCACGCATATTATTTTCTTCAGCTCTTCTCACAAATCCTGCATCTAGAATCCTTCTCTCAAAAGCTGTATCACAAAAACCCACCCAGTCTGTCATCATCACCATTTTCAAGAAGTGTTTATCAGCCCTCAAGTGGAGTGCTTTGGCAGCCACTACTCTGGAAACTACTCCTGAGACGAGAGTATTGTCTGATTCATCACATTGGAGAGAAGGAGGGGTTGTTACTTCTGGAGGTGGGTTTCGAGAAAAACAGGAGGCTCTAATACCTCACCAATGAGTCCTCATTATTCTATGAAAGCTGCTTCATCACCCTCTAACATACCAACTCAGCTCATAGAGATTTTTCTCTTTTCTATGGCCACTCAATATATGTTGCTTTCCTAAAGCAAAGCAATCTTGGGCATAGGAAGCTTGGACCCATCCCCTCTGGAGGGCTTGGATACTTCTCCAGGTCAAACCAAACAAGTACAGATTCTGGACTTTTATTATCAGAAAGGCAAGAAATTATGTAAGTTCTGTGTCATAATGCAGTCAAGATTTTTTTTAAAATATATTATTTACTCATAAGAAACAGAGAGAGAGAAGCAGAGACAGAGGCAGAGGGAGAAGCAGGCTCCCAGCAGGAAGTCCTATGTGAGACTCAATCCCGGGACCTGGATCACGCCCTGAGCCAAAGGCAGATGCTCAACCGCTGAGCCACCCACGCTTCCCAAGATTTTTTTTTTTTTTTTTTTTTTAAGTGGAGCACTAATATTTATCTTCTGGAAAAAAAAAAAAGGACGCAAAACCACTCTCATTTAGAACAGCAACAAAGATGATGGTATCAAAAGATGTTATTTTGGAGGGTTAGAGGTGAAAGACACAGAACACAGGCTGGGAAAAGATTCCAGTTTGCTTTTTAAGAAAACTGTTTCATCCAGGAAAAAAACATGTCCTTTGGGATATTAAAGAACTTGGGAATAAACATTATATATTTCAGAATGTGAGAAAAAAAAAAAGCAACAGCAGGATCTGGTATTCTAGGTGAAAATTACTTTGTCGAATTAATCTACACACAGATCTTCATTTAAAAAAATACACACACACCACGCTAAAACTGCTTATTCAGTGACGCTGCTCACCAAAGGAATTATTCTTTGACTCTGTTTTTAGTTGGGCGTGGAAAGGTAATTTTTTCCCTTGGCTGGAAGCTTGGAGAGGAGCCAAGGTGAACACCCATGTGAACACAAAACAATTAGGAAAGATTCATTCTGAATCAGTTGGTTCCCATGAACAAGATGGGATTTATTAATCTGCCCTAATTAAAACTAATTAAAATATAGACTTGGGAGTGGGTACACAAGTTAACAGAGAAAAAGACAATCATGAGATACTGAATATATAAACATTCTGAGATCATAAGGATGAACATTAATATGAAATATAACATTAGTATCATTATTACTTTTCTTAGTAGTCATTATTTTTAAAGAATAAGAAAAGTATTAATGTTATGATTTCTGTCTCACAAGTTTGGCTTTATAATAGCATAGATACACATAATACTTGAAAATTGGATAGTCTCAAAACTTAGAATTAGTAATTCTTTCTAAATAAAGAAGTTTGTTTCAGTTTCCTGATTAGACTATGCAAAGTCAAATTATTAACCATGTAAGGTAGTTTTCTTTGAGAAATTAAAAATCAATTTTATTTGAAAATATAACTTTCTTTTCTAACTTTTACAGAGTTAAAGAGTTTTTTTTTTAATGGAAACATTAAAATATGTAACAACTTTCTTTTATACAATATTTGCTTAAAAGCAGAGGCCAAAATAATTGTTATAGTTGCCTAACAAGTACATGGGACATTTGTTTTCAAAGTTATGAGTAAGAGGTCAAATTCTACCCATTGGGTTTATTGGTACAGCTACAAATACCTTTGGAGGAAAAAAGGCACCACCCAAACATTATTTAATTCACAAGTGCAATTAGTTACAAGCATTTTCAGCTATAATTTTGTGAAGTCTTACAGTATTATTCCAGCTAATAACAGCAGAGGTCATTGGTGAAAAGTTGATCTGATTATACTGTAATTCTGAGAGTTACCTTGCTTTGATCGTGAAAATGGGTTGTGTGACTATAGATTGAAAATAAAACCTCATGGAATATTATCTTCTTGAGAAGTTTTACTAGCTCAAATTTATTTTCGGAATTTTGTGTCTCTCCACTTTATACAAAGCAGAATCATAGTTAGGCTTCCAGAGTGACTTACAGTGCTATAACCACTGGCAGAAAAAACACAGTGCTTCATATTTAAAGTTGAGCAGATAAATAAAAAGTTACATTTAACAGTTTTGATTGAGATGAGTGAGCCCACTGGAAATCATTATTGACTTGAGATAAAGAGGCCTTTGCTCCTGTATTCTGCAAATGATATATCACTGAAGTAATTGGTTTCATTTTTCTCACCTGAAAAATTTGGAGATAGCTACGGATCAACACTCACTTATTTAACAGGAGTACTTTGTTTATAATGGTAATAACTGAGAAGAATTTTGAACTTGGAAGATACGGTACAAAGACAACTTTAAGTTGCCTTGACATTCTGCAATTTAACACATCAGTTTTACCTTAATATTTAGACAGACTCTTTAATTCTATAATCTGATTAGGTTTTCTTTTCAATTTTCCAGAAACTATCGAATAAGTAGTATTCCTTTTATTGGAGAGAAAAGCAGTGATATCAAATGCTATTTCTTAATTAAAATGCTCCTTAGTTGAACTTCTCAATTTTCATCCATTATCTTTATCTATGTATTTTTTTTTATAAATTTTTATTTATTATTTATGATCGTCACACAGAGAGAGAGAGAGACAGAGACATAGGCAGAGGGAGAAGCAGGCTCCATGCACCGGGAGCCCGACGTGGGATTCGATCCCAGGTCTCCAGGATCGTGCCCTGGGCCAAAGGCAGGCGCCAACCCGCTGCGCCACCCAGGGATCCCTATCTATGTATTTTTACATATCGTAATCATATTGTATAAATCTTTTACGTGATATTTTTAGTAAATATGATATTTATTTATTTTATTTTTAAAGGTATTGTCATAGTTTATCCTTATCAGAATTCTTTAAACTATCTCATTAAACCAAATATATTTCGGGTTTTTGACGTTTTTTTCCCCCTTTAATTTTTTGTTATTACAAGTATCTCATTAACAGCTCCTTGAATTTCTCTTTGCTGTTTCAAATGGCTTCCTTAGGATAATCTGTTCTTAGTTTTCTCTTTCCCCCTGTAATACACCTTATAGAAGCCATTATTAAACTAAAAGGTAATACTTTATTGTTTTTAACAAGTCTGCCCTTAGTTGATATATTAGCTTTTTGAAGGAAGGGAATATATATTGATAATATCCATGTTTTAGGCTCCTAGCATGGATATCCAATAAAAATCTGCTGAATGAATAAATGAATAACTTTCCAGAAATGGAGTAACTGTGATACGAATTTCTTTATGATTCTTAAAATATATTGTTCCCCAAAGCATTGCATGATTTATAAAAAGCTACTAACTGTTTTCTTGAGCCCATTTCACCATGACATAGCTGTCACCATAACTGAAAATATTTTTGGCATTCCTATGGATGTAACATGTCATCTCAAGCTTGTTACAAGTTATGATTCTTTATGAGCAAAGATAAATATTTTTCAAATAGTTATGGAATACTAATTTTAAAATATCTTTACTTAGCCACTATTTGCTTAATTATTCATCTTATTTAACACCCATTCAATATTTATTTTTGAAGCATATGTTACATTTGTTTCTTTCCTTAAACCTAAAGTAATATTTTAGGTCAGTGATTTCTTAATCAGTTTTAGGAAAATAACTTTTCCTAAATAGTGACAATTACACTACTGAAAGGAATTTAAAATTTGATCTGGTTTAATGATCCTTTAACAAAGCTACTCCCAGAATTTTGAAACAAGTTGCTTCAATTAAAGATCTGACCTTATAGTAGAAAATAAATTATAAGGAATGATACATATTTTTTAAAGATTTTATTTATTTATTGAGAGAGAGAGAGAAAGACAGCAAGTGTGAGTGGGGAGAGGGGTAAAGAGAGCGAGAGAGAATCTATAGCAGACTCCACACTGAGGATGAGCATTGATGTGGGGCTCTATCCCACCAGCTGAGATCAAGACCTGAACCAAAACCAAGAGTTCAATGCTTAATCTACTAAGCTACCTAGATGCCCCTGGAATGATAAATTTTAAATCTTAGGCTGAGTTGCTCTACTTTGGTTACACTGACCCCAAATACTGCTTTCCTGAATATGCTCTTCACCCCTTTATTTATTCATTCACTGACCACTGACCACTTAAATGGGTCTATGGGATGTATCCAGGACCCAGAATGCCCTAAATTTCAGCACTCATTCAATATCAGCTAACTTACAGACCTTTATCTAGTCTCTTAGGTTTACAGTAACAAAACACATTGCCTTCCCCCAAGGAATTTAGAGTCTGTGTTGTTCTCACTGCATAAAGTCCTATTTTTTCACATTTTTTTTCCCTTAAAAGTACTACCTAATCTTAAAAACCCAGCTCATTTGATGCCATTTTCATGAAACTCCCTACTTCCATAGTCAGAATTGATCTCTCCCACTTGTACCTCTCCTGTAACTTTTGTTAGCCCTATTTTTAAGCACATATCCTATTCTGTCTTTTGTTACAGTTACAAGATGGTATAATGATTAAAAGCGTACTCTTGAAGCAGATTTCCTGGGTTTGACTCCATTTCTATGTCACTGCTACTCAGAAAATTTCTCCACATTGCTGGCTACATGTTCCTCATCTACAACAGTAAGAGAATCTACTCCAATGTTTGCTGTAAGGATTAAATGACAATATGTGGGAAATGCATACACTCAAAGAATGTTAGCTATTACTATCTTCACTATCTTTCTCTTTAACTAGTGAATTGCTGAAAAAAGGACTCTATTTTATTAATTTTGCGCCATTGATAATTATCACAGTAAATATCAGGTAGTAATAATGAATAGTATTTTAATTAGAACAAGTTTCTTAACGAGTCCTTTTTCAGCTTTGGAAATCATCAAAGCATCCTGGATAAATCTCTAAAAGAACAGAGAATTAGACTGATTAAAAGTAAAATGATTAGGTAGAAAAATGAAATCACTTGAAAAAAATATGTCCTTGAAAGTGCAGATTTATTCAGTGTGATTGAAGAATCGACCCCTCA
This sequence comes from Canis lupus baileyi, assembly GCF_048164855.1. Classification (NCBI taxonomy): domain Eukaryota; kingdom Metazoa; phylum Chordata; class Mammalia; order Carnivora; family Canidae; genus Canis; species Canis lupus. The sequence continues at coordinate 23,228,261 of NC_132843.1, read as the reverse complement.
ATTATTTCTCAGAGACTTCGTTGATTGATAAAGTTGGTTTGTTGGGTAGATTCCTTTAAAAATCTATTTATTTTTAATTACCAAAAAAGATGCTATATACCAAGGTGGGATATGGGACCCAAATACATCATTTATAGCTACAATTAGTGAGAACTGTGTCCAAGACTCCTCAACAAGCATTAGAGTACAGCTCTAAACCCCATGGTCATCCATCAGAAAGGATAAAATAAAAAGACAGGAAATATTGAGAGTTGTCAAAAATGTAGAGCAATTGGAACTCTCACACATTACAGTTGGAAAGTAAATTGGTAGAAACACTTTGGAAAATTGTTGGGTGCTATCTACTAAAACAAATGAACATGTACCTACCCTATAGTTTATGAATTCCACCTCTTTGATATATATCTGTCATAAATGAATGAATATATGCACTGAAAGAAATATGGGAATGTTTGTGGAGGAACTACTATGCATAATATCCCCAAATTAGAAATGGCTCAAATGTCCATCAATAACAGAATGGATAATATATTACAGTGTATTCATATAGTGAAATACTATACAGCAAAGAGAATAATTAATCAATAATACCCCCAAACACATGAATGAATCATAGAAACATAATATTGGGTGGAAGGAGCCAGATACAGAAAGAACATACAGCATTATTTCATTTATTTAAAGTAAATAGACAAAAGCTTAAAAACAAAAAGGAGACAAAACTATGCTGTTAGAATTCAAGCTAGTAGTCAGGTGTTTTTTTTAAAGATTTTTATTTATTCATGAGGGGCACAGAGAGAGAGGAGGAGACATAGGCAGGAGGAGAAGCTCCCTGCAAGGAGCCTGATGCGGGACTCGATTCTGGATGGCGGATCATGCCCTGAGCCAAAGGCAGGTGCTCAACCACTGAGCTCTCCAGGTGTCCCTAGTAGTCACAGTTGAAGTCAGTGATGGAGGGCCCTGATGTTCTAGATCATGATCAGAGAGCTAGTTACACAAGATGTAGTTACCTGATAAAAATTCATTAAGCCATATGCCTGTGATAGGTGTACTTTTCATAGGCATCATAGCTACACCATATTTATATTATATGTTCATTTAAAAAGTAATTAAACTTTCCCTATGAGTCTGAACAGAGATTCTTACAGTTTTGCTTTTATAAAGAACTATTTAAATCCCCTTAGAACTGCCTAAAGAAAGCAGGTGAGCAAAATACACTGTGAAGTCCTTCTCCTACACTCAAGTTTCTGTTTTTGTGTTGTCCAAAGGCATCTATACTTACTCTTCTCTGTCTAGAAAGATCATTTTAAGGCTCTTTTCATAAGATTTGAAGGAAAAGAAAAACAAAACAAAAAAACAAAACCAGCCCTATCTCTGGTCTTCTGACTCAGCCACAGGAAAACCTGGCAATAAGCTCCAGTGTTTACCCACCCTATCTAAAAACCTGGAGGCCTTTATGTGAATGGAATTCCTTTGACGCCACAGCTATACCTGAAGAGGTCAAGCATCATGGGCTGCACAAGTAATAATTAACATCAACTATTATTCACCAATTGCAGAAACTAAGAGTTTACATTACATTCTTGTGTCCTCATTTCCTTGTACTGGAAGTCCATAGAGGAGAGTCAGTTTCTAATAGGAAATTTGATAGTGGGTGGAGACTCTGGGCACTGCGTCTTTGGTGTGACTAGCCATGTTGTGCCAGGGGCAAAGGAGGAGGGAGGCGCACTGAGGGTGACTATGCCCTGTCTCTCTTTCCCTGTTCACTTTGGCAAAGAATTGCATATATAACTTTATTTTGCAGGAGGGATCAGGAAGCAAATATGTCTCAAATGCAGAGCACCTAAAATTTCTAGGTAGCTAGTATGGAATAATAACACACATTCTTTCCTGCTAACTTTGTTTTTTTATTGTGTGACTTCAGTTGAGCACCAGAAATGAGCTTGATGCTGTCCACAATTCACTTACTGTCACATTCCATGAGATTAGGGAGAGTTTAAAATACAATTAGTGTCATCTCTGCTTTTAGTGATCATTAAATTGTGTATCTGTTGCCCTTTTATGCTTGGTGTGAAATCAGCTTGTTGATTAGAATCAGTGTTTTTCACTCTACTTGGTTTATGGCAAAACTGACTCCTTGCTCGACAGTTACTGAATTTCTTTTTTCCTCAAATGTCCAAATGTGGATTCATTTGGCAGATGATGTGACCAGACCTTTTTTTTTTTCAATTGGTGGCAAAATCTTACTGCTTCTTCCTCCATGTTACTTTCCAAATTTATTTTCCCCTTAAGACTTTGATCACCAAGATTTTTTTTTTTTTTTGGCCTCTACACATTTCTCCTTCTTCTTGTCATTCCCAAACATTGTAATCCCAATTATTATTTTTTCTTGCCTATGCCCTCTCTTTTCCAAGGCAGTTGTTAATTGCTTATATGAACATTTCCATTGTTTCTTATATTTCAACTTCTGTTTCTATCTTATTTCTTTCAAGTTCCCCATGCTGCAATCACACTTTTTTTCTTTTTTGTACTTCTTTCTATTATATCACTCATCCTTAAGTGATCCAGTTTCAGTTAAAATAGCTTTCCCATTCTTTTTCATAAATTTTCTCTTTTCAAGCCCTATTTAGCAAAGTGTAAAATAAAGGAGCCCAGATATACAGTATACAGACATACTTCTTCATCTATATCTGTAATGTGCTTGCTGGGTGTAATAGCTAGTCTTCAATACTAGCTGAAGAATTTAGACCAAATCTTCCAGGAATTTTTAACTTGCTGGTCCCAAATATACAAAAAAACCCCAGGTGTATGGGATGAATATGTTGGAAATTTTTGGTTTTCAATTTATCAGTAGATTACATAGACCTTTCCTTGTCCCTGTGTTCTATTTTGCCCATACTCAATAACATCTAGATAAATCATCACTCCAGCCATTGCCCATCACCACCCAGGGTCTTGCTGTTGTTGCTTCTGTGACTTCAAGTCGAGTCCTGGTACTTTTCCTCAGCCTTTGGAAAACACCCCAGGAAAATCCCTAATATACAGTAGGCTCAAATACTCAGAGACTGAAAAGGGAAGGAACAAAGCTGAAGAAAGAAAAAATAAATAAGTGGAAGAAAGAAAAATGATATGCAGAAGAGTAAAGGAAAGAAACAGAATGAAGGAAGACATAAAAATGCAATAGAGATGGGGAGTGGGGAGACTCTGGTTGGGGAAAGTCTAAAGAAAGAAAGTTGCAGACATTGGATGGGACTTCCAGGGGCTTCCGCTTTGCTAAATCACATGGTTGTATATGGATTAGTTGGCTTGCACATTACCATCTGCAAAGAAACACCAGGACTTTGTGCCTTTGACACAAAAGGCGTCATTGGTTTTCTAAAATAACATTTGATTACATGGCAATCTAATTTAGTAAACATAATAAGCTGATATTGAATTTTAGATAGGAGATTACTGACAAACACTTTAGAATTTAGACATTTAGGGGATCCCTGGGAGGCTCAGCGGTTTTAGCGCCTGCGTTCGCCTGAGGCGTGATCCTAGAGTCCTGGTATCCAGCCCCGTGTAGGGCTCCCTGCTTAGGGCCTGCTTCTCCCTCTGCCTGTCTCTGCCATTCTCTCTCTCTCTCTCTCTCTCTCTGTCTCATGAATAAATAAAATCTTACAAAAAAAGAATTTATCCACGTGTTTAGATATGGAATAACGAACAAGTGACTGGAAATCAACCAATAAATGTTGAAGGATGGAGAAACACATCTCATTTTAAAAGAAAAATACCTACACCTAGAGGGGCTCTGTTGATGAATGAGATGGTATAAGATTAATGACTGTTATTACTGAGAATATGTTTGTTCCCTCCTCAGGAATTGTAGGAGTGTGGAAGAAGTTAGGTACACCTGACTGGGGATAAATGGAAAGATCTGGAGATTATGTGATTCTTATTAATGAACTCTATGTTTCAGTTATTCCTACAGACTAACATTTCCCTTGAGGGGACTTTGATCTTTGATGGAGTATTTAATCAGCGATGGCATGATTGGCATGATAATGAACTCTTTCTTCCTATAAGAGTCCCTACTCACAAAGTATAGGTCAGGAAACTTGCCTTTTAAAAATAATGATAACAGCCATAACCATCTGTATAGAGAGAGCATTATAGCTTCAAAAGTATGTCAACGAATAGTATTTTATTGGCATGTAAAAAACCTTTATGGGTTCTTATTTTAAAATGAATTGAATAGAACAAGTACTTTAAAATTCAATGTTTAAATTAGAATTTCCCTCTTGATTTATTGGTCCAATGTTTGTTTTAAGAATCAGTCTTAATATTCATCATGATTATTTTGCTCCAATTTCAAGAAATGTGAAGAAAGAATTGGCATTAGAAATAATTAAAAACTTTCTGATAAGAAAATGACTCAAAGTTGGAAATCAGAATTTTGAAATGTATCTCTGTCACTTCATCACTTTGCTGATATGTATTAGTAATAAACTTAATATAATGAATCAGGAAACAGAAATCTTCATAGATATAAAAAGTCTTCATGAAGATTTTTATATTGAGATAAAATATATTTGAAAGCACAGGCTATACTTTAAGTAGGAATCCTTCAGAGATCAAGTCATTATAATGATGACGATGATAACTATGTTGTTTTCATAATTAATAATGGTTTATAATTTTACTAGCCATTTTAACTAGCAAATGTAATCATTCACGAATAAGTACAACTAGCTGCAAAGGTTGAGGAGAGATTTGCTTAGCATGCTGCCACCTTCAGGAAATTTTAACTTATGATAATTTGTATCTGTTGTATTGGAGAATTCATTTCTGTTTAGGGGGGCATTAAAATTCCCTGTACTCAAATTATTATTTTCTCTTGCCTGATAACAGTTGGTACTGTTGATATTTTTAAAGTTCTGTTTTGGAAAGCATTTAAAATGGGCTATGTTGTTCCATTCAGAAAAAAAAATTATTTTTATTAATAAAGATATGTGAATTTTATGTACTTTAAAATATTATCCCTGACTTAACAAAATACATACATCACTATGATTGGATAAATAACTAAATATCATTCCTACTTAAAAGGGATTAAGTGATAAAGCAATTTACTTACAGTTTCTTAGGCCTTTCAATTGTGTGACTTTTAATGTAATTATGCTTCATTGATTCTATAAGATATGCTGAAGAAAATTATGCTTTTATTTAAAAAATCATCTTTTACTCAATATTGGGTTGAAATATTACTAATTATTTTGAAGTTCACCTCAGGTCATATTTCATTACAAATGTGAATCTACCTAAAGCTAAGGATTTATAGAACTCTGCAATTAAACTCCTCAAATTTCCTCAATTGCCATCATGTCCTGAAGACTAAAATCACAGATGAATAATAATTAAAAGGCGTTTCTTTAAACATCTTTCTGTGTGTAGAAAGAATTAAATATTTATGTATTTCTACAGAAATAACATTCTTCCAAAACATATATGCCTATGTTAAGAGGTATTAACGTATTAGATTTTTTTAAACAAGAAGAACAAATGTTTACAGCACTCACTGAAATTATGCAATAGTTACATAGAGTTAATCATTGTTTTCCACTCTACCGCTAAGCACCTCTCTTTAAAGTATTTTTCTGGACAATGGTACCTATAGAAACAGAATATACACAGCTACACACATGTGCATTCATGCACACACACGCTATGTACACATGCACATATACATTGTTTGAGAGAATTTAATCTGTACATCACATTGCTCTTACATAGTTTGAGTACTTATTTCATTGCTATTAAGACACTTAAGGAATTTTCTTATATATAACAATTTTTCTCTGCACTTAAGGGATGATCAAAAAGGAAGTAGAAAATATTGGCTTATATGTAGGAAGAAGCACGGGGGTGTCGGTGTGTCAGGGCATGAGCCTGAGCTCTTGGCTTAAATCTTGTTTTTTTTTTTTTTTTTTACTTATTGTGTAACTTTGGGGATGTTACCTAAACTCTGTAAGCCTTGATTTCTCATCTATAAAAAGGGGACAATATTACCTACTTCAGTTTTTGTGGAGTTTAATGAGATAAGGAATGTGAAGTCTTTAGCATAGTGTCTAGAATATGGAAATCTCAAACATATCTACAATCATCTTCTACATTCATTCAATTAGGTGTAGATGAGCAAATTGTCTGGTAATCTTGTTTAGTGCATAGTTCACAATCAGCCTTTCAACTTTACTTAATTGATTACATCTGTTTAAAGCTTGTCTTTGTTTTATTTGGCCAGTTATTCTCTGTATTACTGCTTTCTAAAGATGTGGAACATTTGCATATATGCATGCACACACGCATGCTGAGTATGCAGAGGTAGTTCAGTTTTTAAGATAATTTAAATGTTTTCATTTATTTTTTTTAAATTTTCTTTAAAGCTTTTTATTTATTTATGCAATTTCTACAACCAACTTGGGGCTTCAACTCATGACCCAAAGATCAAAAGTCATGCTTTTCTGACAGAGCTAGTCAGGTGCCCTTAAATGTTTTTATTTAATTCTTTACTCATAAATAATCTTTTCTTATATATAACCACAGAATAGAAACACAAAGTCCCATTTACAATTGCTCATACTTTATAAAATACTTTGCAACAAAATTTTTAAGTTTATATTTACAGGGGCACCCAGGTAGCTCAGTCATTTAAATGTCTGACTCTTTTTTTTATGTGTATTTTTTTATTGAAGATCGGTTTGCCAACATATAGTATAACACCCAGTGCTCATCCCGTCAAGTGGTCAAGTGCCCCTCTCAGTGCCTGTCACCCAGTCACCCCATCCCCCCCGCCCACCTCCCCTTCCACTACCTCTTGGTTGTTTTCCAGAGTTAGGAGTCTCTCATGTTCTGTCTCCCTCTCTGATTTTTCCAACTCATTTTCTCTCCTTTCCCCTTTAATCCCTTTCACTATTTTTTATATTCCCCGAATGAATGAAACCATATGTTTGTCCTTCTCCGATTGACTCTTGATTTCAACTCAGGTCATGAGATCAAGCCCTGTGTAGGCCTCTGTTCTGAGAGTGAAGTCTGCTAGGGATTTTCTCTCCTCTCTCTGCCCCTCCCCCCACTTGCAGTCTAACTTACTAAATAAATAAAATCTTCCCAAAAAATTATATTCACAGAGAAATAAGGATTTATATAAGTGAGAAATTTCTCAAGAGGAGGACAAATGATAAATATCAGAGTTAACAGTTTTCTCCTATGTATTACCTAGTAGTTTCTTTTTTAAAAACGTTTTGATTGGTTGATAGGTTTTAGGGATATTTTAGGTCTTTTTCTTCACCTCATTAATTATGTCCATTTTGGAGTGAGGTATCTCTGGACCTATATTTGCTCAAGGATACTTCTATTCTAGAAATGATTTCTTAATTAATCAACTATAAAGTTATTCAAAAGGCATTTAAGATACAATGATTTTTAGGGGGCGCCTGGCTGGCTCAGTAAGCATGTGACACTGGATCTTGGAGTCATGAGTTCTAACCCCATATGGGGAAGAGAGATTACTTTTAAAAATAAAATAAAATGAAATGCTGGGGTTTTTTGTTTGTTTGTTTGTTTGTTTTTTTAAGATACAATGATTTTTACAAAGTGGCCTGGAATCCCTTGAACTTGCTAAGCCTCATAGTAGTTATAGGCATTTTTACCTGATGCCTCAAGATTTTTACACACAGAATTATACCATCTTTAAAGAAAGGCCATTTTTATTTCGCTTTTGCCAAGTGTCAGGTCTTTCTTATGTTTCTCTCAGAAATGTTATATTGATCAAAACAAGCCAGACATCAAAGAGTATGGACTTTATAATTTTATTTGTATGGAGTTCATGTACAGAGTATGCAAAACTAATATATGGTGATAGAAATCAGGAAAGTTGACTCTGGGGTAAAAGAGGGCTATTGATTGGAAAAGGGCATGGAGAAATTTTCTAGTGGGATAGATATGTTCTATACCTTGACACAGATACTGGTTACAGGGGTATATACATATGTCAAAATTCATTGGACTATACAACTAAGATTTGTACATTGTTTTCAATGTAAATTCTGCCTCAAAACAAAAATATTTATTTTTATTTTATATTACTTATTTTTATTTTATTTTACTTATTTTTATTTTATTTTATCTTATTTTATTTTGGTGTGGGGAAATAATGGAGTTAATGTCTAAAGATGACATCAGAAGCCTCCACATAGTTCCATTTTGGCTTAGGATTCTATCCTTGATGGACCAGGAATACCAGCCCAAAATCTAAACCACGAAACTCCGTGTAGGCTGCTATGGTTAAAGGTTTTTTGTTTTTTGTTTTTTTTTTTGTTGTTGTTGTTTTAAAAAGGTTATACTAAGATTCTAAATAATTAAAAACCCAGTAAATAGCTGAAGAGGGAAAATGATCACCTCCATTGGAATAACTAGGAATGAACTCTTAATTTGAAATCTCGCCCAAAGATTCAACTAATATTTTTAAATTCTAGGATTCATTATATATGGATATAAATTGACATATATATGATCACATCTTTTTTTGGTAATTTGAGTTAACAGGAGATTACTTACTTTCAAACTGGAAGGTAGTTTGCAGGTAGTTGCTGTATCCATTTGTAAGTAGCTCAAATAGGCTGATTGTAATTATGTGTGTTTATAAACATAAAACATCTATACACAGCTAAATAAAATGTGTTTTCAGCACAGCTCAATGTACAAAGTCTTTTCTCAGAGAAGGAAAGCATTTTAAATAAGTAAAATGAGTCTGAGTTACTTTAGTTGAACATTAAGTTGAGTGCAGGGGACTAGCCTCTGATAAGAAAAGAATGTGGATCTGGCTTTCAGAGTGAGAAATGTTAAGGAGGTGCAGTTTGCTTTGTAAATAGCAACTGTGATGAGACACAGAAAAACAGAGATGTGCTAAAACACAATGCCAGACACCATTTGCTTTAAACAATCTTCTGTTTCTATTTAATTTATATATAAATTTCCAAAAGTGCTAGCTTTAAAAATAATTAGACAAATATATTCAGTCTTTTAAAGTGTGTAAAAAGGTTTTAATTTTTTTGTAAAAACAATCGTTAGATACATAGATATAAACCCCAGTTAAGAAGAAAATCACGCTCTTCTGTCCTTATTCCGATAGATACACCATGCCAGGAGGGAGTGTGACCTCTCATCCTCCTGGGTTTGGGCATGTACAGCCATCTCTTCTCTTGGTCACTCAGAATTGTCACAAGGACATTTATACTGAAACTTGAGACTTGAGTCTCTAAAATCCTAGGAAATCTATAGCTCCCTTGGAAATTCCCCCTTCTTATCTGGGAAATCTCCTAAAGGTTATAGGATACTTTAGGCACTACTCAGCCTCTGCAGAATCCATTTAAAGGCCTACGGGGTGGGAGTCCAGCTGAGCACAAATCTTTAGAGTCCTTGGAATGTGGAGAAGATGCAGTCATGCTGTGACTTGTCAAGAATTTAGGGGTTTTCTGGGTTCAGAAAATATGCTCAAGACCTGCCACAGTGACAAAGTGTATATTGGAGGGAATACTTGGAGATTATTTTGTTCTAAAAACTGCCCTGGAATTTTAGGAGTGTAGTTCAGGAGATCCAGGGAACCTGTTTGTGCTACTGAATAACCAGACCAGGGCAAAGATTTACATCTAGGTGTCTCAACTCCTGGTCCCTATTCATCGAAAAAATATCAGCAATGTGCTTTAAAATGTAAAATAAAATGACAAAGCATATATGAGACAAGTTAGCAATCTCATGCCCAATGCTACCTCGTCCCTGGTTCCTATCTACCAGGGCAACTCACTTTCAATTCTGTTTCTTCTGAGATGTCTTCCAAATTTTATAAAGTACTCTTCAGTTTAAACATTGAAGAATAATCTATTAAGTTTCTTTTGTGGAAGATGAGACTATCTTTTACTTCTCTTTAAAACATCAAATGGAAAAACCCTGTCTCGCACATTTTCACACATTTCTCTCTCAACTCCTCCTCCCAATTCAGCTCTCGCACAATTTTTGATAGGATGAAAATTCAGCACTTACCTTGTCCTGACGATGGATGTATCATTCACAGCTGAACTGCATAGTACTCTCTGATCATATTTCATTTTTTCTTTTTCAAATTACATTTGAAATGATATTTTCAAAGTTCATGTATACTTCAAATTACATGAAAACGTAATTTTCCATTTCCCTTGGAGATAGTCGACAATTATTTTGTTGCTTAGGTTTCTATGCACCTTTCATGTAGTCATTCCAAACACTTTCACTGAACTTTGAAAACTTCGATAATCATTCACTCAGATTTTTAACGTGCTCATTTGTTAGTTTGTTTGACTTTGTCTTTTAGCTTCCCTCCTGGAGTGTTCTCTCTCTTAGCTCTGATTTGATCTGCCTGTCTCCTTGTTAGATTAGTTTTAGGACTTCCCTCTCCTCTCATTCTTAGAAATTTCTGCTCCTTTTCTCTGTTTTTGGATTTTTTTTTTCATGTTCCATGATTTCTGCTTTCCTGATTTATTCGCTTTCAGAGAGCAACTTCTGAGAAAGGGTGCATTGGAAGTAACTATTCTGAGACTTGATATATGTGAAAATACCTCTATTTAACTCTCACACTTAATTGATTATAAGACTAGGTATAGAATTCTAAGTTAGAAATTTATTTCCCTTAGAATTTTAAATATATTGCTCCATCATCTTCTGGCTTCCAAGATCACTGTGATTTGTGTTTTGTTATTTAGTGGGATTTTGGCAAGGAGAATTATTATTTTCAACCTCTGATATTTAACTCTTTCTCTTATGCCACATTGATTTCTTGTTTCCTCAAATATTTTCTCTGTTCAAGCACACCTGATTGTTTTTCAGAAAGGGCAGGAGATAGAGCATTGATTCATGCTTTCAGTGTCGTATGACATGAATAATAATTTTTTTTAAGTAAAAACAAGCTTTGATAAAAAGGAGTCATAGTACAGTTGAAAAAGAAAGTGAATAGGCCAAAAGAGTTCCAGAAAATATCAGAGAACTCTGAGGTTACTAAAGACTTTATAGCCTTTCTAATCAAATAGCTATTTCTTTATGGCTCTTAAATTTCAAAGGGTGGCCCAAAAATTGCTTGGAGACTTCTATAGGTTTGTGCCTATGTTACTGGATTTTTCTGGAATTCAAATTCCCTAAAGCCTAGGGATAGACTTATTACTATAGAAAGATTTCCATTGTAAATTCCTGAATTACATTTTATCCATGAAACACCATTTTCAGAAACACCTTTTTGGCATTTAAGACATATCTTTTAAATTTATCTTTATACTTTATACCTAGTCATGTGTTCAACTGGCTCTAAGCCAATAAGTATCAGATTGAACTTAAAGAGATACAGCTTCTAGTAGGCCTAGTGATTTCCATCTTTAATGTATCAAGTTTATGAAACCTAGCCTTCTTATCTCTAGTATTAGCATTTTTCCTTTCATAACTTTCACTTACCTTTGCACAATGATATGAGATGAAGAAAATTCTATTTTTAACACATCCTTTGTGAAAAGTAATTGGATTGTGGGGAAAAATGATTCAGGAGAGTTTCTAGTTAGATACTATAGGTTAAATACACCAAAAATCAAACCCAAATGATTAAAACAACTGTTTTATCAATCTAGTGGAATTAAAATAACTATTAATGTATAGGGGGGATAAGGATAGAGAGTAAGTAGATAATTGCAACTATGCTTTTAAAACAGACAGCAGATGGATACGTGGAATTTGAATCAGTAGTTCTTTGAGAGTTGAAACTAGAATTAGATGGATTGATGCTTCAATGCCAAAAGCCTCAAGGTTTGGAGATAGATGCAGATGGAGAGGAAAACAAGATTATGAGTCAATATTTGAAGTAATTGACACGCCTTCTTCCAAATCCTGCACAGCTGATGGATGTCGCTCCTTTACTTGAGAAGACCAGAAGATTACTCTCTGGAGAGGTCAAGTAGAGAGACTCTGGACTTACAGCCACACCCATGCCTAAATGGGGCTTAAATAACTTCTACATTCTGAATGGTAAAACCCTAATCCCCTTCCTCCTTTAGCTCAGAGATGTTGACTGGCAGGATTATTTCTTCAAGGTAGGAAAATGGAAGAAGATTCCTTCTGGAAAAAAAAATTTACCAGCCTTATCCCGTTTCTAAAGACTTACAGACATTGAGAGTCAGAATTCAAACTTCATTTCCTAAATAGATTACTCTGTAACAATGTCTGTAAATTGGTAAGTACTATCTATCCATGTACACCAACCTTCTATTCAGATTTTCATTGCCTTGCTCTTAAATATGAATGGCATCAAACTTAGCCAGCCCGAAAGCTAGAAAACAGAAGAGAATAGCCTTTCAATTCTTAGGGAAAATAAATATAAACTTGGAGTCCTATTCCTAGCCAAATTGTCTATTAAGTATAAGTGTAGAATATAGAAATATTCACATATCCGACCTCCAGCTTTTTCTCTAATATGTCCTTTCATAGTAAGCTAGTAGAGGGTATTATTTGTGAAAATGAAAACTAATCTAAGAAAGAGGATGACATGGATCAGAAATCAGGAAATCCAACACAGTAAAGAAGAAAATGCTCAGGATGCTAGGGAAAGGAAGACCCAGTATGATAACTGAGTCCAGCCTGGAGAGCAACCATACAGATCAGAAGGAGGACAAAGACTCTAGGAGACTCTTCTCTAAGAATCATAGACTGCTGATATATTTGAATGATTTGCATTTTTCCTAGAGACTTCGGGCATGATATGTGCATAGAAATCTAGGCAGGCAAATAAGAAGCAGAGCAAAACATGAGGTGTCAAGTGGCAGAAACTTCAAACTTAGAGTACAAAACATGTATTAGTGTTCATTGTGTATAATGTACCTAATGGTAAGTTGGTTTAAATTTGAACATAGGATAGTTGGAAATTGTTCAGATGTGCATAAAAGTGTAGTCAAGCTTTAAAGGAAACAGTCCATGGTTTTCCTTTACTTGGGCCTTATGTTCTGAGTTCTTTCTGCTTGAGTTGGTCATCCTTAAGATGTTTGATTGGCTGATTGTTCTAATCATGCAGGTCTTTGCTGAAACGTCAGTCTCTGACTAGTCTACAAAAAATAGCACCTACCATCACTGTGAATTAACTTCCTCTGGTTTATTTTCTTCATCAGAAATACCAATTCCTGAAATTATGCTTTTTATTTTATTTTATGCTATTTTAAAAATTGTTTATTTTCTATCTGGTTCTCTGCTGTTTCCCAGAAGTTAGAACATTGTCTGGCATGTGGGAGGTGCTCAAAAACAACAACAAAAACCAAAACTGTGGAATGAGTAAGTCCATGCCTGGTAAGCTTCATGGAAGCAGAGAATATCTTGTTGACCATTGTATCTTCAACTTCTCACCAAATGTCTATTGGTAAATATATTCCAGAAACTTGTGGGTGAATAAGTGAATGAATAAATGAAATCAATGATGAGATTTCTCTTAAAATCTTTGATAAAAATAATTGTTTTGAAACCTTTGGGGGCTTCACACAAATAAAGAATAGTCATTTGGGGGCACTTGGGTGGCTCAGTTGGTTAAGCAGCTGCCTTCAGCTGAGGTCATGATCCCAGGGTCCTGAGATCAAGGCCCACATTGGGATCTCTGCTCAACAGGGAGTCTGCCTCTCCTTTTTCCTCTGCTCTTCACCCTCAGCTCATACTTGCTCTCTCTTGTTCTCTATCTCAAATGAACAAATAAAATATTTTTTAAAAGAATGGTCTTTTGTGTAGTAGAACTCAGGATGACTAATGAAATAAGTTATTTTCTTCTCCTGGAGGAATCTCAGAATCTGAACTGCAAGCTCTGAAGATGTTCCCTCACACCTGAGTGAGCAAATCCAAATAAGCATGATTACTAACTCCATTAAAAGGTGAAAAGTATACTCTAGGGTCAATGTCAGTTCACAGTCTCTTAGGATTTCTATCCACGGCAGGTAATCTGCCTTGTGTGCCCCTCCTCTCTGTATTTGGAGATATTCATGATTTATACAACTCTGGGTAAAGAAGGGAAATAGTTTTGTACATTATCTGTGAATACTATAACTAGAATTTTGTTGACTTAAAGAAATATGACAAAAAGTGAATATTGTAAGAAATGGACCATCCCCTGAGAATGTAATCAACAATATAGATAAGTTCTGGAGAGTAGATAGTTGTGAAATGCTGAGCAAGGGATGGGGGTGGCGGGTGGGTGGTGGCATTCTCACTTCTCTGCCTATAAATGGCCCACGGTAAGTTAGCTTTATATTTCTATTGGCTACATATTTCCATTGTCCTTCTTGATAAAAAATATTTATGTATATTTTTTCTTTAGAAATCATGAAGAGAAAAAACCCAAACTCATTTAAATTTAAGAAAGAAATGATTTAAAGAGCACTTCATTGCTCATTTTGATGTTTTTAAGAGCTGAGAGTGTTCTGACTTTCATTTGGGGGTTCCACTTTCAATGAGCAGTGCTGACAAAACAAGGAATGTGGTTGCTCTTAGGCTAAAGACAAGTTCCTACCTGTTGTTTCTGTGAGCCTTAACTATGTAGTCTAACTCTGATTCTGATAAAGTGGAGACGTCCGTGAGAGAGAAAGGGAGAGAATTCTAAATTAATTTAGGTGCATATATCCTTATTTATATTGAGACATTTATCATTCTGGATTACTAACAGCAGGGAGAAAGTTTTTGGACAAATTGATAATTAAGGGCAACTTATACTTCTTAAGTGATGTCTTTGTTTTGCTATTCAATGCCATTCTTGGGGTCTGACTTTAGCCCGGGACACTGGAGGGCAGAGAATAACAAACTGCTTGGTTGAACTGCCAGGTCAGCGGAGCTGCAGCAGCTCAGGTGTGTCCTGTCAGAGATTGGCTGCATGCTTCCTGTGGACAACATGTGGTCCACATGTTGTGAAAGCTGGGCTGAAGCCCTTAAGTGAGAGGAGGACACCAGCAATGTGTGCTTGGGTTGGGGGTGGGCACCTCATGAAGCCAGCCTTTTTCCAGTGTCCTGGGTATCATAGTGAAAGGGGCATGCAGGGACCCCCTAGGACAGCCCTTGGAATCACATATAAGAGAAGCACTTCCTAGGACAAAAAAGTGAAGTTACCCAACCAAGTCCAAATTCTCATCTCTCTTCTTTTCCTCTGCTTCATCCCTGAAGGAAGTGAAAATATCACTTAGAAAATGAGATGGATGCAGGATATCAGAGCAAAGCCAACAGCATCCCCTGTACACAGAGGCCAACTATAAAGGCCTTACCTGGGAAAGGGGAGAAAACTGACCTCTGAATGGATATTGAGGAGTTGATTCTACTATTTGCTGTATATATCCTTTCTTCTTGATATTTTGATTTCTAAATTGGAACTGTGCATTTTGTGACTGCGAATTAAGGTTCCACTCATCTAAGAATAAGTAAAATGTTCATGAGAACTACCCCAGTTTCATCTAGAGCCAGGGCAAGATTATAGCCAATAAATACATTTTGAAAGGATAGTGAGAGACCAAAAATTAAAGGTATATTTTGATTATACCACAAAACAAATAAAACTCTTTGTACCGTTAATTTATTTTCCCTTACATGGTCCTTTGGCTCACCTTACTACAGTAAACTAAAATAATTAGTGTAATAAGAAATCATCATTAAGAAAAGTTATTCAGTCTCCCACACTGGATAAAATTGTTTGAAATTTGTATTTTACACAGTGTCTAAATTTGTAAGCAATGTGTATAAGAAAATGTCCCTAGACATGACAGAGGGTAACATCTGTTCTTGTCCAAGAGCTATCTAACACAGTTGGGCTTGATGTGGGCCAGTGGAATCTGAGGGTGTTTCTTGATAAAGCAATGCCCCAAGAAACAGACAAAAGAACTATGGGCTGCAACCATTAACACAAGAAGATGGTAAAATATATTCTTGAAGAAAAGTTGGGTTGCAGAAAATTGTCTTTAACAGGGCAGCGAGAACAAAGAACAAGGAAGTGTCCTTGGATTTCTCTATTCCTCATCACACACCTAATATGTCATTAAGTCTGATTAGTGTTAACCATTTCCCAGGCCTGTCTACCGCTCTCCATCTCTACCACTATCACCCCAGGCCAAGCTCCCATTGCTTAACCCCTGAACTACCATGGGACCCTTCTGTTGGTCATCTTGCTTCTACTGTTAAAATTCAATGATTTATTTTCATTGCAGCAATTGGAGTGGCCTCTCAAAATAAAATATATAGTCAGATCACACCCCCATACTATTTAAAAACTTCTAATAATAGCATGGAGAATTATGTACATTTGTAAATCCTTATGTGATCCCGCCTCTGCTTACCCGTCTGACTTCATTCGTATCACTCTCCCTGTCATCCACTGCTCTCCAGCTCCTCTCACTGTTGACAGTCAGACTATCTGCCTTCCTCTGGTCACTGAGATAGATCTCAATTCAGAAGCCACCTCCTCAAACAGGCCTTCTCTGGCCATTCATTTAGGAGACACCGAGTCACACTCAATCTTACTGATTCTCTGTAGAATACTCATTTCTGTCTGGTATTAGCCCTGTATATTTATTTACAGGTGTGACAGACAGACTTCAAGATAGCACACATCATCCCCATTTCCTGGTATTTGTACCTTTGTATAATCTCCTTGCCTTGGGTTTGGGCAGGACCTCTGACTTGCCAACGGAATATGGCAAAAGTGATATGATGCCATTCCTAGAATTAGGTTACATTTTTTTGTAGAGGTGACGGGATGTTACCTCTGTGACAGGGTACATTACAAAAGACTCCATTTCATTAGCAGACTTGCTCTAGAGACTTTTCCCTTTGCTGGCTTTGGAGATGCAAGCTGTTAGGTTTTGAGGGACCCTCATGGAGAAGGTGTTATGACAAGGAATTGCAGGCAGCTTTTAGAGGCGGAACAAAACTTTGAGGCTCATAGTTCTATATCTACAAGAGCTAAATGCTGCCAACTGAGCTTGGAAAAACCCTGAGCCTAAGACGAGAACTCAGGTTTGGTTTATATTTTGATGGTAGCCTTGGGAGACCCTAATCAGAGGACCCATTGTTTGGATTTCTAGATTCACAGAAGCTATGAGATAATAAATGTCTGCTAATTTGAGTTGCTAAGTTAATGGTAAGTTTTTACACAGCAAGAGAAAACAAATATACCAATTAATTGTCTCTCCAGTTAGATTGTAAACTCCAGTGTCCAGAAGAATGCCTGCCACATCGTGTTTCAGAAATATTTGTTGAAGGAATATATGAAAACAATTAGATTATTAAACACTTTTTCCCCTTAAAACAGTTTCGTTTTAACTGAAGTGTAATAGACACACCATGTTGCATTAGTGTCAGGTGTACCGCATAGTAATTCGACAACTCTAATGCTTACCACAAGTGTAGCTACCATTTGTCACCATACAATGCTGTTATAATACCACTGACTATATTCCTTTTGCTGTACTGTTCATCCCTGTGATTTATTCATTCCATAACTGGAAGCTCATTCCCCTTCACCCATTTTTGCCTCTCTTCCTAGCCTTCTTCTCTGACAACCATCAGTTTGTTCTCTGTATTTATGGAACTGCTTCTGCCTTTTTTGTTGTTGTTGTTAGGTTTTTTTAGATTAGTAGTTAGCTTTTTTTGTTTGTTTTGTTTTTTTTAGATTCCACCTATAAGTGAAATTATATCATATTTGTCTTTCCCTGTCTGACATACTCTCTAGCTATCCATTAAATAATGTCCCCATTTCTGGCCACAGTTCTATTTATCAATTTTTCTGGCGCATTCATGTGTTTTTATCTTGTTTTAAAAAATAAACTTTATACATATGCGATAGGAACATGACAGTGATGGATGGCAGTGTTCAAAGCGTGTACTTATATGGCCATCTTAATCACTCTGTAACTCTTTAACTGCAGTACTGTTGTTGCAGAGAATGAGATACTGTCACATTTCTATTGATCTAACTTCCAGATTGTCATACGTATATATTTCAAATGAAAAAGTGAAGTGATCTCTAAAATAAAAAGATTTATTGTAAGATTCATGTTAACAGTGTGACATTCCTAGAGGAAATATTCAGGAGAAAAATTCTCACTACTCAATATTCTTCCCTTCCTTGATATCGCTCATACCATTTATTTGTTTTACACACTATTATACCTGGAAAACTGGTGATGCTTCTTCAATGTGTTCATGTTGGAAAACCAGATGAATCAATTATTATACATTGTTGTCACATCTCTTATCTATTGTAAGTAATGCTGCAATAAACATAGCGGTGCATATATATTTTTGAATTAGTATTTTCCTTTTCCCTGGGCTAATATCCAGTAGTGGAATTACTGGATCATATGATATTTTTATTTATAATTTTTTGAGGAAAATTTACATTGTTTCCCACAGTGACTATACCAATTTACTTTCCTACCAACAGTGCTCAGGGTTTCTTCTCCATTTCCTTGCCAACACTTGTTCTTTCCTTTCTTTTTGATACTAGCCGTTCTGACAGGTGTATGGTGATATCTCATTGTTGTTTTGATTTCCATTTCCCTTATGATTAGTGATATTGAACATCTTTTCATGTGACTGTTGGCCATCTGGATGTCTTCTTCGAAAAAATGTCTATTCAGGTCTTCTGCTCATTTTTAAACTGGATTATTGTCTTTCTGGTGTTGAATTATATAAGTTCTTTATATATTTTGGATATTAACATTTTAGCAGATGTATCATTTGCAAATGTTTTCGCCCATTCTGTAGGTTGCCGTTTCATTTTGTTGATGGCTTCCTCTGCTGTGAAAAAGGTTTTTGTTTTGATGTAGTTGCAATAGTTTATTTTTGCTTTTATTTCCCTTGCCTGAGAGGATGTATCTAGAAAAATATTGCTAAGTCCAGTGTCAAAGAGATTATGGCTTGTATTTTCTCCTAGGATTTTATGGATTCAGGTCTCACATTAGGTCTTAAATTCATTTGAATTTATTTTTATTTATCATGCAAGAAAGTGGTCCAGTTTCATTCTTTTGCATTTTGCTTTCTGGTTTTCCCAGTACCATTTGTGAAAGAGATTGTTTTTCTCCATTGCATATTCTTTCCTCCCTTGTCATGGATTAATTGGTAATACAAGTATGGGATATTTCTGGGTTCTGTATTCTGTTCCATTGATCTCTGTGTCTATTTTTGTGTCAGTTCCATACTGTTTTGATTACTACAGCTTTGTAGTATACCTGGAAATCTGGGATTGTGAAACCTCCAGGTTTGTTCTTCATCAAGATTGCATTGGCTATTCAGGGTCTTTTGTAGTTCCATACAAATTTTAGGATTCTTTGTTCTAGTTCTGTGAAAAATACTGCTGGTATTTTGATGGAGTTTCATTAAATTTGCACATTGCTTTGTGTAGTTTGAACATTTTAACAATATTAATTCTTACAGTCCATGCTTATAGAATATCTTTCTATATGTTTATTCTGTCTTCAATTTCTTTCATCAGTATTTTGAGTTTTAAAAGTATAGGTCTTTCACCTTCTTGGTTAAGTTTACTCCTAGGTACTTTACTCTTTTTGGAATTGTAAATGGAATTGTTTTCTTACTTTCTCTTTCTGCTACTTTGCTATTAGTGTTTAGAAACATAACAGGTTTCTGTATATTAATTTTGCAACCTGCATCAGTTAACATTTTGAAAGAGCTGGTGCTCTTTTTTAATGCATTATCCATATTGCTACAGAATGTTTAGAGTTATTGAAGTGCTAACCAGGTTAACATTTTGATTTTGCATGTTTTCTTCAGCAAGAATGAGTATCAAATATATCTGTCTTAAAAGTGGGAAAACAATAATAGCTGACACATTTATACTCCGCCTTATCACATGCCGTTATGAGAGTAGATGAATGTTTAACTGAATAAAACAGAAGTGGAAGTAAGCTTAGAAATGTATATGACCACCGGCTATATATACAAATGCTCATAGAATTCGATGTGTTTGTCATTAAAGGAGGTCTGATGGCATCATTTGTTG
The DNA here is from genome assembly GCF_048164855.1 of Canis lupus baileyi. Classification (NCBI taxonomy): domain Eukaryota; kingdom Metazoa; phylum Chordata; class Mammalia; order Carnivora; family Canidae; genus Canis; species Canis lupus. The sequence continues at coordinate 23,208,187 of NC_132843.1, read as the reverse complement.
CACCTGCTCTTTATGGGGCAAGAAACAGTGAGCAAGGTGTTTAAAATGTTTGGCTTCCCAGAGCTCATTATGAAGACACTATCTCTAGTATGTGAAGTCGTTTCTCACCTGAAGGGTTGGTTTGTCTTCACACCCATGAAATCTCATTTTCTCTGCTGACACTGCCAATTTAAATTTATTTTATGTGTGATGTAGACAGATGTCTGCAAGGAGCTGGACTGAGTCCATTAACCCTTCACAGAAGGAGGTGGTTTTAATGCTTAAGTGGTAGTTATCAGTTCTGAGTCTTGGTCCTAGCTTTACCACTTCCTGGTAAACTTGACTAGTATTTGGTGCATTGGACAAACACTAAGTAGACTTATAAATAAAATAATCATAAGCTAATGGTTCCCTAAGGCCAAAGGAAGCATGCACCCTCTTTTTTTGATTAGTAGGATATACTGTTGTGTCACAGCCAAAGTGTACAAGAAGAAAATGAAAATATCGTCACACAGGCTGTGTGGGCATGTGTGAATTCAGAGAAGGAGCTTCCCACTGGCTCTTCAGGGAGGAGTGAGGTCCCCAAATCTGATTTTCCCTGTCTTCTGGTACTATTTTAAGAAGTTTAAAAAATGTTTTTTAACTAAAAATTTTTTTTTAATTTAAAAAATAATGCATTGCTGTTTCAGATTGAGTCCTAGAAAAACAGAGACATTAGTTTGCTGAGGAAAATTGCTGTATTGGATTTTAAAATGTTAAGCCCTAATTCTTTTTTTTTAAGCCCTAATTCTTATATTCTAGGCTAACCAATATTTACTTTTAATAATTAAAAAAAATCCTTCTTACTTTATGCAAATACGCATTTTTCAGACTGCTGAGCAAAGTACAGTTGATTTATAGCCATTAAAATCTTTTCTAGACCAAGAGGACAAAATGTAAACTTGCTTTATAACTGAATATTAGTCAACTATGAATTATTTGATTTTGGTTTTTGTTTCTCTGTATTTTAAAAAAAATTTTTTTTTCAAAATTTCTATCACAGCGTATACAGTTTCTCTTGAGTGTAAAATAAAATAGTGTTTGTTTTTTAAAGTGCTTTCTGGCAACATTAGGAACTTTTATCAGTAAAGATAAAGACTAAAGCCATGTTTTGTTTGCTTTGGTTTTTGTTTTTACTCTCAACATAGATTTCTTTTTAAAAAGTTGATTTAGGTGAGTTCCTGTTTTTGGTTTTCATCCAATCCCTTACCAATTAGCTCTGAACTCATTTCACTCCAAAATTTTTCCTCCTTCCTTCCTTCCTTCCTTCCTTCCTTCCTTCCTTCCTTCCTTCCTTCCTTCCCTCCTTCCTTTTGTTTTTAAGTAATCTTTACATCCAACATGGGGCTCAAACCCACAACCCGGAGATCAAGAGTCTCAGCTCCACCAACTGAGCCTGCCAGACACCCCATTAACATTTCTTTTTTGTGTTTACGGTTTCAACATTCCTTTTAACAACACAGAGGTCTGCAGAAAATGCTATGCTTCATTAAGCAGAATCGATTAAGGAAGGGAGTGTTGGAGATGTTGGCAGTAAAGACTGTCATTGTTTGCAAGCTCCTGGGCCATAAGAGACTCAGCAGTTTTCTTTCCAGTTTAAAAAGCTGCATTGTAAAAGACAAGTCAAAGCATGACTAGAAGAGCAAAGAGAGATTTGTGTAAGAAATTAAATGTACGTTAGAGACATGACAAAGTAGCTCTCTTTTTGTCATTTGTTGAAAAGTCTATTATGAGATAGACCATTACTCAAGATGCAGTGTTTTTCTGTGTTTGTTTCTCGTCAGATATTACTGCATCCCAGGCCTTTACAGATTATACTGCTGCTTGTACCCACCACATTGCCTGTGCTCTTGTGTGGCTCCTGGGTCTGCTTGCTGTTCACTTCTGCTCTCAGTTCTGTCATATTTCTTCAGTCACAAGACTGGCCAAAAGTTAGTGAGAGCATGAGGCTCATGAAGCTCAGGATATCCCTGCCTTTGTTTACTGCAATAGCTTTCTTGGGAAGGTTAGCTTGATTACTTCTGTTTCCAGTTCTTTTCTAGAGCTGGTATCGTGGAAGCCAGAGTGCTGACTTCCAACAAGCTATTTTTAGGCCAGTCCTATGTTCAGACTCTGATAAGTGTCCTAAGTGCAATATGCTAGAAAATGCCAGTAAGTGTTCAAGACTTCAAATTGTACAGCTCTTTGACCCTTATGGAGCATTTTCATATCCAAAAGATGTCTTGTTTAACTCTCACAAAAACTTCTGAGTTGGATAGCATCCCCACGTCCCAGAGACTTAGCCAGATTCAGGACTGATAAATGGCAGTCTCAATTTCTATTTTCAGATTTTGTCCCAGTACAAATGGGCTTTGCTTTTTTTCTATTTTCTGGGGTAAACTTACCTTGCTGCATTCCTCAAAGGTCAAGAAAAAATGGAAGGAAGAGAGAAAAAAGGGGTTTTCTGATAAATGGCAAGTTTAGAGCAGTAATAGTGTAAAAATACATTTGAACTAAAAATACATTCATCATACCTTTTGGAAGGGTTCTTGGAAGGCTTTCCAGCACCTGAAAATGCCTGCTTTTCATGGCCAACCTCTGATGTGGGGAGAGGGTATGCTCAAGGAACATGCTATAGTTCACCATTCAGGGAACAGTATGATCTCAACTATTTCTTCCCTGTGGTTAGGTGATTTCAGAACTGTTCCTAGCCCTGAAAGCTGCCTGTGTTTTGTGGGATTTCCCCTGTCCCTGCCTTACTTGGACGGGTGTACAGTCTTAAAGATAACAAATGATCCCATGGGCTATTCATGACCATGCTTTCTGTGCCAAGTTTAAATAAGGAAGATTTATCTGGGTAACCACAATGCCCAGTGTATAGTATTCATACCTCTCTGAGATCACAGACCAGGTCCAGCTCCCAATTTGCTGGATTCTCTTGGAAATTTATTATCTGAATCAATGAGTTTTAATAATTTGGGCTTATCAACAATTCAAGTTAGGGTAACCAGATATTTTAGAAGTCAAGTCAGTTCATTGGCTTACTGGCTAAGGATGCTAAGACTATCAGGAAAAATTTGAGTAGTTTTCAACACTTAGAGACAACTAAAATATAAAGTATGTGTTTAAATTATTGTCTGCTGCCCCCAGCTCTTATTGCATATTCCTGGCATCTGCCACAATCTCCTGTGAAACATTTATAACCTGTACTTGTAAAACACTTTGCACTTGATTCTGATAATCAAGGTGTCCTTTTGAGAAGACCTGTTGATTTTATTTGGAGGAAAAAGGAGAAATTAAAAGCAAAAAGGAAAACTCTTCTTTCCCTGTGGTACTGTCTGCATAGCAGCTATTACTGATTAGTTACTTGTTTATTCCTACCCATTTATCCATCCTATAGACTCCATGAGAGCAAAAACGTTCCGTTTTACTGTGAACTAAATAAAGATTGTTGAATGAATACAAACAACTCCTGAGAGTACCTTTATCTACTCTACTCATTGTACATTAAAACATTAAAACTCAGTATATTTAAGTGCTTTAAAAATTTTCAAAACCAGCAATGAACAAATGAGGAAAGAATCCAGATCTCCTAGCACCTCTTCTTCTCTGTGTGTTGGTTACTTCCAAGTGGTCACCTGCTCAAGTACATTCATCCAAATCATATTTATCAATTGCCAATGTGTCAGGCACCTCAACAGGTGTTGTGATGAATACAGAAAGTATAATAATACTGTTCTTGACAAAAGGAATTCATTATCTAGAAAGAACAATAAAACACATCCATTGAAACTACTTCCCCAAATGATTACTCCTCGGATGTGAATAAAACCATTGAATCTTTGGCTTATTCATCAATGACACAGCAATTTGGCACAACCCCTTTTGGTAAGAAGTCATGTATATTGGACAGCATATAAATATCCTTTGCCAAATTCATCTACCTGTGTTTCTGTGATTTAGGATATTGTTTCAGTCACTATGGATATATGGTTAGTGAGTCTGGATCTTTGGATGGAATCATTGGATGTGACTTTTTCTGGGTCTCGACAACATAGCATCTTTTGTCACACAGTTTACTGATCCTTTAATGGTGTAAGGAAAGGGTAAGAGGGGGACTTGGAATGAGTTAAGTTTTCATTTTTAGGCTTTAAGCAAGGCTTGGATTTATCTGCCTAATGACCTGAGGAGTTTACTTGTTAACATAAGGCAGGCAAAAATCCCATGTTGTCAGCAAAACTCTGATGGTATCAAAATAAATGAGTCATGTAATTTCAGCTTTTGAAGGTGGGGTTTGAGAAACCAGAAAAGAGGCTTTCCCGACTGACAGGGCCTGTCAGGTGGCAGCAGCCTAGTGGCTACAAACACAGTGCAGGTGCTGAGTCCACCACCACCAGGATGCCTACATCTGGTGCTCTAATGCAAAGGAAGAATTTTTTTTTCCTGGATGATATTCAGAAGCACCATGAAACAAACTTGTCTGTTGTGATCCCTGCGGTCTCAGGCAGATCACAGATTTCAAGAGGACATGTTGCTGGACAGTTTCATTGCTCAGGGCTAATTATTCATATGAGAATCCACCCAAGAAAGTTGCTAAACTGGTTTGTTGGCTGTTTGGTGGAGACTTTTAAAGAGACATTGCCACATTTCAATAGAGAATTCTGTTTTACATAAAGATCCCACATAGAACAGTGAAAAACCAAGTACTGATGACAAAGTAAATAGGACTTTTCTTAACTTCTGTCCTTAAAATCATCATATTTAAAAGAAAACTGAAGAGCATGACAGCTGTTCATAAAACATCCTACTCAGACGGCAGATTTAAAGTTTATTTATAGGAAGCATTTGTAGGCTACGAATGAATGGAGATGAGTTGGAAATATGCCATATCTTTCTATGGGAAAATCATGATAAAATATTTCTCAATAAGATCGGTTTAGAGACTCTCCACAACGTGCACACACCAAAGACAATCTTTCTTATACTGTAAAAAACAAAGAATATGCATCCTTGGTTTCTTAATTATTATTAACTTTTGAATGAAATTTCCTTAAGTAAAAAAGAAGAAATAAATCTTTTTACAACCACTATTTTCTTTCTTTCTTTCTTTCTTTCTTTCTTTCTTTCTTTCTTTCTTTCTTTCTTTCTTTCTTTCACAACCACTATTTTCATATGGCTTTCTGGAAACTTTTGGCAGAAATTCTGTGCTCCCAAGTCTTCCTCAAATCTTAAGGGGAGAGATAATGTATTTTTTAAAAAGTGCAGCTAAGTTAATAATTTGATATGAGTTAAAGACTTTGAGCTTAGCCCCTGTTCAACAGGATTGGGTATTTTCTCTGTATGTTTCCACAGCTCCTGTCTTCTTTATCTGTATGAACACAATGCAGCCTCTTGCCTAAACCATGCATCTAGTAAATGGTTTGTTGAATATATTGCTAACTACATCTAAAGCTATTCTCTATTTTAATGAAGTACGTCTTGAGTGGGATTTAGTGCATGACTATCTCTATATGTTTCTATTTATAACATGTGTTTTATGAAAACCCATTCCACTGACTATTGCTAGAAGTAGAATGATTTGACTGATCTAATAAGGACTTCCACACTTCATTTTAAAACACTGCCAACCTGTGATTTAGGAATGTAAAAAATTTCTTCTTTAACCTGTTTAAATATTGTCATAGACTCAAATAAGAGGGTAAATAATATTTACTAGTAATCCAGGGTATCCGGTCATCACTTTGCATAAATATTATCACATTTAATCATCACGACAAGCCTATCAGGTGTTATTCTGCCCATTTTATAGAGAGAAGAAACTGAGATTCAGAGAAACTCCCTAGTGAGTAAATGGGAGAAAAGACCAGGTTCAAGCTTAGATCTGTCCCACAGTGCCCTTTATACGTACCTATTAGGATTTGCAGTTATTCATATCTTAGTATGAATTATATTTATTCTGATTTATTTTCTGCTGAATATAACATATAGTATTCCCAAGAAAGGGGTGGTGTTTAAGGAAAAGGAAGAGGCATCGACTATTTTAAAGAAGGAAATTAGAGTAGGAATCTGGGGTAGTTCTGTGAGGCTGTATAAACAGAGCATGAGGTTCAAAGATGTATACTCTGTTGAGGAGAGAGGAGGTTGAGGAGGGCATCTTGTGGGAAATAAAGGAAACATTAAGGGAAACAAAGGATGGCAAAGGCTTTCTCTTTGAATTTTGACACATTTAGGGTTTTTTTAAGATTTTATTTATTTATTAATGAGAGATACAGAGAGAGAGGCAGAGACATAGGCAGAGAGAGGCAGAGAGAGAGAGAAGCAGGGTCTATGCAGGGAGCCCGATGTGGGACTCGATCCTGGGTCTCCAGGGTCACACCCTGGGCCGAAGGCAGGCGCCAAACCACTGAGCCACCCAGGCGTCCCAACATATTTAGTTTTAATGATAGGAAAGGAGCAGCATATCTTTAAATGGTGAAGTGATGGTTGTATTCATCCTTATTTAGGAAATTCTAATTTTGATAGGTTAGAGAAGTGTTTCTTCTTTAAAATTCACTTCATCTGTCTTTTCTTTAGGTATGGCTTACCTAAATAAATAATGATTAAGAATATTATAAGTGGTGGGATGCCTAGCTGGCTCAGTTGGAAGAGCATGTGACTTTTGATCTCAGGGTTATGAGTTTGAGCCCCATGTTGGGTATATAGATTACTTAAACAAATAAAGAAATAAACTTAAAAAAGAACAGAGGATTAGAGTTGCAACAGAGAATTCGAATTTTCTCTGCCTGAGACCAAGGGGAAACTATAGCCCTCTCTCTTCAGCCTAGAACCTGAGTTTTGGACTCAGGAAAGGCAATTTCATTCACTCGTTCCATAGGCTCCCGGGGGTTTAATGCCTAGATCTCTTTTGTGCACATCTGTTCATGTGTCTCTCTTTACTCAGTAAGCTCTGTTCTGCTTCTGTAGAACAAATCATAATAAAATAACTAAAGGTATATACCAAATGATAAGAAATTAGGCTCTTACCAAAAGATTGGGATCGTCCCCTGCATATTTTCAGACCATAATGCTTTGAAATTAGAACTAAATCACAAGAGGAAGGATTTCAAACACGTGGAGGGTTAAGGACTATCCTGCTAAAAGATGAAAGGGTCAACCAGGAAATTAGAGAAGAATTAGAAATTAGGCTCTTTTCCTATAACCTTTACTTGAGAAGCTGAAGTGTCAATGTCCCCAAAGATTGAACTATTTGAAAACAGCCCATCAATAGTTATAAGCATCAATGTTTAAGAATATCAGTGGTTGAGAAACCCTGGAAGAAGAGCTCACCTTCAAATAAGGCTCTAACATTTCCTGGTTGTTTGACTTTGAGTTGGTTACTCCGTACATCCAAGCTTCTAGTACCTCACCTATAATATGGGGTAATGATTTTACCAAACTCATGAGATTGTGGTGAAGATTAAAGAGGATGGTCTGTGTACATGCACTCAGTGCCGTGCTTAATATGTAGTAAGCTCTCAGTAAATATTAATATCCCGCTCTGCCCTGGAAATGAATTTTGAGCTTCCAACTGCTCTTCAGCTTATACTTGAGTTAATTCTCCTAGGTAAGAGGTCCTTTGTATTTCTATTTGTTTCTATAATCCAGAGTTTAACCCAAAACCGATATAAACTAGGACAATCTGACAACAAAATATGAAAAGTTAAGTTTGGAAATAAATAAGTCTAGCAAATTGAAATTACTTTCCAATCTTATATGCTTCTGGAAATGTGCTTGCTTGCTCTATAGATCTTTAGGAACAGAGAGAGAATAGGACAAATTTTGTTTATGGAGTTAGGCTTAAATTTATTTCATCCCAAATGATTGAAGATTGGAAAATTCTAATAAAGAGGGGAAAATATTCTCCAGAGATATTGCAGTTGATCACAGTATAGTTGACTTAAATAAAATGTGTATGAATTTTTGAATACACAGGAAACATGAAAATCTCCCTCCCATAGTTACTCTTCTAAAATATGTCAGGAAGTTCGTTGGCTGGAGCCTTCTGTACATGTGCCCCTTGCATGAGAAGGCCTCCCCCCAAAAGGAGGGGAACCATAGACACATCTATGTGCTCAGCTGAAGATTTTATAATCTCCAGTCAAATCCGTAGGTGTCATTCATGGTCCTGGCAAACTCTAAATGGGCCTGATGCTCCACTGCTTGTGCCATTTAAGTGGAGTATTTACAGGTGTTAGCCAACTATTATTTTTCTAATAGAATAATTTTGTCATATGATGCCAAGTATATTATTTCAAGTGCCGTTGGTAGATTGGAATTTAATGTTTTATTTATTTTTGCTGCCTCTCTTTAATCGTCATGTATATTATTCATGCATGCTTCTTTGCTTACACCCCCAAGCCATGGTGATCTTCCTGCCATTTACGCCAGCACATCACTATGTGCACTATTGGAAATAAGTAAGAAGATGGCAAATCCCAAGGTCTTTACTAAATAAAATTGGATCACAATATTATGGTAGATTTTATTTTCTAAATAAAGCTTATTTCTGCCAATATTAAATTATTATATAGTCTTCTACCAGGCTTTGGTAAAATAATAGAAAAAGAGAGATAAAGAGTTTGGCAGAGGAGTAAAAGGTATATATGAGTCTGTGTGGGGGGGTGGGGTTGGGGGCGGTGTGTCTGAATACTGAGAATAATCCTTATGGTGCTATTTTGTTGAAAAATGACACCATGGTAAGTATTTTATGCACATTAAATATAATGTGACTATTCTGAGTTATACCATTATCAAATATCACCACTTCCTATTTTTTCTCACAAACTAAGAAAGTAGATTCCAGGTAATTTTTAGTATTCAATAGCCATTGAGTACTCTTCTTAGGAAAATAGAGAAAGTCTTGTAAAATTAGAAATTGATACGAAAAACTCTAGAAAAATTAAAATCTATCAAGTTTTACTTTTTCTTTCCAGGTTTTCATAACAATTTTTTTCAAAAATGGAAATTAAATTACTATTTGGGAATGAAAAGTAATTGGCTCACTGCACAAGCCTTGGGAAATAATGAAATAAAAATATATAAACTCAAATTATTAAAAAGCAAAAAGAGGTGCACCTGGTTGGTTCAGTCAGTTAAATGTCTATCTCTTGATTTTGGCTCAGGTCATGATCTCAGGATCCTGGGATCAAGCCCTGTGTCGGGCTTCATGCTCAGTGGGGAGTCTGTTTGAGATGCTCTCTCCCTCTGCCTCCCCCAGCTCTCTCTCTCTCTCTAAAATAAATAAATAAATCTTAAAAAAAGAAAACAAAAAATGTAAAAAATACCAAACTCAAAGTATTATTTTTTAAAAAGTAAAATGAAAATAGAAGTCAATTTGATATAAAATAATTACTAAAAACTAAAGTTTTGAAAAAAATGATAAAATAAAAAAAATATTTATATATTTTTACGTTTTTAATCAACCTCCTTTCCTCAGCATTCTTATTGCCAAAAGTAGTTAAGGCATTGTAAGTACAAAGTGGTTTGAGATAAAATAGTTTGAAAGGAAGGAAAGACTGACCATTCAAAATGATAAAAAAAGGAACCCAATGAATAATGGACTTTGTAGTTACTAAAAAGACATAATCATGATAAGATCTTACGATGAAAGTATAACCATAAACATTTGAAGGTCATCAAGCTTCTTTGGGAAGCAATGATTTACCTTATTTTGGTAACAATGAGATGCAGTGCATATTCACAATAATTTCAGAATTTTAGTAGATGTAAGAACTTCAGGACAGTGCTCTAACACATCCACCATCCACATAGCCTGTGATGCTGTCATTAATGAAGGATACAGAGAAGTATCTAATTTAAATTCTAGAGTACTTTATTAGTGTGGGGAAAGATTTAAGAAAACAACAACAATAAATACTTCACTTTATTCAGTAATATAGACATTTACATAATTTGATCAATCTACACTTAAAAATAAATCTGAGTTTACTTAACAAGTCTGCTCATAAGTACTCCCTAACCAGGGAGGCTCCCAGAAGCACTGCCTGATAAGTGCCTGGCATATGTTTCACCCTTTAATAATATTTGTTGAATGAATATGTAAATCAATGAGCTACCAATTACACAAGTAAAGACAGCTCAGTTTTCGGAAGCAATGAAAAAATTAACAGTAAACTAGAATTACAAGTGTTGTATATTTCACTTTTATTTTATTATTGACCATGATTTACTTCATCTAGAAACAGTATTGAAATCAAGCAGAGATTTTAGCAAGGTTCATATTTTTCCTATATTGCTATTGAGAACATTTCTCGTCTCCTAGTAATCATTCCTATTTTAATAATACTTGCTTGGAAATACATTTAGACAGAAATTTTTATTTTGGATATTTTAAATCAACAGATACTCAGTCAAGACAGATGACCAAAATCATTTTGTGAATATTTCTGTAAACCAGATGAGGCTCATTATTTAAAGTATTATATTACATGTGTGTAATTTAAACTATTTAATTATTTTCAAAATATGAATTCAACATTTTCCCCAAATTAAGATAAGATCTTCACACATCCTTATTTACAAAAGTATGTCATTTTTCAGTAACCATACTCCTAGAGTTTAGAAAAGACCTTTTCTTCTTTTTCCTAAATATCTGGTTTGTTAACTGGAGAAGAATATTTTCCTGTTTGTTTTAGTGATAGATGAAATAAATACAAATATTTACCAATAAAGGGTATTGTATTCATGGGATAGTTGGAGTCAACCATGACATTACATATAAATGTTATAAATTTCAATGATCAAAACTACATTTAATTTAATTAAATAAAACCTGGAGAAATAGTTGTTATTTTCAGAAAAGAGCCCTTAGACTGTATTACTTAAGGAATTTAATGCCTGAACATTTGTCCAAAGATTTATTTTTAGAAAGTTTAATGATGGGATATCTGGGTGGCTCAGTGGTTGTGCATCTGCCTTCAGCTCAGGGTGTGATCCCAAGGTTCCCAGATTGAGTCCTGGGATCAAGTGCCAAGATCAAGTCTTTCATGGGTCTCCCCGCAGGGAGCCTGCTTCTCCCCCGGTCTATGTCTCTGCCTCTCTCTGTGTGTCTCTCATGAATAAATAAATAAAATCATTTTTTAAAAGTTTAATGACATTGAATAATATTTGTGAATGCATAAAACGAAAAATTTGAAAAACAAAATGCCAGTTCTAGACCAAGTTTTCTTTCCATCAATAAGCCTGTATTTACAAATTGTACTAATTCACCTCTGATCAACAGTTTATCCTTCTTTTTAAAAACCCATATGGAAATAGAGAGCAAATGAAAAATAAAGCCAAATGAGATGTGTCATGTTGATAGGCAACTGCTTGGGCTCCTTCCCTGACCTTGCGCTCACCTCTCCCTTCACTTCTCCTGGAACAATCGTTCAAACTTGTGGTGTCAACTGTCACTTCTATGCCAAAGGTTCACAAAGACATCCTTTGCAATCCTCTTATCTTGCTGCTATTCTTGTTTCCATCTTTCTACTGAATGGGACATTGTCACCCCAACACACTTTGTTCCAGTCCAAGGTCAACCATACTCAGAAGAAAAAGCCACATTTGTACTCCCACTCCTTTGGTGGCTGACAGACAGCAGCATTACATTCAGGTGGGATGGCCTGAGACACCATGCTAGCCTCTGTTAAAGAGAGTACCTCACTGCTCTTCTAGCCTTTGATTGCATGAAACTACAGAATTTTTTTATCCCTTTTTATCTTTTCTTCATTTCCAAGCCTTATCAAGTGTTTTCTTAATGTCAAGCTCTTCCTCTTTATTCCCACCACCACAATTCAACATGCTTCCCTGCTGTATCACACATTACTTATTACCCCAGTTTCTCTCCAATTCAGTCCCCTCTGGGAAATATTGTCAGCCTTGTGCCAAGACAGTCTGTTCATCAGGTTATTTTTCTACCATATCCAGACTAAACAGTAAATATAATAGACAGAGACAGATCTATAAAAATGTAACTGTATGTTCTAATAATTGTGGTCTGAAGCCAGTACCACCTGAGAGTAGGAAAAAAAAATTGATCTAGACATTTTAAGATAAAAGTATTCAAATTCCACAATTTTTCAATTAAATCAGGACTAAAACTCCATAATATTAAAGATGAAACCTCTCTGCTTATGCTCACTCTTCTCCCTTGGTGATGTGTGCATGGAGAGAAGAACTTTGAAGTGTCTTAGGGTACATGGGGTGGTTTGTGTGTTTTCTAGCACAGTCTGTGCACACTGATTTCCATGGAAACAGTGCTTCTTGTCGGAACCCTGGGCCAATCCATTTTCACAAGGACAATGACAAAAGGTCTCTACAGAAAAGGCAGAGGGGATAGCAGGCTGGTAGGAAAACGGGCCTAGGAGATTTAGCTTATGGTGGTTTTCTTTTCTCATAGTATATATATCTGGCATTGGGTTCAAGGTAATCCTGGCCTCATAAAATGAATTTAGAATTCCCTCTTCAATTTTTTGAAAGAGTTTGAGAAGGTTTGCTGTTAATTCTTCTTTAAATGTTTAATAAGATTTGCCAGTGAAGTCATCTGGTCCTGGGGTTTTCTGTGTTAAAAAGTTTGAGGGATGCCTGGGTGGCTCAGCGGTTGAGTGTCTGTCTTCACCTCAGGTCGTAATCCCATGGTCCTGGGATGGAGTCTCACCTTGACCTCCCCATGGAGAGCCTGCTTCTCCCTCTGCTTATGTCTCTCCCTCTGTGTGTGTGTGTGTGTGTTTCTCATGAATAAATAAATAAAATCTTTTTTAAAAAAGTTTTTAATTACTGATTCAATTTCCTTACTCATTGTTGATCTGTTTAGATTTATTTCTCCCTGACTCAATCTTGACTTCTAATTTCATATCATTATGGACAGTTACTCTCTTTTTAAAACAAATCCTAGTGCTTTTATTTTGTTCTTTTTTTTTACATATTTTTTCATTTAAATTCAATTAATTAAGATATAATATATTATTAGTTTCAGTGGTAGGGGTCAGTGATCATCAGTTTTATATAATACCCAGTACTTACTACATCATGTACCTTCTTTAATGTTCATCACCCAGTTACCCCCCTACCCCTTCCTCTCTAAGAACCCTCAGTCTGTTTCCTGTAATTAAGAGTCTCCTCTACTTCCTTTACTTTTATAATTCAACCTAAGGGATTAGGGGACTTGGGAAGCAGGGAGTTTGTATAGGACAGTTGTTCTATCTTTTAACCTCCAGTGATTTTCTTTTTCTAGCTAGGATGGGGATAAGTTAAGGGCTCCTGGATGGCACAATTGGTTGAGTGTCCAACTCTTGATTTTAGTTCAAGTCATGATCTCAGGCTCCAAGCTGAGCATGGAGCCTGCTTGGGATTCTTTCTTCCTACTGCTCACTCCCCCCAACTTGTGCACTCTCTCTCTAAAATAAATAAATATATTAAAAAAAAAAAAAACAGAAGAATGAGGATAAATCAGCTAACAACATCTTGTGAAAACACCAATGAAAATTGAATGACCTGATTGGTTTCAGTTATATACTCCTAACATTCATTGTTAAATACTTTACTTGTACATCTATTTCTATTCTCTATGGTGACAGCTTAATTGTAGAACTTTAGATCCACAGCTGACATTTTAGGTTTCAGCTTTTTAATTCATTGTGTGAATATAGTGGGAAAGCATTTTATATTTTCTTTGTATAATTTTGACAATTTGATTATTTGCAAGCGAGAATTATTTAACAAGGATATATATGAAAAAAAAAACATGTTTTAGTCAGATTCAATTTCCCTATAGAAATCAGAGATTCAAACTTAAATGAATTTATATGAAAATCTTGGGTAAGGTACATTGCACTCTCCCTCTCTTCATAACATTATTTCTCCTTTTGTTAGTGATTCAAAATCAATATTATGAACAACCATTGTTCTATTTATATATACTTGACTCTTCTACTTGGCTGTTTCTAATCATCACTAGATTTGAAAATCAAATTAATAAAGCTTACTTATAAGTGTGTAAAGTAAAAATAAACAATTTCTGACAGGATTCAAGGGAATCTTCACTGCATATAATGCATGAACAGTAAGTTCATTGATTTTATGATATCCATTCAATACCCTCCTTATTTCTTCTCACCAATTCTTGTTAAGTAAGGATTCTGATACGAAAAAAAATATTAAATGGTAATATAATGAAGTGAATCTCTTTGAAAGATAGTGCCCAATTCTTTAAAAAAAGTCTTTCCCTGATTTTCAAAACTATTTTACTTATAGACTGACATTAGATAAGAACTATAAATCTGTGAATCACTGTAAATTTGACATTGTATTAAATTGGCCTCACCAGAATGAGACCATTTATGTAGTTAGAAAATAACCTACTAAATGTATTTTGAAGAACTTTCCATCATTTGGCAATTAAATGTCTCACTTAATCCAAAACCCATTTAACTAATAAATATAGGTTGTCTTTTCCTTTCTCAGAGAAGACAAAGCCTGTATTATTCCTGCATGTTGTTCTGGCATGTCTTTGGTTGGATTTAACTCACAAACAGAAAAGGCCATCATTCACTACCAAAAAAAAAAAAAAAAAAAAAAAAAAAAAAAGAAAGAAAAGAAAACTTGTTTAAACAGAGCACTGTTAATCATATTTGGTTGAAACAGGAGACTACCTGGATGACTCTTATCCTTATTTTTTATTTTGTTTTGCTTTTTTTGTTTGTTTTTGCTATGCTTTCATGCTTATACAATCAATAATGTATAAATAAATAAATAGAAGTGGGAAATAATTTATAATGTTAAAATATATAATATTTTAAGCAATCCATTATTATTCATTATGGGATGTACTGCAAGGGTATTTTAATTCTCATAAGCTTATGAAATGAACAGTACAGTGTTTTGTAATGTTCAGCAAGTGAGTTAAGTGAGTCTTGGAGGTAGTTTTGTTTCATAATCAAACTGTAGATTTTCATTGAGGTATTTGAATTTATTTTTATTTATTTATTTATTTTTTAAGATTTTTATTTATGTATTCATGAGAGACATAGAGAGAAAGAGAGGCAGAGACACGAACAGAAGGAGAAGCAGGCTCCATGCAGGGAGCCCGACATGGGACTCAATCCTGGGTCTCCAGGATCACACCCTGGGCCAGAGGCGGCACTAAACTGCTGAGCCACCCGGGCTGCCCAAGGTATTTTAATTTAGAATATCTTTGTTATCATTATGCTTTAATACATCTCCATGTTTTACTTTTCTCTTTGAACAGATGCAGATACTGTAATATTTGTTTGTCTTGTTCCAGGAAATTCTTAGAAAGAGGACCATAAATTCCTCACATGTGGGGACTGGCCAAACAAACCAATAGGTAGACTCTATTGTAAACAAAACAAAGAAACTGATAAGTCATAGCAGAGTTACCACTGACTTGTCTAGTTATTTGATGTATAAGATATATTTATTTCTATAACTGCAACATGATCTGCCTTGCGGTATTGCAGTTGAACAGATCACATGGGTTTAAATTCCACAGGCCCATTTTTATGTGGATTTTGTTTTGATAAATACAGTACAGTGCTGTAAACATATTTTCTTTTCCTTATAATTTTATTAATAATAATTTCTTTTCTCTAGCTTACTTTATTGTGAGAACACAGCATATGATACATATAACATCTGAACTGTGTGTTAATGACCTTTATAGTATTGGTTAGGCTTTTAGTCAACAATTGGCTGTTATAGTCAAGTTTTGGGGACTTAAAAGCCATATGCAGATTTTTCTTTTTTTTTTTTTTTAAATATTGTATGTATTTATTCATGAGAGACACAGAGAGAAAGGCAGAGACATAGGCAGATGGAGAACCAAGCTCCATGCAGGGAGTCCAATGTAGGACTCCATCCCAGAACTTTGGGATCATGACCTGAGCCAAAGACAGATGCTCAACTGCTGAGCACCCAGGCATCCCATTATGCTGATTTTTCAACTGCATTGGTGCCCCTAACCTTCTCATTGTTTAAGCTTCAAATGTATTGTGGTCAACAATAAAAAATAAAATAAATCATCACAATAAAGCAATAATCAAAGACCATAGAAGAAGTCAATTTATGGAACTTTTTTCAATAGCATACAAAGTATTACTCGGAATTAATGCAAGAAAGAAACACCTGGCCATATACTAGTAAAGTATTAGTAATTACTTGATATAACATATATTATTTTTAATTTTTTTGATATCAATAAAATACCATATGATTTCACTGTGTTGTGCCTCACTCCTAGTAATATATTAGAATTAAATACATATGTACACACATATATATATACACATATATACATAATTTATATGACATAATAAATCAGGGGGAAAATAAGGAATTTTTCACTTAACCTACAAAAATATATTGAATGTATAAAGGATGCCAAGAAATGTTCTAGGACCAACACAATTCTTGTCCTCAGATTAAGTTTTTTAATCAGAAGAAACATGATGCAAGGGAAAAAATAATAATTTCAAACTAATTTTTTATGAGCTAATTTAGGAGTTGTGTGCAGAGTGGGTTAGGAAAGAAAGTGGGGGAAATAAAAACATTTTAAAGGTTTGCTTTTTGGTGTAATTGATAAATGTACTAATTTTTAGGGCAGGTATAAGAATTATTTAATTTAAAGTGATAATAGAGACCTATTATGTATGCCTTTTAAAAATAGAAAGATAACCAGAGAGGATATTAGAAAAGCATCATAGACTTTGCAATTTAAAATCAGGGGGAAAAAGGAATAAACATTCTCAGCTTTTTCTGAAACCTAAGATGGGCAGCACACATAAAATTAGAAACTGCCTGGTTGTGGTCATGTGACTAATAGACTGTGAATAGAAGTAATGTGCAAAATTTCTGCCATAATTTAAAGAAAAAATGCCTGCCTTGATTTTCCTATTCCTATAAGCTGAATAGAAACATGTTCAACCTACCAGCTTTGGCTATAAAGTGAATAAAATCAGCTTTGGCAAAACAAAATGGAAGGAACCTGAGTCCTGGGGAGTTATGTGGAGCAGAGTTACCTTGGAAACCTGAATTGCTCATTTTGGGGCCACTATGTATGCATGAAATAAATGTATATTTTAATTAAGCTGCTGTATTTTTGGATCTCTGTTACAAATAGCTTAGATTTTGCCATAACATTAGAGAAATTAGTACGGGAAGTGGGATGCAGCCATCACAAAACCAGAAAAGATGTGATGTTGGCTTGAAGATCAAGTAATATACAGTGAAGATGAAGATATAGTAGACCAAAAGAAGGTTACCCTTGTTCATGTGTTGGAAACATTTGGTAAAAATACTAGTTGTGATGATTTGCAAGACACAATTTTCCCACTGAGCTTGTGCCTTTAGCTGAGGTAGTTGGGAATTTTCAGACAGATAAAGTGAGAAGAATGGTTAGAAGTCTTAAGAGAGATATGCTCAACACTAATATATATATGTATGCATATATATTTGGGTGTAGTTATTGAAATAGTCAACAGACTGTAAGCAAATAAACCTGTAGATTAATGTTTTTAAGGGATCATGTTACCAAATTAGCCATCAGCATAGTCTACAATAGCAAAATTGTGTGACCTAAAGCAGTCCTCAAGGAATGCATACTAATATAAACTTAAGAGTTGTCATGGAGTATAAAAAACAAGAAAGAGTTCCTGGAAGGCAACAAGGATCATGGACAATGGAGTTCCTCTCAAAGAACTGAACCAGAGACAGCCAAATGGACCAACCAAGCACCTACTCTACTACTAGCACAAACTGATAAGAACTCCTGCCTAGCAGAATGAAATTGCTCTAGATCATTCTCAAATATGTTTCTCATGCTTTCCTTTCCTAAATTGGAGTTTCTATTGCAGTTACAATGGTCCTACTTAAAAGGATCTGGGACCAATTTCAGTGCATGGGCATGGGGATTTTCTCCACACCACCAAGCAATGTTCAGGACACTAGCTGGATGTCCTACAATTCAACCCAATTCTGAGACTACATCCTCATGGAATCCTCTGATACCATCAGATTCCACAGGTTAAGGTCTCAGTCCTATAGGAATGCTTCCTCTCCCTTCAGATGCCAGTCTCATGCCAAGCATGCTTCTGACCAAGCAGCTGGAGATCAGATTTTCCAATGATCCAATTCCTTGGGTTTGATTAATTTGCTAGAGTGGCTCCCAGGACTCAGAGAAATATTTTACTTATTAAATCGTCCATTTATTATAAAAGGATGTAAGTCAGGAAGAGCCAGATGGAAGAAATGCATAGGGCAAGCAATGTGGAAAGAGACACTGAGCTACCATATTCTATTCAAGCATGCCACTCTCCCCAAATCTCCATGTGTTCACTAACCCAGAAGCTTTCTGGATCTTGTCCTTTTGAGTTTTTACGGAGGCTTCCTTAGGCAATCTTCCAGAGGCAGATTGATTAAATCATTAACCACTGACAATGAATTTAACCTCCAGCCCCTCCTTGCTCCTCAAAGTTCAGGGGTGGAACTGAATTGGAATTGGTGGAATTGTCAGGTTCCCCTGACAATAAGCCAGGTCCTTAGATGCTTTCCAAAACTAACCTTATTAACATAAACCCAGTTGTGGAAGGGGCTGTTGTTTGTTTTACTTGAATTTTATTAGTTAACATACAGTGCAATATTTGTTTCTGGAGTAGAATTCAGTGATTCATCACTTACATACAACACTCAGTGCTCATCACAAGTGCCCACCTTAATACCCCTCACCCACTTAGCCCATCCTCCACCCACCTTCCTCAGGAAAGGGGCTGGTTATGATTAACAACATATTCATCTCACCTTTATGGCTCTGAAATGATTCCAGGAACTGAGTACAAGAGATTTAATGCTATGACAAAGGATGTTCCCATTGCTCTTATTGCTCAGGAAATTCCAAGGGCTTTGGGAGCTATGAGCCAGGAACCATGGGCAAATACCAAATACATAAACTATTGTCGTTGTATGATATAAATCACAATATTACATAGCTCCCACTGTTATTTATTTAGAAAAGGTAATGTGGGAAGGAGATAGCATATTGATTTGATGAAGAAGACTATGCTTCAACCAGAGATCCTGAACTTTGAGCTGGATGAAAAGATTAAATTGAATTTTGGGTTATCTCCCTTGGAAAGGGGACCAGTATTTGTGGAAAGAAATTTATATCTAAATAAGTGGCTAGAGATATGTATTATGTCAGTGGCTATTAATTGTCCACCAAATTCCACTCTCCCTTCCTATAGTAATGCACTAAAAATTGAGCATATGGTTTCTTTGGCCAAGATTCCGCTTTTCAGAGTCTTCACAGATAATAATGTGATGCGACTGTATTCTTTCCAATGCCATGTGAGTAAAATTAGTAAGGACAATTTCTCACTGCCTAAAGATAAGTGATTACACTGATTTCCTGTCTTTTTTCTCCACTCCCATGAGCTGGAAAACAGATGTGCTCATGACCCAGTTTCAACTGTGTAGGAGAAAACATTGCACTAGAGGGTCGAAGAAGAAATTTGGCTATCTCAAAGACCACAAAGAGCAGAGATACCCACATGATTCTGGACCTCTCTTCCCAGTACTATTAGGTAATACAGAGAGAAACTTCCATCTCTAAGCTACTGTATTTTTCAGGTCTCTTTGTGATGGCAGCTTAACCTTTACTCTAACTAATATAAGTGGATATTCAAGGCAAAGTAGCAAAGGTAAATTAAAGGACAAGAAGGAAGCAGTAATAACAAAAAACATAATAAGTAATAACATCACATTTCTTGGACAGAATCAAAGATATTAATTATTTCACTAAATGTGAAAGTATTGGATTCAACTGGAAAAAAGCAGTAGCCAGATATTAATTAAACAAGAAAATATAAAACAGTAACAAAAACCAACAAAATCTAATTATTTCTTGCTCAAAAATAGCATGTATTAAAAAGGGGACAAAGAAGGGCGGAAACATGAAGGATAGCCAACAATACAGGCAAATACAATTGAAGAGGACGAATGGCAGTATTAATACTAGACGAAGGAGAATTCAAGATTCAAGGTAGTAAATGTAATGGAAAAAGACAACTCATGAAAAAATACAGCAACATATATAGCATAATAAGCTAAAATTTATGGACATTAGGAGATTATGATAAAACCAGAATTAGGGAAGGGGTTTAGCATACTAAATAAAATTTCCATATTCTTCAAAATTGTCAGAATTAATAAACAAAAAATAAGGAAAAATAGAAGCTATGACTACAGATAGTCCTGACTTAACAATGGTTCAACTTATGATTTTTCAGCTATATAATGGTGTGAGAGCAATACACATTTAGTAGAAACTCTACTTCAATCTTTTGATTCTTCCCAAGGTAAGTAGTAGGATTGTGGGCAGTGACACCAAGCTACAGACCCTAGGCAGTCACATGATCAAGAGAATAAATAATCCATACACTCACAACTATTCTGTACCCAGACAGCCATTCTATTTTTCACTTAAAGGACAGTACTTACTAAATTATACAAGATAATGCAAAACTTTATCATAAAATAAGTCTTGTGTTAGATGATTTTGCCCAACTGTAGGCTAACCTTCAGTTCTGAGCACATTTAAGGTAGGCTAGACTAAGATATGTGTTGAGTAGGCTAGTGTATTAAATTCATTTTTGAATTAATGTTATTTTCAATTTATGATGGGTTTATTAAGATGTAACCCCATCATAAGTGGAAGACGGTCTGCAGTTGAACAACAAACATGTTTTAATAGTCAAATAGGTCAATAGTCCAACAGTCCAGTAACTTACAAACAGAGAATGTGCATTCAATTCTCATGTCCCTGGAACATTTAGAAAAACCAGTCACTTACTTGGCTATGAATAAAATCTTTTAAAAGTTCTCTCCCAAATTATATAATCACAATCCAATAACTGAAAATAATGTAACTGAGATTTAAAAACTCATAACACTTAATTACATCTCTTAAGACATTCTCTTTAAAAATCCCCCTGAATCAAAAACAAAATCAAAACAGAATTTACAAAGTTAGCAAAGATACAACAAAAAGGACAATAGTAAACCTAGTGAGATATTTGCAATGTATATAAGATATGAATTATTAATAGAATAAAGAAAGCTCACCCACAATTAATTTAAATTAAATGATATGAATAAACAACTCATCAAAGAAGAAATACAAATTACCAATAAATATGTGGGCAATATCTCAACATCCATAGTAGTTAAGGAAACTAAAAATTAAAAATTTAAGTTAAAAAATTTTTTTAAAAGCAAGGAGAAAAAAATATTAAAGCAACAATCTTTCAGATGGGCAAAAATTTTAAAGGATAGTAATTTCGTGTCTTGGCAGCTTTTTAGAAAACTGGTAGATTTATGGAATGCTGCCTTCTCTTTGGAAAGTATCTTGGCAATACCTATGAAAATTTCTGAAACGCATCATCATTTGACACAGGAGTCTAACTTCTCAAAGGTGTATTTGTTAGGAAAGAGTAAGTTACATTGCGTATACAAGCAATCTGAAATTTCAATAGCTTACGGCAATATTTGTGGAACATAACAACACAGGCTCACTGGGGAGACAGCTCATTGTAATCATTTAAGGAGTCAGGCTGAAAGAGGACTTATATCCACAGTAGCTCCTACAATCACGATAAAGGGGGAACAGGATGTGGCAAGTCCTGCGTCAGACCTTTAAAAAGCTCTAAGAAGTGACCCCATGACTTCCACTCACATTTCATCAGCCAAAGCATTCCACATGGCTATCCCTACCCATAAAAGATTCAGAATGGTCAATGCTACTATGTGCCTAGAAGAAGAGAACATTTATGATAATACTGTAGAAACCTATTCTATAGAAAGAAAAGGTGCCAATATATAAGGATGTAAGTACAATGAAGTATCACAATGTTGTTTTTAATCACAAAAAAAACCAGTAACAATCTGAATATGCGTTGAAAAATAAATGATTTTATAAAGCCAGTGAAGACTCCATCCTCTAAGTGAGTTTCCCAATCTGAAAAGGAAGAAGGTCTCTTCAGCAGGTTTTCCACCAAAAATATCAGGGTAAAGGTTAGTGATGGGTCCTTGTTCCTCTCCTGGTCTCCCTCTGGCTGCTTACCTGTCTCCTACTGGGGAGGCTGCTCCTGCCTTAGTCCTAGAGCAACCAGCCAAACAGCAGGTGTCTCACTCGCTGTAGTGTTGGAGCACTAAAATGTGATGTTTGGGGTCCTCGCAGGGAGCTTTATTTATTAATCTAGTTTTTGGGTAGTCAGGGGAGGGGAGGTCTCCACTTCAGTGCAAAACCCCTCTTCTGAGAGCTATGACCCTAAAGAAGAGAGTGCTTGGACCTTGCTATACACATTTGCTTTGTCTAAATAAATGTTTATAATTTTATATTAGGGATCCCTGGGTGGCGCAGCAGTTTGGCGCCTGCCTTTGGCCCGGGGCACGATCCTGGAGACCCGGAATCGAATCCCACGTCGGGCTCCCGGTGCGTGGAGCCTGCTTCTCCCTCTGCCTGTGTCTCTGCCTCTCTCTCTCTGTATGACCATCGTAGATTAAAAAAAATAATAATAAATAATAATAATAATTTTATATTAAAGAGGAAATAAACGTTAGAGTTTCTGATTGCATATTTTTTACTTTTATATATAATCTTTTATATGTGTGTTTTGATGGAAGTATGATAAATTTTATGGCAAACAGTTGATATTGTTAACTTTTTATTGTCATCAAAGTATATAAAAATCCTATTAATCTCCTTATTCTTCTATCCCTTAACTCTGGTATACAACAAAAAGAAATCTTATTTTCCTTCTTTTATCATTAAAAACTAATAAAAACATTTTGCTAGTATGAAAAAAGAAAAGATTATATATATATATATATATATATATATATATATATATATATATAATGGAATATAATCCAGCTATTTAACATACTGATTTAATATATTTATATTAAATGCTTGTTCAAGATGTATTATATGACAAAAAACATGATATAGTATGTGCACAGTATGATACCACATTGACAAAAAACTCTGTATAGCAGTATATATATTTTTTGGCTTTTTAAAAATATTTATTTATTTATTATTTTAGAGAGAGAGAGAGAGTCCCAATTTTAGGGCCAGAAAAATTAGACGGTTGAAAAAATTGTGGAGAAGTAGGTTTGGGATGTAGTCAGAAACCAAGTTTTGCTTTAGGTATGTTCGATTTTAACTATCTACTCAATATCTGAATAAGTATCTGTACATCTGTCTGCAAGATTGAATGAGATCACCAAGTACGTCAGTGTGTTGACAGAAGAAAGTTGAAAACTTGATACAGGGGCACACAAAATTCAGAGGCCAGGAGTAGGGAGAGAAAAACTAGTGAAGTAACAAAGAGGAAGTATTCTAGAAGTTAAGTAAAGAAAGAATTTTTGGAATGATAGGAGAGACTTATTAAGTGCTATTGTTTATCTGGGTGGCTGTATGCCTGTTGCTTTTTTATTATTTGTAAGAAGAAAAAAGAAAAAATATGACTCACATAGCTAGGTGCATGCCAGAAATACTTCTAGGGTATTGTTAGAAAATAAAAAAAAAAAAAAAAAAAAAAAAATCAAAAAAATTGTATTCATTATAATTCCCCAAATGCCTTTTATGAAGGTTTGATCCTATTACATAAGGAACCTTGTATTCTGCTGTGTATCCTGAAGACTTTGGTTATATATATTTGCATCTTAGTGTTGTAGAAAGTTGAATTGATCACATGATAAAGGGAAATGAGGCAGGGCTTCCAGCTATACAGGATTGAAGGGATTTGACAAATCCTGTCTTCCCAAAACAACTAGAAAACTACAAAAGTGGGGGTGGGGGTGGGGGAGGTCATTTCAGGACTCTGGAAATATGCCAAAAACAAATCACAACTGACATATATTGAGGAAAAAAAGTACTGAACTTTGGGAAAAACAGTGGGAGTCTATAATATTCTTGCCTGGGTATCCACTTGCCTGGTACCAGTTCAGATGATATGGTAGTTCTGCTATCAGGGCTGGCTAGCCATGAAAACCAGCACTTTGACTGGGGGAGAGGGTGGAATTTATTTGAAGTGGAGACTGGAAAAATCTCACCCACTAGCAAACAGGAAAAGCCTACAGCTCTACTGGTCTAAGGTTGCAATTCCTGTAGGGACAAGTAGCACCAGAAGACAAAGAAGATATTTAACAATGAGACAGTAATTGAAGTAGTTGATAAACATTCAACTCGTCTCTAACTGTCCCGGGGCCTGTGTGCATGTGTGTTTGGGACCTGAGAAGGCCCCCACAAAAAGTGAAAACAAGGCTGACCTAAAAACTGCCCAGACTTTGCTATGTGCCTCACACCAAACGGATTCACCAGCAGAGGGGGAGGGGAAGCATTATGGGCCGGAGCGGAGGTGTTTGACCACATCTTTGTTTAATTATTGACTATTAAGTTTTGCAAACGTAGGGATCACTTCAAGGAAGTCTGGTTTTAAAAAATGTGTATAGGAGGAAGAATTTTTCCTCTACCTTTTTAGCTGGTCTATTAATTAAATTGATTTAAGACAAATCTGTCTTACAGGAGAAAAAAACAAATTTAATTGCACATATATGGGAGCCTTATTAGACTATGAGACCCACAGGCATTCAGGTAATTGAGGCTTATATGCCATCTTGAGCTAAGGAGAAGGGACCAGGGTCTGGAGCTTCAAAGGGAAGGAGCACAATTTACAGAAATATGGGAAGAGCAAATGTTTGGTAAACAAATGTTTGCCATGCCATGCAGAGACAATGGGACACAGGAATTTTATCTCCATGCCCTACCGGAGCTTCCCCCCCAGTTTACCACAACTAGCTTGTATTTTTTTGTAGTTATCTCTGGTGATAGTTCTCTTCCTGGGCTAGGTTTTCTTCTAAATTCCTCAGGCAGTTAAGGGGGAGGTAAAACCTTTTCTGAGTCTTTTAGGCCTTGATTGACTTCATCTCAAAGTAATCCACATGTCAAGATGACACATTTTGGGGGAGCTTGTTCTGAACCTTCTCAAATATAAATGAACAGATGTGAGCAGTCTCATACCACATAGGTGATAAATTCCTTGGATTAAGTCCAGGTAAATTATTTAAAACAACAACAACATCAACAGTCTAACAACAAAAAATATCAAGGAAAAAAACCTTCAGAGAAAATAAAGAAAAGAAAGTCATAAACCAGAGTTGCTAGAATATATTATCTAAAATGTTTAGTTTTCTACAAACAAAACAAAATAAAACCAGGAAAGTGTGAACCATGCTTAGGTAAGAAGTAATCAATAAGAAACTTCCTCTGGCTTGGCTCACAGCTTGGGTTTAGCAGAGACTTTTAAATTAGTTATTATAAATATGTTTGAAGAATTGAAAGTATCAGAGCATATAGTTAAAAATGAAAGGAAAATATGTTGACAGTGGTTCAAAAATGGAGAATAAAGAAATAGAATAGAAATAGCTGAAGAAAGAACTGAATGGAAAATCTGGAGTTGGAAACTATGCAAATATCCTCGGGAATGTTTTTTATACTAGCCAAAAAAAAACAAAAAACAAAAAACAAAAAACTGGAAGCAATCCAATTATCCATCAATTGGTGAATGGTTAAACAAAATGTGATATATCCATACAATTGATTATTATTCAGCAATAAAAAGGAGTAAACTTCTGAAACCCACTACAACAAAGATGGACCTTAACAAATAGGCCAAGTGAGAAAAGCCAGACACAAAGACAATGTACTCTGTAATTCCATTTATATGAACATCCAGAAAATTAATATCTCCAGGGACAGAAAGAGAAGCAGTGGCTGCCTGGGACTGGGATTGTAAGGGGGTTGACTGCAAATAGGAATGAGGGAATTTTTCAGAGTGATGGAAATGCTTTACAATTGGATTGGGGTGATGGTTGCATGACCTCAGAAATTTACTAAAAGAACCATTGAATTCTATACTTGCAATGGCCAAATGTTACAGTATGTAAATTATACTTCAGTAGATCTATTTAAAAATAGAGGGAAAATAGGCCAGTAAAGAGATCATGGGGGGACTGGTGGCTGAAGTGATGTGTGGCTCTTCCAGGTAGAAGTTTAAGAATCATCATCTGATTTGTCATGTCACTTTTTCTTCTGCCTCAGTGACTAGACAATAATATAGTCAGGGGCTGCTCTGTTAACCTTGGCCTTAGATTAAGACCGAAGCATGGAACAAAGTCCCAGCTCATCTGCAACCAATATGAAGCATGAACAAGAAATAAATCCTATTTTTTTAAATTACTGATATTTGGGGATTACTTCTTACTATAGCATAATGTCACCCATTCTGATGTGTACATATTCCTTAAAAGATATTACAAACACACAACGAACCCCTTTGCCTCTATTTGCTTACTCCTAGAGGGTACTAACCTACAAGCAATATTGTCGGTCATTTTCCTTTCTAAAGGTAAGTTTTTAAAAATGCTCTTTATCTGTGACGCAGATAGCTGAGTGGTGGTGAATTGATGTCTTCCCAAATCTCAGACCATCTTCATCTGTAATGGGCTACCTGGAATTAGCAGAGTCTGGATAAAGAGCCACCTGCTTGGGTGTGGTAGATATTAGGGAACAGACACAGCTGTAAGTTCTGGAAGAAAGTCTAGTTTAGTAGCAGAACATGTCCACTGAAGCAAGTTTCTTAATTGGTAGAAGTGATGAGCTATAGATGATTAACTTAGCATACCTAGCTTTCAGGTCAAGCATGAAGAAGCTGGAGCTTCTGGGCTGAGTGTATCTGTTCATTAGCCATTTCATCCACTAGCCCTATTTTTCTGTTCAAATATAACCACTTTATATGTGTGCTGTGATGTGAAAAAGATTGAGAAACACAGCTGTAAAGGATAAAAATAATCATTTTTAATCAAGTAGTTTTGAGGAGAGAAGAAACACAGGAAAATAGGGGGAGTATTAATTAAGGAAACAGAATGTCTCAATGCATGAATCCTATTAGACAATGAATTGCTAGCAATTTAGCACCTGCCACCAGTCTTAGCATTTCAGTTAATGCATAATCACATTTAGTCTCTATTGTGTGTGAGGAAATTGTTGCTAGTAATATTTTAAAGATGAGGAACCCAGAGCTTAGAAAGAATAAAATGGCTGGTCCAGAATTAGGAGTTTGCAAATGTGGAGAATGGAATTTGAATCAAGTTGTTGGACTGGAACTCTAAGTCATGGAATCCAAGAGCAGGTGGTAATATGGACAGCATGTAGGCAGGTTGGTTGCCAATATCCATGAAATCTCTCTTCTGGCAACAAGACACTGTCACTGGCTTTGGGGTTAGTATGAGCTCCTAATAGGGGATAAGAGGAATTGGCATGCATCCAACAGGATTATCAATTCTAAAGGGACCGTAGCATTAAAGTGGGGCTTAGTCATGAGAGGAAAGGTAGAGGCTATTATCAGAACCTCAATTTGAGATCAGGACCAGAATTGCAGCTGAGGGAAGTGTTTTTAACCTTGGAGTGTCAGGTTAGAAGTTGTCAAGGTAAAGCATAAGAATTAGGAGACTGATGAGCAATCAAGTGGAGAGGATAGGAGAGCCTAGGAATCATCCAGCACCCAACACAGGGAACTTCAGGCTGCATTAAGATTAATTTTATAGCTTTGTCCACACTTCGTTATCCTGACCTTTGGAGAATTTTTGATGGCTTTTGTGAATGTCTTACTCATGTTAAGCTCAATTGACTAATGTTTGACTATGGATATTTTCAAGACTACACTTTAATTAGTATTTCAAGCTTCCTTAATGACCTTAATCTAGCAGCAGCTTCCAAACTTGAAAACACACCAGAGTAACAGGGAGTGTGCTAGAATAGACTTCTTGGGCCTAGCTGATGAAATGAATGAGAATATATCTGATAAGGTAGGAATCTGGAATCTGGATTTTTTATGGATTCCACAAGAGGAATGATACAACCACAAAATTGAGAGCAGTTATTCTAATGTGATTAAAAATTATAATCAAGTTTTTCGTTGTTGTTGTTGTTGTTGTTGCTGTTGTTAATGTTCTCCAATCATTTTCTTTCTCCTTAAATTGGCCCAAATTTACCAATGTCATTCCTTTTTACTTTTCTCAATTATATTACTCTCTTAAAATCAGAATTAAGCACACTTTGTCAAACAGAATGAAATATTTTATTCAGAAAAAATTATTTACTTACTTTTTAAAAAATATTTTATTCATTCATTCATTCATGAGAGACACACAGAGAGGCAGAGACATAGGCAAAGGGAGAAGCAGGCTCTCTGCGGGGAACCAGGTAGGGATTCGATCTCAGGACCCCAGGATCATGCCCTGAGCCAAAGACAGATGTTCAACCACTGAGCCAGTCAGGTGCCCCTATTTACTTACTTACTTTATTTATTTATTTTTTTTAATTTTAAAGATAGACAAAGAGAGAGAGGGGGGAAGGGGTAGAAGGAGAAGGAGAGAGAGATAGAGAATCCCAAGCAGACTCCACACCCAGTGCAGAGCCTAACTTGGGACTTGATCCTGTAAATCTGAGATCCTGACCTGAGGTGAAATCAAGAGTTGGACACTTAACTGACACTCAGGCCCCCAAGACTTTTTGTTTTTTTAATGAGACATGAAAAGAGGACAATATAGACTGTCATTTAGTACTTGTGGCCAATTTCCTTCAGGCCAGCAACTTTAAATTATTGATTGGAGAATCAGTAATTATTGATTGGAGAATACTTGGGTTGGCGTACTTTTTATTGCTGAGGATCATCCTTTTACAAAACTCTGGTACCATGGATGTAGTCTTTTATTTTGTTTTTGTTTTTAAATTTAGGTAAATTCTTAAGAAGTTAAGCTGTTAAGCTCAGACTAGGACATATGTAAATGTCAGTCATTCTTTCTCCATTGCTATCCTCGATATTAGAGAGTAGTCATGGGCTTGCTCAGTTTGATTTTCAGCCACTGTTTTGGAAAACTTAAGTAATGTTTATTCAGTTCCTATAGACTCTGATCTAGATAATTTATATCTTTATTTTAAAATAACTGTATATTATTTTATCATTTTCACTTTATATGTGAAAAAACTGAGACTTAGAAAAAGGTAATTTGCCCAAGGTTTATAGAATACCAGAGTGGTGAAGAATTTGGACTTAATTTCACCCTTCATCTTGCTGGCTTAACTACTGTGCCATAGACTCATTAGTCTGGGGAAACTTCATGGTAATAACTAAACATAATGGGATACAATTGGGCTCTAAACAATAACAAAAAAGATAAAAAAAAACAGTATTTCAAACATTATTATGCTAGAAAAGATTAGAAAGGCTATCTACCCTAACTTCCTAATTTGAGAAAGCTGAGATCAAGATATGTTAAAATAAAGCTCAAAATCATACTGTTAGTACAAGACTAGATAAGCCAGTTCTCCTGATTCCTAATGTAGTTTCATTAGGATAATACTAACGCAAAGTAATACTTAATACTGTTTCAACCTAGCAACTTAGATATGTACAAGGTAATCAGTGTTCCATAGGGATAAATGGATGCACCTAATGAAGAGCTTTTGATTGTATAAATCAAGTTTGGTCGACATGTTAATGAATAAAGCAGATGTTTAAGGCCAATATGCATGTGATGGCTCAAAAAAGATATGAAAATTTCATGTTTTCTCATGGGATGTCAACAGTGAGAAAGAGCATCACATTCACTCTTACAACAGTGACACAAAAAGTCAAACTATAAATTCATAACTTTACTGTGAATCCATGAGAGGGCTAAGGTCTTAGGGCACCTAAATTACTTATAAGAGAAGTAAAGATCAACAACTTCAGGGAGAGAAGGATGTGAGCATTTGTTTACTTGGGCCAGATGCAACCTCACATTGAGAAAAATCTAGCTAAGAAGTTCAATTAAGCAACTGATGGAAGCTCAGTGAGCTGATAGATTGTAGAGCTTCCAGGGTCTATGGATATAAGGAAAGTTTGCACCCTCTTGCAGGTTCTTCTCCAGGAACCTCACCCAATTCTCACAAAAAAATATTGCTGAAATCTTGAGAAAGCAGCCTGATGGCTGTGGGGAGGGGAATAGCAGTCTCCAGAGAACATATGAAGCCATGTGTAGATCCTTCTTGCTTATCTAGCTTGTGGAATAAGAGTTTGGCACTCATGGCACTGGGAAAAACTATTCTAGCTTCGTATAGGGAACAGAAAAACTCTCTAGCCTTGGGAAATAGGCAGGTATATGTGTGGAGCCCAGCAACTAGAGCTTGTACATGTGGCATGAGCACCAAGGAGGCCACATCTTCAAGATCCAGGGACAGAGTACTTGCATACAACTGAGTGCTTGCATTTAACCAGAATAACAGAGACTTTCCCCCAAGCTAATAGCATTGAGCAATGGATAACTGTGAGATCATGCTGGGAGAGCTGCAAGAGTATGGAGAGACAGACCCTCTCTGAGGCATAGCAGAAAGGAATGACCTCAAGCTAAAGGTAAAGCAGATATTAAGGGAAAAAAACCCTTTGCAAACACAAGGTACCTAAATACAAGATATCCCCAAAAGAATTTTTTTAAGATTTTATTTCTTTATTTGAGAGAGAGAGAGAGAGAGAGAGAGAGAGAATGCACCAGCAGGGGGAACAGCAGGCAGAGGGAGAGGGAGAAGCAGGCTCTTTGCAAAGCAGAACCTGACATGAGGCTTGATCCCAGGACCCTGGAATCATGACCTGAACCAAAGGTACCATCTTAGTCAGGTGACTGAGCCACCCAGGTGCCCCTCTCTAGAAGAATTTTAATGCTGTGGTATACTGATTTTAATAATAGCAATAACAACAAAAAAACCCAGACCCAACTCAGTTCCTTCCTAGACTGACTTCATTCTCCAAAATAAATGTCTAGCATAATGAAAGGCATATGCAGACAAAAAAGCTGTTTGCCTCAGTTTCTGTTCCTATAAAAAATGTCCAACTTTGAACAAAAAATTGCAAGGCATACAGAGAGGCAAGAAAAAACAGCAAATTACCAAGAGAAAGGCAATCAATACAACCAAATTCAAGTATATAAAACTGTCAGAAAAAGAATTTAAAATAACTATGATTAATATATTGAAGGCTCTAAAGGAAAAGATTGACAACATATAAGAACAGATAGGAAATTAAAGCAGAGAGATGGAAACTATAAATGGAATAAAATAGAATTGTTAGAAATGAAAAGTATAGTAACAAAGAAGAAGAATTACATTATAAGGCTCATCAGGGAATTTGATACACTGAGGAAATGGTCAATAGGCTAACTGGCATTAGGTCAATAGGCATTACCCAAAATGAAGCACAAAGAGATCCAACTGTACTTCTCATTTATTGCTAGTGAAAAACACAAAATGGAACAACCACTTTGGCAAACAGTTTGATCATTTCTTACAAAGCTAACTAAGCATATACTTACCATATGATCCAAGAATCCCACTCTGAGCATTTACCCAGGAGAAATAAAAATGTATGTTCAGACAAAAATCTGCACATAAATATTTATAATGACTTGGTTTATTATTGTTCAAAATTGGACAAAACTCAACTGTCTTTCAATGGATGATTGGATAAACAAACTATGATCCATCCATACAATGCAATAATATTCCACCATAAAAAGACATAGACCTGATACACACAAACATGATTGAATTTTGAAAGCACTTGGTAAGTGAAAAAAGCCAAATCCAAAAAATTACATACCATAGGATTCCATTTATATGACATTCTGAAAAAGGCAAACCTACAGAGTTGGAGAACTCATCAGTGGTTGCTAAGGGATGGAAAGGAGAGAAGGACTTTATCAGGACAACATGAGCAAATTTGGGGGGGTGATGGAACTATTCTCTATGATAATTTTGATGATGGATATAGAACTTAATGTCTTGTTCAAAATGCTCAAAACTCAACACCACAGAGAGTACATTTTACTGTGTGTAAGTTTAAAACTAAAATTTCTAAAAAGAGGTGAATTGTTTGTTTCTGCACCCAGCTTTTGCAGGTGGAGTAGTTTTTACAGCTAGCGATGTTTATCAAACATAAATATAATTCAAATTTGTTCTTATTTCTTTCTTTTTTTTAAAGATTTTATTTATTTATTCATGAGAAACACACACACAGAGAGGCAGAGACACAGGCAGAGGGAGAAGCAGGCTCCATGCAGGGAGCCCGACGTGGGACCCGATTCCGGGTCTCCAGGATGACACCCTGGGCTGAAGGCGACGCTAAACCGCTGAGCCACCTGGGCTGCCCTATTCTTATTTCTTTAAATGTCTGAATGATTTCAGGGTGAAATCTCAAGATTGCACTTTCTCAAACAGTGCTCCCTTACGAAGAACATTGAATTAGAATTTAAATAAGCTCTCTTGCCTGTGACTCAGTCAGTTTCAACATAATGTGCATTTTAAAGTTTACTAATTTAAAAAATAATTGTTTCTTAGCTACTTAACATTTTGATTAATCTTTTTTTCTTCTTTACAAATATCAATCTCACTCTCTCCACATCATCTTAAGGAGGCATCAGATTGTTCATTCACTAAAGAATGCTTGTAGGCGTGTTAAAAAACTGTGAGGTATGTTGGAGACATATCGTCCTTACATAAGTATGTTGTTAGGACTATCTTCTGCTAAATAATTTGCATAAATCACATGGTTTAGCTATTCAATTTATATTGTCATGTTCTCCAAAGGAATAATGATGATGGTAATTTGTAATTATAAACAGCTTTACTTACAGTTCTAAAAATCTTTTGAAATGCTTCCTCAGTTACTATAATAATTGTATATACAGACAAAAGAATTAATAAAGTGATGAAAACTTGAAGCACTGTGGGACCTATTTTTCAACAAGTGCTCATTTTAGGATTCACTACTCAGAAATAGAGTTACCCTACTATCACTGATCAATAGCCTTGAAATTATTTTAGTCACTAACCTAAGTTCACCAAAGATATTAATGTAAGTGTTCCAGGCAAAGTATGGAGGAAGTTAATGACAGGGACCTGAGGTGGGACTCTTTCTTTCCCAATTCATAACATACTATTGTTACCAATAAGCTTTGAGAGAAAACCCCTCTAGCTAATATTTGAAGCCAAAGGAAATCATAGAAATCACTAGAAAAGGGTTTCCAATGTGCCAATGAGTTTCTGACTGATTGGAGCATAATATGGTTCTCTTTTTAATACAGAATCTAGTGTATAATACTTAGAATCGACATACACTTTTAAAAATTGAGATGATTCTTGGATGATTAAAGCAAATTTATAGTTGCTTAGCTCATTCAGTAGGCATAAAAGGACATACCAGTAGTACTAAAAGCTTGTCACATAAAAAGTAAGGATAAATTAGGTTAGAGCTGTATGTCCAACGCAGAATTTCTATCTTTCTAGATCAAATGTTCTCTTTACTGTTTTCTCTTTGTGTTACAGTTGCCTTCTAATTCACTTAGGCTTAAAGTCATCCTGTCTTTGACTCTCTTTTCCCTAGTTCCTTCACCACTGCCCCTGTTATTAATTTGTACTACTTCTGTATCTGCAGTATCTCCTCAATGAACCCATTCCTTCTGGATGCTCCTCCTGCCTCTATAATATCTGGCTCACAGTGCTTCTCACTTCTCCACATTAAGCTTTGCCTTGGTTTCTTGCAAACCAAGTGTGTTTTCTTCTGGAATCAAGGGCTTGCTAGACATCTTAGTTCTGATCTTAAATCTGTTCGTGTGATTGCTCTCCATTTCCAAACCTCCCCTGTAATATTAGCATAAAGCTAATCTCTCTAAATGTAAAGCCTGCTTCCTGATGCCTCCAACATCCACTCTTTCCTCCATCTATTACTGGCACTTCCATCCTCTTCATGACAAAGACTAGACACCTCATAGTCCTCAGTGGCTTTACTGACTTTATTCTATGACCACTTCAGATAAATATGACAACATAAAAACTGGATCTAATTTTTTAGATTTTCTTTTAATGCTAGGGTGAGAGGTCTCCCTTACTTAAGTGGCAGTAAAAGGATATTGGTGTTTTGTTTGCTTTAAGTAGGAAGGATATGCAGAAGTATGATGGCTGGATTTGGACAGAGACAGAAAGAGAGAATTACCAATCAGAAGGACATTATGATAGTTGAAGAAAAAGGTAGTGAAGCCCTGAACTAGGGTGGTGACAGTGGAAAGGGTGGGGGGGAAACCCCAGCAGACTGAAAAAATGTTAAATAAATAAAAATCTACAAGATGCTAGCAAGGACTTGTTTAAGGGGAATGATGAATAAGGAGGGACCACCGATTACTACAAGGTTTCTAGTCTTTGTGATGAAGAGGATGGAAGAGCTGGTAATAGATGGAGGAAAGAGTAGATGTTGGAGGCATCAGGAAGCAGGCTTTACACTTAGAGAGATTGGCTTTGGATCTATTCCTGGTACTTAATCCCATATGATAGCAAACAAGCATCTTCCTTTCTTTCTGCCTTGGTTTGAGCAATTATACATCATTGGTGTAAAAATATCTACCTTAAGAGGATGCTTATGAGGATTGAGCAAGCAACTACATGAAGGTCACCTGCCACACAATGAGTTTTGGACCAATAAATAGAAGTTATTGTTCTCATTATAATTGTAATTACTGTAAGGAAATAAGTGCCATCCTAATTGCTAGCCAGTAGTTAGTGATCATCTGTCTGCACTAGAATGGACATCATACAGCATTTACATGAGACATTGCCTGACTAATTAAGAGGAGCTGACCTAACTAATTAAGAATCTAGCAATCCATTCATGTAAGATTATCTGTCTTTGGGAAGAGACTTCCAGGATGTTTACTCAGGCAATCTGGTTTGTGATTCGAAGTAATTTGGAAAGGATCCATAAAAGGAGAAGGGAAATGCAGGAAGACGGGTTCAGCAACCTAGTCGGGAGCTGTCTGCGGAGGAGTCAGGAAAGGCACATGAATGAGAGGCTTCTTTAAGGTAGAAGCTGGGGAGTTGAGGGTTGAAAGAGAGAGGATTGCTTATGCCAGACCTAATACACTAGACAGGGTGTGGTAAGTGAGCTGTTGGCTGAAGAGGTGCAATCACCATAAAAAGAGGGAGGTGCCTGGGAAGGGCAGGAGGGTGGACACTGGGAGGGGCAGGACTGGGAAGGGACAAATGGGAAATTGCTGGGCCTACTGGGGTGGGTGTCTCCCAATAAATCATTTGCAGTTGTTGGAACTGGCTTGGGTGTCTTCCTTTGTATTGCAGCTCTACTAAAAGGGCAATGCTCCCCTTTCTGCGTTGGCTTTAGTCACTCCATTACTCACCCAGGACAGCTTGAAGGTTTCATGCCACCTGGGGAGTGAGAGGCACCAAGCAGTAGAGTCTGTTTCACTTGAGCAAGCAGAAGCAGGATTGCACATCTCTGGAACATGGAAGATGGTATCAGAAATGGGATAAGCATAATATTAGGGTGGGACCGAATTATTACTTGAATTAATTATATTGCAAAAATGTGTTGCTCATGAAATTATGCGCATGATACATACCTAAATATATATTTAGATTTTTTAGGATTTAAAATATTTTTTATTCAGTATTTTAAATAGTAATCTATAACACTGTGTGGTTGATATAGCAACTAGGAAGAAAGAGAAGACAGGGTTATTGGCAGTGAAGAACATGGCTTTGGTATATGCTAGAACTAGTTCAAATCCCAGCTCTGCCACTTAGCTGTGTGGCTTTCCACAGATTGCTTAACTAACCTCTTTAGGCTCTGTTTTCCTTACCTGTAGAGAGTGAAAAGTATACCAATCAAAGGAGTGTTATGGGGATTAAATTAAATGTACAGTGTAGCCAGACATAGTGCATACTCAACAAATGATAGCTGTTACTACTTATTATGTTCCATGTTAGGCGGGTTGTTGTTTGTTTAGTTTGTTTTTTTTTTAATAGTTATCTCACACAGACTTCCAAAGTCATTGCGAGGCAGGAGTGAGATTCCAGTTTCACAGAGGAAGGGAATGAGGCTACACCAGTTAAGCTATTTGCTGGAATCATAGAATACTAGGTACCAAAGCTAGCATTAAAGTTCAAGTCTTTGAACTTCAAGCTCAATGCCTTTTCCAAAAATGACATATAGACACTGTGAAGTCAGAATTAAGGCCAGTGGTCAGCATTTGCTCAGCCCAGTGCTTTATTTCACAGTGCATGGTGAAAAGTGCTCACGTATTCTATGTCTATGAAAAGAAGCAATATAAGTTGTGTTGGGTGGTGGTCATTTTGGCTTGAGAAGCTTTTTATAGATCCTCTTAACCCTGGAGCGCTGAAGGTCCAGAATGATTCTCCCACTTCACACACAAACAGAAGGGTGCCTCGGCAGACAGGCATACAATAGAAATGGCTGAAGACAAGCAATGGTGGGAGGAAGTATGGGTGGGTTGGGCTGGCAGTCAATAACTAGTTTGAAAGCAGATGGCTGCCTACAAGTATGCTTTTCATTTTTCTTCTATGAAATGACAGCATTGACCATAATCCGTGTATTCTAACAAAGACATCCAGAAGGGTGCAAGGCAATTCTGTGAGGCCTCTGCATATATGGAAGCATAATCTGTCCTAAGAAGTTGGACATCAAAGTGGGCGATGATGGTTTCTAAATATCTCTTCCACCTCTACCATGTTGTTATCTTGCCCTTAGAAGAAAGTCCAAATTTTTTAATATTGCTAGAAAAAAACCTGCAATCCTGACTCTTCCTTAGCTTTTCATCCTCAGCTCTTGGTACTCTCCACCTCACACTTTATGCTCAGGCCAGATCAAACTTCTCCCAGGTTTTTATATGTCTCTCAATGTCTCTCTTGGAGACCTTCACACACACTGTTTCCTCCACTCTTCCCCTTTAGTTGGTAATTCTTATCCTCCAGAGAGTAGCTTGAAAGTCATTCCCAGTAGCCAGCCTTCCCAACCTTCTCCATGAAGTCTGTGTTGGGGTCCCTGGTGTGTGCTCCCAGGGCCCACTCCCCTTTCCCTGCCCTGGCCTCCTTCACACTTATAGTGGTGTTGTTTACTTAACTGCCCACCTCCATGAGACCCCCAATCCCAAGAGCAGAGCTCACAGCTCTCCTGTTCATCACTGTATCTGCAGAATTGAACTCTGTTTGGCACACGGCAGAGCAGGCTTTCCATTAGGTATTCGTTGAATGAATGACAGTATGCATAGAAGCATATTTCTACAGTTTGTGAGACCAGCTTCTCAGGAAGAAAATGGGGTTTATGGGCACAGTTTTCCAGCAAATTGTATTTAGTCATAATACTACAAACATGCATATTATTATCTCTACATTTCTCGGTTTTGAATGATAATTATTTTTGCTTCAATATGTGGAAATGAGCAATATTAATTTAAGCATGATAGTAGATGGTTACTGTTTAAAAGTTATGCCAGTAACATTCTAGAATTAAAGGGCTTAAGTGGGGACTTCTGTTTTAAAAATAATATAATGTGGAACAAGCAAGGAATTATTTTACCTTAAAAATAAAGAGTTAGGTTCATCTTCTAAGTATAAATTTAATGAACATTCTGTTTGGTTCATAGATGATTACATTTAGAAATAATTGTAAGACATATTATTGAGAAATTGATAAAATGCCAGCTAGGTAAACTTAGGGGATGTACCTTTTCTGGTTATAAAATGGATTTTTTTTCCCAAAATGCTCATAATTTGTCTTCTAAGATAATTTTGCTTCAGAAGAGTGTATTTTAAGTCAAGGTGGCTGAAATATTACATTCTTGCAATGTCTGAGATGAAAATCAGTTAAGCAAGTGTCATATCTGTCTCACAAATCATCTACCTGAGTCCTTTAGAATAGAGGATGGAGGGATACCAGTATTCATTGACAGAATGACTATGTTGGAGGAATTTCATATCTAATTTATCTTCTTGACAACCTTGCAGAGAGTGCCATGTCCATTTTTTATTTTATGGAAAAGAACACTGACACACAGAACAGATGAGTAGCATACTCAAGATCATAGTGTGAGTTTGCAAAAGTCAGGTTGGTGTAAGCACTTTCAGTCTTTCCAACACATCCAGGATATAGCAGTTGCCTCTCTGTGGGCTGAGCCCAGATTCCTGAGTCCCAGCTTATTTTTCAACACAACAGACTGTGTCTGCTTTATTCACATAAGTACAGTTGGCTACCAGCAACATTTTTTCAAAATGGCATATTTCTAAAAGCAAAATTCTCTGTCCAAATTCTGGTTCCATCTTTTATTAACTGTGTAAGTCAAACAAGTGATATAACCTCTCCCTACACTTCACGTTCTTCACCATGAAACCATGAAATAGGTGTTCACTAACTCATTGGGTTCTTCTGGGGATTAAACATCATAATGTGTGGAAATTGTTAAACCCTGTATTGACCACATAGTAAATGCACCTCAAAATCAGGTATTTTTCGTGTAAAGCTTGATCACATGTTTTATTTATCCATCACTTGTAGTTTATTAAATTGCATTCAAATAATATTTTACTGAAGAAATAAAAATAACAGATTTGTACATGCAGTTGACTTATTAAGTTACATAGCATGAAATGGAAACTGTGGGCTCTTGATTCAGAATCATTGATTGGTTACTGATACTTTAGAAGCTGCAAAATTGCATATTAATACATTTGCCATCTTTACAGTTTAGAAGAATGTTCATGTGAGGGATAGGAAGATTAATATACTGTTTAAGACAATGATATTCTATTTACAATATCTTTTGTTAAAGATTTTATTTATTTGAGAGAGAGAGAGCACTCGAGGGAGCCTAGAGAGGGAGGGACAAAGGGAGAAGCTGACTCCCCCCTGAGCAGGTAGCTCCATCCCAGGAGTTTGAGATCATGACCTGAGCAGAAGGCAGATGCTTAACCAACTGAGCCACCAAGGTGCCACGATAGTATCTTGTATACCTTTCATCTCTCCTTCCTATTTTCTAATGGAATCAAACAAAAATAAATGTTATCTTATCTTTCTTGAGCTACTTTTTCTTTTCACTGTGCATGCTTTGACAATTTTAATTCTGTG
The DNA here is from genome assembly GCF_048164855.1 of Canis lupus baileyi. Taxonomy (NCBI): domain Eukaryota; kingdom Metazoa; phylum Chordata; class Mammalia; order Carnivora; family Canidae; genus Canis; species Canis lupus. Next base: position 23,169,053 of record NC_132843.1, on the reverse strand, counting down.
ACCACAATACATAGCTATTAACTTAAGCCTAAATCATAGTAATTCCTATGAATGGTTCTACTTCTCAGAGTTTGCATACTCATCAAGAACCTCTTTCTATGAGATGCTGTGTATTAGGAAAGGTAAAGTAAAAAAGGACTTTTTTTATTCCTCTCAATTGAATTTTATATATAATCTCATTACAGGTGACTTAGATCCACTCAAAGAAATCTTATTTTACCGGCGGCCCAGGTGGCTCAGCAGTTTAGCACCACCTTTGGCCCAGGGCGTGATCCTGGAGACCCGGGATTAAGTCCCATGTCAGGCTCCATGCAGGAGAAGCTCTGCCTTTCTCTCTGAGTCTTTCATGAATAAATAAATTAAAAAAAAAAAAGAAATCTTATTTTATGGCTCAACACATAACTGAAGGCAGATAAGCATAGTTAGAAATACTTCTTCCAATGGCATCTGCAAAATTGAGTTTATTCTGAAAATGTAAAGTCAGAGATTTTAAATAACCAGATAATCTAGTTTCATTTTTAAGAGAAGTAGGGATCCCTGGGTGGCGCAGCGGTTTGGCGCCTGCCTTTGGCCCAGGGCGCGATCCGGGAGACCCTGGATCGAATCCCACATCGGGCTCCCGGTGCATGGAGCCTGCTTCTCCCCTGCCTGTGTCTCTGCCTCTCTCTCTCTCTCTCTCTCTGTGTGACTATCGTAAATAAATAAAAATTAAAAGAAAAAAAAAGTAAACTTCTGTAGTTCAATACCTAGTTTCGTCACAAATAAGGTAGAAAGAGGGCTGGGTGAACTTGTTATTCACTTATAAATTAAATTTTCTTTCTATAACCTATTCTCAGATTCTAAAATGGTTTATATCTGATGCTAGTAAGACACTGAGTCTTGATGCCTAGTCCATTTGCCTCACTTTTCCACCTGGGGGAAGTCTAGCCACTGCTAGAGTTTTCACTCAAGCTTTCATCGTATTTCATAACAACTATCTGAATGAAGGCAGCTCAGATATATTCATAAGCTAGGACAAATCCACGAATTTAAATTGAGAACAACAGCAACAAAAATAGCTGAAATAAAAATCATGTAAAGGCCTGGTTTTCCTTTTAATTTTCATTTTGAACTGATAAAAGTTTATAGATGTGTACTCCTTCAATAGGCCATGGACTTCTAGCACACAGAGAACTCATAACATAAAGGCCCAAAGTTTCTTCAGGTGGTGGAAGAGTCACAAATGGAGGTCGCTTCCATGTGAGCTTTGCTTGCTGTGTATTTTCAACTTCACTATCAAGCATTCTCATATAGGGTCTGTTTCCTCCAGGAGACAAAGAAGGAAATTTTCTCTGCTAAACTATTGATGAAAGCTAGTGTAAATAGAACTATCAAAGTCTCATGATAAGAGACTTCTGGAAGTTCTCAGAGCTTAAAACTTTCAAGACAAATCCAGTAGTGTCAAGGTAAACTTCAAGGCTTTTGATATGGATACCAATCTCTAGGAAGCCATTCTGGGATCCCTCAATAATAATGATTAAACCACCACCACCCAGCTGAGAGCTTGCAAAATGCAATCCAGTTATTCCAGATTAATCCAGTTATTCCAGATTATCTCAGCTAGCAATCAGAACTTTCACCTGGGTTTAGTCTGACCTCAGAAGACTAATGGGGCAAGCCTCAACAGGGAGGAGCTGTGGATTGGGTACAAGGGTGGAGAATTTTCAATGGACAGCTGCACAGAAACCACCCCTAGCAGGACACCTGGAGGGACGTGCAAGTAGAAGTGATTGTTGCTTTGCTCTTTAGACAATGGATACTGGCAGCAAGCCAGAAATATAACCTGTGTTTCTCTTCTTAAGTATTAATCACATGCCCAAAGCTTGCACATATGCATGTGCTATATGCATGTGTCAGATATTTTAACTTTTGTAGAATCTAAGTGCTATGCTTCCGGAAGGATCTTTACAACGTGGGGTATATTTAGGAAAAGTGCATTTTGATTCTGACCAGACTACTAGCTTTAAACTTCAAAGTGGGTTTTAATGTGCCAACAGAATATTTTTTGCTAGGTGAGAGATGTGACCTATTTTGCTGACCTGGCAACCCTGGATTTGTCACCACTTCTTAAGCCTCATAATGAAGTTAATCATTGATGAAAGGAACACTAGAAGTCAGCTGGAGTCTTGGATGAAAATCAGGTTTTGTCTGCTTGTATAAACCTAAAAGTCAGTGTTAGATTTCTGAGTTCTTCAGAACAGAGGGATATTTGGACTTGAAGAATAAAGACCCAAGAGATGAAGAAGAGAGATAGTGATATTAGAGTTGCTCTGATGTCACCAGAGGAAATCTTAGACCTGTACAGAAGGATCAACAGGCAAGAAAGAACATTCCTATGTGATTATCTTATTGAAGGCAATTTATTGCCAAAGTCCAAAGTTTAATTTTCAGAGGGGAATGTGATTCTTGTTGCATGCTTCAAAAGATGTGACTTTGACTCTCATTCAAAGTAAATGAAAATTAGAGGCAACATAACCAACATCTTGTAGAATTTACTTTGGTAAAGTTAATTTACCCTAAATAAAACACATGGCTATTTCTCTTCTTTCTTCCCCATTATGGGATTGATATCTGTACAATAACATTAATTAGCATAAAATGACAGTATGGTACTGCTGTGTGTTATTAAGGGTGCAAGAAAGAGTAAACACAAAAATAATCTAAAAGTTGTTTAAGAAATGATTTGTAATATTACCACCTGAAACAGCAATCACAATTTGATATTTAATTTAAAGCCATTTCCCAATGGGACACAAAGTAAATATACATATGGTACAATTTAAGACATCAGAGAGCAATACAAAAGTTTAGTGCCTTTTATCACAGATAATATTTTCAGGTTGAAGACAGTCCAACCAATACAAGGTTCTGGGAAATTACATGTGTTTCCAAAATAAGATCTTTCTTTTGAGAATACCTTAATTTATAGTTTGTGACTTTTATCTTTTCTCATGATGATAACCGAGGGAGAGACCAAAGAAAGAAAAGCAAATGTATGTTTCAGTTGAGAGTATGCCAAATACAGTGACTCACAGCGTCCTAATCAGATAGGCGTAACACCTCACTAAAAAAAAAAAAAAAAAAGAAAAAAAAGAAAAAAAAAGAAAAGAAAAGAAAGAAAAGGCTCACCACACCCACCTTGGAAACTTCTTTGCCCAAAGCTTAGCGTATTGACAACTACTTTCTAGACATGTCACTAGGCTTTTTCTGGATCAGCAAGGAAATTATATGAAAATACTGACCAAGGCAGATTAAATCATTATATGACTCTAATTCTGGCCTCTTGGACTCAGCTATGAGTATGCGTATTTTTTTGATTCAAGAACTAATCTATTTATGGCTTTTTGATTTGTTCTACATTTTCCAGCATTTTTACATAACCCATATATTTTTGAGAAAAATTGTAATAAATATTTCTATTCACATTTCTTTTTCTCATCTAAAATCCTCATTTTATAGACGGGCAAAACAGAGGCCTTTTCTACTATCACATAGGATTGGGGTTTTTGCGAGGACAAAAATCTAGTCTTTAAAGAAGTATTAGAAATACTCTGATTAAAAAGAAAAGAAAAGAAAGAAATACTCTGATTTTGGGGGTGGCCTGGGTGGCTCAGTGGTTGAGCATCTGCCTTTGGCTCAGGTTGTGATCCTGAGGTACTGGGATTAAGTCCTACTTCAGCCGGCTTCTCCCTTTGTTTATGTTTCTGCCTTTCTCTGTGTCTCTCTTGAATCAATCAATAAATTTTTTTTAAAATAAATAAAATGTTTTAAAAAATACTCTGATTTTTATTTTTTAAAAAAAGATTTTATTTATTGATTCACAAGACACACACACACAGAGAGAGAGAGAGAGAGAGAGAGAGAGAGAGGCAGAGACACAGGCAGAGGGAGAAGCAGGCTCCATGCAGGGAGCCTGATGGGACTTGACCCGGGTCTCCAGGATCACGCCCTGTGCTCAAGGCAGCGCTAAACCTCTGAGCCACGCGGGCTGCCCAAAGTACTCTGATTTTTAAAAACAGATCTATTTCATGAGTTATATAAAATGAATACACTTTATAAATTATTGCTAATGGAATCTTCAGGAAAATTAGGCATTTGCGTTTAAATTCATGGTTTCCAAAAATGACAGTGCTTCTGAATCACTTGGATAATTAAAAAGAAAAACCAACAACATAAAGTACTCAAGAGACCAAAAAACAGATCTACTGGCTCAGAATCTGATAAGGTTGGCATTAATATATTTAAAAAGTCTTTATAGATATTTCTCAAGTCGTAAGTGTAGATCAATGTTAGAGAAATAGCGGATGTTAAATGTGGTTCTTTTCCAATAGGGTTCAATAGAGAGTAGGCTATAATATTTAGCTAGAGTAGGAAAGTATCCAGCCATTTAAAAGAAAGCAACTGTAAAATTTTAATTTGAGGAAATCCCAATAATTTTCAATTTCAAGCTGTTTCTTTCCAAGATTTTGTTGTCACTATTTCATTTATGGCATATTTAAGAGAACCTCTGAGTTTCATTAAAAGGCATGACCACTTAATTTTTATCTAGAAACAATTGACTCCATGATCAAAGTAAGTGTTGGATGATTTAAAAATGAGAGCTCAGTGTCTTGATTAAATACTGAACAAATGCCCAATAAGAATTAATGAAGGCTACATACTTTTTATTATTAATAGTAGTTGTTATAGAAAGATGTTTATAGCTGATTGGTATCCAAGAATAGTATAAAAAAAAGGAAAAAAAATACCAGAAGCCATGGCATCTTAGGCCATGTTATAGATCAAATGGCATTATGGGTGTTGGGCAAAATCAGGCCAAGTTTCATATGCAGAGTATACATTTCATATAGGATTTTATAAACCCCAATATTACAAGACCTTTTCATTCATTCTTTTTTTTAATTGTACCCTGATCATCACTTCAACAAGCTATATAATTAAAGGACCAAGAAAAATGTTTCTGATGGTGTCATATTTTGATATTCCAAATAGGCCAAAGTCAGACACCTTCACCTGTATTAAGGCAATTATTAGTTATAGAGGACAACTCTAGCATGCTCTCCTTAGCACTCCCCATTCTCCAGGGAGCAGCACTCCCATTCCTTTGGGAATCCATCTCCCTTTCCTTTTGTGCCTATATTTTCAGAGGGATATCTTAATTCTGATATCCCTTGAACCCGGCCACACAGGTGTCTACATGACTCAAGAACAACTATACAGGGTCTTCTTGGGATTAATTCAAGTGTCAGTTAAAAAAAAAAAAAAAAAAAAAGCCTCTCATCTCTGCTGGTGAAGGCACAAGACAATGTTCTGTAGAAGAGAGAGAAGGTGAATGGAGGGACATATCACAGGGCAAGGTAGAGAGTCCTGGCAGTGCTGGAGTCCCTGTCTTATAATCCCATGAGCCTCCGACCCCTCCTCCCTGCGTCTAATTCTTTGTTTTTGTGAATCAATAAGCTTTTCTTCTTGGCCTCAAAACCCAGTTTGAACTGGGTTTCTATAACTTGCAATCAAAAGTTTTAATTCAATAAAAATTCAAGATCTCTTAGGTTTCATATGCCATTTAGGAAAACTATACATTATTTGACTCTCTTATATAATGTACTTATGGAGGAGAGGGGATAGTAGAGGCAACTTTATTGCTGGATACTCTCTGGAAAACAGAGAGCTAAGATAACAATAGCTTCTTAGAAAAACTTAGGATTAAGCCAAGAGAGGGAAAAACAGATATGAGAGCAGATTTCAATAGTTATTACTAAATATATTTTATATGTATTATTTTAAATAAATGCAAATACTTGCACATCTCAATTTATTATAGGCTAAATTTAGCAGTGTATTTTAAGTTCAAAATACCAGTGATTTTGAGTCTATGTGTTGTTTTTTAATTTTTTAAGTATGTTCCATGTGTAACATGGAACTCGAATTCACAATCCTGAGATTGAGAGTCACATGTGCTGTGGACTGAGCCAGCCAGCTGCCCCAAATTACTAGTGATTTTGGAAAAAGCTTCCCAAATAAGGTAAATTTACTGTTCATACATTTGTATGAACATTTGTTCTGATAGTATATGAGATATATTTTTCTCCAGTTTTAATAGATTTTATCCATTGGCTAGTATATTATTATAACAAAATCTAGGTGACTTGAAATGATCAATGTTCTTGTGGGAAACTGTTAAGTTCATCTCACCTTAACTATAATTGTAGTTGTGGTTTATATTTGGCCTAACATATTTTTTTATTTTTTTTTTATTTTTATTTTTTGGCCTAACATATTAAATAAACATTTTCAGGCTTTCAAACAACAAACTATTCCAAGATGTTGTATGTTCTGAATAACAATTATAATTATTTTTCACCTACTTATATTTTTTATTAGCTGGTCAGGCTTCCCTTATAGTAGTTACCATAATGTTAGTGTATATTTTGTTTATATTCATCATCAGCTGGTTGACACAGCCTTTCGTAGTAGTTTCAGTCTCCAGAGTCAAATGTTTGAGTCATTTTCAAAGGGTCATTGCATTTCTAGAGTTTGCTGAATGCCATGTTTCTTGCCTCCTGTGAAGACATGAAAAATACAATGTGTGGCCACAGGTGGTGCTGACTATAGTATCAATCTTTATTTATGGTGAGTATGGGGAAATCTTTGTGGAAATGTGTCTGCATTTCTAGTCAGGAAGTACTAGTTGACCAGTACTTGTTGACTCGTTTAGTGCTCAGCATTTGAGATAAAAATTGTAGAAGAGTCAAAATGAGTGGAGGGCATGGTCCCTTTGAATTAATATACTTGAAAAGGCCAAGGACTAAATTCTATATCTCTTGGAAAATATAGGAACTGTACAGTACTAAAATGAGTGATGTGCATAGAGAGAAACAAAGGAGACATTCCCAGTACTGAGCTAACACTTTCTGCGGTGGAAGCCTCCTGCATAACATCCCAATCAGATGATTAACCCACCTATATTTGTCCTCCTTACTGGCAAGACATACTGTACCTTGTGGGGATACTAATCCCATTTCAGTTTAATCAGAAGTTTCTTATGTTTACTTGAGTTTAATCTGATCTGACAGCTTTGGCCTCACATGGTAGCTGGCTTGCAACCACCTGCAGACTGCTCACACATTCTGATCCCATGTCAGGAGGAACTGACCCCCTGTCTTCTCATCTTATATTCCTCCAAAAGAGGAGTGTTAGAGACCTTGAGGCTTCCAGAATCATTAACATTTCTGTGCCACTAATGACTCTATAAGGTGAAAAAGATGCTCTCACTTTCCCACATGTCTTTGACTAGAATCTACCCTAGACTTCTCTCTTGGTGTGATAAAGGACAAAGGGAAATGAATGGACTGAGACTTGAACTTCTTGAGAATTTACCATGGCTCTTCGAGGATGTGTGTGTAATGGGCAGGGGGTACTTTATTAAATTACATTTCGTCCTCAGAACAACACTGCGAAGTGGGTATTATTATCCAAATGCTGTATGAGAAATTGAGGTTTAGGGAGAAGGAGCAGAACTAAGCATTCTCTCTTTACACACTGTGGTTTTCCATTTCTTTCTTTTCAGGAGAGGTCTTTAACTATAGAACAATGCACCTAAGGTGATCTTAGTGATCATCTATAGATTCTCATCCAAACTAAAACACTTTTGAGATTGACAGGGATCAATGTTATAATTACATCCCAACCAAAAGTATAAACTGGGATTGTCTGGGCAAATCTTGACCTTTGGTCACTGTAACTTAACATCACTCCTCAGCTACCAAGAGGTCTTGGCTTGGAACACTCTAACTTAGCTTAGGGTCTTGATAATAGTCATTGCATCTTTAGGACCCTGTATCTATGCACAGTATTGAGAAAGTATCTTCCTATATCAACATCCACTCAAAAAGTTTTCTGCTTTTATAAGGGTTATATTTTCAGCTAAATTCATTTGAGTTCTTGACAAAATTCCAAACAAAGGAGGACTTACTCTAACTCTTCCAGGACAAAAATTGAGTCAGAGCACTGTCTTGCATAGCCTTGTGCCTGCTACTGGTAGGATATGGGCTCACAAAAAAAAAAAAAAAAAAAAAAAAAAAAGGAAATGGGCTCACTTGGGGCCTCCCACTCCCATCCACGTAATTTCTCAAGGCTTCAACAGGTTGAAGCTGCTCTCCAACTCTTTGCTCAGTACTGTGCGATTGCTATCCCTACATATCACAGGAGAAGGTGAAATTAGTGATGTAGAATCCCTTTTGAGATCCTTGATTAAAAGATGTTTTGACAGTATAAGATATTATTATGGTAAACAGACCCCAGGATTGTGTCCTTGAGGTTAGAAATGATACTCTCTCAACATGAACCTGAGAAGAGATGAACTTCAAACATCCACTTGGTAGCATCTTTTAATGATTTCCATTATTTTGAATCAGCAAATGTCTTCTCAATACACGGTGAGAAATGTGTGTGGTTGTTACTTAACAAGAAACTTAAACTTGTTCTACATGCACAGATAGACTGACTCACATTTTGAGTTGGGATAAGCACTACAGGTAGAAACTTGTTCAATTATATGCCTTGGAAGAGCCAACTACCAAACAGAAGAAAATAAATTTGTCAGCATTATCCAAAATGATTCAAGATTGGATAAAGCCAAATTAATGGAATCCTGTCCAGTTTTAGTTTACTTTCTCAAAATCTGCAATTTGTAAGAAGAATGCTAATTGTCACTTTATGTTAAACTAAAAATCAGAGGTGCCTGTGTGGCTCAGTTGGTTGGGAATCTGGCTTCAGGTCAGGTCATGATCCCAGGGTCCTGGGGTCAAGCCCCACATAAGGCTCAATGCTCAGAGGAGGGACTGCTTCTCCCTCAGCTCCTGCTCTCCCTCCCTCCCTCTCTCTCTCTCACACACACACATTCTTTCTCTTTCTCTCTCTCAAATAAATAAATAAAATCTAAAAAAAATAAATAAAGAACAAGGCAATTGAAGCTGACTATACTCTATTAAATAAATTAATTATCATGCAGTTTAAAGACATAAAATTCAAGGTGGGAAGTGATTTGATTACTCAGTTTGCCTCTTTTTCTTAATTCGCATCAATTTACAGATTTGGGACATCAGGTTTTTGGTGCAAATATATTTTGGATGATCTGAAGTGTCCTGGTACTGTAAGTAGTAGAATTATATTAGCTTAGCAACAGATAATTATGCTTACAAATATTTTTCATAGCTTGGCATGTGAAAATCTATTTTAAGCCACAATGCCTATTTCAAAAAACAAAATACTTATTTCAAGGATGTACAGTGAGATACGTACACAAACATTTCTCAAATGAAAGAAGGGATATACGTAGGGCATCTAGAAATACTAGCAGAAGCTATTGTAAGAGTAGACTAATGATTTTTTCATTTTGTAAAGATGTCTGCTTATAGATTTATTAGTGTTAGGTTAGTTATACCAATCTTTTTAAGGTTTAACTTTGGCTCTCTTTCCCAGGAAAAGAGATTTTTCATTTTGCAATCTGTTAACCACATCAAAGGAAAAATGGAACTATGAGGTAAACAAGCTCATCCTGTTATCTGGTCCTCAGGACTGCAAAATCTAGGAAAAGAGAATCGCTTTGTAGTCATTTCAGTACTGTAGACCAACACCAAAACTGCACACGCAGAAAAGTTATAAAGCAGCAGTTTGCAAACTTTGGTGTGAACAAATATTACCTGCAGTTCTCGCTAAACGTGCATTTTCCTTGATCCTTTCCTTCCTCCATCCTGGGACAGATTCATCTAGACTGGAACGAGATCAGGAATTTCAGGTTTGCCAAACACTTGGGCGGTTGTTTCCCAATGCTGGTAATCCAGACGCCACTTTAAGAACACTTACCCAGATTATCGGGCACCAGAACAACGGCTGGAAAAGTGGAGACAGGCGTGGTAAAGGTAGTCGTAGAATGTTTCTGGTAGCCTGGTCTGGGGACATAGTGAGGCATGGATAGAAGCCAAACTATCAAATCGCATTTTCCACCATTTCACTTTCTTATCAATTTCTCCCCCAAATCTACTCTCTCTACCCCATCCATCCTTCAGACTAGACCTTATTTCTCTGAATCTTTCTTGGAGGATAACTGATAATGAATTTACAGTGAGTTGCTTTTCAAAAGGAATGGTTTCCCTGTAATAGTATGCTTCTGAAATATATTTTTCACTAACTGCTCCTCTCTCTGTGAGAGAAGAAATTTCATGTAGTGGTTACAGCCAGGCTACCTGGATTAAAGTTCACCTCTATCATGTAGTCACTATGGGCTTTTAGACAGTCACTTAATGCTTTAGGTTGTGCTAGCCTTCAAAAGGGAATAATACTATCTAGGTCATAGGATTGGTGAGGAGTAAATAAACTAACAGATATAAAATAGCATGAGGAAAATGTTAAAGCTATATAAATTTTATAAAACTTGAGTAAGGTTTGAGTCTTGGGTTTTTTTTTTTTTAAGATTTTATTCATTTATTCATGAGAGACACATAGAGAGGCAGAGACACAGGCAGAGGGAGAAGCGGGCTCCCCACGGTGAGCCCAGTGCAGGACTCAATCCCAGGACCATAGGATCACACCCTGAGCCAAAGGTAGATGCTCAACCACTGAGCCACCCAGGAGTCTCGAGTCTCGGGTTTAAAGGAAACAAGAACATTCTTTTCACTAGTCTTCAGGAACCATTGGCTTCTCCATACAAACATAAATACATAAGCAGTCATAATAACCAAGTTAAGCATGAGAGAACTGTGAAAACCAGAAATGGGACTTCCATGAATGAAGCTGAATCTCTCGTATTGATGCGTGCATCAGTAATAAAAAGCTGTTTTTTGAAGATACTCAAAAAGCCAGTTGACAATTTGGCATCTCTCCCTAATAACATTATTGCCATTATTATTTTCTTTGATCTAGGCAGAGAAGCACATTGTGCTAACATTAACAAAGTTCTGCAGCCTACCCAACAAGCTCCTATCTGTCTTATTGTCCTAATCAGGGTCCCTACAGGTGTTTGACAGGTGTGATGATGTTACCTGAGTATCTGGCACCAGAGCTTTGCTTAAAGAGAAAACTGTCATTGTTTAGGGAAATACCATGGTATGGTTGGTGATAAAGCCTGAGGACTTGGAAGCAAAGACTGGATGGAGATGAGGAAACAGAGAAATGGAGAGATCAAATTACATTAGAAATAAAGATGAATTTTAAAAAAATATTTTATTTATTTATTCATTAGAGACACAGAGAGAGGCAGACACACAGGCAGTGGGAGAAGCAGGCTCCCTATGGGAGTCCGATGTGGGACTCGATCGCAGGACCCCAGGATCATGTCCTGGTCTGAAGGCAGACGCTCAACCACTGAGCCACCCAGACATCCCAGAAATAAAGATGAATTTAGAGGAGAAGAGAGAAGAAGGCAGGACAGAATGGGAGAAGTGAGGGAACTCAGACGGCACAGCATGGGCCAGGGCCCGAGCATCAGAGGCTGCTAAAATATTCTCATCACTTGGTTGGGTAGATTACTGTGGGGTTTTAAGAGGAGGTGTTTCTAATATTATAATGTTTTGTTTTATTTTATTGTTTTTGCTTCCTAGTTTCTATCACCCATTTGCTCATCTCTGTAAACCTCCAGTGAAGCCCAGTATGCTTATGCCTTGTCCTGACTGGGGGGAGGGCAGGGTCACCTTTTCCCTTCCCAATTTGGTAAATGTTACTATATATTGAGCATATACTACATGCTGTGCACTAATTATGTACTCAACTCATATTATCGCAGAAGCCTCACATGAACCTCTCAGGTGAGACTACTGTGCCTTTTGTGCAGACAAGAAAACTGAGGCAGAGACAGGCTAGTTCACCTGCCCAAGATCCCTCAGCTAGTCACCAGCAGAGCCAGGTTGCGAAAAATGCTGGATCTAGAGCAGAGCCCTCTTAACCACGATGCAGGAACACTTTGATTGACTTTAGAGATGGAAGGTTGATAGCTGGGTTATCCTGAGAGCAGCAAAGTCGAGAGTTCAATTTGATGACCTGCGAGTGGAAACCCAAGTAACAGTTGTAAACAGGAGGGCCTCGCTGGGCACTGAGAGCTGGTGGTAATGGGAGACAGCTAAGACAACAACTCTGCGAGTGCCAGAGACAGAACCTTGGCTCCCGACTTGGATTTTGCTGCTCCACGTAGAACGATGTGTTCAAAGCCCTGTTCCATTTAAAGCATGTTTTCATAGAGTAGAAAATACCTCACAGTGAAACATGGCTTTTCCATTTAATTCAGAAAGGAAAGAAAAACGCTGCATCTCACTATGACTCAACATTATGCTTACAAGTGTGATATAATAGAAAAAGAAAATTGGAAAGGATTAGAAGAGAGTAGAGAAGAACGGTTGCTGTTTGTACATAACATTTTAATCAAAGCCTTACTGAGCTTGAAATTAGTAAACAACTAACAGAGGGTTGTTTATTGGTGCTTCCAGGAAACTTTGTGAAACACATCCTTATAATTTATTTTACAGAAACATCTATGGTAAGCTGACTACGGTTCCCATTATAGAATATAGGTTTAGTTAGTCAGCTCTCACCTGAGTCACTCTTATAAATTCTTTTGCCATCTTTAGATGTTTTTGAGTTTAACCCTTAAGGTATTGTTAACTATACACACAAGGTCTGGACAAGTCAAAGTACCAATGCCCAGAAACTAAGCAGCACCAACTAGTATTTCTGTCCTGGTGGACCTTTGTTCAGAGCAAATGTGCTAGGTGTCGGTAGAAAATGTAAAATATTGCTTATCAAAGAGGTGAAAAGGTAAAGAAATCTGTAAAAATCAATATTTTAAAATATAAAGACGACCTTATTAAAACCCTTATCTCTCCCCCTCTCCCTACCTCTCTCTTTCTCTATCTCTCTCTCTCTCTCTCACACACACACACACACACAAGACATAGAGACTATGAGGTAACTCTCCATGAAATAGAAAAAGAAGCTCTTTCTTTTAACACACACACAGCTTCGTACCAGGGCACACACAGCTGATGTGAGTAGGCTATGCCCAGCTTTCACTGTTTGCTCACCTTTCCCTAGCGGCCTTTATTCAGGACAAAACTCAAATAAGCATATGTGGTAAATTTTTGGAAAAAAAACTTATTAGCAGCAACAACAATATCATATCATATTGTATCATATCATATCGTACTGTTATGAATGACCTGAGTAAGATATATGCATAGAAAATTGCCAATATTTACTGATAAATACAAGATAATAAATTAAGAGTCATAGCTTGTAAATATCAAATATTGTAAAGACATCAACTATCTGTGCAAATATTTACAGACTTTGGAAACTTTTGTGTTTGGAAAATACTGTGTTCTGTGGCAAAGTCAAGGTGGGGGATCCAGGGGTGTTTCTTAGAAAACTCATTCCTGAACATGCCACAACCCCACAAGGAATGTATGTCCTCTTCAGCTTTCCAAGTTTGTATAAACAACACTGGCTCCCTGATGGAGAAATCTTATTTATGTTTAAAAATTTTTTAATCTATTTATTTGAGAGAGAGAAAGCATAAAAAGAGGGAGGATCAGACAGAGAGGGAGAAGCAGACTTTCTGCTGAGCAGGGTGCTGGTCGCAGGCTGATCTCAGAACCTCGAGATCATGACCTGAGTGAAGTCAGACACTTAACTAACTGAGCCACCCATGTCCTCCCCCAGTGGAGAGCTCTTACATGCAATAAAGAAAGAGGGAAGAAAACTGAAAGGCTAAGCATTTATTACAAATAGATAGTTACTATTCAGAAGATAAGATGGAACTAACATTAGCAAGTGTATCTAAGTAACACTGTTTATTTTTACCACAACTATCACCATCCTCACTACCTTCCATCTTGAATTTCCCCAATCTTTTACTCTTATTTTTTTTTTTTTTTTTGAGGACTTTGACCAGTCAACCCCATTCATCACTGCCATGAGTTATAAATCACCCTAATTCAGGCCACTTCTTCCTTCGTACAACATTTAAAAAACCAATATATTGTTCTTGGATTTTCCCATTGGGAGAAATTTCCCTTCTCTATCAGCACCACCACTGAGTGGGGCTATAATATGGCAGCAATCCACTTACAATTAACCTCAACATATTGTGTTGACCCATTTGGGAGCCAGGGACAGGTTTAGTTTCTATTTTGTTCTTCCCTACCTCATCAATCTATCATAATTGCCCCTGTGAGGTAACATGGGTTAGTTGGGGAAGAGACATGAATACAAAAGAAATAAGTGCCACAGGAATCTGCATCGTCTGGTGATATAGTTTACTTATATCTTCCGGGCCTTCTTGGACCCAATTCCAAATATACAACATTTATCATCTAATTAAATTTTTCATGCTCTCACAAGTGAGACAAAGATCTTATGTCTTGGCATATTTTATAATATCCAGACCATGAGGGAAAAACTGCTGCATTACGGGGCCCTTCCTCAGGGAGAGCCAATTTACCCTTCAATCAATGGATTCTGCATCTGTAAGCTTACTTGCATCTAGAAACTGGACAAGGAACCATAAATCTTCTGTTATGATGGCTATTAGCCTTTTTCTTGTCACCTTTTGATAAAATAGTACCCTGATGGGAGATCATATATCTCTACTCTTAGAACACCATAAACTATTATCTATCACCACAGATATTACTGGGTCCAGGCACCTTAATTGCTACTCCAGCCTTGCTACTCATTATAATAACTATGTCAAACTTACATCTGGCCTCTGCCATCCCCAAATCTCATTATCCCCATCACCAGTAGGAAGTTGTGGCATCATTGTTTACTATTAACTCCAACCTGTAGAGGATGATTGCTATCAATTTCCTTGAAGTGCAAGTGTACCTGCACCAGGACATAGCTCATTTCCTTAGTTTAAGTACTACACTCTTGGGCCTCTCAAGAAACATAATCAGATGATCGGTTCTAACATCTCACATAATAAGTTCATTAAAATATTCCCACTTCCCCAACCTTGCAGCCTCCAACTTTCAGCATCTCCACTTCATTTACTATAGACCATTTCCACATCCAAATTTCAAGGAATATTCTCAGCAGCATATTAGGATCAGCTCCAAGGACACTTCCTGGACATTAAATCTTTGGTCAAAGAAGAATGCTCTCAAATCAGAAACTTCTTCCTTATCCAGTTTTATGTTCTGTCTTCTGTAGTCCCACACAAACTTCCATGTGTGATCTCAGAATTCATTCCAGTCCAAATGGACCAACTTTTTCAGTTCCTTTGGTGTATAGGCTATTTTTCTCCAGAGCAGAGATTTTATGTCCCCAGAAGGCTATGTTGAGATTTGTGATGCCTAATCTTCTATGTCAACTTGGTAGGCTATGGTGTCATTTGTTTGGTTAAAAAGCCAGTCTAGATGTTGCTATGAAACCATTTTTAAGATGCTTTTTAGATTTATTTTTAGTCAGTAGACTTCAAGTAAAACATTATCCTTCATAATATGGGTGGGCTTCATCCAATCAACTGAAGGCCTTATGAGCAGTGTTTTCCTAAAGTAGAGGAATTCTTGTCAACACTGCAACATAAAAACCCTGATTGAGTTTCTGCAGATCTGAGTTGATCTGCATAATTTGAATTCAAGATATCAACTCTTACTTGAGTTTCCAGAC
The DNA here is from genome assembly GCF_048164855.1 of Canis lupus baileyi. Classification (NCBI taxonomy): domain Eukaryota; kingdom Metazoa; phylum Chordata; class Mammalia; order Carnivora; family Canidae; genus Canis; species Canis lupus. Next base: position 23,153,354 of record NC_132843.1, on the reverse strand, counting down.
TGCTGGTCTGTTGTATGGATTTCAAACTTGTCATGCTCCACCCCCAATTACAAGAGCCAATTCCTTAAAAGAAATCTCTCTATCTTGTCCTCTCTTCACACACACACACACACACACACACACACACACACACACACTCTATTGGATACATATTAGTTCAATTCATTCTGATTCTCTGGAGAACTCTGGCTAACATAAGACCTAAACTTGACTATAGTCCTGAAAGCAATGAGAAGATAGGGGTAGATCTTGAAAGAGGCTGATTGCTTCCATCAAGGAGCATTCATTCTGAAGGTTTGTCTTCCAAGACTACTTCATATTGCTTTGGCCTGGGTTTTTCCAGAGCAGAGCCTAAGGCAAGGTAGATAGATCCTTGAATGCTAATTGTTTATTTAGGAAGCAATGTCAAGGAGCAGGAGTGAAGGGCAAGGGAGATAAATAGGAGAGAAGGAAAAGCCAATACACAGATACATTACTGCATCTGTCACTAGCACAGGTGACTGATGCACAGGGAGCCTTATGAGATATCTCCCAGAACTTTCTGGCTAAAGGATGAAAAGGGAGAATTATTTATCTATCAGTTGCATCTTCAATGTTCAAGATTGTGCTCCCTATTATGCATATGTGGGCACCATGTGGATTCATTACTTCCATAATGAACCTGAAACTTGTCACCCAGAACTACTTGAGGGGTAAAATAGTAAATGGATTCTATTCTCTGATCATAACTGATCTCCTATAATTCAATCCTCTCTCTTTATTACCATTATTTTATGTGCTTTCCAGCTCCTAATCTTTGATTCTTATATTTTGTCCCATTCACAGTGCTCTACTCATTTCAAGTAGGTTCAAATTCTGTGTCTGCCAAATGCTAGTTTTCTGACTTTGGGGAAGTTACTTAAATTCTCTAGGCCTCAGTTTTCTTGTCTATAAAATGTCATAATAACAACACCAGCTCTATGGAGTTGCAATGAGCATGATTTGAGATAATGCATATAAAACTTTTAACAGTGTCTGATACATAGAAACCAGTCAATAAACAGAGCTGTTCTGACTCTAATGGTGATTATAATAATGATGTTATTTGTCCAGCTCAGATACTTCAGTTCATCACTTCATCTACTCTCTTAACCTTTGACCCTTGGGTTTCTGCTGACCTTGGCCAATAAGATTCAAACCTGATTATAGTCTCTTCATCTCAGTTGGACTATTGAAATATTTTGTAGTTGTTCAAACTAAAGATAAATAAAGCAGTAGCAACAAGGGAACAGAATAGGAGGAAAAGAAAGAGTCAAGGACAATTTTGGCTTATGCATTATACTAAGACAGTATAGAGATGTGAACTGATTTAGGTGTGGAAAATGATATAGTCCATGTATCCAGGCCATATAATGGCAATTTCTATTGTAGTATTCTAAACGTAATTTCTATCTCCTTCTTTCCCTCTACATCTCCTAGAGTTCATAGGTAAAGAAGGATTGTCTATTTACCCCCATTTATTTATTTAGCTAGTTAATTTACATCAATATGAGCTTATGATGCTTATTTTATCCTTTGGGTTATAGTCTAATAGTATGTAATCATTTTGTTGCTCAAGTTGTTCTAACTTTAGCTATTGGGAGTTCTTTTAGGTTGGCTTCTGTGTCCTTTGGCATTCCACCATCCCTTCCTTTTTTGAGCATTTCCTTACTTTTTGGTATCATGAGATGTGCTAGCCTCATCTTGTATTTTTCCTGGCTCAAATATGCAATTAACTTATTTTCAAGGACTTCTGGATTTTTTTATTGGAGATTTATTTATTTATTTAGTAAGATTTATTTATTTATTTGTTTATTTATTTATTTATCGTAGAATGAGAGAGAGAGAGAGAGAGAGAGGAGGAGATGGGCAGAAGGAGAAAGAGAATCCTCAAGAAGACTCCTTGAGGAGCATGCAGAGCCCGACATGGGGCTCAATCCCAGGAGCTCAAGATCAGGACCATAAATCAAGAGTCAGACTAACAGACTGAGCCACCCCAGGTGCCCTTTAAATCTAAATGGACATTTAGAAACTGAGATCTTCTGAGCACTGGATGAACTCATTGCTACTGGGGTATCAAAAATTACAGGAAAAAAAAAACATACAAAAGAGACAAAACTGACAAAGAAATTTCCCTTATGATATTGATGAGCACTCCTGGGAAGTCAGCTGTGCTGAGGGCCTAGAGCTCCACAAGGTCAGTTTGGGGCAAGAAGATAGAAATTTTCAGGAAGAATTTCTGCAAAATATGAACAGAACTGTGTAACTGCTATATATGTCTCACCTTATCAATAGTCAAAATAAGGCAGAAACTGGACATTGATTTAATCTAAATTTACTAATCTAAACTGGACATTTGATTTAATCTAAACACATATTTTCTATTGTAGAAAGTCAATAGTTTAAATTTTGAAAATAACAATTTCTGTACAAACACAGTATTTAGCCAAGTGATGGTAAATAATAGAACAAATAGCCTAACAATTGAATATAGTTACTTTTAACAGTAAGAATTGGGATATGGCAGGAATAAGGCAACAGTGATATTTTTTGAGCAATGTATTTGAGATTTACGTACTTCGTTGTTATAAATAATATATTAACTTTAAGAAAGAAAAAAGAGTATAACCACAAAAGTTAAAATGGATAAAGATAGATGGAGCTGCATCTATTCCAGGTAAAATAAATTCAGAGACGCACATCTAAAAATATATTTGCAAATATTTCCATTTCAGGACCAGGAAAAAAAAGTCCTGAAAGAGTATGCAAAAATATAAAAATTAACAGAAAACAAAATAAGTTTAAGGAAAAACAAACAAAAGCTGTGACCCAAGAGTATTATACCCTAACAAATTGCCTACCTTGTGTGAAATCAATGGAAATTCAATTTCAAATATTTTCAATTATGTGCCTACTCTGAAAAAAAAGCATTTTTATATTTGATTAAATAGGAAATTTCACAGATTAAGTAATTGATTTGCAGAGAAGTTGTGGTTTTGTGTTGTTTGGGATTTTTGTTGTTGTTGTTGTTGTTTAACTTACTCAAAATATGTAAGTGTAAGAAGTAGAGCCAGCATTTAAATCCCTGTTTAGGTGGGAGCATTATTCCAAGAGATTGGCAATGTTTCTTCTTCCTCTTTTTCTTCTCTTTATCTTTATCCCTCTCTTTTTCTGCTTGGAAAACAAAACTAAAGAAAACAAAAAACTTCTGTAACAGATTCTTGGAAAGGAGTTTTAAGCTCAAGATACAAAAATCTGTCAATTTTTCCTAAAAGAAAAAAATAACATATCCATCATGGGTTTTTTTTTCCCTGGTGAAACTACAGCAGCAGCAAAAGGAGACACAATCTGTGTGCTGAGCACTGTGCCGGATTCTGGGGATACAGTGATGAACAGGACTGATCAGGTCTTGTCCTAAGGGAAGGCGCATTCTCAGGGGGAATATAGGTAAAGAGACAAAAACCAAAAGACAAAAAATAAGTAAAATACAGTGTTAGGTCATAGTAACTGCTAAGAAGAGAACAAAGAAGGAGTTAGCAGACAAAATAACCGGGACCAGGGCATCTACTTTACACTGGGTACCCAGGAGAAACTCTCTCGTATGATTTAAGCTGATGCAGGGTAGATGAGAATGAGGAGCCACGTACTAGGTGGTGAAGAGGCACTCCCGACAGAGGGACAGGGAGTGGCCAAGTCAAGAAAGACTTCTGAAGTATGTGGTCCTGTGTAGACAGTTATTTCTCAATACTTAATCTTGCTTTTTTTCGCTCAACAAAGACTGGCTTTCCTCTCTCTGGGAGGCATAATTCCAGCCACTGGGAATACACAATCCTTGAACATAAAGAATTTATCATCCAGGAAGGGAAGCTTACAAGTCTACAGGAGGTTACTTACCAGAGTCAAGAGTACTGAACATCAATTTAGATGGGGAGAACAGAACCAGGAAAAAGTCGCCTACAAAGTGATGTTTAAGCAGATACCTGGACTTAAATAGAAGCTATATGTAACAGTGTATAAAAATACACAGGCCATAACTAGTTTTGTTTTGCTTTGTTTTGTTTTTATCAGATTGAGAAAGTGGAATAAATGACTTCAACATTGTTATGGAATTGTGTGCTCCCAAAATTCATACATTAAAGTCCCAACTCCCAGTGCCTCAGAATGTGATCTTATTTGGAAACAAATGTGATTAGTTAAGATGAGGTCATTAGAGCACACACTAATCCAACATGACTGGTATTTATAAAAAGGCAAAATTTGGACACAGAGACATATAGAGGGAAGACAATGTAAGGAGACATGTAAGGAAATGTAAGGAAAAGACAGCAGTCTATAAATAAAGGAGAAAGACTAGAAAGATCCTTCTCTCAGAAGGAACCAACCCTGCTAATACTTTGTGAACTCTGAGACAATAAATATCTGCTGTTTAAGTCACCCAGTTTGTGGTATTTTTTAGGGTAGTTCTAGCAAACTAATACAAACATAAACTTGAAATTTACCTATAATATTATATTAAATGAAATAAATATGCAGAAATGCATTGCCTCATCTGTAACTTGACAATGTATCACAAGAGCACACATAAACAACACATGCACATACACACAAACATCATGCCCTGGGGAGAAAATATTTGCAAAAGATATATCTGACAGAGGATTGTTATCCAAAATATGCAAAGAACTCTTAACATTTAATAGTAAGAACACAAAGCAGCCAACTCAAAAAATGAGCCAAACAACTTAAGAGGCCTCACCAAAGAAGAGCCACAGATAAGCATATGAAAAGATGCTCCATATCAAATGCCACTGGGGAGACACAAACTAAAATATCAATGAAATACCATTACACACCTATTAGGATGACCAAAATCCAGAACGCTGACACTAACAAATGTTGGTGAGAATGTGGAGAAATAGGAACTCCCATTTATTGCTTGTGGGAACACAGAATGGTACAGCCATGTTGAAGACAGATTAGCAGTTTCTTACAAAACTAAACATACACCCACCATATGATCCAGCAAGGGAACTGAAAACTTATGTCCACACAAAAACCTGTACACAGCTGTTTATATCAGCTTTATTAATTATAATTAATTCTATATGTGGGCGGCCCGGGTGGCTCAGCGGTTTAGCGCTGCCTTCAGCTCAGGGCCTGATCCTGGAGACCTGGGATCGAGTCCCACGTCAGGCTCCCTGCATGGAGCCTTTTTCTCCCTCTGCCTGTGTCTCTCATTAATAAAAAAATAAAATCTTTTGAAAAAAATGCATAAAAAATAATTAATTCTATATGTAGTTATAATTAATAATTGCCAAAACTTGGAAGTGACCAATCTGTCCTTCAGTAGGTAAAGAGATGAACTATGGTCCATCCAAATAATGGAATATTATTTAGCGCTGAAAATAAATGAGCTATCAAGCCATGTAAAGACGTGGAAGGAACTTGAATTTATATTACTAAGTGAAAGAAGCCAGTTTGAAGAGGCTGCATGTAGTATAATTCCAATGATAATGACACTCCGCAAAAGGCAAAACTATGGAGACGATAAAGAGATCAGTGGTTGTCAGGAGTTAGAAGGGAAAGGGGATAAAGAGATGGGCAGGGAGGACTTTTAGGGCCTTGAACCTATTCTGTGTGATACCATAGTGGTAGACGTATGTCCTTGTAGTTTGCCCACATCCATGCAATGCACACCCTTGGGAGTAAACTTTAACATAAACTATGGACCTTGGGTGATAATACTGTGTCAATGTCTCCTCACTTGTCATGAATGTAACACTCTTATGGGAGATACGGATAATGTGGAAGGCTAAAATGTGAGAGGGCAGGGGGTATATGAAAAATTTCTGTACTCTCCTCTCAGGATTGCTGTGAACCTAAAACTACTCTAAAAATAAAGCCTCTTAAAAAAACTCTACTGCTTGTTTTATAAGGCCTGTATATGTAGAATATACCACAAAGTATGTGAAAGCAATATAAATCCTTCTAATTTGGTAAACATTAAGTGTGACATTTTTGAACAGACATTTTTGTCTGTTCAAAAAAACATATTTATAGGTAAATATGCCAGATTTGTAAGTTGCACTTGGTAATTACATTAATTCTATATTTTATTGCATAAGTGACAATGGCATTCACAGTCACTCTGAACCAGAAGTAAAACATAATCTGTTTTTAAAAGATAAGGTTTTCTCCAACTGCCCAATTTGCTGTCCTTTGCCAGGTTCTCAAATCATGAAGATGGGAGCAACTTCCTTGGAGACTTGATTATATCCTTTTATTTATTTAGATGTTTGTTGGAATTTATTAAAATTAAAGGAGTGTATTTTCTTTGTAAGACTGGATAATGTAAATAGAAAGAAGTTCTTAAACAGCAGGTAGATATCCATATAAATAGGATAGGCTCAAGTTTAAATTGCTAAGGGGAATGAATGAGATGTCCTTAGAGATTTTATTTTATTTTTAAAGATTGTATTATTTATTTATTCATTCATTCCTTCATTTGAGAGAAAGAGTGCAGGAGAGTGAATGGGCTGGGGGAAGGGCAGAGGGAGAAGCAGACTCCCCCCCTGAGCAGGGAGCCCAATGTGGGGCTCCATCCCAGGACCCTGGGATCAGGGATCATGACCTGAGCCAAAGGCAGATGCTTAACTGATGAGCCCCCCAGGCGTCCCCTATCCTTAGAGAATTTAAATACTCAGATTTATTTCCTCCCTTCCTGCCAATTCTCTACCTGTCCAAAAATGACATGAAATGACACAGGGAAGGAAGAGATTCATCTCTGTAGCCATCAATGCCCCAAATTTGCTACTTTTTTTCCCTCTGAATTTCTGTAGTATCCACAGATTGGACAATAGGTGTTTTCTCATCATGATTTCATTGGTTCCTGTTTCAGAGTAGTATTCTTTCAGCTTATTATTAAGGTAAGGCTGGTGATTCTCACTCTTGATAAAATCACCAGGAAGTTCTGTTGGTTTTTTATTTGTTTGTTTTGTTTCATTTTAATGAATATGCCTGAGCTCCAACCCCAGAGGTTTGATTTAATTGGTCTTAGGTAGTACCAAGACATCAGCATTTTTTTTTTTTTTTTAAACTCGACAACTGGTTGAAGTGTGTAGCCAAAGCTGGAAATGCCTGATCTAGGCAGTCTTTCTCATCCTGGCTAATCACCCAGATCACCTGGGGGCACTTATCAAAAATACAGATTCCTAGGCCACTCCCTCAAGAACCTGATTCCATAAGTGTGAGGTGGACCAAGGGAATCTGTTCTTTAATGAGCACCCTGGCTGCTTCTGATAACTAGCCAAGTTTGAGAAACACTGGAGACATCCAATAAAAATGCAAAACAAGCTAGACTGGTCTGTTTTTTGCTTTATGACAAAATTTCCTCAAACTCATCTTACCACAGGCTCTCACTGAAAAAAAATTTTCCTTTTAAAGTTTTCTACTTTTTTCTGTGTATGTGTTTGTGTATGTATGCTTGGTTTAGCTATCCATCAATCCCTTTCAGAGCATTCAAGAACCAATTTGCAATATTTACTTTATACACACACATTCACATAACATATAACAACAAACTAAATAGTGGTAAAATATTCGTGTATATATAATTACTCTAAACACCAGGAACACTTTTCTAAGTGATATTTTTCTTTGGTGAGCATTTCTTCTCTACAATCAGAGCCTTCTTTCCTTACCAGTTCTGAATCATCATTTTCTATCCAAACAAGTTGGAGATTCTTAATTGACATTCTTAGAGTCTGACAACACTGGGTCACATTTTCCTTCAATTTTCAATTCTTCCCCACCAGAACATCTTCTGCTCCATTCTCATTTTAGAGATAATACCACTAATTGGGGGTGGGAAGGGAGTTCCATTCTGCTGACGAGGCTTTCCAAGTGGCTCTGCCCAGTAGGACTCTACAAAGCTGCTTCTTGTTAGACAGGTGTCTTTCAACCAGGGATCAGATTGCAACTACTGAGTCCAAGTAGGTGGCGTAGGAGTGGAAGAACTCTGATATTTTCATAGCTTAAATATTATACACAGCATTTTAATTCACAGTATCTGCTATGTACATTTGTACTTCTCACATCAGCCTGAGGTTCTAGAAATACATTTCACATAGAAAGATCACTTTGCAACTTGTGTTCAGTAAATATCAAGTTGCTGCTCCAGACGCAGAAGGATTTCCACATTTGGGGAACAAACAAAACAAATACAAATGAATAAAACAGCATCATCAACAATAACAGGAAGATAATACATTTTGAGACAGTAACAAATGAGGTTTTTCTTCCTTCCTTTCTTTCTTTCTCTTTCTTTCTTTCTTTCTTTCTTTCTTTCTTTCTTTCTTTCTTTCTTTCTTTCTTTCTTTCTTTCTTTCTTTCTTCCTTCCTTCCTTCCTTCCTTCCTTCCTTCCTTCCTTCCTTTCTTTCTTTCTTTCAATTTCTTTCTTTTTTATCTTTCCTTTCCTTATTCCCTGTAATCTTCCCCTTTTGCCTATGGATATTTTTCACTTAAATCTTCAAACTCTCTGCAGTTAGAATCTTTTACTCAGGCTCAATATTTTTATTTTGTTTTAATTCTTCTTTGAAAAAATTAAATGTATTAATGTATTTTCTTTCTCTCTTCTTTATTTTTTAAATTTGCAATTGGAAATAGAATGAGATTGTCCAGGTCTAAAAACAAAACAAGATATCCAGGATACATGATCAATGCTTTACTTGTTGTTTGTTTACCAATGAACTCTCCAAAAAAGAAAATTAAAAAGAAAACCCCTCTGAGTTAGAACATGTGATGATTGCCATGGTGTAAATATTGCCACCATAGCTCATTTTGAGCTACCAACACGATATCTCTTAGTGCAGGTTTTAGAAAAGATATGCACTGTTGACTCTAGAGAGCCAGGAAAGGAAATGCAACTTTAGCACAATCCTGGCAGGAACTTTACTGGCATTTGCTCACTTGATATCTATTATAATCTGATAAAATAGAAGAAGAAACACATAATTTAAAATCAGAGCAATTGGGTCTGAGTCTTGATCTGGCTACTTATTGGCCATGTGAACTTGGGTAAGTAACTTCATTCTCTCTGATCCTGAGTCCTTGGAAATAATGTATTTAAATTTTGCTTTTTAATTACCTACTTTTGAATGTTTTCTACTTCTTAGAATGTTTCAAGTTAATTGTAATATAAGTTATGTTGATAGTATGTACCCTTGGTAGGTTATAACAAAAATTGCACTTTACCCAAATCTAATCATAAAAACATCAGACCAAAGGGACACTCAATACCAGCTCTCCTTAAAACAGTCAAGGTCATCAAAAACAAAGATAGCCTGAGAGACTGTTATGGTCAGGGGAGGTTAAGAAGACATAATGACCAGATATAATGTGTTGTCCTTGATGGGGTGCTGGAACAGAAAATAACACATCAGGTAAAAAACTAAGGAAATCTGAATGAAGTATATACTTTAGTTTGCAATAATATATCTATCATGAGATGCCTGGGTGGTTCAGTCCGTTGAGCATCTAACTCTTGGTTTTGGCTCCATATTGAATCCTGTTTTGGGGAGTCTGCTTGAAGGTTTTTGCCCTCTGCTTCTCCTCCCACTTGAACTCTACCCCTCAAAATAAAAATAATCTTAAAAATAATAAGAATGTGTCAATCTTGGTTCATTAACAATAACAAATGTACCATATTAATGATAGTAGTAACTCATGATATTAATAATTATATACTATCAATCACCATCGTCCTCTTCTATAGGATGAAAATTCCCTTTTTCTTTAACCATTCTTTGCATAATACAACTTGAAATTTTGTCTCTGTCTAGGAGTTTCTGATCATTTGCTGAATAAGCATTGCTCTTTCATGCTTTTTTGGTTTTGATTATACAATTCTCTGGAGATTGTCCTTCCTTTAGACCTTTCTTTCTGGTTAACTCCTACTCTACTAGGAGCCACTAAAATAGCACCTCCCTTGGAACACACCAGATCTAATAACCTTGCCTTCCTTATCTGCCATGCTGAATGACTTTCTTCTCTGTGCTCACAGCATTTGTTCATAGCTGTATTTCATCATGCTCTGCTGTAATATTTTTCTCTCCGTTTCTCTTATTACACTGTGAGTAGAGGCCATGTCTGTATGCTGAAAACTTAGAGAAGGACCAGATCCATGGACAGGACATGCTGAATTATCGGTTGAAAAAGCTGGTCCTACTTGGACTAGCTTTTCCTTCTAAGCCATTTTGGTCAGTTCTCCTGCATCTCTCGTTTCAGATGTTATCGAATTCCCATCTACCTTTCATGTCTCCATTTATGGGATATACTTATCTCTCTCTGAAACTCAGTTTCATTTATAGTTAACAAGACGCCATTGAGTTGCCTCTCCTTATTTTAATGTACTTTGGTTGGTCTGAGTTCAGGACTCTTGTTTTATGCTATGCTAGGCTAACTAAAATGCTGATTGTTTGATTTTCTGATTAACCTATTCTTCACTGAATGTCCTTCCTCTAAATGCTGGGAACACTTCCATTCTGTACCAATTTTTAATATGCAATCATGTATTTGTTGTTCTGTTTTCTTTTTGATATAAATACATTTTGTCTGCTTAGCAACATTGTAAGCATTTTTAGGCTATAATTGTTCTTCCCTGTTAGCTATGTAACAGATACTTAGTAAATAGTGGACTTACTGTAGACTTATACTCTCTAAGGACCTGCTAAAATATTGGGTCTGAATCCAAACTCTGTTAATGGAATCTGGAAATTCCTAAACTGCATTTTCTAGACTAACTTTCCCTGAATTATTCTATGGCAGGCAATAGTCTGTTACCAATGCATTGCAGAAGCACTTATAATGCAATACTAATTTGAGCCCAATGGCTAATTGAAGCTAATTCTTAGAGGGAGTGTGCTTTGAAGGGTGTAGTTTCTTTTGTTTAATGTTAGTCACTCTTAATCCATTTACACTAAGGAAACCACAATTATCATAAATCTAAAGTATGGAAGTGTATTTTTAATGTAGTTCAATCTAAAAATATTCATGGGCTTTTACTGTCTCTTTATCTGTAACTGTTTTATATATTCTATACCTAATCTGTAAGGTAAAAGTTCTTATATACTTTATTAATGAAAATAGAAATGTGGATGTCCAAGCAAAGACTTCTTTCCATTCTATGTTTTATCTATTTGTTTTATGATACACCTAATGATATTAAAGATTTCCCCAATATTTGCCATATCTTTTAACTTAAATTCACTAAGAAGTTTACACAACTTAAAAATCTGAATGATATATACTGGGATCATAAAGCACCTAACATCCAATTCTAGAAATTATAACTGTGAAAAAAAAAAACAACCTTATCTTATAGCCTGGATTTTACTATTTTTTCACTAATTTACTGCTCAAATCAGTAAGCCAGATATGGACTTAGAGGCCACAGACCTAGATCTGGCTGCATCCAAGGTCAATGGTATAACCTTGGGCACATTCTTTTTCTCTCAGTTTTTTCATCTAGAAATGGAGGATTAAGTGAGGTAATTTGTAAGAAAGGTCTCTATAAACTCTAATATGATATTTTAATACTTTAGAGAAGATACTCTAAATTATAAAATTTCAAGAAAAAAAGTAAAACCTGAATAACTAATAACCTTGGAAGCTCTATTTTTCATGGTCTTTAGAATCAAGGACCAGAAAATCCATTTAACAAAATCTCCTGTCCTTTTTGGTGAAGGCAATTTTATATCCAATCAGATTTTCACAGGTAGGTCAGGACACATACAAGGCACACAACCCACAGGAATTATTCCCAGGTGATTTATAGTATTTTTCTTAATCAGGTCTAAAAAATAAAAATCTGTTTTATTACCCTTTCTTTGGTTTTAGCAGTGCTTTGATCAAGTTGCAAATCTTGAGCTCTCTCTTGCCTTTGTGCCACTGTCTATTGCCCTGTTGACACACAATAACTTTCTCTCTTTCTCTCTTTCCTTTTTTATTGATAAATTCCTCTACCTCCTTCGAGATTCATTTCAAACATCCTTCTGGAAAGATCTCTCTGCCTCTTCTGCTGTAGATTGGTTAATTATGACTCCTTTGTGCCTCATCAGACAGTGAGCTGATTGTAGCCATGTCACTTTGCACTTCTCTTTGAGCAAATACTAATCTAGTGCATGGTACCTAATAGGCATTCAGTACAGCAGGTTGAATCAATCATTCTATCCTCTTCTGTCTCATATCCTGTCTCCTTTTCTTTAGCCCTAGTCTTTTCAACTCTAATTCATTTTTAATATTTTTGTCAAGCATATTATTTTAAAATTATAAACTTGGGTATTTTCTATCTTTTTTTTTTAGTATTACTACCATTTTTAAATTTGTGCCACAGAATTTAAAAATCCTAGGTGTTGTGGTTTTGTTTTGATACATTGATATGTACGCAATTATTTCATTTAAAAAAGAATAAAATTGTAGAAGGCTTTGCATTCTATTTTTCAAGTAGTACAACTCAACTATTCCACAAACCTGTATTCATTTTCTAGTATTGATTTTCTAGTATGACAGGTAAACAGGGCATTTGTCAGGCCCTCCATGAGTCAATGTAAGCTGCAGCCTGCTTCTCCTCTGTGATCTGGTTCCTTCTATGATTTTCTTCCTAGACTTAGGTTCTCACTCTCTCTCCTTCTCTCTCTCTCTCTCTAGTATGCAATGTATGATATAATATATATTTTTAAATATTTAAATTATAAATATATAAAAATCTTACAATATCGGAAAAAAAATAAAACAATTCAAAGTGTGAATATTCGTGCAGCCCAGGTGGCTGAGCGGTTTAAAGCCACCTTCCTCCCAGGGTGTGATCTTGGAGACCTGGGATCAAGTCCCACATTGGGATGGAGCCTGCTTCTCCCTCTGCCTGTGTCTCTGTCTCTGTTTCTCTCTCTCCTCTCTGTATATTCTCATGAATAAATAAATAAAATATTAAAAAAAAAAAAAAGCGTGAGTATTCCTCTCAAGCCCAAGACAGAAGAAAAAGGAAAGAAAAGAACAAAGTCACCAGAAGTTATTCATTGATTCCACATCCTGGCCTGGCCCGGCCCAATATCCTGTCTTCAGTTGTTCATGGTGTGACTCTATATACCCTCCTCTCCATTAAGATCAATATCCACCCTCCTCACCTGACCAGAATAGTCCACAGGACATAGTGGTGCGGCAACACGTTCTCTCGAAGTCACCACCAGGGCTTCAGCAAAACATACCATAATTGTGCTTTCCTTTCAAAATAGTGGTAAAATAGCAAGACACTCAGCCTAACAGTCTCAGCTACGTGAGGTAATATCGAGCTCTTTCACTATACCTGAGACCTGTAACTTGTTTTAAAGAAATACAGTGTGCACATACACATCACCAAAGTAAAGGTCGACATTCTCAGACACACTCTAGTTCAAATTCATTTAGGGAAACTTTTACTGAAAGACAGCATGATTTACAAAATATTTCTCTCTCCACACAAGAGAATGTGTGTTGTTTGACAATGCAGAATGGTTTCTGTTTCCCATTCTCATCTTTCTAATTATCTTCCAGAATATAAGACACAGCAGCGTTTCATGGCAAGCCATTTAAAGGCTTGCAGTCTAATTCTTCACCTGCACCTTAGACTCATTGAAGCAGCAGAGAATCATTGAGATGTCCCATTGACCTTAGGTAAGAACAAATTCTTAGGGATATTTCATGAAACATGGTATAGAATCTCATCAACAGACAATTTATTTTTGTTACATCCAAAAAAAAAAAAAACTGCAGGAATCTTGGGGAATGGCTTTTGTTTTCAGATCAGTAACAAATTAGAAATAATTCCTTTGAGTAGGTATCACATTGCCTGTAGAAATGACATCACTGGGACACTTGACTAGTTCAGTGGTTGAGCATCTGCCTTCTGCTCAGGTCATGATCCCAGGATCCTGGGATTCAACACTGCATCTGCTTCTCCCTCTGCTTATGTCTCTGCCTCACTCTCTGTGTCTCTCATGAATGGATGGATGGAATCCTAAAAAGAAAGAAGAAAGAAAGAAGAGAAATGAAATCACTTACATTGCAATCTAGACAACCAAACAACTTATAAAGCTGTAGGTAAATTTGTGACTGTTACTTCAGAAAATTCCAATAGTTTCTCAGGAATATTAGCATTTCAAAGAACTTATAAGGCAAAATATTTTTGATTGTCATCAGATTAAATCACAAATATATAAAAGGCTAGAAACTAAAAGTGTAACAATCTTCTTTCAGAAGAAGCAGCTTCATTGAAGGAATTTAATGTAGTTATTGACATATCTATATAGGGCTTACCATGATATGAGACAAATGTTTGTTTTATAAAAATTATTAAAGGGGGGCACCTGGGTGCCTCAGTGGTTGAGCATCTGCCTTTGGCTCAGGTCGTAACCGCGGGGTCCTGGAATCAAGTCCCTTTGGCTCAGGTTGTAACCCCGGGGTCCTGGAATCAAGTCCCACATCAGGCTCCCCAGAGAGAGCCTGCCTCTCTGTCTGCCTGTCTCTACTTCTTTCTGTGTGCCTCTCATAAATAAAATATTTTTAAAAAACTAATAAAGGGAAAATGTACGCTACAAAATTAAATTTCTAGCATGGTATGACAATGTTTAAAATTCTATACACAAAGACTAGACTGGAAGATATACAATGAAAGGTCACGTTTGCCCCCTAGTTTTCTATCTTAACAAAACTTAGGTAGTAATCATATATTCTTATCCATAAATACCAACATTTAATAACATTATTTTTTAATGCATAAATATATATTAAAATATATATATTTACTTAATATGTATTTAATGTATTCTGGCAGTAAGGTTGCATGTATCATAGAAAAAAAAACCACAATACACTTTTCAAACATTTAACTTTGAAGGTCAGCAAAGAAAATAAAAACTGGGAGAAGGGGATCCCTGGGTGGCTCAGCAGTTTGGCACCTGCCTTTGGCCTGGGGCATGATCCTGGAGTCCCAGGATCGAGTCCCGCGTAGGGCTCCTGGCATGGAGCCTGCTTCTCCCTCTGCCTGTGTCTCTACCTCTCTCTCTCTCTCTCTCTCATAAATAAATAAATCTTTAAAAAGAAAACTGGGAGAAATTTCAGGAAGTGAGTAAAAGTCTAAAATAATCATTATGTTCATTTCATGAGGATTTTAACCCTAACTCTGTTGTATGAAGTACTTTGATTTTCAAAATGTATATGATATTTTAAGGCCCATGAGGGAAGAGATCATATTTTCTTCAGTTCTCTGTCATCACCACCATGGGTAGTGCTTGGAGTACAGAAGCTGTTAATACATGATTTGGTGCATTATCGGTATTGTTGAAATGATGATTAAAAAACGGTCAGTTTGGAGGATAATTTCTGATTTGCCTACTGAGCTACTAGTCCTCCTTTTTCTGTCAATAGCCAACAGTTGTTTTGGGCAATGACCTCTCCACCACTTTTTGCCTCTGTGGCCTGGCCTACCCCTTGACTTTAGACTCACAGACAAGACTGGGCCAGTGGGATTGTGTTTTGCTCAAACTATCAGAAGCAAGACATGCTTTTTCAACTATGGATTACCAAACTGGTAGAATATAATCTTAGAGCTTCTGGCAACCACTTTTGCCTCCACACTGAGGAAACTGAATGACAATGAAACCAACACAAAGAAAGACCCACAAAAAAAAAAAAAGACCCACATGGCCTTTATAGTTCTTTAGTTCTTAGCTTAAGACATGATGAGAAAATATGCCTTATCAATTTCTAAGAATGTGTCTTATGGAAGTATAGTGACAAATTTCTTAAGAAATGTTTCTGCACAGCCAACTTGTAGAATGTGTTATTTATGGACAAATTCAAAGCCTCAAAATATACACGTACTGATAGAATTATTCTCTCCTAAGACAAGGAGAGAACCAACAGCTTGGTGAGATCATGTGATCACTTGGCTCGAGCTATGCCTAAATTCAAGATATCCCTGGACTTTCCGATTACATGACCTAACAAATCCCTTTATTCCCAAATGTTTTGTTTTGTTTCTCTTAGACCAGTTTGAATTAGGTGTGAAGGCTGAATAGAGTTCTAAATCATACAGAGATTTCTTGTGCTGACATTTCTTTTCATAGGTTTGCCAACAATTTTGGTAATGGGAAATGGTCATTTTTAAGGTAAAATTATTCCATGTTCTCTGCAAGCAACCTCAAGAAATCATTGCTAACTATTATTGGTACTTATGAATTAGTTCTAATTTTCAATGACCTTTTACCCAGATAGAAGACTATGAGTCCAATGGAATTAAAGGGGCTTTCCACTGCAGTATATGGACCCAAAGTGGCCTTTTATAGCTAAGACTTACTTTTTCTTTGTTCATACACTTCTACTACCCCATATTAAGATCACACACCCTCATTTACTACTGTGATTTCTGTTATCTTTGGTTATATATTTAACAAGTGCCTTGGTATGGGTCCATCAGTGTATACAGATTCCTACCAGTCCAGAGTCTTTTAAAATAAATTGGGTCACCTGACTGAGAGAATAATTCTATCAGTACGTGTATATTTTGAGGCTTTGAATTTGTCCATAAATAACACATTCTACAAGTTGGCTGTGCAGAAACATTTCTTAAGAAATTTGTCACTATACTTCCATAAGACACATTCTTAGAAATTGATAAGGCATATTTTCTCATCATGTCTTAAGCTAAGAACTAAAGAACTATAAAGGCCATGTGGGTCTTTTTTTTTTTTGTGGGTCTTTATTTTTGTTTTAATTAATTTATTTATTTATTCATGAGAGACACAGAGACAGAGAGAGAAAGAGAGAGGCAGAGACACAGGCAGAGGGAGAAGCAGGCTCCATACAGGGAGCCCGATGCGGGACTTGATCCCAGGTCTCCAGGATCACACCCTGGACTGAAGGCGGCGCTAAACCGCTGAACCACCGGGACTGCCCTTTGTGGGTCTTTAGACTGAAATCGTTCCATAAATCTGTGGTGGAAGACAGATTACATAATACTGACATATTGAAATAACTTTTTTCTTCTACAGAGCTCTGCATTTAGAATGGAATCATTGTCTATTCTTAATTTCTCTCTAACTTGCTAATATATTCAATATTTACTGTAGTGTTTTCTTTTACCCTACATTTTGAACTAGAAAGAAAACTACATTTGTACTCCTCTCCAGAAAGTGATACCTTTTAAAAATTTAAATAAGATGCCTGTCTTCCTTTTTTCTGTATATGGTGCTTATCTTCTAGCAGAGGTGAGAATCCCATTAAAGGGTCATAAATATTTGTTCAATGAATACATCTGTTTGTGTATCTTTAGGTAACTTTTACATAGGAGACCTTGGATTTATAATAATTTTGTGTTTGCTTTGCTTGAAGTGCAGTCCCTCTAACTTTTTATTGCACACTTAGACAATTATATGGTATAAAACATTAGCACTTGCTAGGAGCCAGACACTGTTCAAAGTGCTTTCTATGTATTATCACATTTATCCTCATAATAATCTATAAATTAGCAGCTATTATTATCCTCATTTTATAGATGAAGAGTCGGAGGTGAAGAAGGGTTAAGTAACTTGCCTAATGGCATATTGCTAATAAGTAGTAAAGGCAGGAGTTGAACCAGGTAATCTAGCTACAGAGTCTAAACTCTTAATCCGAAGAATCTAAGCTTTTAACCACTGTCAATCGTTCAGTTATGCTGGTAATTTAGACATAGATTAAAACAAAATGCAACAAACACACACATAAAAATGAAAACAAAATAGAGCTGTTTCTGAATAACATATAATATTATAAGCATATTTAGATATATCCGTATTTAAATATATACCTAGGTAATCATGCCTAAACATACACAGTCAGAATTACACTTGGATCTGCACATACACACTCGGGTAATTATTCCTGTTTCTATATTTCCATTCTTTCCTTTCCTCCCAAAGTATCAAATATAAAGGTAGCCAGTTAAATGACTTTATTTCCTGAGAAGTGAAATTCCAATGCAGGCACAAAGCATATTTATCAGCAGCTATACCTTTGGCAATAAGATACTACAAGATATTTTTAGTTTTTGTGCCATGGTCTTTTATTTCCCAAATCTTCCCAGCTTCTACATGCAAAGCAGCAGTTATATTATTATTTCCACATTTATATGTGGGAAAGGAGTTCCTCCCACTGTCAAATAACCAAAAGAAAAACTTTCATCCTTCATTTCTCAGCAGCATTGGTATTGGGCTGTGCCTTTTCTTTTCAGTCCAAAACAAGGTGGATTTGGCAGTAGCAAGAGCAGGAAGAGTAATTTCAGGTATGAAAATTTATAAAATAAATGGTTTAACAACCATTTTATTTGATTATAGAATGACTCTCACAAAAAGAGGGCAGAGGCTCACAGTATTCCAGAATGATGGGCTGCTACTAAGAGGTGTAGGTTATGACTGCTTCTGAATACATTTTACTAGTCTCGACCTGGCTTATTTGGCAAGGCTGATTTATTACATGCCTATCACTTTCTGCTCCTTTTCAACAGATGGGTCTATGCTTATCACAGAAATAGCATGAGGGTGAAAAAGTAGCATTTTAGTGGTAGTCGGGCCTGGGTCCCAGTGCTGACTTCTCCACTGTCTGTGGATCAGTGGGCAAAGGATGATCACATAACTTTCATCTTCCACAAGGGGCCCTGGCTGGGGCCGTTTGGGAGGATTCACTGAAATGCCTGCCATGGTTCTTGGTTTTTAGCAGTGGCTCAGGAAATATGAATTTTAGTTCCTTCTCTATAGGCCAGATGAAACAATTACCATTTGAAAGTATTTACCCTCCATTCCTAATGTCCATCACTGCTGATGGGTGCAATCGATACTGAACTCACAGTTCAGGAGAAATGAGGCTGCAGTCCCCCTTGCCAGCGTCATTCATTAGTGTTTAAAAGAAACTAAACTCCACGGAATATGGTACTTTTAGACTAGGATAGGCTGCGTGTGATGTACAGGTGATTAGGATGAATGGAGTGATTCGAAAGAGAGCAGGTCTCAGACCATAGTTGTTCTCAAACAATGATACTCCAGGAAAAGAATATGTTGCCTCCTGAGTAGCAGAAAGAATCCTATAAAAATTATATCCCGGCTATTTCTTTATTCCCTTTTATGGGGTCTATGTACACTCTGCGAACGTCTCTGTGGCATCCAGAAGACCAAAGCATCGTGGACACACGGTAACGGGGAGTCCTCGCCGCGAAGTGGCTGCTGGCGCCGCAGTGCAAGGTCTCCCGCGCAAGTGCAGAGCTGTCTGGGGCAGACAACACCTAAACGCTGAGATGGGGAGATAACTTCTGATGGCTGCGATTACACATGCCTGTGTCCCCTGATTTGCCAAAACGGCAGCTAAGGAGGCACCACTTCCTTGTATGGAGTTTGTGCACCATTCTGTTTGTACCCAGGGGCAAGGCAGGTTAATCAGGCCAAGAAGGAGGGGAGGACGTGGGAGTGGGTAATAACTGGGAAGCATCAACCTGGGGGGAAAGGGAGGAGGGCTGAGGATGGAGGGTGTTCCCTCTTGCTTCTGCCTATGTGTCAAGTGGCAGGAGAAATTTTGAAAGCTGTGAGGAGGAGCTAGTGACTGGGTTTTGGGGTGTTTTGTACCCCACCCTCCCCACTTGTAGGAAAACCTCTTCACATTCAGAGGTAATTGAATTGGAAGGAGGAAGGCTGACCTGGGAATAGGAGGAAAGCATTTCTCCTGCCTTTTGTCACCTGCCTCCTGACTCCTCCAAACCCAGCTCAGCTGCGCCAAGGTGGCAGCAGCCTATCCTGCACAGGTGCCAGCCATTGGGAATCTGCTTAAGCCACCCTGTACATCCCAAGCTGCCCTATTATCCAGCCACCATCCCTGACCATTGGGACCACTTCTGATGGCTGTGGCCTCTGCTGCCTCAGGGAGCATCTTCTGTAAGCAGCTCCTTTTCTGTCTCCTGGTGAGTAACAACCAAAGGATTAGGGAATTCTGAGCATGTCACTACGTGCTTCCTCCCTCAGTTTGGGCTTGAAAGAGAGTAGGGGTGGCAGTGGAAGGCAGAGAAGACGGACTGGGAAAACACAAACAGAGCTGAGAAAAATTCAAGAGTTGAGAGACCTGTGGCCTGGGGATGGCAGGTGTTTTGTTTATTCTTCACGCGCTCACTGCCAAGACATGGCAGTTTTTCAAGGGAATCCCCTGTTCAGTCTTCCTGTGGTGTTTCCTAAGGAGGAGTGGAATGAATTCATTCCTCGGGCATTTGGCCCAGCGGTTCTGAGGTTTGCTTTTGTTAGTGGTCATTAAATAAGCTGTAGATATTTTATATGCTTAGTTCCACTGAGCCGCAAGAAGAGGAAAAGAAGTCCAGGTGAAGATGCAAATTATCCAGGACTTTCACATTACCCACCAGGAGCTAAGAGAAGGGCAGAACTCCTAGGTTAAACAAGGGGTTTAACTTGAGAAAAACAATAAAGAAAAATGAGTCCGTCATTGAAAAAATTCCATTAACTTGGCTTCTACTTAGGTTTTTCAGAGCTCTGTAAGTGTGTCCTCAGGTGCTGTTTTTCTTTGGTCGGGATGAGAAAGAGGGAACTTGTTCCATATCTCCATCTGGCATTTTTGAGCTGGGAATTAGCAAAGTATTTTAGCTTCAAATTATGTTTTCAGAATTTAAATATTTAACTATATGGGGATAAACATTTTGTCCATATAGGGTTGATGGTTATATTCTCATTTAGTAACTGCCTGGGGGGAAAAAAACAACAACCTCAGAGACCACCTTCTATTAGTATCAGGAAAAATGCAGTGAAATATTTCTTTTCTTTTTTTCTTTAAGATTTTATTTATTTATTCATGAGAGACACACACACAGAGAGAGAGAGAGAAGCAGAGACATAGGCAGAGGGATAAGCAGGCTCCCTGCAGGGAGCCAGATGTGGGACTCTGTTCCAGGACCCTGAGATCATGACCTGAGCCAAAGGCAGACGTGCAACCACTGAGCCACCCAGGTGCCCAGAATGTGGCGAAAGATTTCTGAGGGATTCCTCAAGATTTCTTTTGCTTCTGGTCTTTGCTGTGTCCAGTATCCTTTGGTTCATTCCTTGCCCATCCATCCTTAACCTCCATAATAGCTAAAAGGATATCTGACCCCAGCTCCCTCCAAATTATTAAGCTGTTAATTTAACTTAAAAACTGAAACAGTACTTCTGGAGATCTCCATTGTCTCTGTCTACAAAGGCAGAAGCAAAGAAGTGGAGGTCCTAGGGCAGGAAGGAAAGATCAGTGTGGGAATGGGAATGTGACTATATCCTATGAGAATAATGTGGGTGTGTATTTATAAGTTAGATATATGTATACACATAGATATATACATATATGGATGTGTGCATATGTATGTATATTTTGTTAATTATAAAATACTCTTTTTTTATAAAATACTCTTTTTACATCATATAGTTAGATCATTAGTAATAGAATTTTTATGTTCAGAGAATTCTCAGGATATAATTTACTTTATTCCTTGGCACTAGGAATGAGTATATTAAAAAGTCAAATAAGTAAGAAAGTCTTATGTTTTAAACAGTGGCTATTTAAATTAAACTGAATACAATTTCATCAAATTTGTTCTGCAACTATTTGTTAAATATCTATCATGTGCTGAGCATTGAGTTTGTTACAGAGAACAAGACAGGTATGGTTTTTTGACTTTAGTAGCTTACAGATGGAACAGATGCCTGGAAACAGAAAGAGCATTGCATGACTGTATTATTAGCCTTATGCTACATTCCAGGAAGGAAATGTGGGGGAGTTGTGAAAACATGTAACAGGGAGGCTAAAAATAAAAATAAATTAATTAATTAAATTAAAAGGCAATTAATTAAAGTGAATACACATTGACTTTTTAAATTCCAGTTTTTGGTACTATCCTCGTAACAGATTTTTTGTAAAATTACAAACTATTTAAATAGGTTGACACAGTATGGCCAATAGAATTTGGTTGAGCTGGAAATGAAGTACACACTCTGGAGCATGGACGATAATGCCCTCTTTCTTTCTTCCAAATAATAGATCCCATAACTCTAGAAATATGTCCTCAGAAAAATTAATCATAAAACTGACCTTGTTCTGGGAAATCTAGCTCTGCTCTTTCTTATATTTAAGTAATCAAAAAAGCAGTCATTTTGATAAACAGAAGAGGAAGCAAATAAATACAAAATGCCAAGGAAAAGAAGCAAACTGTGTTTTGAAATTGTCAACATTTTAAAGCTAACAACTTAGTTTTTCCCCAGGTAATTTATCTTCTTTCCTTTAACTACCTAGCTTTCTAAAACAATAGCTGTGTCTTGAATTTAATTACAGATCTTTACCCTATCGAAAGCTACTCTCTGTATTTTGAATTATATTTTTTTAGACTAGTTTTTTTT
Source organism: Canis lupus baileyi (assembly GCF_048164855.1). NCBI lineage: Eukaryota > Metazoa > Chordata > Mammalia > Carnivora > Canidae > Canis > Canis lupus. The sequence continues at coordinate 23,130,857 of NC_132843.1, read as the reverse complement.
ATTCGAGATCACTTAGACTTGGAATGGCAAGCCAGTCCCAGGAGTGATCTGAGATAAGTGAAGATTTATGGGTGCTGTTCTTTAAGGGGTTAAAAAAAATCCTCATGATTTCTAGCCTTAATCTACTACAACCTCAAATTTTTGGGGGCTGTGGAAATGATGATTTGTGTACAAATATATGATCATTACATTCCAAAGTTAAATACTTTCTTCATGTGAAGAAATCAGAGTGACATTTATGAATGGCCTTAGCGATGACAATTTCTATGCAAAATCAATTGTTTGTAACCGATTTATTTTGAAATGATAACGATATGATTTGGGTTCTAAGAATTACTGTTCATTTTAATTTTTCACTAATACTTAATGACTGTAGTGCCCCTAAAGCCACTTCCTTTGCTTTTCCCTTTCAAAATGAATATGGGGGCACCTAAGTGGCATTGTCTGTTGAGCATCAGACTCTTGGTTTCAGCTGGGATCCTGATCTCAGGCTCCTGGCGTCAGGCATGAAGTCTGTTTGGGGCTCTGTCTCCCTCTCTCTCTGTCCCCCCCCCCCCACTTTGTCTCTCACTCATAAAATAAATATTTAAAATAAAATAAATATGAGAAATATTGAAGGACTAGAAGATAAATTTGTTTCTAAAATTGACATTTTTATCAATAAGACAAAACTGTAATGTGAAAGTTTGAGATCAAATATAATTCCTGATTCTTTCTTTCTTTTTTTTTTTTTTTTTGAGGTTTTAATATTATCTTGTGATGCCTGTCAGAAAATTTCTCTTCAAGTTCCTTCTCATCTTCAGGCTGAAACACTTGTAGGCAAAGGTGAGAAACGGTGTTAAGAATTTCATAGTCTTAACTGCTGCATTTAGCTTCAGGCTGCTCTTGTAAACTTTGGGATATAGCCATGAAATAGCTACTTGGCATTAAAATTCAAGATAAAATGGAAGATGGACTACTTGTTTTTTAGTAGTGGTTAGAAACAATTAAAGTTCCAAGTTAGTTGTATACTTTTCTTGCCAGAAAAATTAGCAAACATCAAAGGGCTAAATTAGCTTAGTTCAAATGACTGAAAGCACAAAAACCAGAAGCATATTTTAATCCGTATCAATGAATCTGCTGCCAAAATTCCAAACCAATGCTCTTTAAGCAATTGATATAAAACAGACGTATCAAAATGTAAATGCCCCCAAATAATATTTATGCTTGAGGTTGTCTATGATGAACAAGTACCCTCCAAGAATTTATGTGATCTGTTATGAGGAATAGCTTGTGAAAGTCAAATAAAATTTCAACAAGTCTTAATTTCACTTTCAGCATAGGTTGATTGCTCTGAGTGCAAGAGTCACATCTCTTTTTATCAGGTTTTTCTTTGGCCTTGAATTTACACCTTGAATACAGAAGTGCTATCCTTTCCAAGACAGACATCATTTTGCCCAGTGCTTTGAAGTTTTAAATTAATCCATTGCCTTATATCTTCTGAAAATACTTAAAAGATAATACCATCTATACTCTATAGACACATAGCCAATATGCTAAATATGTTAAATATGAATCTGTAAAGGAAACGTTTTGACAAAAATATATAATAAGTATTACTTAAGTATAGACTGTTTTTCTTACTTTTTGCAACAGATGTAGTTATCAAAGATTACTGCAAACATGTTTTAAATCTACTCATATCTTACAGTTACACTTTAAATAAAATGGTAAATTTGTTTGTATATATGTATATATATTTGTATGTATATATATGTACATATATATATACATATATCCATAAATAAAAGTTAAAGCAGAAACAATAAATCCAGAGACACTAAGAAAATAATTTATATTTATTCACAAATTATCTTATGATTAAAATAATGGAAACTATGACCTCATTTATTTAATTATTTAATTTTCATGGCCGCTAAATCTCAGAGTAGTAGGTACTCAACAAATTCCAAGCATAACCTCCGTCTTTATGCTTGTCATCTACTAACTCTCAGTTGTCATTCCTGTAAAACTTGTTCTCTCCCTCTTTTATTTTACAAATTACTGTGGCTGTCTTCCCTGCAGTGAATCTGAAGGAGTGCTTCCAGTCAGCCAGCCTTATCCTGTCCAGCGATCCTGACTTCAGGATTCTAGAAGATGGCTCCATTTACACAACACATGACCTCATTTTGTCTTCTGAAAGGAAGAGCTTTTCCATTTTTCCTTCAGACAGCCAGAGCCAGGAACAGAAAAAGATAGAAATTGTACTGGATGTGAGAGGAAAGAAGGTATACAGGCCAAGGATTTAAACATAACAATCTGCTTATTAGAGTCTTTCATTTCATATGTTTCCTTCCACGTTAAATTCATGGTTCCCAAATTCTTGCTCATTTGTTTATTCCACCTCTAATCAACCTATGGAAATACCAGACTGTTTTAAAGAGGAGTGGAGCTATTTACAAAATGGTGTAAGAAGGAACAGCTCTGTAGCCAGGGAGCAAGGTCAGATTATCAAATGTTTCAGATAGTGGTTTGAGGTGTGGCAATTAGAACGACCAACCTGAAGAACAGGTAGGTCTAAAAGGCAGTGAAAATTGATTTAGGTTGGAGATATGGCACTCCACCCTCAGTGGCTTTCTCTCGAGTGTCTGTGGGTCTCAGTCTCTTTAAAGAAATAGTCTAAAGCTTGCTCCCCTCTTCATAGAAAATGCCACGAGGTCCCTGTCTTCAGAGAATGAAATATAGCCAGTCCACAAGACTGATTTGAATGTTCCAGCTCTAGGCTTCTTTTCTTGCAGTGAGTGGTAGCGGTCAAGGTGTGGGAAGGGAGAGGTTACCAAAATTCACGCAAATCTCGCTTTGAGCAAACTCTGCACAATCAATTAAGTCTTGTGAAATAATTTATTAATAAGTAACTTAATTTATGAGAGACTTCTCCAGCTAAATTCCTTTTGATTAAAATAATTCTTCACCACATTTAGAATATGCCTGCATATTAATATGCATTACATATATTACAAATTTAGGAGAAGGCTTATGAAACATTATATAATATTGTAGAGTTTCCACATCACATAAAATAGAATATACCTGAACGAATGCTGATCTCTGTCTTTGTATAGTTATACAAATGCTTTGCACTGTAGCTAGTGTTAACAAATACTCATTGTACCACTCCTAGTGGAATAAAATCAATTCTTAGGTATTTATTAGTGGATTATCTATGTTTAGGGGATTTATATGTCTCAAGATGGCATCTTTCACCAATGCCCCACAAAGTTCTGGTTGTTTAACTGATTAAATCAGATGAAACTGGTTCTTACGTGTCGTGTATGTATCTTACTAACAAAGAATGAAACAGTTTGGGTATTATCTATGATATCATTATGTACAACCCTTGCTTATTTTCTTCATGTTGATATACATGCGAAAATCACATTCCTGATGTTAGGCAGTGCTATATTTCTTTATCTCTCATCATATGTAGGTTCCCAAGAAGAGGCACACCAAAGACACAGTTCTCAAGCGCAGCAAGAGACGATGGGCCCCTATTCCCTGTTCACTAATGGAGAACTCATTAGGTCCATTTCCACAACATGTTCAGCAGGTACACTTTACCTCATTTGATGTTATGTAATAGAGGTTTTGCTTATTTATTTTTAAAACTTTCCATTTGAATTGAATGAGGGCTTTAACCTGTTGGTACTCATAAGGATCATCCATTCACCAAAACTAGAAAAAAAAATCAATGTATTTTGTCACTTTCCTCCAGAAATCATATTTAGCATTTAGAAATAAGTTTCATATTTTGGTTTCTGATGCTCTTAAATCTATATCCAGAGTCTCCTGAATACCAGAATTTAGCATTCTTGGACAGAGGAAATGCCTACAGATTTTACATAATTCAATTGTCCCTTTACTGAACACTTGTCCTCATAGAAAAAGACCAGTATTTTTGTTTATCAAAAAGATGGCATCACTGCTAGATAGGTGGAGTGTAAAAAAAAAGGTCGGCTTTGAAATTATGAATTAATTGTGGATGGAAAGTTGCGTTATTTTTGCTTTTTTTAAATCAGAAATGTTTCCATTCCAAATAACTCAAAACCACTGAAATTGTCACTATACTTTATAAAGGAATAAGAATTAGGTGAATAGGAATTGTGAAGGTATAGTCAACTCCAAGATTTTCCATAAATATACAGATAATTCAATAGAATTTGAGATCAAATAGATGATCCAGCCTGTGGCTTTGCAGATTGCAGAATATGAATTAGAACTTGAAAAATATGGGAGATAATGGGTAAATAAGCAGAGGAAAGACAGACTAGGTGAATAGGAGAGAGAGCAAGTGATACAAATTAAAGCATCGCCACAGTAGGTTGGAGATGTTTATTATAGCATATTTGTTCTTTTACTAAATCGTCATTTAATGTTATAGGTCCAATCTGATGCTGCGCAGAACTACACCATCTTTTACTCCATAAGTGGACCAGGAGTGGACAAAGAGCCCTTCAATTTGTTCTACATAGATAAGGACACGGGGGATATCTTCTGTACAAGGAGCATAGACCGTGAGCAATATGAACAGTTTCCAGTAAGATTATGGGATTATTTATTCAGAATTCTCTTTTTAGTTACTGTTTATATATTTTCAGTGCTGCATATTTATATATTGGAAGGATTAATTATTTGATTTGATGTTTTACATATTGTTAATGGATAGTGTAAACTTCAAATTTCTATTAGTGCAACTGATGAGGAAAGATAATAGTTATAATAAGGGAAGAAAAGGGGAGAAAAGCTATATAAAATATAATGACAAAACTTTAAAGGACAGGCTTTTATCTGTAGAATCTTGGGACAATAGCAGTGAATTTTGTTGAGTTTGAAGTTCCATATAATAACAGATTTCAGTTACTCTCAAGCCTGACTGTACACGTGAGATCTTTTTAAAAAATACTGATGCTTGGGGTAACTTCCCAGAAGTTCTAATTTAATTGTTCTGGGATGAGGCCCCAACAACTGAAAATTTGAAATCACCCAAGGTAATTCTAAACATATCCTAAGACTGAGATCCACTGCTTTCACCTCTTGAATAATATTGTGCTTTTCTTTTATTTTCTCTGATTGTTCTCCAACCATGAGAACCTTGGATACTGTTTTATTTCTTTAGTAATCCAGAATAGGTTTACCAATTCCTCTTATTCTACCTAATTTGACCCAAACAAAAAGTCTAGCCCTTCTGAAAATTAAATCCTTTTTTTTCTTGTTTCGAACTTCACATACCTCCTTTGTGTTCTGATGTCTAATCTGACATACAGGAGAAATTCACAATGAGTTTCAGGAAGATGGTGAGTTAAATTGTTTAAGCACTTGGATTCTTGAATTATAAGTGAGTATAATTGAAGAGCTCTTTGTTAAAGGAGTATATAAAAGGGAAAATCATCTCATACTTGGACAGTCCAGAAAGTAACAACTTAGCAGTTATTTGAAAGATAAGTAGGAACTGGTAGCCACTCAAAGGCAGTGATGAAAGAAGTTAATGATTGTGTGGGGTATGGGGAGTGAAGACCCTATCCTAAGGATGTCAAAACAGGGTATAAGGTGGTGAAATTTTTAGAACAACATAAATGTCCCACTTTAGGGATTTCATAAATAAATGGTTGGATTAGAATGACATATTTTCTTTATAATTTTATGCTCCCACCCAAATTCTCTGAATAAACATACTTTATTCATAATAATATCAAATTATTACTTCAGAAAATAACTTACATAGACTCAAATAGGAGAAATATGTTAAGCATTATCGCAAACATTTTGATCAAGAAACCAAATAAATGTTTGATAAATGTATAGTAGAGATTACTTTTTAAAAAAAGTTACTTTGCTACATTTTAACAACTTCTAAAGGACAAAAGGAATAAAATAGTTTGGAATTTATGCTTAAAGCTTGGCTCATGTTTCTCTAGTTCCAATGAACATAGTTAAGATTGAGTTGATATTAAGAAATACCACTTGCAAATTCATAAGATTCATAAGGGAAAGTATAACAACCAGATGTAAACATGAAACAAGTTAGGAAATCACTTGAGGCAATAGAGAATGGGAGTCTTCTCTGTCAACATAGAGGTATAAATGAAAATAATACATCTTTGCTTTTCTATCAAATCAATTTCTTTTTTCTTTTAAGGATTTTTATTTATTTATTCATGAGAGACACACAGAGAGAGGCAGAGACATAGGCAGAAGGAGAAGCAGGCTCCCTGCAGGGAGCCTGATACAGGACTCAATCCCAGGACCCAGGGATCGCACCTTGGGCCAAAGGCAGATGCTCAGCCACTGAGCCACCCAGGTGTCCTTTTATCAAATCAATTTCACTTATTAGCTTTATATTAGAAAGTTTCTTTCTTTTTTAATATTTTATTTATTTATTCATGAAAGACACAGAGAGAGAGAGAGGCAGAGACACAGGCAGAAGGAGAAGCAGTCTCCATGCAGGAAGCCTGATGTGGGACTCGATCCCGGGTCTCCGATCAGACCCTGAGCTAAAGGTGGCACTAAACTGCTGAGCCACGCAGGCTGCCCTAGAAAGCTTATTTCTCTGGAAATGAATAGAACCTCATATCTGCCACTTTTTCTGTTAGCCTTGGACAGGTCACAACCTTTAAGAATCTGTATCCTTCTCTGTCTCATGGGCTATTACTAATAGTTGTATTACATACCTTAGAGCTGTTGCAGTCATTAAAGACTTAAACTAAATATTGGTGAAATCAGCATGTGAACCGTACAGCTCTTTAAAAATATTCTAGGGGTAAGTCACACAATATACATACTCTAGGATTTTGCCCTCAAAACAGGATTTTGATGGGATTCCCCATTTTTTTTTGTATTTATATTACCTATATAAATGTTCTGTATTATTCAGTTATTGTTGCTTGAAATAATTTGATTTCATTGATTATTGGCACAGGTTGCCGTGGGTCTAATTCAATATATTTTGTGCTCCTGTTCTTTCTCTTCCCCAGGTTATATCGTTTACTCTTGGCTTGTAAATATTTTTCTGGATGAGTCACACCATTATTGCAGTTTGAGGAGTTTGTTTTAAACCATTGAATTCATCTAATCTTTCAGGGATGTGTATGAGGCTATTTTTTTCCAAGTTTTTCATAGAATAGTTGTATAAGAAGAGGATTTTCTTCAATAATTCCAGTTTATCCTATGAAAGAAATCAGTTAAACTTATTTCTCTTTGAATGTTGAGGAGAATCTGTATATTTTGTAAATACTTTGGGAAAAATTGGTTTCAGTCTAGTCCCTTACCTATGCAACCAGAGCCTTATTATCTTGTAACATAGGTTTCTTTTCAGCCACACAGGTCTTCCTACTATCTTTACATGTATGTTGCTAATCACATTCTGTACCTACTCAGCTTTGGTGCCACTGCTCTCCCTACCTCTTCCCAGTCTAAACTGGATATCTTTCTTTACAAGGTCAAACTAAAGTTCTCACCCCAGTTGGCAACTGTTTGGATCTTCCAAAAAAAAAAAAAAAAAAAAAAAAAATCAGCACACTGCTGTGAAAAAGGATTAAAAGAGATAAGATTCTTCAAGCTACAGAAGAATTCAAGGGATACACATGTATCATATGTTTCAAATATATATATATATATATATATATATATATAAATCATATATATCAAAAATACACATGAAATTTAAATAATGCTCTTCTAACTCAGCTAAAAATATGACTAATTTTAAAGTGTAATATTCTTTATACTTCTTTAACAATACTCAAATTATGATTATTGCTTTCAGTATTAAATAATGTGAACGTTACTGTAAAACCATTACTATTATTGAGTTTACTTTAATGAGTAAATAAGAAAGTATTTTTAATTATGTTTCTTTGGAACATAAATGGATTCGCCTAGGGAGTTAGGCTATACTTTGAAGTTTATAATCCTAGTTTAGTTCATCCTCTTTATACTAATGATTTCTATTTTGAAATTGAGATGGAGATACTCAGCTAATTATTAGTAAAAAATAAAACCAGGTACCTGAAGGAGTACCTGAAACAAAATCACCTCATCTGAATCCATGGATTTTGAGATAATGGTATTTACTTGTTGTTAAACACCAGGAAACACTATTATTTCAAACTACAAGTGATTATATGGTAGGAACCAGAGATCTTCATTTCTAATGAAGAGAAGCATTAGCAAAAGGTTGTGTAAATTATAGTAGGATGGCCTTAGTTTAGATAGGAAGAAATTTTAATGCCAATGTGAGAAGGTAGAAGAATTCATTACAAGTGATTCTATGGAGAATGTTCATAATAATTTTTACAAAGGACTTATATAAGGGGTAGTTTGTCTTTCTAAAAATGAAAGATGAATGAAATTGAATATGAAAAGCTATTTATTGAAGAATTACCCACCAGGGCACTATGTTAGGTGCTTCAGCACACAAATATCAGTATGTTTCAGGCTTCATCTCTGAGGACAATTGTAATCTTATAGAGACATAAAACAATTTCATAGTTTTCTGTAGCTAAAAATCTCAAAATAGCAGCAGTTTAAAGAACGAAAAATTCATACAAAACATGAGGGGAAAAGAAGAGGTTGAGAGGAAGGCTGAAGAGTATGATATCTGGACATGATGGTGGTGATGATAATCATGGTGCTGCTGGTGCGGGTGGTGAACTGGAATACCCCTGTATTCCATCCCTGAGTTCAGAATTTATTGAGAAATAAGATTCAGTGATCAGACTGATGGAAATTGAAGTATGAGTTTTATTACTGAAAAAGCCTCCCGAGGGGTTATTTGGGGAAAAGTAAATCGGGTAACAGAGAGAACATGGTCATTTCAATATCTCCCATCCCAAAGATTGGAGTGGAAGTTTCTTCCCCTCCAGATGAATGGTGAAGATGAAATGTTCATCTTTTAACACAACAGTGGGGATTTTGTGGTTACTTTCATAGATGATACATAAATCACTAAGAAATCTGATTAGGTAATACCATGATTAAAATTGTGTTTTGTCGAAATGAATCTGACTTGCTACAGAAATTGGAAAAGTTCAATTAGAACAATTGCAGGAAAATTGGTAGGATAATATGTAGGATACATTTGGAGTCTCATGAGAATGTTGGCATTAGGAATAAAAATGAGATAATGAGTGGCAGAGACACAGAATTATCATAATCTCTAGAGCTTGGCAACTGACTAATAAGGCTAATGAAGAACAGGAAGGAGGTAGATACCTGGAATTTTAACCCTGGTTCATTTTGGAAGATGATTACAGAAGGAAAATATGGAAGAATTGATTTTGGTGAAGGATTGAATTAATAGAGAATCCATCTTGAGCATGTTTAGTTGGTGCTGTCAGTAAAGAAAATCTGTTTAACTCAACAACTCTTTATTGAGCACTTTTGCATAAACCACGTAAGAAGAGTGCAGAAATAAATTGATGGTCTTCAAAAAAAAAAAAAAAAAAGGACATTAAATCCTGGCCTTTGGGACCAAGATATATCATTCTGAGATGATATCTGGAGTGTGTATATGATTTTATAGGCACTTTTATTACACAAGAAATATGTTTATGATAGAAAAATGAGAAAATGCAGGTAAAGAATTTTTAATTGATATCAACCATCACTGAAGATGGTTGATATCTATTTACCTGTACGTGCAAATCCATAGATAAATGGAATCATATCTTTTATAAATTAAAAGAATACTTGTTATTAGCACAACTGACAGAAGTTTACATATATTCTAACAAGCAGAAGGGCAGGCGGGTAATTCAGAGAACAGAGCAGCCTCATTTAGCTGGGGTGCATGGTACTTGGTGGGGAAAATAATGTGAACGCTGTAAGAGATTGAAGCCATTTGACAGCATACACTATGCTGGTGTGTTGTAGGTCACATAAGTTCTTAGTCACATATTCTTTTGTGGATGACTTTTTAAACACTATGTCTTTCCCCAACTGCTAGGCTTAATTTTGTATATAATTTGTCATTTGAGAACAAGCTGACGGTGTTTGTCTACCTTTCAGCTCTACGCCTATGCCACAACAGCAGACGGTTATGCCCCAGAGTACCCACTCCCCTTGCTATTCAAAGTTGAAGATGATAATGATAATGCTCCATATTTTGAAAACAAGGTGACGATCTTTAATGTGCCTGAAAATTGTCGAACTGGTAAGTTCATATCTTAGGAAAACACTAGATTTTTGCTTCAATTCAATTCCTCACTAATGTTTTAAACACAATTATGCAAAACATTTAAAAATGCTTGAGTGTCAAGGATATTCTATCTAAAACTATTCATATACTCTTCAAAGGCAAACCTTTCGGTGTTCATTTTTGCTGTTCACATATAGAAGGCAGCTAATACATGAAGTTATTAACTTTGTTAGATTAATCCACAATGCATATGAATGTGGACAGACAAATGCTATTCATATTTTCTGTTTTAACCGTGTACATAGATGTCACAGATTCATTTACAAAGCAATAAATTAAAAAAATAAAAATAAAAATAAATAAAGCAATAAATAATGTGAATCTTTACAAAGTTTCAATATGTTTTCAAGGACCCAGAAATACATCATCTCATGGATGTATCTGACTTATAACAATATACACATTGCTTACTTGGCATGTTTTCCAAACAAATTTAAAAAATTAAACTGGTTTGATGTTATAGGCAGCCAAGATTGTGACCTAGGTGCATTAATGGGCGTAAGCCTATCCAGTTTATCTTAAAAATAAAAAAGTTACAAGAAATGCCTCCTCTATTCTGTTGTCATTTTGTATGTATGCATGTTTAATATTGTTCTTTCACAGTCAGTGGTTTGCTAATACAACATTTCTCATACTTGGATTTCTGGGCTGTAAATATTGTCCAAGTGATACTGAGACAGCTACACAGTGTTTGTCTTTCATATATTAATAATTACTTGCATATATTAACAGTTCAGCACATGTATTAAAATATCAAGGTGTAAAATCTTGGTTATCATACTCAAAGCTGTGCTATTCCTCTAACTAATATTATCAAGTTGGCTTGTAAAAGAAATAAGACATGCAGAGAAGGTCCCATCCAAAAGTGGCCTGTGAACTAGGGTGATGGGTTGAGGGGAAGAATTTGAGAAACATTCTTACCAAGGGTGGGGTGGATGTTCTCATACATGTGGAATATAAATCATGTTATTCAGAATACCCACATAATTGAAGTTTCCCAGTGAGGGGAGCTTGGAGTTCAGGAGAGCTTTTAAGACACTCCGCTTATCTGTAAAGTCAATATACTTGTCATTTTGGGGAGAATATGCTACAAACATACCTTGTTTGTTTGTAATTCAGTTATATTGCTCTTTTAAACTGTTGACAATATGGGATTTATCTGAACAGGAACTTCAGTGGGACAAGTGACCGCCATAGACCTTGATGAACCTGACACTCTGCATACTCGTCTGAAATATAAAATCTTACAGCAAATCCCAGATCATCCAAAGCATTTCTCCATACATCCAGATACAGGTGTCATCACCACAACTACACCTTTACTGGATAGAGAAGTAATGAACTGATTAACTAATTTTACAGTCACTAAACTATATTTAAGTTGATAATGAACTCCCAGAGGAGTTTCGCCACCTCTCCAACTCGCTTCTATACAGGCCGTGCTTAGGGCTTCTCTGGATACTTCCTTCATCTCTACAGAGATGTGGGGGAAGGTACAAGATATTAGACAAGTTCTCACTTAAGATCATTGACCTGATCTGATGTGTCGATATGAAATAGCTTTAAATTTTGAAATATTATGTTAGACATATCAAGTTTCTATTGTACTGACTAGCCAGTCTCTTGTTCTGTGTTTACATTTAAATACCTCTTTTTTGGTAATAAATAAATAAAAAATGAATGTGAAATAATCAGAATTTAAGCAATGGCTATGAGAATTTAAAGTTACAGGAAATAAAAGCGTTCATCAATGTACCTTTTTCTTTTCTTTTCAGAATTGTGATACATACAAGTTAATAATGGAAGTGCGAGACATGGGGGGCCAACCTTTTGGTTTATTTAATACAGGAACAATTACTATTTCACTTGATGATGAAAATGACAATCCACCATATTTTACTGAAACTTCTGTAAGTGTATCTTTGTATTCATTTCTCTAAGTTCATTTACTTTTTCAAAAAAACACAAGGAATTTGATAGTTCTGTGAGATTACATATTTTGGTTTCTTGAGAGCTACCACTTACAGATAACATGCCAAAAATATGATTTCTGTAAAAATAATTGAAGGAGCAGTTATTTCTAAATGTTAGGATAAAAGCTACTCTCTTGGTCATGGAAGAGCTTGATACTGTTATGTATTCATTGTTTTCTTGGATGCCAAGGTCTGTTATTGGATGCCTTGGATTTAAGTTTATTTTATGGAGCACAAGAAAAGAGGCTCTCTCCCGGTATTCTTTGCACTTCCACTTCCTAACATGAAAAAGAGACTAGCTGAATATCTTCTGCTTTGCTGGGACGTCAGTAGTACAGTGTGGCCCTCCCATTATTTATATGCAGATTCTCTCAGCATCATGTATGAGTGAACTTTTCCTTCTACACAAAACAAGAAATATATATATAGGATGATACTTCCAGGAAATGGCTCTTCTTTCCTGAACTTTTAGTAAGTAATCTTCATTTTTTCATCAATCTCTACCAGAGAACAAGTTAAGGAAGAGAACAAGTTAAGGTGGTGCCTATCACCACCTCCAGTGATAGGCACATTTATTCAATGTTTTATATGAATCCCTACTGCTTGTAAGGATATGTGTATCCCATATTTTATTTGGGAAAATGAAAAGTCAGTTAAATAACTTGCTTATGATCTCATGCATATAGACCATGTAAGAGGAAAAACTGGGATTAGAATCAAGATAATCAAGATTTGTTGTACTCCAATAGCCATCAGGTTATCATACTTCCATGAATTCATCTTATCTCTAGAAGATTATGATTTACTACTTTTTAAAGTCTTTTAATATAATATGCTTCTTAACTGTATTTCTTTTTTGAAGGGAAAACGGGAAAAATGTGATTTAATTTCTCAAAAAAGGAAACACTTTTTCCTTAAAATGTTTGCTAGGGATTCAGAAGGAAATTAAAAACAAAAATTGGCATAGTAACAAGTCAGTAATAATAAGAAATCAATGTAGGTTTTAATTATCATAAATATTAAAGGCTTAATATGTTAATATAAAAGGGACCATAGACTGTAAATACTGAGGAGATTCAGATTAGAGACAATTCTGAGGGCTTGAATGATTTCAGAGAAGTTTAGGAGTTAAGACATGAATTAGTCTTTGAAGAATGGATAAGATTTGAAAAAGCAGTTTAGGAGGAGAGAAGTAAGCAATGCATTACATTTGTAAATTCTTTCCAATATATGATTGCACCTTCCCATATCACTTTATTTCCCTTTTCTTTAAGTGTAAGTTTTAGAGTAGAAAATCAGATTGTTAAAGCTACGAATTTATAATAACCAGAGGAAATTGTTTTAGTATTTTGCAGAAGTAGAAGAAAACAGAATTGATGTCGAGATTTTACGAATGGCGGTACATGACCAGGACTTGCCAAACACTCCTCACTCAAAGGCTGTCTACCAGATTCTACAGGGAAATGAAAATGGAAACTTCAAAATTAGCACAGACCCCAATACGAATGAAGCAGTCTTGTGTGTAGTCAAGGTAAACAACAACAAGAAAACAATCAGGCAAAAAAAAAAAAAAAAAAAGAAAACAATCAGGCAATACTTTAAAAAATACTAATGTATACTTGGGCATATCATCTACATATCTATATCCTATGTACTGTACATCTCTATAGTAATTTCTGTAAATTTATGACTAGAGAATTGCAATGAAATGCTGAAATTATTTACAATGGTTCACATAAATTTATTATTATTATTATTATTATTATTATTATTATTATTATTATTTTACCCTCATCTTCTTTCTTAGAAGATGGACACTGCAGGCACAAAACATATTGTTCTACACATGCGGGAAATGAAGGCAGATAAATATTGTATTTATAATCAAATATTAGTCTTAGGAGGCATCTTAGACACCCACTTGTCCCTTATTTTATGGAAAACAAGACAGAAATGGAAGAATCACTACTGGAAATCAAACCTCTTGACTTTTCAATTGCCTTCATGCTCTTATGATGTAGAAGACAGACTATTTATTAAATATTCAGCAGCTATTCCCATTAATCCTCCCATATTTGAGGTAGCCAGCACTTTGTGATTTTAAAAATTCAGCCGCAATTACTGGCACTCACAATGAAAAACTAAATCTAGCTCCTTTCTCCTTTCCAAGAACCAACCAGGCTTGACCCTGTTTACCTTCTGAGATCAGATAAGATCAGGCATATTCAGGGTGGTATGCTGGTAGACACTTGGTTCCTTTCTGAGTCCTTCTATCAGTAGCTCTTTCTAACCTTTTATGTATTTTCCTTGATTAATTTCTTAGGGACAATGTATTTTCTTAGAAGCTGCATGCACAAGTTGTACTTTCCTCCTAAGATTTTTAGAGAATTTCCTTTAATTATTTTACTTATTTTTTCAGTCACTTTCTCTTTTACTTACTGGAGTTTTTGTTTCTTATTGATTGTTTTTTAGGGGGTCTAAGTTTCTCCTGCTGTCCTTTTTTTGTTATCTTGATAGATTCAGTCTCTAATTGTTTAACTGTTGTTTCAAGATTCTTATTATTCAGTTCAGGACTGAGCACTGTGATTAGGAGCTATAAAAACCTATGTATAACAATTTTTTTTTAAAACCCCTAAATATAATGTGCTTCCAAAAGATGCTGCTAGATAGCATCATTATAATTTTTATGCATACACTCAGGGTAACTGCTCCCTTATAGCCAAATCTCGTGTTGTAATAATCTAATTATTTTATATATTTCTTCTCATACTCTTTATGTACTTCTGTTGTCTTAGTTATTACTGTTATCCCACATGATACTTTGGAGTTATTCAAACATTTATTCTTTATTTATATTAATATTTAAACTTGTAATGAAAAAAAATGAAGGCAAGAGCTTCCTGAAGAAAAGTGAGAAGAAAAATTGGTTGAATAGTCAACAATTTTGCATTTGATAGTGTTTATTATTATAGGAAGTCAACTATTAGTCTTTAACTACATTAGCACCTGCTTTTTGGTAACATTTTATAATAAAAAATGATATTCCTTTTTGTGCTCAAACTTGGAATCATAATTATAAATCTTCCATAAATAATGTTACAAATTGACTAACCAAAGTATGTTTATTGAATAGCCATTGAACTATGAAGTCAATCGCCAAGTTGTTTTGCAAATTGGTGTCCTTAATGAAGCACAATTCACTAAAGCAGCAAATTCAAAAACTCCTACTATGTGCACTACAACTGTCACTGTTAAAATTAAAGACAGTGATGAGGGCCCTGAATGCCAACCGCCAGTAAAAGTTGTTCAGAGTAAAGATGGCCTCCCAGCTGGAGAAGAATTGCGTGGATACAAAGCGTTGGATCCAGAAACACTTAGTGGTGAAGGCTTAAGGTAAAATATTCTTCAAAATGATATATTTTGAGATTTTGTCCAATCTTTGGTTTGAGTATTTACATTTGATTTCTAAAAATTAGGTATAAGAAGATAGGAGATGAAGATAACTGGTTTGAAATTAACGAACACACTGGTGACTTGAGAACTATAAAAGTACTAGATAGAGAATCAAAATTTGTTAAAAATGACCAATACAATGTTTCTGTGGTTGCGATGGATACAGGTGAGTGCAATTTTCTAGAAATATAGGATATATTTTTAAGGAAATCCTGGGGTGAACTTTGTTTATTTTCATATCAAAATTTAATGGAAAACATGTTTGCATGGATTGCTCAATTTATTGGAGACCACCCAATGTCAGCTTCAGTGCATCAGTAATACAAAGCTAAGAGGTGATGATGAATGGCCAAAGACACGGTGGCATCCTCCAGGATCTCTATTGTTTTCAGGAGTATGTATTTAGAGTATTATGGTTTGAACTTGCTGAAAGGGTTTTGCCTTCCTAAAGCAGTTGGGTTCAAGGTAGGTCTGTTCTGAGCCTCTCTTAATGGGGAACAAAATATATATCCTATTTCTTAAGAAATGGTAAAATGATGACTCTTTAGTCTTTTGCTATGGTTTGCAATCCTTCTCCAAGGTTAATTCTAGAGCTTACTTTTTGGAAAGTATAAAATAGTAATTGCATTATGTTCAAGGTATCAATAGGAAGTTGTAAGTTAGCCAAGAAATACCAGGAAGGTCATCAGGTTCTCAAGATGAATATGACTTAGCTCTTAGGACTAACATGTTCACAGTACAATGAGTCAGCAATCATCAAAGTGTTCTGAGAAATCAAAGGAGAATATTGCTGCCATTGTCCATAGAAGTTATGACAAGTTTCAGAGGAGGTGATATTTGATATTTGAGTGGGTTCTTGAAGGATAATAAAGTATTATCAGGCAAAGAGAAAGAGAAAAGTATTCCCAGCAGTGGCAACAGAATGTACCAAAGCAGAGAGGAAAGAGTGCACCTAGTGGGTTTGATGAGAAGTTTTACAAAGTCTGAGCAAAGAGTATGTGAGGAAATGAGTCAGAGGTGGAAGTCAAAGGAAGTGATTGATGACCAAATGTGAAGTCTTTGTACATTCAAGATGAACATATGCTCTTCACAAAGAATGATGTAAGAAATCAATTTTATTTTCAACTGGATATTCCGTAGTAACATCACTCATCATCTCATACCTTTTCATTTTAAAAAGAGCCTCAGGATATCACCTGATACAGCCATTAAACTTCAAGGAAGAGTGACATGTTACTATTTTGTACTTGTAGCAATGATATTTGCGATCCAAAAGTGTGTGAAATTCAAGTTCAGAAGGCTAGTAGAAAGCAGATGCCAGCTGTTTAAGGTAGATATATTGAAAATAAAATTTTAATTGAAGGATATCTTATTTTTAATCTTTCTTAGATGGCAGATCTTGCACGGGAACATTAGTAGTTTTATTGGAAGATAATAATGATCACCCACCACAAATTGAAAAAGAAGTGACAATTTGTCAGAATGCTAAGGATTATGCTGTTCTCAAACCTGTAGATCCTGATGGACCTGAGAATGGTCCACCTTTTCAATTCTTTCTGGATAATTCTGCCAACAAACTTTGGAATTTAGAAACAAAGGATGGTATGTAATTATGCTAAATCTTCTAATCAGTAGGAAGTTAAACTGGCTGATGGTTTTGACATTCACCTTAGTTCATTATGGTAAATATTCATTTTAGGAAATTATTTTATTGATCCCCCCAAAAGGATAATACCTTGCTATTTATTATTATTATTATTATTATTATTATTATTATTATTATTTTGAAAAGCTCTTGTTTGCATCTAATGAACCTCCCTCCACATGGCTTCGAGCTACCAGGACACAGTCTTGTCCTCCCTTCCCAGCCCCCACAAATGCCCTTTAATCTTTCCTGCTCTCCCACTGAAGAATCTGGCCTTCACAGTAACAGGCCGTTTGGGGAGCTTTCCCTTCCCTAAAACTTTGCAGTAGCTGGGTCACAGCACATCAATGATAGAAGCAGCTCCAGTCTTGTTTTTGTCAGCAGTTACCCATGTCTTATTACTGACCAAGGTCCACAGTTTGTCAACAGTTGGGCAGAAGCTGTTTCCTCTTTAAGTGCTAATGCCTTATACCAACTTTTCAAAAGTCATGTAGGTGATATTTGTTGAAGTTGATCTTATGGTAGTGCATTCCGCCAGCATTACACTGGCCTCCTGGGTGCTTCATGTTTGCTGATGCAGATGTGTCCATGGCTCCCGTGGTCCCAAAGTTTCCAAGTCTCCCTCAGTCTAGATGGTGTGTTGGCAGCCCAGATGAAAGGATAATACCTTACTTTTTTTTAAAGCAGTGGATAATATATTTATGTTCAGACTCTTATTCCAAATATCTTTTAAGAAAACATATAAATCCATTTTATTATTTTATTTTATTTTAAGATTTTATTTATTCATAAGAGACACACAGAGAGAGGCAGAGACATGGGCAGAGGGAGAAGCAGGCTCCCTGACTGGGATCCTGATGTGGGATTTGATCCCAGGACCCTGGGATCTCCTGAAGGCAGATGCTCAACCACTGAGCCACCCAGGTGTCCCTATAAATCCATTTTAATTTAATATTTGAATAACATCGTATATATTAGTCTAATGTAAGTGTAGAACAATATTAATTAATTTTCCTGGTTTTTCAAGAAATCTAAGTCATTTTTAAGAAATAAAAGTGAGGGCCACCTGGGTGGCTCAGTAGGTTAAGTATCTGTCAGACTCTTGATTTTGCTTCGTCATGATCTCAGGGTTGAGAGATTGAGACCTGCATCAGGCTGTATGCTGCCCCTTCTCTCTCTCTCTCTGTCTCTCCCTCAAACAAACAAACAAACAGGCAAACAAATAAACCCACTAGACTTTTTCCTTTAAGCTAAATTCTGCACCTTCCCTCCCCTTTGCCCCCACTCCACACCAATCATACTAAGTAGGAATAATATTGCTATTGAAAGGTCATGTAAATATATATTCTGTTTTTTCCTCTCTAGGTAAAACTGCCATTCTTCATCAGCGGCAAGTTCTTGATTATAACTATTATACTGTGCCTATCATAATAAAAGATAGACATGGTTTACATGCAAGACACATGTTAACAGTGAGAGTATGTGACTGTACAACCCCGTCTGACTGTAAAATGAAAGTTAAAAACGTGAGAGATGTTAAGCCATCAAATGTAATTCTTGGAAGATGGGCTATTCTTGCCATGGTTTTGGGTTCTGCATTGCTGTTATGTAAGTATGATTATCGAGAATGTGTTAGTTGAAGGCTTATCTAATATTTAAAAATATATATATATTTGGTACTTCTTTATTTAATAGCCTTGGTAAATGTGTCCTTCTAAAAATCTTGTGTGTACTATATGACTGAGGGTTCACAGAAGAAGACACATATCAGTAAGAGCAGATTAAATTTAAAGTAATTTTCAGAAGTGTACTCTTAGTTCTTCCAATAAGAAGCTGTGAGACACTGGATAGATCATTTTCTCTTCTTTGAGATCATTTTTCCACAAGTAAAATACAGAGTTTGGTTAAGATTCCCTCCCATACAAAACATAGTCTTTTAATCAGCCAAATTTATGCACAGGAAGAATTAGTGAAGAATACTTCCAAAATTTGCCTAGATCTTTATGCTCACTGTTATTAATGAAGCAATTTAACCCATATCCTAAAACTCTAACAAGTACACCTGGCTGGTTCAGTCAAAACAGCACATGACTCCCGATCTCGGGGTCAAGAGTTTGAGCCCCACTTTGGGTGTAGAGATTACTTAAAAATAAATAAATAAACTTAAAAAAGAAAATTGGAATTGTTAAAAGAAGAAGGAGAAGGAGGAGAAGGAGAAAGAGAAGAAGAGAAGGAGGAGGAGGAGGAGGAGGAGGAGGAGGAGGAGGAGAAGAAGAAGAAGAAGAAGAAGAAGAAGAAGAAGAAGAAGAAGAAGAAGAAGAAGAAAGACTCCTGTTAGTGGAAAATGATCATATGGTGGGCCACTGGAAAAGTAATGCATGAAAAGAGTGTCAAGATTTTGCATTCTGCAAACTGCTTTTTTCAAGATGCAAAAGTGATGGAAATCGTTGCCCACAATTCTTTTATCTCTCCTTCCCACTCATACTTCCTCCTGTTTTCCTTTCTTTTTTACCACTTTAACTGACTACAGAACCTGTAGTTAGTTTAATTGACAGACTTGCCCCCAGAGTCTTTACTGTGTCCTAATTCATTGAGTTGAGGTTCAGGTTAAACTGGATACTCCCTGTAGCACTGTGATTAGTGAACATGCACTTTCAAAACTGAGCACAGATTTTATGTAACTATCTTTCAAGTTTGTGCTTATGTCTAATGCCCTTTGAGCATGTTCTCTATGGATTTGAACTATCAATAATACTAGCTGAAATTTCAATCAAAGGGAGCTACTATTCCAGTGTGGAAGAAACAAGAAAAGCATTTAAGTTAATCCTGGACTTGGGAAGTGACCTGTTAATTAACTATGCTCACTTCATCCTTCTTACTTTTTATTGATTCCTTTCTCATTTTGCCTAATAACATTATCTCAGTAAAACAGAGCTGCTCTATATACTAAATGTTTGTTAATATTCTGTTTTAAATTTCATGCCCCGAAGAGATCAAATTTTTAAAAATTCCGTGAAAAAACTTTTAAAAAATCATGACTTGGGTGATTTAATATATAGCAGCCTGAAGAAAAATACTATTTTACTTACATAATTTTTATTTTTTTAGGCATTCTCTTTACTTGTTTCTGTGTTACTGCTAAGAGAACAGTAAAGAAATGTTTTCCAGATGTAGCCCAGCAAAATTTAATTGTGTCAAACACTGAAGGACCCGGAGAAGAAGTGATGGTAAATTAGATTTCACTTTCGTATGAATTGTACAGTGATCCAATGATAACAGCTGATTCTTACATAATAATAGTAATAATAATAATAACAGCTAATGTTTATTGAGCACTAACTCCACATGTTCTGCATGCATTAACTCATTTGAACTTCATAATTCTATTGTATTGGTTTCATAAGACTGCAAAGAATCACAAAATGGTAGTTCCCAGACTTATGGAAGCACAAATCAAATTTTCATATTGCATTCTTCTTAATGGCATTTCACCTTGCCCACCCTAATTGAGTATGGTCTCATTCTAATTTAACAAAATGCGTATGTAATGACCTATTTTCAAACAAGATCACATTCTAAGCATGGAGGATTAGGATTTCAATGTATGAATTTTGTTGAGAAAGATAAATGAAAGCAAATTAGTTACAGTGTGATTCATTTATTTTATAACTCTAACTTTATTTTTAGGAAGCAAATATTAGACTGCCCACGCAGACATCCAACATTTGTGACACAAGCATGTCTGTGGGCACTCTTGGTGGCCAAGGAGTCAAAACACAGCAAAGCTTCGAGATGGTCAAAGGTGGCTACACTTTGGATTCCAACAAAGGAGGTGGCCATCAGACCTTGGAATCTGTCAAGGGAGCAGGACAAGGAGTAACGGATGCTGGCAGATATACATATACCGACTGGCACAGCTTCACCCAACCTCGGCTTGGCGAAGTGAGTGCCAGTGTCTTCGAGTTCATATTACATAAAAGTTAAAGACGATTATGCATAAGGATTTCCCCAAAGTTTTATTCCTCAGGCACTTGGAACTCATCACCTTTTTAGTGTTTCATTATATCATAGATACAGATTTCAGGTCCAAACCGAAAGGGAAAAATTATCTTTTAAGGTTTAATGTTTAAAATAAGGTTCACAAAACTGCAAAACTATCTAGATGCGGCATATGTAGACATGTTTAGGAAGTATAAGAAGGCTTCCCCCCCCCCCCCCCCGCCAAATTACCAGGGAAAGTCACCTGGAGTGAAAGATTTGTATAGAGTGACGCATGGATCATAAATTACAAACATTTTTTTTTAAGTATACTGAATTCTCTGTGTAGTTATGAAGACCTGGCTATCAACATCAACCACATAGGCTGTTTAGCTTTTATTTGGGGTTTTAGTTCCTTGTTTTATGTTCAGAGTAATCAATATTGGTTATTACTAGCCAGTTACATGTATTACATTATTGCCACCATATAACCATATATAAACAGAAGAATCATAGCCTCTATTGGTTCCCCCAAATATGTGAAGAAGTTACAAAGATACATTGGAACTGTACAAATATTATGTCCAAATGGGGATATTGTAAGTTAGCTTTGTGATATGTGTATATCTTTAATTATCATAAATGTGTTCACTAGGAGCATTTATATATCTGCTATATTTTCAGAATGAATATAATACAGACCAATCATGTGCATTTTTTATATGTAGGAATCCATTAGAGGACACACTCTGATTAAAAATTAAACAGTAAAAGGTAAATCAAAGACATTATTTTTATGCTAATATGTTTAGGTGTCTTTAAAAAAATAATAAAATGTGCTCTTTTTTTGATACAGAAGGTGTATCTGTGTGGACAAGACGAGGAGCATAAACATTCTGAAGACTACGTTCGTTCGTATAACTATGAAGGAAAAGGATCTGTGGCTGGCTCTGTAGGCTGCTGCAGTGATCGGCAGGAAGAAGAAGGGCTTGAGTTTCTAGATCATCTGGAACCCAAATTTAGGACGCTAGCAAAGACATGTGCAAAGAAATAAATGTGTGTTTTAAAAGAGAAACATCTACAAATTCATATGTAGGAGTTCATCGAATATAAAACCATAGCAGCATCTGCTAATATATTTGTTTATTGGAGGTAAACTTTGAGTCATGTATAGATAAGAATACTATAAATACAAAGCTCTGCTAAATTCTCCTCGTCTGATATAACTTCCATATTCTCTAGAAAGAAAAGTTTCATGTGTTAATTTTCTTTTTTTTTTTAATGCATGTATATATTGCCCTTTACAGGACTCTGCAAATGTCCATTCTTGCATCTTCTCTTTGAAAACTTACTTTGAATGCTATGAAAGTGTGTGGTGGGAGAGCTGGGTATTGCCAAGGCTAATGAGCAATGGATTTTAATTTGAGATGAAAATTAAATATTTTCTTCAAAATTCCCAGGAGATTGCTCTTAGAAATGCTCTTAGAAATATTGTTCTTGGTGCCAGAGCATTGAATCCTCTACCTGAGCGGCTATGTATTGAAGGACACTTAAGTATTCTTTGGTGCAAAATTCAGTTTGGTAAATAAATATTCATTTCTCACTATACTTTTCACACTGCGGAGGTGCTCCCAGCACCGTTTGCGTTTGCTTTCAGGAACCTTCAGCGCTTGGTCCTTGGATCTCTGCCCATATGGATGCATAATCAGGTTCCTACAGTTTCTAGGATTGTTGGAAAGAAACGGACCAGAACAAGCTCACAACAATTTGAGCCACAAAGATTTTGTTAGGATCAGATGGAAGGATTTACAAGAAAGAATTGCAGCCTTGATGTCCATGGTTTGACTTAGACTCACAAATAGGTTTTATTTGCCCACCCTGATATACTACTACCTTTTTAAAATATAAATACCTTGGCCAGAACATGCACTGTCTACTTTGACAGAGGCCTACCATCTTCAAGCATTTGTGAAACCAGCCTGGCAGGCATTAGACTTGCAACCCTGATCCACAGTGCTTAGCCTTTTATAAATATGCTAAAAATGGAATGAGCATTCATATTGGAATGTAATACTCTGACTACCTTGGTAATTACTTTAAGAAAATGGAAAATCAGAAAAAATGCATTTCTAGCATGTAAATGTTAAAATATGGAGATTTATGAAAGCAACACTTAACCAAACATTTGTTAAATGATGGTTAAATGAATGAACGTGAGTTAATAATTTGTTTTGAACATATAACATCTTAATGGGATATTATGTTGTATTCATTTAGAAAGAAATATATAAACAATATTTTAATAATCTTTTGTGCCAAACTTTCTAAATTTACAAACAGTAACAGTATATATCATATGGAAATTTCTCATTCAGACAAAAAAAACTGTTTCATGTTTAAAAATCTATTAACTAGTTCATTACTGAAAAAAGAGTGGTTGATTTTTTAAAAATTTTGTAATTACTCTTTTTATTCTCAATTATAGCTTCTGATTAAAACTGTTTCTTGATGTGAAATTGGACATTAGAGCAAAATAAAAAAGTAGCTATAATAAAGAAATATTTCATTGTATAGGATGTTCACAATGTATGATTTTTATAGCAATTGTGAATAAAATAATTTTGGGGGGAATGCAATTTCTGTTGTTTCACAATGGTACCAGTTTGGAGATTTTTAAGTTTAATATTAAAAATTTGGAAATAAGTCATGCCATGTTATATTCTTGAATGTAGATATAGAACATTCTCTGAGCAACTAAAAATCATTAGCTGAATATTAATATCTGTTTGTTTTCATTTCTTATATTTACTTAAATAGGAAAGAGAAATTTTATATCTGAACATTAAGTACAATTAAAGGCCAAATTTTAGCAATCCAGAATCTTTAGGAAGTACAGAAAATGAATTTGTATTAAGTAGTTTTGGCTATTTTAAATAGTTTCAAATATTATTAAAATTTATCTCAGAGGAACTATGACTTGTCTTTTATTTAGGAAATTCACATTCTGTTTACACTCAAAATTAAACATTATTTGTACAATTGATAAAATTCATGAAACTCCACTGGCCTATTTACCAATTTAGTTTGTTAATAAAATATTGTATTTTATGGATTATTTAATATAAGTTAATCATCAAATGTCAATAAGTAAATCATTATGAATTCTTCTTATTTTATTAAATCTGTAGTTAGGGAAAACATACAATTAAGTTTTTCTTGATTCAGATCTGAAAAATATTTCATGTAAAAAAATTCCATGGGAACACCAGAGTGATGAAAATTGATATAATTATTAAAATTAGCTTTATTAAATACCTCCTTAACTTTACTGAGCTTTCAATTCTCCTAAGTTTATTAAAATATTTTATAAAACTTGATATCTATGCTTATATTTACTTTAAGAAAATGGAATGTGCTCTTATTTGGAAATTGTTCACAATAGATGTTCTAGAGTTGAGGATTTTTATTCTCATAGAAAAGAAAAGCTAACTCCATTTTGTGGTGTCTCAGCTATAAAAGTCCTGTACCAGTTGAAAATCCTCAATTAGATTAGGGTAATGAAACAAAACAAACTGTATATTTCTTATTTCTGCATGCATCTGGTCTCTTATCTGCTTTTCTAATAAATCTGGAAGAATACTGCATTTGGCCAGACCCTGCATTTGTCTTTCTACCTACACAGGGAAAAGAAAATAAAACTGTAGCAGGAGAACGTGTTGCCAAGAATGGATAGACCCTTGTATATTTTGTAAGATTCAGTAAAATTAAGTGAGCATCACTTTTAAAAACCCTTTGAAAGGATAGTGTTACATAAAACAAACAAACAAACAAAAAAACCCAAAAACAAAAACAAAACACACTCAATCTCAAAGCCTTACTACTAACAGTGAAATAACCATTATCGGGGACCCCTGGGTGGCGCAGCAGTTTGGCGCCTGCCTTTGGCCCAGGGCATGATCCTGGAGACCCGGGATTGAATCCCCGGGATTGAATCCCCGGGATTGAATCCCGCGTCAGGCTCCCTGCATGGAGCCTGCTTCTCCCTCTGCCTGTGTCTCTGCCTTTCTCTCTCTTTGTGTGACTATCATGAATAAATAAATAAAATCTTTAAAAAAAAAAAAAAGAAATAACCATTATCAAATATAGGAATAGACTTTACAAGAAGCATCATAAAAACAAATGTGTGATGTACATTCATAACACACACTTTGTAAAGATGGATCGAATTATTTTAAAATCCTTACTGTTAAAGAACAAAAATTTAACTGAGTAGATTTGAAGATGTAATTGGCTTTGTTCAAGGACTCATGAATCTATCAGCATCCCCTCTAGTAAAGACAGGTGCTGGAAGCAGTTTGTAAAAGGGTAGGCTCTTTCTTTCTTTCTTTCTTTCTTTCTTTCTTTCTTTCTTTCTTTCTTTCTTTCTTTCTTTCTTTTCTTCCTTTTTTTTTTTTTGTATTTTGTTTATTAATTTGAGAGAAGAGAGAGAAAACACAGGCATGTGCATATGCGGAGGGGAAGGGCAGAGGGAGAGGGAGAAGTAGGATCTCAGCTGAGTGGGGAGACCAAGGCAGGGCTCCCTCCCAGAACCCTAAAATCCTGACCTGAGTTGAAAGCAGCCGGTTAACTGCTGAGCCACCCAGGTACCCCAAGTGGAAGGTTTTTACAGGCAGAAGGGGCTGGGGACAAAGTCATTAGCAAAAGAAAATAAAGGATTGTTCTGGGCCAAGCATTATTATACACATTATCTCACTAATGCTGATAGGAAATTTCAGATTGATTCTTTAAAGATCACACATATCTGGGAAAGTCTGAAAGTGCAATTAAGTCGTGGATTGCCATGGGCGGGGGGGGGGGGGGGGGGGGGGGGGGGCAAATGGCACCATTTAGGGTCTGTTGTTTCTTTCCCAACACTATTTAAAGTAAGTCTTTTGATTGATAGTAATAAAATCCCCTTTGATAAAACCAATCTACAGAGTTAGATGTTGTTTATTTCCAAACAGTAGAGAAAAAAAAAAAAAAAAAAAAAGAAACGAGTGTGGAGTTCCTCTGTATTTGGCCCAAGAAGACATAGGATTTCAACATTTTTTTTAAAGATTTACTTATTTATTTGAGAGAGAGAGAGAGAGAGAGGGAGAAAGAGAGAGAAAGAGAGAGAGAGAGAGAGAGAGAGAGAGAGAGTAAGACTGAGAACCAGAGGGGCAGAGGGAGAAAGAGAATCCCAAGAGGACTCCCCCACTGAACAGAGGCCCAGGACCCTGAGAAAACACTTAAAATTTAGTTGTCAATGTGCTATAATTAATACTTGTAATTTTGTAGTGTTTTTACTTGTCTATATTTAGGGACCTTTAAATGCAATAATATGGAATTATTAATGTTAGAAAGAAACTTCAAAGCTTCCTTTGAGACAGTTGAGGTTTTATGTAGAATTCATATCAAAAATTCACATAGCTTTATTTCCTGCCAGATATAGTTCAAGAAAAGCTAAAAGGAACTCTGTAATCCAAAGTTAAAGAATTTCCTTGCTTTGGCTTTGCCTCTCCTAATGTATATAGAAAATTTAGGAAATAAGGGTGGATGGCATTCATATAGCTTATGTATCTAAAATTTAAAATCGAAATTCACAAAGACATTTTGTCCATAGCAGGTATTCTCTAAGATGGATATGCTACTTCTATGCCTTCCATATTTCTTACCTATCTGAGATCTATACTGGAATTCTATTATCAGTGCTTCTTGAAACCTGATTCCTGGACCAGAAGCATCCACATTACAAAGGAACTTGTTAAAAATGCTAATTCTGGGGTACCTGGGTGGCTCAATGGTTGAGCAACTGCCTTTAGTTTAGGTCTTCATCCCGGACTCCTGGGATCGAGTCCCATATCGGGCTTCCCGCAGGGAGCGTGCTTCTGTCTCTGCCTCTTTCTATGTCTCTCATGAATAAATAAAAATAATAAAAAGAAATACTAATTTTGGAGTCCCTCCCCCAGTTCCTTTAGACAGGAAAGGGACAGTGAGGTCCTCTGGGCATTGCTTTTGATTTAACAAATTCACAGTACTAGTTCTTTGCTACTCTGCTTCTTCGCACCACCTGAGAGCTGGTGAGGACCGAGGGTTCAGGCCCCACCCCCAGACGTGTTGAATCAAAATCTGCATTTCAACAAAATCCCCATGAGGTCTACAGGCACTGGAAACTTTGATTAGTGTGTGCAGTTGGTCCCCTGAGAGGAACCTGCAAAAACTAATCTGTGTACAACACAATTAGCCAATTAGAGCAAGCTACACAAGTAGCCTCAGGAAGCAGGTCTGTAGCTGCCATCTGGTAGGGAAATTGTCGCAGTTCACCTGGTGGCCTAAATTCAAGCCCGCTTGCCTCTCACCACCCAGAAAGCAGAACCTCCCACTCTGTGTTCTTGTGTACCTGGGTAATCGACAATCTGTGAACTTTATACCGAAGACTGCTTTGAATTGGAGAATATACAATGATGCATAAGGCAACCAAATTTAGGTAGATGGCATGTTTCATTGTCATTTTATTTACTAAATTTATTTTGCTAACTCAAAATTTAAAAAAATCACGTTTTGATATTATTTTTGATCAAGCCTTTCCAATAAATTTACCAAATTGTGCTTAAAAATCAACCTGAATAATTCTGATATTTTAAGCAATACACTCACAGTTTCCTGATTTCATTTTGGCAAATATGTGTCTTGATGCATTCTTTTCTTCCTGAGCCAATTTATCTCCATGTACATTTATAACGTTTTATTTTTCTGGGCGTAGCCGACTTTGAGTATTATAGGTGTGGCTGAGAACCTGTCAGAACCAGTGATGTTATATTAAGTAACCAAAATCTGTCATAATTATTTCTTTTTGTTTCATATTGGGTAGAATAAAATTAAGACAAATTCTCAGAGTTGTTTTAATTTTAATATTTTATTTTAATATAGTACATTATTAATATTAAATATATACCATAGAAATATAGAATATAGTTATTACATGTGTTAAATATTAACTGTTAATATTAAATACTAATTTGACATTGATGTTTTTATATTAAATATGTGTGAAGTTAAACATTAAGTAGACTATTGACACTTACAAACACATGTCCCTTGGTATTTTGTGAGAGTCGTGTCAGAGACTGCTGGCTGTTTACCAACTATCTCCTAACTTAGTTCTTCATTGGAGATGGAGCTCTGATTTCATTTGGGTTGGCTATGTGCCTCACTGAGAGACCACTATTTCCCAAACCCCTTGAACCAATTGTGACAACCCCTAAATTCTGGCGAGTAAGAAGTGAAATGCTATGTATAATATTTTATTTCTGAGTAGATGTCTTAAAGATGTCTTAATGGAGCTGATTCAGCTGGAAGAATTTTTGTTCTTCTCCCAATTGCTTTTTTGTTTCATTTTGTTTTTTTAAGTAAGCTCTTACACCCATTGTTGGGCTTGGACTCAACAACCCCAAGATCAAGAGTCCCATGCTCTACCGACTGAGCCATCCAGGTACCCCGGATTCCCCCAATTGTATTTCATGATGCCTAGAACACGGATGTGATGCCCCCCACCCCCACCCCATGCCCAAACAACCTTATGATCTTCAGGTTGGAACCCATCAGCCATTTGTTGAGAATGGAAGAGCATAAAGATAGAAGGAGGTTGAATCCCTGGTAGCTTTGTGGAATCTCCAAGCCTACCCTGGATTTGCCATGTCTAGACTTTTTCACTCAAGTGAAAAATCATCCTGTGTTTAAGCAATGAAATTTTAAATTTTCTATTAAATGTAGCTGAATCTTGTCTGATATAGGGAGAAAACAGAGATTGAGTGGAAATAATTAATTCACCTAAGTCATGATTCAATAAACTGGAAAATCATTTTCTTTGGGCTAAGATTTTAGAAAAGTTTAGTCTTGAAGACATTTCAGAGTTTTCTTTTTTCTTTCTTTCTTTCTTTTTGTTTGTTTGATTTATTTATTTATTTATTTATTTATTTATTTATTTATTTAGAGAGAAAGAGAGAAACCATGCTCAAAAGCAGGGTGGGGAGAGAGGCAGATGAAGAGGGAGAGAGAATCTCAAGAAGACTTGGGCCTGAAAGCAGAGCCCCTGCAGGACTCAATGGCATCACTCGAAGATTATGCCCAGAGCTGCATACAAACACTTAACAAATTGACACTTAACACTTAACAAATTGAGTTACCCAGGTGCCCCAAGACACATTTTTAAAAAAATTTCTTTAGAAGTTTTATTTATTGAGAAAGAGAGAAAAAAGCTAGAGAGAGAGCATGACGGGGGGGTGGGATGGGGTGGGGGGTAGAGGGAGAAGCAGGGAGCCCGATGATGGGCTAGATCCCAGGACCCTGGAATCATAACCTGAGCTGAAAGCAGACGCTTAACCCAGTGAGCCACCCAGGTGCCCCAAGACACATTTTTAAATGTTGCGTACTACTTCTACCATTGCATCCTCCTAGAAAGCCTGAAAGATTCAATATTTTCTTCCATTCTAATAGCCTAAGACATGTTCTCGTGTTTCAGTTAATTAATATGTAGGTAAATACAATTTATTTTTCCATTAATCCAATGAATTTCTATTATAATCTAAAACTGTTCTTGTGCCAACTCAAATAGACCTCAAAATGAGTAAAGATGTGTTTGACAAACACAGGAAATTACAGAGGTTTTCCATATGTGACAAAGACAATGTTATGGTTTTGGTATATGACAAATGATGATTCCATATGCTAATAGACTCAGTTGAAATTCAGCTTTTTTTACATTAGTGGCTATATAAAAATGTATTTTAAAAATGATCTTAGTGAATTGGTTAGGACTTGCTTTAGAGCAGCACTTGGTAACAGAAATAAAGTGGCTTAGACAATATAAAATTTTATTTTCACTAATGTAAAACAAGCTCAAAATCTTGGACTGTATGGATGCTTCTTTTAAAAATTTTTTATTGTTTTTAAAACATTTGTTTTAGAATTGCCATGACAGGAAAACTTTACAGATTTGAATCCATTAAGTCTAAACATTTTTTCCAGAGGAATAGATACCTGAAACTAAGTAAAAAAACAAGAAAATTAGGGAAAAAAAAGCATTTGTGAGAGACAATATATTACTGTTAGTAATATACTAATGAATTTCATAAAATGATATGAAAATAATAAATTCCTTAGTAAAATAGGTAAAGAATATAAACAGATCATTCATAGAAGAAAGAGTTAGATTTCATTTGAACAAATGAAAATATTCTAAACTCACTGATTTAAAACAATGAAAAATTAAACATGTTTACTACTGTATCACTTTCATTCAAATTAAACAATTTTTCAGTACATATATTCACAATAAATTATGGAGGCATAGAATATCTCATAAAATACTTGAAATTGTTCAGAAGATTTTTGGTAGGTTACATAAAAATGCTTTGATTAATGGTTACATTTTACAAGTAGGACTTGTTTTCTTATGAGAAAGAAATGTTTTCATCATGTACTCTTTATTCTCTGTATTCTTTTTGTCATGTGAAGTATAAATTTTGGGGTTTGGGACTTTTTTGTTGTTTTGTGGGGTTTTTTTTCTTCTGTGTGGATGCTTCTTAATGTCCCAGGAACCTTTACTTTTCTGCCCAACCATCTTTTTGTACAAATTGCTTCCCAGTCACAAAATGCGTAATGCAGCTCCAGCCATCACATCTGGGTCTATAACAGGAAAAAAGAGGAAGGAGGAAGACTGTTTTTTAGGGAACATTTCCAGAAGCTCTCTCCAACAACTTCTCATATACTTGGGAGAACTTAGTCACATGTTCATCCCCATCTGAAAGAAAGTAAGAAAAGTGATTTTTCAGCTGAACAAAATCAGGGCACAGTAACTAAGGAAGATGTTTAATAGTGACATGAGGTAATCTGGGGACAAATGTGCAGGAGGAATATTGATTCTTATTTTTAACCAATGTTACTCTGCCCCAGATCAATATGATTCTTAGCGAAATGTTTATTCCTTACATAATCGTTAAAGGACTGTATAGTGGAGAGATGCACTCTTTCAAGTGCCAAGTTTTACAAAATACTGCAGAACAAAAACCTATTTAAAAAAAAATCACATAAGTAAAGCTAAAAGTATTTTTTTTAAAGATTTATTTATTTATTCATTCAGAGAGAGAGAGAGAGAGAGAGACAGGCAGAGGGAGAAGCAGGCCCCATGCAGGGAGCCCAACGTGGGACTCGATCCCGGGTCTCCAGAATCATGCCCTGGGCTGAAGGCGGCGCTAAACCGCTGCGCCACCGGGACTGCCCAAGCTAAAAGTTTTTTAGAGATTAAAACTTAATTACATCTGCAGGCCAAGATATAGCTAGCAAATGTTTTGAAAATAATTATAAATACATTACTATATTCCAATCAGGACATTCTTACCCAAAATGTAAATTTGTGACTTCTTTTAAAAAACTGGCAGTTCTGGTGACACTGAGTCTATATTCCAGTTGGCTGGAAGGGAAAGTGGCATTCCTGGTGCCCTCTGCCAACGCCAGCGCCCTCTGAAACTTGCCATTCATGATAGGGAGGCTTCACCTAACATTTATTAGGACCCTTAGACTTTTCTTTCTTCTCCCTCTCTCCCACCCTCCCTCTCTCTTTCTTTCTTTTAAAATATGGAACGCTTCATGAATTTGCCTGTCATCCCTGTGCAGGGCCATGTTAATCTTCTCTGCATCGTTCCAATTTTAGTATGTGTGCTGCTGAAGCAAGCACTGTACTGTTATTTTCTGAAGGTATATTTAAGAAAAGAAACAGATTTTTTGGACTTCTATCTTTTTCAAAATAATTTCAGAATAATTAAAAAGGGCTGCTTTGTTTCAACCAACATGACTTACTTATTTTAATTTCTTTCCTGACCCCTTCAGGCATTGAAGTTTGTAGCTACTTGCACTATATGAGTTTCAATACAAAATGAATTGTGTTGCCGTTTGACATACTAGATCATTTACTTCTTCCCTGTGTTCATTTTTTATTGTTTTCTCTCCTCTCCCTGCATTGGAGTGTAAGCTACACCAGAACTGTGCACAACACCTTAAAGAGAACTGAATAAATGTTTTTTGAAGAAATTTATTAAGTGCCTACTAAGTGCAAGCATTCCAGAATGCTCTTTTCACAAATATTATTTCATTGTAAGTATTTACAGCATACTTCCAATTTATATATCATTATTCCTACTTACTAATAAGAAAACTGAGGCTGAGAAAAGTTAGTTGACTCAAACAAGCTCAGATTGCTAGCTAGGTTTCCAGAGAGCCAAAATTTAAATGCGAGTCAGACTAATGATTGCATCCTGAACATTTCTCTTCAAATGGCTCTCAATATCAGTAATACAATGGAAAAAAATGTTTTTTACTTCTTAGTTATAAAAGAAAATTATGCTTCCTGTGAATCTAAGTTGCTCATTGAAATGTAAATTTTAATCGTCAGCTGGTAAATTTCTGTGGGTAGGAGGATGACAAAACATAGTCTTTCTTACTTCAGAGGAATTCTCTCCACACCAGAATCTATGGGTTAAGTAGATGAATTGTTTCCATTTGGAATTGTGCTAGTTATGCGTATATTGATAATAATCAAGTTTGCATCTCCAGATTGGATGTCTCTTGAATTCCACATCCACATTCCTTACTAATTATTTCCAGCTCTATGACTCACAGAAACATCAAACTCAGTATCTTCAAAAGCAAATTATTTAGTGCCTTCACAAACGAGCACTTTGCTGCTCTCCTTATCTTTGTTACTATCGGTATCGTCCACTCTTTGTCCAAATATCTATCAAACTGCAATTATCTGGGCATATGAAGAATAGAAAATTAATGCATGCCCAGAGGAAACAGATTTATAAATCAAGTAATTACAACACTTGGGTCAGATTACAGATAACAGAGGCACATGTCAAAGCCTGTATGCACACAGAAGACCTGGAAGTCCTTTTCCCTACAGTTAAGGAAGACTCCATGAGCAAGGTGGAAAGAGGCACTCTAGTTAAGGTGGAAATAAGGATTCCCAAAACAACCAAAAGCAAAACAAAACAAACAAAAAACAAGAATGACTGGAGTTCCCCAAATACACAATTTGAAAACCACTATTACAGAGGATGGATTGGAAGGCTTGTAGAGCTGGAAGACCAATGAAGGTGGTCCACATGAGAGATGAGGAATTAAATACAGTAATTAACCTGAAGACTGATGGATGTGAGCATGAGGCAGAGACAGTGTCTAGGATGACTCCCTGGTTTCTTTCTTGAGTAAGTGGGAGGATCATGAAACCATTAACTACAAGGAAGAGAAAAGCAAAGTGGTTTTGTTATGGAAAGATAATGGCTTTGGTTTGAGACATTTTAAACTTTAAGTATCTGTGGGAATTCCAAGGAGGTATGTCCTGTCTCAAAATTGGAAAGGACATAATTGATGCTCCCCACCTCCACCTCCCACCTTTTATTGCTTAATATCCAGGTTATCCATCCCTAAATATTGGGTGTTCATTTAGCGCAGGGGCCACTTTTTAAATTAGCTTTCTATCTAAGTAACTAGTGGTGTAAATATTTTTTTTTTATCTGTACAAATATTCAAAACTTCTTGTCTTTCTTCTGCTCATCAAGGAACCGCTTAAGCATTTCCCCCTTAACACCTCTTTCTTGCCTCCCTTCCAGTACCCTTTCACCCTCTACATTCTAGGATTTGTTGTGAAAATCAAGCCAACCAGCAACATGCTAGTGAGGATTACTATTGAGTGAAGTAAGATGAATGTGAGAAAGAAGGTTGTGAATTATGTCTCAAGAAATGTGTTATTAAAAAAGAAAGAAAAAAAGAAGAGCTCAAAGAATGAGGAGGTAGTTTATTTTAATTTATGGTGATAGTTGTTGAGAAGTAGAAAAAAGGAAAAAGTTATATTCAAATTTTCAGAGAGCAGCTACAAACTGAACATAGAACATTGAGAAGGAAGAGAAAAATTTTAAAGATGGTTGCAGCATAATAGGAATACCTATTGAGAAGGCTAGAGAAGTTCTTGAGCAGGTTTGTGTCTGACCATGTTCCCATTTGGCTGAGGCTGGACCTGATGTGGGTGGCTAGGAGTGCTGGTACAGTCATTGGCCAGACAAATGTTGGGGGGATGATGGCATTTGTTTTTGGTTTTGCTCTTCAGTTTTATTGAGGTATAACTGGCAAATAAAATTTATATATACAATGTGATTTACTATACATATACTTTAATTACCAGAATCAGGTTAATTAACAAATCCATCAATTTTTAGAGGTACCTTGTTTGGTTTTGTATGTATGGTAAGAATACTTTAAGGTCTACCTGCTTAGCAAATTGCAAATACACAATACAGTGTTATTAACTATCATCACTAGGCTGTACATTAGATCTCCAAGCCTTATTCATTTCATAACTGAAGGCTTGTACCCTTTGACTGGCATCTCCATCTCTCCCCTACCTCTTAGCCCCTGATAATCACATTTTAATCATCATCAGGATAGTTATCTATATCTATAGCTCTATCTACCTATCTATCTATTCATCTAACTATCTCTATATCTACCCAATATTTACTAGTTGGCTTCCCCAAAACTGATTAGATGAAAAACTCAACCATAGTTAAATAAATTAATTCCTGCTGTTACTGTCTCTGGAGCAAGCTCCATAGAGTTGTTTATATGGAATACAGCTTTGTTGCAAACCAATGCTTGTAGTTAAGAATCCCAGGACTTGTTATTTTTTATTTGACCCTCATGTTTCTGACCACTATGTTCATTAATGTTTTTCATATGCTTTCTGCAACTGGAAATTACATAAATCTCTCATGCCTACATTATCAGTTGTGTTGAAGGATAATAGCCTCTATATAGGATGACTTCTCAGATGCCTGAGTGTAAATTTAAGGTTTGCTTATAGCCGATATTTTACATATGTTTATCTCAAAGTAACATCATAATTTTTTAATAATTAGTCAATGGATTACAGGTTATTTGATAGCATATTATATTTGTTCAACCAATATTTACCAAGGGCCCACATTGTGACAGGCACAGCTGTAGCAACTGAAAGTGGAGAGCACTATAAAACCTCATGAAAATGCCATTCTAATAGACAGAGATAGACCAAGAAAGCAAAATAAGTAAAATATGAGAGACAGATGGTAGGATGGAGTGGTTTGTGGGAGACCAAAGCTCCCAAGACCAGCCAGATAAATTAAAAAGGTATCTGTTTTGAGATATCAGAAAGTTGCAGAATCAACAAGAGCAACAGAAGCTGATTACCGGGGAATGAGGAGTTTATCTTCCATAAGAAAACTTAACTTTTTCCCCAGGGAGCATTTGAAACTACTGGACACTGGCTAGCTGCTAAGAACCCAGGCTTTGTCAAAGCAGAAGGCCACTGCATGGGAAGAGAGAAACAGGAAGCTTTTAGCAACTGGGTAGGGCTAGAGTGACAGAGACACTCAAGGGATTGCACATACCTCTGATTTTCCCTTGGGGACATTTGCTGAGTTCTAAACCTACATGAGGCAGGAAGCTAACAAAAGCAAAATGCTCTGATAAACCAAAAGTCGTTTCCACCATCTAACAGTGCAGGAGACAAAACCTGCCAGGGGAGGCTCTTAGTTAAAATACATAGAAAGTAATCAGAGGTTTGAATTCCAGTAATGTGAACTGGGAAGGCCTCAAGGAGAAGGGAGCATGAGAGTCAGAAGCTGAAGGCGGTGAGAGAGGGAATAATGTGGCCATCTGAGGGAGGAGTGTTGTGTGTGGAATGTGTAAGGTCCTGTGGACCACTGGCCAAACTCTGGATTTGATCTAAACAAGATGAGAAGCCTCTGAGGAATTTTTTTTTTTTTAATCTTTTACCTTTGCAATCATTTTGGAGGAGTTTGGGTAGAGAAATGTCATGATCTGACCTATTTATCCCCAGTGACAGTCTGGCTGCTGGATTGAAAACAGACTGAAGTGAGGCATCCTGGAAGCAGAAAGACCAATTAGGTGATTTTTTTTTCAATAACCTGGGTGGGAGACAACAGTGATCTGGATGTGGATGGACATGGTGGGAAAGGGGGGATTCTGAGTATGTTTTAAAGGTAGAGTTCATAGGATTTATGGAAGGAATGGATTTCGAGTAGAAGAGAAAAAGAGGAAGTCTGTAAGAAGTTTTGATGGAAACAAGTGGAAGGATGCAGTTGCCATTTATTGAAAGAGAAGGGACTGAGGGGTGGGCATCGTCAATGGGGGAGAAGAGGGACTCAGAATTGGAAAGATTAACTTTGCAGTGCCTCTGGACATTTACGCTAAAATGTCACATGGACAGCTGGAGCTGGGAGTTTCAGGGAAAGGTGGGGTAGAGAGATTTGTTTGCCAATCAGCATGGAGATGGTGTTCCCAGTCAGCAACCTTGGTGAGATCAACAGGGAGTGAGCAGGGATGGAACCAGAAGGTCAGATCACTGAGTCCTGGGGCACTTGATCATTAGAGATCATGGAGGGGAGGAAGAATCAATCAGTGAGGCACAGAAGGGAAAAGAGAAACAAGTGAAGAATGTGTTTCAAGGACAGTGTGCAAACTCTCCGTAATTAAGACAATAATGTGAAGCTGAAAAGGTCTCTTAGAGCAACATGAAGTTTCTGCAACTCTTTGTCAAAACACTTTTAGTGAAACAATAGGTGAGAAAATCTGATTAGAAAGAGTGCAAGAGAGAAGGAGGAAAGAAATTGAAGACAGTGAACATAAAACATCTTTTCCTAGAGTTCTTTTCTGTAAAAGAAGAGCTGAGAAATGGGGCATGTTAGCTGGATGGAGAGATAGGACTTTGAAAGGTAGGGATTTCTGGTATTTTGGTTGTTGTTGCTGCTGTTTTTGTTTTGTTTTATTTTGTTTAGTTTAGTTTATATAGTGATGGATTAAGTTGGTGATGTTGGAGACAAGGAGCAGAACTACGCGAACAAAGCCCTTGAGTAGGTGGGAGGTGATGGGAGTGAATGCACAGAGGGAGAAGGTGGCCTTAGCTGTGAACAGAGGTAGTTCATCCATAGCACAGAAGAAAAGGCCACGTGGATGGTACAGATGCAGGCAGGTGGTGGGTGTGGGGCAGCTCGCAGAAGTTCTTGACAGTTCCTTTTTTCTCTGTGACATGGAAAACTAAGTACGAATAAAAAGTGAGAATCGAGGGGGTATATAGGAGGTTGGAGTAGAGAAAAGGAGGTTTTGAAAAAAAATTGCCAAGGAAAATGGGGGAGTGGGTGGACAAGGCAGGTAGGGTAAGGCTGTGGGCAATATTAACTGCAGCTTAAGACACTGATCACGACCTTAACGTGAAACTCTTGAATTGTGTGTGAGTTCATCTTCAGCCACATTCGGTGGTGAGTATGCAGTCGCTGGAAAGCTGGGGAGTTCAATTTAATTGGGAAGTAACTTTGATAAGGGACAATCAGCTTCTGACTTTGTCAGTTCAACAGGTATAAAGGAATATTTTATGATTTTAACATGGATTCCCTAATTTTTAAAAATATACTTTGCAGGCTTTGAGATTCTCCTATTGTAAAATGCTTGGCCATATCTGCCCATTGTTTTTCTATTGAGGTTTCTGTCATGTTCCCATCGATGTGTGGGAGTTCCTTGCATGTTCTAGACATCACTCCCTTGTTGGTTTTAATCATAATTAATATCTTTCCCATTCTGTCATCGGTGTCTTAACTTTATTCATGGTGTCCTTTGTTGACTAGAAAGCCTGACTTTAATGTAATTGAATATATCTTATTTTATTACTATTCTTATATGATACATGTTTTTGGAGTATCATTTCAAAAATCTTTCTCTACCTTTGCATCACATATTCTCCTATATCCATTTTCCATGGATTTTGTGTCTTTGTCACCACAGGAAAGTTTAACCCACCTGGAGGCCACTTTGTATGTGGTATTTAGTAGGGAATCAATTACGTTTTTCTCCAATAACAATTCAGTTTTCCTAATGTCACCACTAAATAATCTTTCCTCTTCTCAATAGTATGTGCTGTCCCCATTTTATCAGATATTAAGTTCCCAGTTATGCATTGATCTCTTTCTAAGTTAAAATTCATTAGCTTATTTGTTCTTGTGCAAAACAAAACAAAACAAAACAACAAAAAACTAGAAATTCTTGATAAGTCCATCTCACATGTTAACAAATATGCTAATACATGTTCATAATATATGAGATCAGATTAGGAACTCTCACCTTGCTAAATTTGATCCAAGACATCACTTTTATAGGCCAATAAATATTAAAATAGAGAAAGAAAAAACAAAGAACTACTGATCAAAAAAGTGCTCAGGCATTACTCATTTATTCATTCATTTACTCACTCATTCAAAAAACATTAGGTGTCTATGGGTCAGGATTCATGATGGATAGAGCTGGAGACAGAAGGTTGAGTGAGAAAAAGCAAGTCACTGAAATCATGAAACCGTGGAGTCTTTGATGAGAAACAAACATTAGTCAAATAATGATTCAAACAAACTTAATGTTGTAATTGTGACAAGTACTCTAAATGAGAGTTGCTGTTTAGTGAGGAAGGCTTGACTTCATACAGAGAATTTGACCTTGTAGAAGAGAGGTAAAATAAAAGGTAATATTTGTAGGATGGACAGGAGGTAACCAGCCTAGAGAGATGGAAGAAAGTTCCAGGTAGAGGAAAGAGCAGGTACAAAGCACCTGTGATAGAAAGGGCCTGAGTGCAAAGGTCTGAAAAATGCAGATATGTTTGTGTGTCGATATTTAGGAGTCAGAGCAGAAGGAGCTAGCCAACGAGAATGTAGAAGCACAGCCAGCAAGGGAAGAGGAAACAGGACATACTGTCAAAGAAGCCAAGAGCAAGTATGCTCCAGGCTAGACTATCTCACAAAGCAGTGCATTTCTTGTCTCTAGGTCCTTTGAGGAAGAGGGCAACAGTTCATAATCCATGAACAGATTTGATACATGATGTTTATATTGGTGATTTTTTCATCTTTGTAGAGTGCTAGAGTGCTGTATATATATCTTTTTGTACTTAACTTGAGAGTAACCTTCTCTTTTCTTTTTACAAAAGAGTCAGCAGGATGTTTATCTCAGATGGTACTTTTTATCCTACTGGGTTATTTTATTTTTCCCTACGTGTTTCCCTTGAGCATGGCCCCTGTCTTGCTCACCAGAGCATTCCCAATGCCAAGAACTATGCCTGAGACATAGTAGGTTGTCAATAAATACTTGTCAAATGAGTTAGTAGGGCAAACAAATGAAAGTTTTGCGGTTTTACTGCAAAATTACTTTTGTAATTTTGTTCATAGCACTTCTGGGGGCCAAATACAAGTGGCATCTAGTAAAGGTGGAGCAGGTGTCATGAACCATCTCTGGTCATGTTCAACACAACTGCCTCAAAATTCACTGCCTTGTTTTTATGGAGGGTCTATTAAGTCAAAAGTACTGTAATAAGAATTGATTTATAATTTATTTCACACTCTAATTAGTTCAAAAATATACTTTGAAATGCCATGGAAATTGAGTTTGATTAGTACACCATGCTTTATTCAGGCCAGTTTTGAAAAGAGAACTTCAAATAAATATGGGCAGCATTGACAAAATGAAAATTTGATTTACTGGACAAAAAACAACATTTTAAAAACATTTCTCCCATTACATAAAAGGATTCTTTTTAGGAAAAAAAATGGTCTAAATTTTCAGAAAGTACACAGCAGCACATTGTGGCATCTCATCTTGGTATTGCATACTTGATCCATTTGGAGCAAAGTCTGGGGGTCATGTTGAGGGGATGGCGGTTGAAGAGTTTGAGTCAGTGAGTGACTTGACCCTGGGGGTTAGCCCTAGACCTGGATCTGAGGTGGGTCCTGGAAGAACAGGAACCACCGGGGAGCTGCGGTAGAGATGAGGTTGGGTGGGGGTACGAGGGGGTTGTAAAGGTAAAGTAGCCCAGGAGGGATACCAAACTAACACTTAGGGAATGCTTAGCACATGCCAGATTTTATTCTAGAGGTCTTTCTTTCTTCCTTTAAAAAAGTGTTTTATTTATTTATTTGAGGCAGAGAGAGAGAGAGGGAGCATGAGCAGAGGGGAAGGACAGAGGGAGAAGCAGAGTCCCCACATCAGGATCCCTGCTCAGACTCAATCCCAGGACCCCAGGATCATGACCTGAGCTGAAGGCAAACGCTTAACTAACTGAGCCACCCCAGCACGCTCTGCATGCCTTTCAAGTCCTTTAATTTTGCAACAACTCTGGGAGGTAAATGCTCTAACTGTACTCATTTTACTGAGGTTATAAGTTGTTTCCCTCTGTACCCACACCTCTAAAGTAACAAGAGATGTCCTTTATTCTTTTTTCTTTTCTCAGGAAGTCTGTGATTCCTTTACTTTTTGGGTTCCATTCTGGGCCCTACACCACCCCCAGATAGATTTGCCCTGAGGGTCACCTATGCATGTGGACCCTCCTCCCCAGCTTCCAGTAGCGGGAAGACTGGCAGAAATCATACAACTCAGGAAGAGCTATCTTTATGTTACTCACTTCAGTGAGTAACTGAGATGTTTTTGTCACCATTAATGTGCGTACTTGCTGGTTTCTGAAATTAGAAAACTATGAAGCTGGGTGCCATAGATGTGCCCCCAGGGATCTGGGGTTGCTGTTTGTTCTTCTCTCGAAGGACTACTCTGATTCTGACTTTCCATGTAGAATGTATCAGCATCCATTTCCAGCTAAGCTTTTCAAGAAAGCAGCCACAGGAAGTCTAAGTAGTTTAATTTTACAAGGGGATGCTATAGATAGCAGCCGGTATTACTTTAATGATCTCATCTCTCTGCGACTCCCTTTAGGTTATTTCTGACTTTTGGTCTGGTGCACGCTTTGCTGCTGCACTTTGGGAATCCAGTTCAAGATAACAGAGTTATCTTCTCAGCCAAAAGACATTCTTTTTCTTTAAAAACATAAAAGATTATTTATTTATTTATTTATTTATTTATTTGAGAAAGAGAGAGACTGTGAGCATAAGCAGCAAGCAGCAGGGAAGAGTAGAGAAAGAAGCTGGGAGCTCAAAGATATGGGGCTGGATCCCAGGACCCTGAGATCATGACTTGAGCAGAAAGCAGAGGCTTAACCAACTGAGCCACTCGGGAACCCTCCAAAAGACCAAAAGACATTCTTATTTTTTTTTTTTTTAATTTTTTTATTTATTTATGATAGGCACACAGTGAGAGAGAGAGAGGCAGAGACACAGGCAGAGGGAGAAGCAGGCTCCATGCACCGGGAGCCCGATGTGGGACTCGATCCCGGGTCTCCAGGATTGCGCCCTGGGCCAAAGGCAGGCGCTAAACCGCTGCGCCACCCAGGGATCCCTCAAAAGACATTCTTAAAAAAAATTCCTCTACACCCATTTCATTGTCTCTTCAAATTTATACCTGTTATTTCAAAATTGTATTATAGAGGAATCCATTTCAGTGACCATATGATCTAATCGAAATCCTTAAATAAATTGGGCCACTCGTTTATAGTAAGTCCGTTGTATTTAATTGGTTTGTTTAAAAAAAGGTCACAATACACTCTCACCCCCCCCCCCCCATCACCATTTTAATACCTTCGATTAGGCACTTGGTGTGAAAGATGAAAATAAGTATCTAAGATGAATTCTTTTCAGATTGCTCTTCCACCCTTTTCTGGAATGAGGAAAAACACAAGCTACCCTCAAGGCATTAGGGGTTGAAAGGTAGGGAAGAGTTTGGAAATGTTCTATTGTCAAGTACTGTGATGATAGACTGAGTAGATTTCTAGAACCTGAAACTAGCTTGCTTCTCTATCCTTTGGAAAGCTTCATGCTAGAGATCATGATGTCACTAATAGGATGAGGTGTGTTTATGAAATCATTGCCGGTCAAACACGAGGGTTAAAAAACATGGAAACAGAAGCGTGTCAACTATAGACTCATGCCGATGACCCAGGCCTATTTTATTAGCAAAAGTTCAGTGACATATTTTGTGGCTATGGAAATAACAGAATAGCTCACTATGTGTCATTCATTAATAGAAAAGAGCATGGGACTAATACATAGAATGTAAGCCATGTAGTGCTTGACATTACTTTTGAGTTTAGCTATCTGTCAGTATTATAATAGTTTTGGCTCTGTGAATAATGGTATAGGATGGTACCTGTTTTTAGGAATGGAAATGGTGTGAGTGACATGGTAGGCATTTCAAACAGGTTTCTCCAAACATCCCAGGGGAGAGGAACCAAATGAAATGGAACGGACAGGTTTCTCCTTGTGGTCAGGCTTCCTGGTTTAAGCCAGTAGTTGAAAAGAGGTGCAGGAAGGTGAGTCACAACGCCCTGTCATTGTTTTCTGGAGGGCACAAGCGTATTGCTTTCATATTTTAATCGTCTAGGTTAAGGACTGCAGAAATTTAAGTAAACTGCAAACCAAACATAAATTGTGTCCCATTCTATTTCTTTTCTCACTGCAAATTCTGGTTTTGGTGGTAGGAAAGGAAGAGTGAAATATCCAGTTAGATGTCCAGCAGTTCAGTTTAGGGGACAGATACAAGGTCAGTGGGTGGCTTTGCCTTGGCACAAGGGAAGGTCTTGGAGTAGAGCCATAGCACACATTTAGTCAACATCTAGGATCTGGAGAGATGCGTTTTCTTGATTTTGTTACTTTTTTTTTTTTTTTTTTTTTTTTTTTGTAGCCTGGAATCCCTTAAGTAATTAATTAACGTCTTTAATTTATGGTAATTTTCTTGCATCTCTGCTCTATCGGCCGTGCAATTTCTAAAACCAAAAACAAGGGCCCCAAAGAAAGGCGTGCCACAGAAGAAAACCCTCTCTCCTGGACCGCACTGTGGGCGTCTGCAGGACGTGGCTCCAGCTGGGAGGCCTCCGGCTGCGGCGCATCGGAGATCGCGGCCCCCGAGCTCGCAGCCGCGGGGCCGAGAGGGCAGCGCGCGGCGCGGGGCGGGGCGGGGCCGGGAGCGCCCGGGGAGTGAGTCCTGCTGCAGTCAGGGCTCCGGCTGGGCAGGGCCGGCGGCTGATCTCCCAGGCGGACACCGGGGCGGGGGGGGCGGTGATGGGGCATATAGGTGGCGACCGGGGCTGAGAAC
Source organism: Canis lupus baileyi (assembly GCF_048164855.1). Lineage (NCBI taxonomy): Eukaryota > Metazoa > Chordata > Mammalia > Carnivora > Canidae > Canis > Canis lupus. The sequence goes on along the minus strand of NC_132843.1, from coordinate 23,087,434 downwards.
ACCTAGCGCAGGTGACTGGCTGGAGGCGACAGGGAGTTCCCGCCTGTTGCGCTCTTCCAGATGAACACTTGAGAGAATAGCAAGGAGGGGCCGATCGGTGTCCTTCGGCCGCGCCTGGAGCCCCACCCTCGGCCAGAGGAAAAGGCCCTTGGCTGCGCGGCGGGCGCTCGGAGAACCCGGGGGGAAAGCGCCCGTCCCCGCGCGCCGCCGGCGGGGCTCGCACTCCTCCGCGCTCCGGCCGCGGCCTTTGGCCTCCGCCTCCGCCTCCGCAGGGCTAGCTCGCCGGGCCCCGCGGGGTCCCATGGCGCCAGCCCGCGCCACCCGCCCCGCCAGCGGAGCCCTCCGCCCGCAACTGCTGCTGACCCTCGCGGTGAGTGGCCGCGGCCGCCTGGGGCGCGCGGGGGGGCGGGGGGCGGCCGGGGTTACTGGGCCGCCGGCTGGCTGCACCCGGGGCGCGGTGGAGACGGGCAGGTGGCCAGCTCGAGGCGGGCGGCCTGCGCCGCGATCGCGGAGGCGGGGAGGAGGGTGTCGGCCGCAGAGGTAGTCGGCGCGGGCGGCGGGAGGCGCAGCCGCAGCCGCAGACGCCCTTCCCAGACCGTGGCCTCTGGGTAGGAGCGGGCCGCGCGGCTCGGGGGGGCGCCTGCCGTCGGCGGGGGAGGCGCGGAGGACCCGGCGGAAAGCGCTCGCCTGGGGTCCGAGGGAGGGCGGGGCGCCCTTCCATCCAGGGGCGGCTCGCAGTGGGAGTGTGCGCGTGTGTGCGGTGTGTGCGGTGTGCGCGCGCAGGAGTGGTCTCGACCCTCTGCGCCGGGAAACGGTGGAGGGGCGGGCCCTAGGTGACCCTTTCTATGGTCCCGTTGTTCGTCGCCCACTGCGATTGCCTTCACCTGGACCTTTTTTTTTTTTTTTTTTAAGATTTTATTTATTCATGAGAGACACAGAGAGAGAGGCAGAGACACAGGCAGAGGGAGAAGCAGGCTCCATGCAGGGAGCCCGAGGTGGGACTCGATCCTGGGACCCCAGGATCAGGCTCTGGGCTGAAGGCGGCGCTAAACCCTTGAGCCACCCCGGCTGCCCCACCTTCATCTTTTAGGGAAATGTTCGTCCGGATTTCTTGTGCACAGAGGCATCGAGATTCTTTTCCTAGGCCCTCTGGCTCTAACTTCTTTCCCATGTTAAAGAACACTGTAGCAGTGACTCCACGCACCCAATCTTCGGAGCGAGAAGGGGTGGTTTTATTTGGGGAGGGACAGTCCCCCTCCCTGGCAGAAGAGACTGGGATCTCAGGGCAGGGCCAGGGCAGGGGGAGTGAGAGGGAGGCAGAAGGTAGGGGAATTCAAAGCCGATGGACAGCCCCTGAGAGAGTTTGGGATCAGAGGTTTCCCAGACTGGATTTCCTGAGTCCCCTAGGAAGAGAAAAATTAAATAGACCAGGTGCCAAAGAGTGCTCAACCCGGTAGTGACCTTTCCTGTTGAGCCTCAAGCGTTCGAGCTCAAGTTCCCCGGAAGGAGGGGCACCCGGGTGACTCAGGTCCTGATCCCTGGATCCTGGAGTCAAGTCCCACATCAGGTTCCATGCAGGGAGCTTGCTTCTCCCTCTGCCTATGTCTCTGTGTCTCTCATGAATAAATAAATAAAATCTTAAAAAAAAAAAAAGTTCCCTGAAGGACAAGGGGACACACCTGAAGAACAGACAGCAGGAAGATTCCTTCTGGGAGTGCTGGAACAGGGGGGAGGAAATACTCGAATTATTTCACTTCTCAACTGCTCTTAGCTGACGGTGAATTCTTTAAATTTTTTAAGTCCCGAAATTGTCGTTGTTTTACTATCATTAATGTCTTTCTCTAGGAATCCTATGGACTCAAACCCTTTATTAAGTTTCCAGGGCACATTGGTATCATAGAAAGCGCCAGGTGCATAGCAATTAATATTTTACCGTTCAGAAAACTAAGAATGGAATAAATAACGGTCGCAAAATATGTAGTCAATGACAAAGAAACAACTTTGGTTAGATCCCTAATAAAGTTGCCACTTCTTTTTAAACCACTGGCCATCATTCTTTGAAGGAAAAGGAGTAATTAAGCTTCGACAATAATACGTATGGGCGATAAATAGCATTGCTTCACATATGCTTACGCACAAAACTTTCTCTGTGTGATCTCAGATCCTTTTGAGAAGAAAAACAATAAAGTATGTAAACGAAAGGGGATTCTTTCCTCATTCCTTGGCTTATTCCTAATTTATTCCTAATCCTCATTCCTTGGCTTTTCTTAGCTTCAAAGCTGGTTTAGCCAGAAGTGGGATAGATAGAAAAAAAGCGCTGGCTCTGGGTACACCCCTTATCCTGCTACATTCTAGCTGGAAGGTGTGGTGTGAGTTCTTCAGGTTGTTCTGGTGTTCGTGTGCATATCTGGGCAAAGTCCTGCCAGCCTCAGACGGTTCTTGTGGTTGGGAGCCTCAAGTATGATAGATGTGTAAAGAGCATTTGAGTAGAAGATATTATTAAATAAGAGTGAATAATTCCTATTCACTGGAGAAACACCCTTTACATTTCCTTCTCTCCAAGTACCCAATTAGTCCTTCACTATTCCACGAATGGGCTTCTCCTGCTTCCTGATATTGTTTTTACCTCACACATGTCTTAACCATTTGAACTCTGGTTTCTACCTAAACACCGAATTAGGCTGCTTGCTTTCTAAGGTCATAGGGATCTCCCTTGCTAAATATAAACCATTCCTTATAGGTTTCCACTGTGTAGATTGTGCCTTTATTGAAACTCACTCCCTTTTTTCTTTTGACCTTCCTGTTTCTGACTACTCAGAATCAGAATCTCTATTCTAGGTCCTGTCCTTGAATAGGACTTAGTATAAGTAGTATAAGTAGTATAGGTGCCTTATACTAATAGGACTTAGTATAAGTAGTATAGGTGCCTCCTTATACTAAATTTGTTAGTTGGGATGTCTTCCTCGAACAATAAGTCTATGTCTACCTAATATGATGTGTGACGCAGCAGTTATTATCTTCTCAAACAATGCTGCTTTTCTTGAGTCCTGTATTTCAGTGAATGACACTACCATACACCTTGTTGCTCAGGTAGGAAGTTTGGAAGCTGTTTGTTTTTCCTTCTTCACTGCTCCCCTCCCCAAATCCATCATTAAGTCCCATTAAATCTACATTCAGAGTTACCTTGCGGAAATCTCTGCTTCTATACATCACCTCTGCTATTACTTTTTGCCATTACAAATAATGTCACAGTGAATAAAGTTGTGTGTTGAACCCATACCTCATGTAGAGTACCACAGAAGAAGTCCAAACAGATGAAAGATTTGTATGTAACATATGATACCATACAGATAATAGGAGACATGGTGAATTCCTATTTAAGTTGGAGTCAAGAAGGCCTATCTATGGTTCACATGGCTTAGATTTCAAAAGCCATTTATTAATATCGAGAAAAGCAATTATATTGTTATAATAATTAATGTAAATATATTATTAATAATATAAATCAATTATATTAAGACATATACACACTTGTCCATGGCAAAAAAAAAAAAAAAAAACCCAAACCAAACCAAAGTATTAAAAGCAAAGTCAAAGGTAACTCAAATTGGAAAAAAAAATGCAGATCATATTTTAAAAGGCTTATCTACAAGTATATAAAGAGCTCTCATAAATTAAATAGTCCAGCATGAGCATGGATGTGAGAAGGTGCCATAAAGTAATAAAAATGGCCCATAAAAGAAGATCTGTGTCATTTCTGGGCTTCACGTATTCCATTTCTGTGTTTGGAACATATAAGCTCTTGGCATGGCTAATATATAGCCCCTCTTCTGGTGACCTCCTCTGGCTCTTAGATGAGGCTAGTTCCCCTGCTATCCTATAGCATCCTATATCTCTTTCTTAGAGCATTTATCCTCCTTTATTGAAATTACAACTATATTTTATCCTTGAACTCCATGTTTCATGAAGATTGGGTTTATTGCTCTGTGTCTGATACATAGTAGACATTCAGTAACGTTAGTAAATATTAGTTAAATGCATAAATGAATGGATGTCCAGGATACTGTTCTCTAAAGTATTGACATAATCTGACATTTCTCACCTTCTCTGTCTGCTCTTTTTATCTTAGTCTAAGTCACCATTCTCCCTCTCTTAGATTTCTTTTTTCAAGATTTATTTATTTATTTATTTATTTATTTATTTATTTATTTATTTATTTATGATAGACATAGAGAGAGAGAGAGAGGGAGAGACACAGGCAGAGGGAGAAGCAGGCTCCATGCCGGGAGCCCCACGCGGCACTTGATCCCGGGTCTCCAAGATCGCACCCTGGGCCAAAGGCAGGTGCCAAACCGCTGAACCACCTAGGGATCTCCCCTGTCTTAGATTTCTGTTGGAACCTCCCAACTGGTCTTCTTGCTTCTACTCTTGCTTCTCTGTAGTCCATTCTCATGGGGCCACCAGAATGAGTCTTTGTAAATGCTCACCACATTATGCCACTCTATAGCTTCTAAACCTATGGCTGCTTCTCTTTGCACTCAGAATAAAATCTGCACTCCCATTATGGCCTTTTAGATCCCACATAATATGTCCATGATTGTCCCTTTTTTTTTTTTTTTTGATTGTCCCTTTAATATCATCTTGTATCACTCTTCCCTCACTGTGCATTCCTTCCATGACTGCCTTTTTGTTCTTTTAACACACCAGGTAAAATCCTCTTCTGGGGTCTTTGTTCTGGTTTTTCTTCCACCTGGAAGACTTTTCCCTATTTAGTGAACTGGTTTGCTTCCTTATTTCATTCAGGCTTCTGGTTTTCCCTTTATCACCTTTTCTCCCTGCTTTAATGTTTATCTTTTGGCATTATATGACCTTTGTGTATTTATTTTTTTGTCTCTCAATCAATATAAGGTAGTCTCTGTGAGGTCAAGGACTTTGCTTTGTTCACTGCTGAGCATTGCCTTGCACCTAGTAAGCAACCAGTAAATGGGGGTTGAATGAATAAGTAGATACATGCTTTCAACCACCTTGAGTTGGACTCTTCACACATCTCCTTTTATTCCTGTTCTAAGATGATACAGCCAACAAACAAACACTTTTCTCAACTTTTAATTTCCAAGTAGGCTCTTCACTGTGTCCATCCATTAATTTCCAAATGACATGTAATCACTTCCTATATAATTTAACTTGGATAATTAAATGTATATGGCATGTGTCATGGAAATAAAACGTGTCTTAGACGTAAATATTTTAATCCAAATTTTAAATTTGTGTTTATAGACTTTGTAAATACAGTGGCAGTGCTAGTCAGCTATCTTGCTTTTGGCCAAAAGCCTTTGCAAAACTATAGAATTGTGAATCTTTCAGAAGTGTGCATTATACAGTTTTAGAACAGAATTAAATTTCAGTGTGTTCAAATACATATAGTATTGGAATTGGTTGCCATAAATCACTAACTCATTTAAAAAATTTTAAGTGGAATGTTTTATAAAATGACCTTACTGATCATTTATGAGAAGATGTGCCTAAAATAAATTCATATTTCAAAGTTATGTGCTTGTTTGTATGGGGTCATAGATAAATAATCTCCAAGTTGCTCTGTGATAATGAGTTCATGCTTCTCTGTAAAGCATTGGGTTTTGTTTAAGATATTATTGATTTGGTACCATAGCTCATAGGCAATTGACAATTGAAACACTTTGCTGACTCTGGAAATTTGTTTTTGTTTCTCCTTCCTATTCGCATACCTGTGCTGCCTTTCTGAATTGTTACTATTCTCTCACACAGGGTGTCATTCGTTCCTGGATATACTCACTAAATTAGCCAGTGAATTTACTATTAATTCTTTTTTACAGAATAAGAAACAAAACCCAAGAGGGTAAGGAATTCCTGGAATTTTTTTTTTTTTAAGATTTATTTATTTATTCATGAGAGACACACACAGAGAGAGGCAGACACAGGCAGAGGGAGAAGCAGGCTCCTCACAGCGAGCCCGATGTGGGACTCGATCCCAGGACCCCGGGATCACGCCCTGAGTCGAAGGCAGATGCTCAACCACGGAGCCACCCAGGCGTCCCGGAATTCCTGGATTTTACATGCTTTGTGAAGGAGGGAGCCATGACCCGGGATCATGCCCTGAGCCAAAGGCAGACGCTCAACCGCTGAGCCACTGAGGCACCCCTTGGTCTATTGTTTTATTCTTTGTTTCCATACAATTTTGTCCTGATTTCTACTACAGTGTTATGTTTTGTTTTTTTAAATATTTTATTTATTTATTCATGAGAGACACACAGAGAGGCAGAGACATAGGCAGAGGGAGAAGCAGGCTCCATGCTGGGAGCCTGATGTGGGACTCGATCCGAGATCCCGGAATCATGCCCTGAGCCCAAGGCCCTCCCTCAACCGCTGAGCCACCCAGGCGTTCCCAGTGTTATGTTTTTAAATTTTATTTTTCTCATTGTATAAACTAATTTATAATTACACCAATTTCTAATTTATGTAAACTATATGCACATTAAAAGGATATTTTTTAAATGCATAATATTGATTTGATATTTTAGATCTTAACATTTACCTGTGATGCCTGCAAAAAAGTCATACTACATGTCCCCTCCAAACTAGATGCTGAGAAATTTGTCGGTAGAGGTAAGAAACTGATTAAATGTGTAATAAATCTTACTTGATATGATATTGTAAAATTAATGTAATTTTTAGAAGGATAACTATTGGAATTCATAGTTAAAACTAACATAATACATTATCATTTGTAATACATTTGGTGTCATTTCAATAAAAGGAATATTCCTTTTTTTGAAAAACATGATTATATGAAGTAGATAAAAAGATTTAGTTTGAGTAATAAATAATTATTAATATTTATACTAGATGCAAAGTACAGTATACGTGATAACATTCTTCTATGAAGCTGGGAAATAGTATTGAAACTATTTCTTGAGTTTAAAAGTGTTGTTTTTGGATTTAATCATAAAACATTTTGGCTTCTCACCGATATGTATTTCCACATATAGCTTTATATCATTTTTTTTTTTCGTGTGCACAAGAGAGAGAAAAGGAGAGAGAGAGAAAGAGTGCATGCACACAGTGCAGGGGAGGGACAGAGGCAGAGGGAGAGAGTATCCTAGGCAGAGGGCCTTGACACTGGGCTGGACCCCACGACCCTGAGATCATGACCTGAGCTGAAGTCGAGTCCCACATTTAACCAAATGAGCCACCCCTTATCAATTAGTTTTTTCACAAAACTCAAAATGTACAAGGAAAGAGCAGACCAGTGAGAACACAGAATATAATGACTAACAGTAGTTACAAAGAGTTAGTTTAAAAACTACTGATTAAGTCTCTAGATTCCCTTTAAGTTCTCACATGTGTGACTCTATAGTTAATTTCAGTTAATAAAGAAAAACTTTTTGGTTTGGTTTACATATTCAAAAACTGGACCTTACATGCCTTTATTTCAGGACAAATATCTTTTTTTTTTTTTGAAGGATGTAAAGTAGGTATTAGAAGTGATGTATGTGTTTATGCACAGTTTAATTAACCATATAGTTTCATATGTGCTTTTAAAAATGCAACATTTACAAGAATCAGTGTAATGAATTTTAAGTTTTTGCCCCCCCCCACAAATGCATAGATTACTGTTAATACCATATATTGTTTTGTTTTTCCTTACAAATGATTGCTGTGTATATTTTCTACAGTTAACCTGAAGGAGTGCTTTCAGTCTGCAAATCTGATTCATTCGAGTGATCCTGATTTCCAAATTTTAGAAGATGGTTCAGTCTATACAACAAATGCTGTTTTGTCTTCAGAGGAGAGAAGTTTTAGCATATTACTTTCCAACACTGAGAACCAAGAAGAAAAGAAAATACTTGTTCTGTTACAGCATCAAACTAAGGTATGCCACACTATAAGGAATGAAGTATAATGAATTGTTTTCTGCAGCTGTAGCATTACCAGGGAAGATGTGGAATCAGAGAAGATGTGGGATAGCTCAGCTTGGTGAAGAATTGAAACCATCATGCACTTTAAAAGTGTTCAAATGATGGAAAAGTCACCACATCAGTTATTCTAGGTTGTAATTCCTTTTCATTTGGGACATGAATGGAGAAATGGGGATGCTGCAGCATGAGAACTTGAGATCAGGTACAAAGACACATTGCTTGATCTTTCCTTTCAAAACACAAGTTTTGGAACTATCTCTGGAGGTCTTCTGTGTCTCAGACAGCATAATCTGTAGTCTTAAACAGTAAATGGCTGTGTTAGTTTGAGGTCAAGACCTCACACATGCTTTCTGTATTCTGGTACTAGAGATCCAGATGACTTCTGTTCAACCATTGGCCATTATTCACTGCAGCAGCTTGAGAGTTATCACCCTTTTTTTTCTCCTCATTCTGACACAGATCTCTCTTTTGGCCTGTGGCTCTTCCTAGCTGCTGGTGAGTGGAAGGTGCATATGCTGGATTTAGAAGGTCATTCAACTGTATATTCCTTTCTCTTGCATCTCTCTCCTCCCATGGTTTTGCATGTATGCAGTATGGCAGCAGTAACATTGGTTTTGTTTTGTTTTGTTTTTAAAATTTGCTTCTAGGCTTCCAATTCCATCTCTTTTTCTTCCATATTTGTACCAAGTTATTTTCTCAAGAGGATTGATGTAATAACAGTTATTATTTTTTTGTTACCTTTTTGCAGTGTTGATATTTAGTTTGGTTTTCAAGCACGACCATGGTCTTACACCTTCCCAGTTAATCCTCATGAGAGATGTGTCAGAATTCCAACGTTTGTGAATAAAGTAATCATTGACTTTATTTTTTTTTCCTGTGTTCTAAATTGAGGTACTAAAGAAAAGACATTCTAAAGAAAAAGTTCTAAGACGTGCCAAGAGAAGATGGGCTCCTATTCCTTGTTCAATGCAGGAGAATTCTTTGGGTCCTTTCCCACTTTTTCTTCAGCAGGTACAATTTACTATCCTTTCATTGTGAAAGTCAGTGATTTCCTTTTTTTTTTTTTTTTTAATGTGGACAATGAATATGCAGTTATTTTAAAAACAGTTGCATATGAATACATGAGTATGTGTATTATATGTTTCAATAAATGGATATAAATATATATTTTTATACTAGCATACAGTTTTTTGTAGTTTAGTCATGCAAAGACCATTTATGAAATTGTAAAACCCGTCTAGCACTCTCAAACACATGGTTCCTTAATGAATTTTCATGTTAGCAAGCGTGTTGCCTGGACATAGTCTAGCAACCCCCATATTCCATAATAGATGAAATTGCTGACACAAAGACAAATGCCATGAAGGGGAAAAGACACATACATCCTTTCTATTGTTTTTCCTCAAGTCCACTACTTAAATCATACTGGATCCATATTTTCTCTCTCTTTTAACTTTTAGAAGCAACCTCAGCAAATCTTGCCTTCTTCCAATATCCACAGCCACTACCATTCAATCTTTGACTTAGGTTTCTTTTTTCTCAGTTCTTGAAATTTGAGAGAGAACTCTTCTTTATTTCCTACCAACAAATTTAATGTAGCTGAGAGAAGAGCATATTAAATTTGGGAAAGAAATAATTTGAAAATAATTGTTAGTCATCCTGACATGCAGTTAAGATCTTACTAAGAGGATCAAAAGAACGAGGGGAAATATTGGCTTTTACCAGAATATAACACTTACCAGAATATTATGTCATTTCTATTCTCACTCATATCCATTTCCACCCCTTCTTTCACCTCAGCTTCTTTAGTAAAAAAGATGCTGACAAATAACAGAAACGAATTAAGGAAGGCATTTCCCATGTTTTTGTCCTGTAGACAGTAACTTTAAACTGAGCGTCTCAGATGTTATGTATAATAAAAACTCAAGCTTAAAAAATTGACAAAAGGGTAATTTTTCACGCTCAGAATACTTTTTCTCTGACAGTTAAAGTCTTAAATGTTTGGTCCACATAGGATCCATTTAGCCTTTAAAGCATTTCTCAGTTATTCTGGAAAACTAAGACACTACTACATTGTTGTCCTCATGCCTTGCTCTTGAAATTTCTCAGTTATGAGTCTTCCTTATTTTATTGCTATTTCTTACTCATACATGATAATAAAGGGGACAGTTACTTATTGCAACAAACATGGCGACATGATTGGAGAAATATATATAGATGAAAGTTTTGCTGAAATAAAAATTTGTCTCTTATGCATATAATATCTACTTTTTAGATTCAATCTGACACCGCACAAAACTACACTATATTCTATTCCATAAGAGGACCTGGGGTAGACCGAGAACCTAAGAATTTATTTTATGTAGAGAGAGATACTGGAAATCTGTTTTGTACTCGTCCTGTAGATCGTGAGGAATATGAATCCTTTGAGGTAAGTCTGAAGTTTACATATTGTATTAATGATTGTTAAGCTTGGCTATTTAATCTCTCATTCTCAATTTATTTACCTTTTTCTATTCTCTGAGTTTGTTGTCTATGCTCTGGTTACATCTGATAGCACAAATTTGAAACAAAAAGAAATACCATTAGTTTCTTAGATTGATCTTGGTATGGTAATGTTACTTTTTAAAAAATATTTTATTTATTTATTTATTTTAGAGAGAAAGAGAGAAAGAGAGAGAGAGAGAGAGATCCTGAGTAGGGAGGGGGGAGCAGAGGGAGAGGGAAAGAATCACATACAGACTCCACACTGAGCACAGTGCCCTACACAAGACTCAATCTCACAACCTCACAACCTTACAACCCTGAGATCATGACCTGAGCTGAAACCAAGAGTCAAATGCTAACCAACTGAGCCACTGAGGCACCCCTAGAATTGAACATTTAGTTTAGAATTGCTACAAGATGGCCTTCTAAGTACTTGAGATATTCTGCTTTCTCTGAGAACTGTTATGAGAAAAATTGGAATTGAAATTCATATTATAAAATTAAGAGAAAGAAATTGCATTCCACGCAGAATTTATAGCTGTGCATTTATTCTATTTCTGACTTTCCCTTTTTAAATTAAAAAAATCCTCTGACTTTCCCTTTTTAAATTAAAAAATCCTCATGAAGAGAATTATCTAAATATAACTACCAATATGCATAAAATTCTACTTACTAAGAATAGTAAGATAATATAGTAAGTAATAAGATAATATTCTAGTTAACTGTACCTGGGGAGTTTGGAGTTCTAAGAATCCAAAGTTAACAAAGATCCAGAAAGTGATATTGAAAATCTATGCACCAAAAAAAAAAAAAAAAAAAAAAAACAACTATGCACCTGAAACTTTAAAACAAAACAAAATAATAGAGAAATGGAAAGATTTCAGGGTCATGCGTTGGAAGAACAAATATTGTTAAAATGTCTATACTATGCAAAGCAATCTATAGATTTAATGCAGTCACTATCAAAACACCAGCAGCATTTTTCACAGAACTAGAACAAACAGTCCGAAAATTTTTATAGAACAACCAAAGACCTTGAATAGTTAAAGCAGTCTTGAAAAAGAAAAAAAAAATCCAGATTTCAAGTTATATTACAATGCTGTACTAATCGGGGCACCTGGCTGCCTCATTTGGTGAAACATGTGACTTGATCTCAGGGTTGTGAGGTTAAGCTGATGCTGGGTGTAGAGATTACTTAAAAAAATCTTTAAAAATAAACAAAGTTATCCTAATCAGAACAATATAGTATTGGCATAAAAATAGAGACATATCTGGAGATCCCTGGGTGGCTCAGCGGTTTGGCGCCTGCCTTCGGCCCAGGGGGTGATTCTGGAGTCCCGGGATCAAGTTCCACGTCGGGCTCCTGCATGGAGCCTGCTTCTCCCTCTGCCTGTGTCTCTGCCTCTTGCTCTCTCTGTGTCTCTCATGAATAAATGGATGAAATATTTAAACAAATAAGAAACAAAACAAGCATGCAAAGGGAAAAATAAAAGAGAGGCAAATCAAGAAACAGACTTAACTAGAGAATAAACTGACGGTTACAGGTGGGTGGGAGGTGAAATAAGTAATGGAGATTAGGAGGGCACTTGTGATGAGCACTGGGTGTTTGTATGGAAGTGTTGAATGACTATAGTCCACCTGAAATTGATATCACACTATGTTAACAATGGAGTTAAAATAAGAAATTTAATAAAACAAAGCAAAAAACCCACAAAATAATCTTTAAGACTGTTCTGGGAAAATAATAATAAAAGCTTTAACACTCATCAACAGTACAGCACTAGTAAAGAAACCAGAATTGCCTATGTTATTATATTGGATAAACTTAAACAAAATGCTATTGTACACCATGAGATTAACTACCTCCTGTGACATTAAGGTTATGTCCACATCCCCAGACAATAACAAATGGTGAAACTCAGACTGCAGTGCTGAACAGTCTCCAAATTAAAGCCAAAGGTAGTTGGAACCATATTTTGATTTTGCTTTTTTTCCTTATTTAACTCTTCACAGCTAATTGCCTTTGCCACAACTCCAGACGGATACACTCCAGAACTTCCACTGCCACTGGTAATCAGAATTGAGGATGAAAATGACAACTACCCCATTTTTACAGAAAAAACTTATGTTTTTACAATTTCTGAAAATTGCAGAGTTGGTGCGTATCTACCTTAACAATGTGTGCAAGTTAGTGTTTTAATTCATAAGTTGAATTTCACTTTGGCTATTGGGAGGAAGCATATCCTGCTGGCAAGAATAAGGGACTTGCCAATCAGGGCTGCTGTGGGTGGAATTTGCTCTGCCTTTCACTAGCTGTGTTCTGTAACACTGGTCAAGTTTCCTGGTCTTGACAAGCCTTATTTCCTTATCTGTAAAATGGGTTATTGATATGCAAGATTGTTATGAAGATTAATGACACATCATAAACCTGAAATGCCAAGCTTAGTGCCCGAAAACTAGAGAAATTACTTGATACATGTTATTTTGCCTTTCTGTGTGAGATAAATACTTTTAAGAGCACACACTCTGAACAGAACGTCTTTGTGCAATTGAAGTCTTAGCCTTGAAGAGATCTATTGATATTCTGTACTGGTTAAGTGATTGACAATATTCTGAGCATTATCATAAAGATCATTGAAAATAATACAAATGTTTTCTTAAGCTTATGTCAATGGACCGTAACAGCTGGAAGTCAGAATGCCATTTTTGAGTCTCCCAGAAAGATCTAACTAAATTAAGAGTTTTGGACAAATTTTTGACCATTTGATCAAATTAAGGGCAGACCTACAAATAGCAAAAGGGTAAAGAGTAGTTAGAATTCTTTTGTCTACAGATACAAAGGCAATGGAGGGATATTATCAACATTTATAAAAATCATACATTAAATACAATAAATACAGATATGGTCCCCAAATTCAAAAATGTTACAATGCTGGGATAGTTTTTAAAAATAATACTTCATATAGAAGTCTGCAGATGGCCCAAAAGCTTTTTGAGGTAAATGGAAAGGAGTGAAATAAAAGGAGAGTTGGAAAGGTAAAAGTTTTGGAAATTGAAAAGGATTTTTCCCATATGTAGGTTCTACGGTGGGACAGGTGTGTGCAACTGACAAAGATGAACCTGATACGATGCACACACGTCTCAAATACTCCATCATCGAGCAGTTGCCAGCGTATCCCACACTATTTTCCATGCATCCAACTACAGGCGTGATCACCACGTCCTCATCTCAGCTAGACAGAGAGGTAACATAAATATTAGCAGCCAAAACCTGATTATCACATCGCCATTTAATTATATCTGTATATCTCTGTAGAGCACCTGTGGATTTGTTTGTGAAAAGCATGTTGTAAATCTAATTTTAGAAAAGTTATATTTTAAGTATGCAGATGGAGGTCATTAATTTTGCAATGTGCCAATTTTGAACTGCTAATTTGTTCTCTCTTGAAATATGTATGTTTTACAAAGTCAAGTTTCCCAATATTAACATTTTTATAGTATAGTAGTAAAAACAAGAAACATCAAATGTGAAAAGAGAAACTTTTGAAAATGTGCAGAAATTTGTTATTTACAGATAACAATGTTTCTTTTGTTTTGCCTGTGTCATCCCTTCCCCAACAATCTCATCTATATTCTTCCCCTTATATATTTGATTAAAAGTAAATTTATTTCCCTTTTATCGCTAGTTTACCATTTTCAACTGACTATTTGAAATCCTTATTTGGATGTTTACAGGTACCAAAGCTGCAACTCATGTAAAATCGAACTCTTTTTTTCCTTCTAAACATATTTTCTCCTTGCTATGCTTTCTAGTTAAAAAGACATTAATACATTCTTTTCTTGTTGATAATTTTTATATTGACACCTTGAATTTACATTCTCAAAATTGTATTTGATGATTCCTCTTGTTCCCTTGATCAGATCACTTACTTCCAAAATTGTCTTTGTTTATATTCTGTCCATTTCCACTGTAACTATCCTAATGTAGTGAGTCATTCACATGGTTATTCAACTTTTGCCTCTTCACCAAGCATTTATTGATCTGAATTCTTATAGCAGTTTATCTGGCCTACTTATTACATTTATAATCCTTAAACTATAGTAATACATGTTTGTCAGGTATTTCCTTGATTCCTAAAACTTCATACCAGATTCATTTCATTTTCCTCTCCTTTATCCTCATAGATTAGAGTAGTGGTCCTCAAATTTTCTGATCTCAGGACCTTTTACAGTCTTATGGAAGATTCCAAAGATCTTTTGTTTATGTGAGTTAATATTTATTGATATTTACTCCATTAGCATTTAAAGCTGACACAAGTTTAAAATATTTCTTTATTCATCCATTTTAAAAATCATAAATATATTACATGCTATCATAAATAACATTTTTATAAAAAAATTACATTTTCCAAAACAGTAAATAATTTACTGATAAGACTGAAGCTATAATGCATTTTTCCAAGTATCTTTAATACCTGACTTAATATAAGACTGGTGGATTCTCTTATCTCTTTCTGTATTCAGTTTGTTATAATATGTAGCTTTAGCTAAAATATATAAAGAAAACCCAACGTGATACGAAGTTAGAAAAGAAAGGAGTATTTTTTTGTTATTCATAAGAGACATAGAGAGGCAGAGGCAGAGGGAGAAGCAGGCTCCCTGCAGGGAGCCTGATTCAGGACTCAATCCCAGGACTCTGGGATCATGATCTGAGCCAAAGGCAGGCACTCAACCATTGGGCCACCCAGGCACCCCAAAAGAGGAGTATTTTAATAGTAATTTCACATCATTGTGGCTACTCTTTTGATACTACACCAAAACTTGACAAGTTTTGTTTTGTAAATGCTAGTTTCATAAATGTGTCTTTTGCAGTGGGCATTCTGAAGCCTGTTGTCAATGAGCTTTCATAATTTGTTACATTAAAATCCATGGGTCTATCTTGTACTCTGAGTCGACAATTTACCCATGTATGATTTTGTAACATCATGTGTTGACCATTTGTAAAATAGTTTCACTGAGTTATGTAGATCTTCCATATATTGACACATTCCATTAAGCAATATAGGAAAAAAGTCACCTTGTCACCTCTATTGATACTACAATGGCTGATAAAAATTTTCAAGAAGTCTCATTTTTGTTTGAAACTCCAATTTATAATTGGGAACAAATAGTTTTTTTCCTTGAAGTGACAGATTCACTTTATGTGTAACAGAATGTCTTCCAGGGCAGCCTGGGTGGCTCAGCAGTTGAGTGCCTGCCTTTGGCCCAGGGCGTGATCCTGGAGCCCTGGGATCGAGTCCCACATTGGGCTCCCTGCATGGAGCCTGCTTCTCTCTCTCTGCCTATGTCTCTGCCTCTCTCTGTGTATGTGTCTCTCATGAATAAATAAAATCTTAAAAAAATGTCTTCCAAATATACTAGTCTGAATAATGATAGATGTCTTTTATGTAAAAGTGGTATTTTATGGAATAAGAACCCCAAAACAATGGCTAGTTCAGCTCATAAATAACCACACAAGTACTTCCCTTGAGAAGAACATCATGCTATGTTATGTAGCAGAACTGCTTTATTCATACCTCCCATTTCTTCCCTAGACTAATGGGTTGAAATTTAATAAAATTTAATAAAATTATAATTTTTCACTGCATCTACAAGGACATTTCTAAGTAAATTTTATTTTATTTTATTGTAATTGTATTTTATTTATAAATTCATTTATTTTTACTGTATGTGCCAGTGACGAATATAGTATCATTTACAGAATAAATGAATGAATGAATTGCTCTGTATTGTAGCTCCAGGAACTATACAGATTCTTCATAGAATTTATGTGCTTAGGAAAAGCAGAATATAGACCAAGTCCTCTTTTATTATCAAGTCTTGAATATCCCTTTCTAATAAGTCAGTTGAAAACATTGGACTAATGAAGGAATCTTGCGGTGTTTTTACTTAAGAGTGCTCTGGAGACACATACTGATGCCAGGATTCCAGCTTTCATCTCTTCACTTCAATCCCTTAAGCGCTTTAAGTGTCACAATTTTTCTTCCATCTGAAGATCTTGCAAGTGAATATTTATGTCCCACACTTCATTTCTTTCGCTTTTTTATCAGCCAGTTGATTATTTTGAGTAAATCTTAATTAAAAAAAATATGTATTTTCTCCTAAAGTATACTAGCATGAGTTTTTAAATGAGGCCAGTATTTTTCAACTCTGCAGATGTGATTATGAGAGAAGAGTAAATCAGGAAAATTATGTGTCAAAAGCATAGACATAGAGAAATTTTAGTTTTATTTTAGGTAAGACATAAGGGATAAGAAAGTTTAAGAAGTGATGAAATTAAGAGAAAGGTAAACGTTCTTGGTAGAAGGGTAGGATGGTTTTTTACATATTATTTTGTCCTTTGAAAAGAGATGAATTATATGGGAAAGGTATTAGCATCATCATTTTATAGAAGAGAAAATCTAGCTTAAAAAGACTTTTCCAACTGCCAGAAAGATTACATTTGTTATTTTTAGAGTTAGGAAAAGAACCCAAAGCTTCTAAATTCGTCCAGAGGGCTTTATTATTAGAGTTGCTTTTAATCCTTTCATGCCTTACTTAGGATAAATGAAACCATTATGAGGAGAAACTATTTTTTTTTTCATTAGCAATGAGACTTCCACAATTCCTGATGAATATAAAACCCTAAGAACCAGATTACGTTTTCCATAGAGAGAAAAGAAATTACAGTTCATCTTTCTATAAATGTAAATACTTAAAATCTGCCCTTTTTATGAGAGAGTATTTTACCTCATTATTAAAAGACTGGTATGAGAGTCACTGCTATGTAGTTTTCAACATGAGAATGTATTTTGGATAGGAAATAAAGATTTTGGTTAACTGCTAGGCACTTTAAAATGTGCTCATTTACTCACCAGAAAGAGTAAAACCAAAACCAATTTTTCTATATTCTATATAGAGTAGCACTTTAAATTTGAAAAACTAATCTATTTTCATAAATTAATAGAAAATGACTAGTGTGAGGAAATTATTCTTTTGCCAGTACCTGAAAACTATGAAATTTAATGGTGTACTTCTTACATTTTTAATGCAAGAAAAATTACAGAGTGTAAATTAAGATTTCATTTATAATGTTGCTTTCACTCAGTAATGAAATTCTCTCTTTTCAGCTAATTGATAAATACCAGTTGAAAATAAAAGTACAAGATATGGATGGTCAATATTTCGGTTTGCAGACAACTTCAATTTGCATCATTAATATTGATGATGTAAATGACAACTTGCCAACATTTACCCGTACTTCTGTAAGTACATGACAGTAATAAAAGAAAAATGTATGACCCAGTGTTAATTGTTAAATATTCATAACTCCATCCACATCCCATGATTTCAAATGCAGTATCCCCAACCACGTGACAGTTACAATCATGTAAACATAGGCCTTGGAAATTAGAAAGACTGAGTTTGTTTCCTAGAGTGTTCTATTTGTAATAGTTACTAATTAAGGCTCTTTTGTTGTTTTTATTATTTCAGTATGTGACATCAGTGGAAGAAAATACTGTTGATGTCGAAATCCTCCGTGTTACTGTTGAGGATAAGGATTTAATGAATACTGCGAATTGGAGAGCTAATTATACCATTTTAAAGGGTAATGAAAATGAGAATTTTAAAATAGTAACAGACCCGAAAACCAATGAAGGAATTCTGTGTGTGGTTAAGGTAAGAATAAATTAGTAAATTAGTTCTTTGTATCTTATAATCTCATAGATAAGCATAATAGAGCTTAATAAAAAAAAAAGGGAATTCTGGTAAATAGAGAAATAAAATAGATATACAGGTAAATATAAATGCTATGTTCTCCATATCTATATTGAGATGAGTATATTCAAATTGGAGAACCTTTTATAAACTAATGATATTTAAGATAATATTATGTATGTGTGTCCAATAGTATCCACTTTGAAACCAACATCTCTTAATTAAAAAATGGGCATAGCTTTGATGCCCATGGGACAGTGCCAAATTTCTGCAGCCCATTCTTTCTGTAGCTGGGTCAGGGTGCCTCCACTTATTTATTGAATTTCCCAAATGGTGAGTTATTCCTGGTGAGACCCAGAGGGGCAACATTTGTAGATCTGTTCATCTATACCTAGCATACATTACAGCCTTAGCTTCTGGGTTGAGAATGGGAATCCTCAACCATTCAAAGTTGCAAATATTTGTAAAACCTCCTTCTAATACTATTCTGCAACATCTCAGAAGATCCCATTGCTAATTTAGGAGCCAGTTAGCCCCTAAAGCCACCTGAGCTCCTTTTGCTTTGGACACAGTCATAGTCTTATTTCTGCTAAATCTTTAACTAGGGATCCCTGGGTGGTGCAGTGGTTTGGTGCCTGCCTTTGGCCCAGGGCGCGATCCTGGAGACCCGGGATCGAGTCCCACATCGGGCTCCTGGTGCATGGAGCCTGCTTCTCCCTCTGCCTGTGTCTCTGCCTCTCTCTCTCTCTCTCTCTGTGACTATCATTAATAAATAAAAATAAAATAAATCTTTAACTAGAACATGATTCTATCCTGGGTTCATGCAGTTTCCCTTTTGTACCTATTCACAAAGAACATGAACTAAAAATGACAAATTCTTTTTCTTGTAAGAAATTGTAATGATGAAAATTAACTGCAGTTTGTGGGTTCATTTCTCTGTTTCAGAACAGCAAAGAAATATCCTTTGAATCCTATCTCTTTCCTCACCTAACTCCTGCCCTAACCCTTCATATCCTAAGAAACAATTTTATCTCTGTGAAGTCCAAGACCTCACAGGATTTCTGTCTTGCAGGAAATGCCTTTTACCTATTCTCATTACAACTACATATCAGGCAAGATAAAATAAAAACCTTCCATTAAATTTGGTACTGCCAGTTCTTTGAAAAGTAACTGAGATGGAAGAGCTGAAAAAGGAGAGTGTAATGTCCATAAGCTTTCTATTTTTTCTCTCTGAAAAACATTTGATAAAATTTGGCCTACATTTTCTACTCCAAACCAGGTACAAATAATTTTATTCATTTCAGAAGGATAGGATAAGCTGTCCCAAAATGAATGTATAGTAAATAACTTTTGGTTAGGGTATGTAGTGTGTGAAGTTATCTCTCAAGGGTTAACCTTGAAACACCTTTTTATTAAATAGTTTTTTAATTCATTATCAGGACCTCTGACATAACTGGCAGTTGAGGAACAGTTTTGGTTTGGTTTGGTTTGGTTTGGTTTTTCTGGTTCCACCCAAATCCTGAATCAGTTGGATTCCCCTCCTTCAATCACCTCCGCGTTTCTGGGTATATATTTAATATTCTCCTGACTATTCTCAAGATTAGTTATGCATGCCAGTTAGCATTGCCAAATATTAGCTGTCTTGAGCTCATTTTCCACACAATTTTTTTTTCTTGTAGCCCCTGAATTATGAAGAAAGAAAACAGGTGGACCTACAGATTGTTGTAGTTAATGAAGCTCCATACTCGAAAGAGGGTAGCTTACGATCTACCATGAGCACAGCAACAGTTACTGTTAATGTAAAAAATCAAGATGAGGGCCCTGAGTGTAGCCCTCGAGTACAAACCATTCAAACTAAAGAAAATGTGCCAGTGGGGACAGAGATTCAAGGATACAAAGCGTATGACCCCGAAACAAGAAGTAGCAGTGGCATAAGGTATCCTGTTTTAGTTAACTCCAAATTTACCATGTTTTTAAAATTCATAATTTGCTGCCAAAATTATAATTGGGCCTATGATACAGTTGTTATTTTACTTCGTTATTAACAGGTACAAGAAATTAAGTGATCCAAAAGAGTGGGTCAGAATAAATGAAAACACAGGATCCATTACAATTTTCAGAAACCTGGATCGAGAGGCAGAGATGATCAGAGGTGGTATATATAATATTACAATTCTTGCATCAGACAAAGGTAAGAACTTTGTTTCTAAGCCAGCTACATCAGTTTCCCCCTACTTTCATCCTCAGTTCTTAAGCCAACCACATTGATTTTAAGTCAGCTCCATGTATTCTCGAAATATATTTCTCCCTGGAAGACATGGAGCAATTGAAAGGTTTGATGTAGTTTATTAACACATGGATGTTTCCTAATAACACGCTCAGTTTTATGTAATTATAAAATTTAGTAATAGAAATACTGGAAACCATAATTTATTAAAAGTAAACAATCATTGAAAAGTGAGAAAGTTACTCTAGTAAAATTAGCTTCAATTTATCTAGTCGTATCTTTTAAAATACTCACTTTGGCAGGAAAGTTCGTTGCAGGGAGCACATACTTATTGCCCCATAGCGCATTCCTAGAAAACTGTTTTTGTCTTTTTACAGGGAACTATCAGTGTACGTGGAGGTTAGAATTCTGATTAAGAACATTATATAAAAATAATCATAGTCATGATTAACAGTACCTTATAAAATTAAACACTGTGAATCCATAAAACCATATAAAGTGTAAAATGTTCTATGAGTGCTACAAAATGGAGAGAAATGTGAACACAGTGGTTATGAGATCCATTTAGTGTATGAGTTACATTTGGCCTTTGTGCATCCATAAACTAAATATGTTGACTACAGTAAACATCAGTTATTACACTATAGCTTACAACATTAGAGTCTAGAAGTGATTTTGGAAGATGTTTTAGGTATTTCAGTGCTCTCTAAAGTGAGAAATGGTTTATATCCATTGACTGAATTGGTAAGGGTGTGATTATTATTAATTCAACTTTGATTCATTAAAGACTGTCCCTTAAGGCCTCAGCTTCCTTTATCCCTTTGTCAGGACATGCTTTTTGGTCAAAGGCAGATGAAAATCAAATCTGTTCTTGTTACATTTTTTTTCTAAGATTTATTTATTTATGATAGACATAGAGAGAGAGAGAGAGAGAGAGAGGCAGAGACACAGGAGGAGGGAGAAGCAGGCTTCATGCCGGGAGCCTGATGTAGGACTCAATCCCGGGACGCCAGGATCGCGCCCTGGGCCAAAGGCAGGCGCCAAACTGCTGAGCCACCCAGGGATCCCATCTTCTTATGTTTTTAACAGCACATGACAAATAGCTTGTTGGTAGGTCAGATAAAATTACTGTCTGGAATTAGAGATTTGGGATATAATTTTATTCTACATTTTCCTTTGTTGCAGAGGAAATAAAATACTTGAGAGATCAAATATTTGTATGGAGTTTAGATGAGCTAATCATCATTGTAGAATGTAATAAATATGTCATGGGACCTTGTTTTTATCTTTTCTAAAATCTACACTGGCTAATTTCATTTGGACCCTCCCTACTGCTCTTAATGAAAGATGCTGTCTTGTGAGCACTGAATTCGGGCCTATTCTCACTCTCCATCCTCCTGCTTTTCTGCAGCACTTGCTTCCTCTTTCTAAAACCCTTTTGCAAGGTTTGTGTGTGTACAGGTTTCCACGCTTTCCTCTCTCGTCCCTGTGCTTTCTTTCTTTTTTTTTTTTTTTTAAATTTTTACTTATTTATGATAGTCACAGAGAGAGAGAGAGAGAGGCAGAGACATAGGCAGAGGGAGAAGCAGGCTCCATGCACCGGGAGCCCGACGTGGGATTCGATCCTGGGTCTCCAGGATCGCGCCCTGGGCCAAAGGCAGGTGCTAAACCACTGCGCCACCCAGGGATCCCCCCTGTGCTTTCTGGTAGTACTTTCCACTCACCTGAGCAGAGCGATTTCTTCAGCTTTGGGTTCAGTTTCTCTCTTCTTTTCAGTATCTTCTCAAATTAAATTCTCTTGGCAGTGTCACTCAGATATCTCTTCTATATAACTCAGTTTTAGGTGTCTGTGTTGTTGTGTTATTCCTGCTTTGGAGAGGAGGAGTGTGCTTTCAAAATATTTGAAACATTGAGTAGGAGTGTACCAGCCACAAAAAATCATGAAACCATGTGTAGTTCATTCTCCATGACTTCATATTCAGAATTAGTAATTACTCACATAGAATCGCATTAATATTAGAGAGTGAGCATGGCATGCATACACTCCAGTGAATAAGAGTGTGATTTATTTAACTAACATGAGAAACAGAGCCGTGAAACTGAATTTGATGCCTAAGAGCTTTGGTTTAAATATTGTACACCAATACTAATCACAACGTGCCAAAAAAAAAATAGAGTGTATTGCACGACTCTAAACGTTTAATGGAAGGGAAGTTCAGGCATTTAGCACAACGGTAGAAGAGCAGACATCGTGGAGGTCAGTTTTTAAAGACAATGCAATTAACCGGATTCAGTCAGTGAGCCATGTGCTTTCAACTCTGTGGGTGGATTCCAATGGGAAGAGATGTATGTTCAGGATGTTCCACAGCCCCGGTTTTCAGAGAGATCAAGAAAACAGCGTGTAGTCTGAGAACAAGAGATTTTGAGAGGTGAAATTGTTTTGCCCTATGAAAAGTATGCCAGCTGGAGAAAATACACATCCCCCTGCTCATCTCTCTTCTTTTAAATGGTTGAGATGGTTGTATTTTTCTTACATCTCATTTCTTCTAGTTCCCTTTTCTTTTTGCTGGTCTACGTCTTTTACTAAGTTCTTCAGATGGTGTGGTGTGGGTGATAAACCCTAAGCATCTTATTCTGGAAAATATTGTAACATCATTCTCATGCCTGATTTGAGCATTTGACTTGATGTAAAGCTTTAAGTTTTTTTTTTTTTTTTTTTCCCCTCAGCACTGCTCAGGTTGTCCTCCATTATCTCCTGGTATCTCCTGCCACTGGGGTTTATTCTACTGCCAATCTTGTGATTGCCCATTTGTAGGTGATATGTCTAGGCACCTTTTTTGGCTCTCTAGGTTGTCTTCTATAGTTTTAATACAATCTTTATGATGTGAGTTTATTTGTGTGTAGGTAGCACTGCAGTCAGAATATATTAAAAAAAATCCATGCTTCTCTTTAATTCTGGGATATTCTCAGCAATTATCTCTTTGAAGAGTGCTTCCCTGCCATTCTATTTATCCTCTTCTTCTAGAGTCCCTATTAGAGGAATGCTGCTGTCTTACTGTTACTGGAATTTAAGCTATAATTTCATTGTTGTCTACACAGGTACCATTTTGTTATGTCTTTGGAGATACTAAATATACAGGTTTCAGAAATGTCTTGCAGAGAGAGAATTCATCTTCTGAGGGTGGTTTTGTTGGTTTTCCTTTTAACATTGATCTTGCTCATTCTGGAATTTCCATCTGCAGGCTTCTGTTCCCTAGGAGGCGTTCGGTTTGCTTTCTGGTTTTATTCATTCCTCTCTCTCACTTCATCCCATGCAGTCTTTTTTTTTTTTTTTTAAGATTTTATTTATTTATTCATGAGAGACACAGAGAGAGAGGCAGAGACACAGGCAGAGGGAGAAGCAGGCTCCATGCAGGGAGCCTGACATGGAACTCCATCCTGGGTCTTCAGGATCAGGCTGAAGGCGGTGCTAAACCGCTGAGTCTCCCGGGCTGCCCAACGTCATGCAGTCTTATTGCTGCCTCCACCTTGTCCTTTTCTGTGGCCCACATTTCAGAACCAGTTCTCCTGTCCATCAGTGACACTATGAGTATCACAGATCCTGTTGTCTTGGTTGAGGTTGTGACTGCAGGGCTGCGCCTGGGGTTTCCGTTTTCCTAGGCTGGCAGCTTCACATAAGACACAGCCCCAGCCAGCAGCAGCAAGTCCATTTATCCTCTTGTCCATCCTTGATGTCTCAAGGCATCCTGATTAAGCAAAAAGAAGCAGCAATTTAGAGACAAAAGTCCAGGATTTGTGTTCAGCTTCAGACTTCACCACTGTGTGAGTGATTTATGGCCTGGACCCATGTCTGATTCATCTTTGAATCCCCTAGATTTTCCAGTATGGTGCCCAGTACAAAGTAGTTATTCAGTAAATTCTTATTAAATATATAGACAGATGCTCTCCTTAGGCTACAGCCATTGTGGTTAGTTTGGTTTACAAGTGATTTTCCACTTCTGGAGTCTTTTCACCCTTCAAACATTTCTTCTTTTTTTAAAAGATTTTATTTATTTATTTATTCATGAGAGACACACAGAGAGGCAGAGACACAGGCAAGGGGAGAAGCAGGCTCCGATCCCAGGACTCTAGGATCACGACCTGAGCCAAAGGCAGATGCTCACCACGGAGCCACCCAGGGGCTCCCCTTCAGATGTTTCTGTGTACTATTTTGTTCTCATCTTCCATATCCGTATCTTCTACCTTTCAGTTCCCCTGCTCCAAAGCCTTATGCACTTTCTATATGCATATGAAATTCCAGGTTCCTAGGTTGGTGTTCAGGGACTCTTGGCTCTTCTCTGCCATGTCAGTTCTAACCACTCTGCCTTCCCCTTCATTATGTCTAGAACATGGATATGTACCTTGGGATTTTCCACCTCCTCAGATTTCTCTGTGCTTTTAAAGTACCAGAAGTGCCCTTGTTCACATTTTCTCCTTTCAAAAATCAGTCAAAAATCAACCTCCATAAAAGTTTCCATGTCTGTTGCAACTATTTAGTGAATGAAGGACAAATCTTTTTTAATAATAAATTTATTTTTTATTGGTGTTCAATTTGCCAACATACAGAATAACACCCAGTGCTCATCCCGTCAAGTGCCCCCCTCAGTGCCCGTCACCCATTCACCGCCACCCCCCACCCTCCTCCCCTTCCACCACCCCTAGTTTGTTTCCCAGAGTTAGGACTCTTCATGAAGGACAAATCTAATAGCAGTTATGTCAAACAGCACAACCTATTGAAAGTGATCATTTTTTTTTAAACATTCCTTAAGGGAGTAGCCTGTGACTGTCTTTGTCACTGCCATTTCTAGGTTACAAGTGCCACATTCATTTTTAAAACTATTTTTTCAATGTATAACTTCCCAGTGAAAACTCAGAACATTAAAAATAATTATATTATTATGTCCAATTTTTCAGATGGGAGATCATGTACTGGGACACTGGGAATCATACTTCAAGATGTGAACGATAATGGCCCATCAATACCAAAACACACAGTGGTAATCTGCAAAACCGTCTTGTCACCATCTGCGGACATTGTTGCTATAGACCCTGATGAGCCTATCAATGGCCCACCCTTTGACTTCAGATTGGAGAATATTCCTGATTCAGACATAGAAAGAACATGGAGATTAACAAAAATTAACGGTATGTAAATATCATTAATACCAACTTAGCTCTTAGTCTGTACTTCTGACTTTAACCATGAGAGGAACTATGGTGACAGGAAAAAATGGAGGGGCCCCCTATCCATTTAGCTGCACCACTCCCTCCATCAGCTGTAAACTCTTTAGTGTCTTCCACATGTCCTGACTGTCCTACGCACTGGCCCTGAAGTCCTGGTCCCCCAGCACTCCAGCGTTCACAACTTTCAGATCTGCTGTAAACTGAGGGGGTTTGCCTTTAAAGTGTCCTTGAATGCGAATTTTAACCCCAGGCTTCCGATGAATATTCCTCCATTTTCTCTTAAGACAAATTAGAAAACTAAGTTGCAAGCCAGGGGAAGAAGAACGGGAAGGGAGAAGAAAATCGAGGATGCATAGAAGCCACGGTGACAAGTTACGGCCCCATGTCCCAAATCCTGCTCTGTGAATGGATAACATTTTCAGTATTTTTAACAATATTCTGGTATGTGTGTGTTTGTGTGTGTGTGTGTTTGTGTGTGTGTGTGTATGTAAGGTTATCAACTTTCTTGAGAAGAACTAACTTTATTTTTAGATTTCCTGCTTTCTACTGATTGGGTAGTCATAACATCATTTCTTTTTAGATCATTTGAAAGAAGTTATTTATTTATTTATTTATTTATTTATTTATTTATTTATTGTTCCTACTTCATACAGTAAAACATTGGTAAGATTATGTTGGTCAAAACTTTGTGACTTTAAAGTTCTACTCATCTGTGAAATAACACAAAAGTCTGGGAAACATCAAGTTACGAATAATGAATCCTAAAGAGGCTTTGAAGTCAAGATAGGCTATGTTAAATGCCGGCTCCACTGTTTATTAGTGATATAAATATTACCGTGCTATTTATTCTCTTTGGGCCTTAATTTACTCATCTGTAAAATGAGATTATTTGGGGGAGTAAACAAGATAATTAATGCATCAGCCCATGACACATTATGCATCCTAAATTTTGGTTTTGTTAGTCTTATTTTTTACACATAGACTTACCAACTTAACCATGCTTTCTTTTAAAATGGACTTATTCACTGATTTCTTTGCCCGAACCCCCAAATTTATATTTAGAGCTTCAAACACCCTAAAAATAAATAGGACTGTCACACTAGGCCAGTTAAGTGAGGAGAGATTATTCTTAGGCATTGGCATGCAGCATTTATATTCAGAATAGTATTATATCTTTAGATCTGTACCCAAGACTGAATTAGAGATTGACCTGGATATTTTCTATCCTTGACCAAAAAAAATACATCAAAACTAAAAACTAGACAGTTGGTTCCAGGGTCTTATAGAATGATGAGATGGTACAGCAGCAGGACAACTCATGTCTGCCAGTATGTTCAAGGTTAGCCATGTTCTGAGTTGTCAGAATCAGGCTGACAGTAAGCCACAACTGTTTTTTATGTTTGTTTGGCACAATATATGAAAACAAAGTAAGGGGAAACATCCAGAATTTCAGACTATTACCCTGTGATGAGCCATGTATAAAAGAAAATTGCACTGAAGGCAAATATTTTCAAAGATGTGGTAAAGACCAGTCTTTTTTTTTTTTCTGAAGATTTTATTTATTTATTTATGAGAGACACAGAGAGGGAGGCAAAGACATAGGCAGAGAGAGAAGAAGACTCCCTGCAGGGAGCCTGATGTGGGACTTGATCCCAGGACTCTAGGACCCTGGGATCATGTCCTGAGCCGAAGGCAGATGCTCAACCACTGAGCCATCCAGGCATCCCCAAACCAATGTCTTAACAAGCCTATTACTTATGATAGAAGGTCTATTTATGGACAGAAAGATATATTACTATAAAAGCCAAAGGACATTCATGTAAGAGGGAGAAGAGAGAAACTTATATACGTAGTATGTTTACCGTTGCTCTAGATTAGAACTTCCAGTCCACTCATCTTCTCAATCCTGTAGCAATTGTGCCTTCCCATCAGGAAGATACATTTGTTGGGAAATAGGGTGAATATCCTACCACTAGGAGGGATTAGTGACATTCTCTATCACTCCGTTTCATTTTCTTTCAGATACGGCAGCTCGTCTTTTCTATGAGAAGGACCTTCCATTTGGAACATATCGAATATCTGTCAGAGTTGCCGATAGACATGGCCGGTCACTCATCACTCCGTTAAAAGTACTTTTATGTGACTGTGTTACTGAAAATGACTGCACGCTTCGCACAGATGCGAGGACTGGTGGCGGAGATGTGAGACTTGGAAAGTGGGCCATCCTTGCAATATTGTTGGGCATAGCGTTGCTCTTTTGTAAGTTCCTTCACCAACTCAAATAAGAGCCTTTGAAATAACTTTCGAGACACATTCTTAGAATCAGCACTGCTATCTGTAGCTGTTCATTTGTATATAGTTCTATTTCTATTTAATACAACATATTTGTTTTTGTTTTTTTTTTAAAGATTTTGTTTATGTGAGAGAGAGAGGGAACATGAGCAGGGCCAGGGAGAGAGAGAAGCAGGTGGGGCTGGGTCCCAGGACCCAGGATCATGACCTGAGTTAAAGGCAGATGCTTAACTGACTGAGCCACCCAGATGCTTCAACACAACACATTTAATTTATATACTGAAAGTACTGTTCTAGTGTTATCTCAACATAGACGTAAAATTTAGTGCAGAAATACGGCATTTAGCACGTCTTCGTGGGATACCTGGTTAGGGAAGACTTTCCTGTTGTGTGCTACTTCTCCACAAGCCATCGTATTTATGTTTTCTGGAAAATCATCTTTGTATTAGTCATCCTGAATTACAACTCCACATTGTTTTATGATAAACTGAAATAACTTCTTTCATCCTCCAGGTATCCTATTTACCTTAGTCTGTGGGGGTACTGGGGCAGCTAAACAGCCCAAAGTATTTCCTGATGATTTAGCCCAGCAGAACCTCATTGTGTCAAATACAGAAGCTCCAGGAGATGACAAAATAGTAAGTAGTTTGTTCTTTTTAAAATAAATACAAAGGACAAACTTGGTTTAATCAATTCTTTTCTGAGAGAAGTCCTTTTGATCAGGTGACTTAGAATATGTAAAATTTCATCAGCCCTATGGAATAGATAAAATGACCTTGATTCTCATGGTGGTGTGTGGCCTTTCAATGTGGTCATATAGTGTTCCTTAATAGTAAAAATCCTTTAGCACATCATTATTATTTCTACTTAAAATGTTTCATGATTTCAACTTTAAATCCAGTCTTTTTTAAATATTGAAACTGCTGTTTGTGCTGTAAAAATATTTCATTTAATTATTCACAGGTCATCAGCATAATTATTTTATTTTATTTTTTTTTCTGGCAGCAGCAATAAAAATGACTACAAGCTTTGATCAGTGTGGGAAGAACTTTAATGGAGTCTTCCTGGTTCTAATATGGTTAGAAAGAAGCCTGAGATCAAATATATGAAACAGCATTGCTAGCAAATGACTACAGAGCTCCAACTTTGATTTCTAGCCTACTACGTGGATGAGGAACATGTAAATTTTTTACAAAAGGCATAATAATAAGAACAGGAAAGATTTAGAAAGCAAAAGTGTGTTGACATTTAATAAAGTATTGGAAAAAAACACCTTAGACTTTCCTACAAAAGCACAGCATAGAAAATTAGTGACCAGAACGTTGGTGTTCTTATTTTCCCTGCTGATTTATTTGTATTTATTGAGATCACAAGGGTTTAATACTGAAGCTAAGATTTTTATGGCAACTCTTTTTCCTGTATTTTTGTTCTAGTCAAGGGAAATGAGATTAGACACTGAATAAGAATACTCGTCATCATTTCTGTTTCTGCTCTAGTCAGGTGAAGGAGTGAATTTAAAACAAACAGGGTAAATATATGTGAGGCATTGATACTGGAATCCTCATTTTGAGCCTTGAGATTTTGGAAGGATTTAACAAACAACAATGTACAGTATTCTAAGAAATATTTAAAGAAGGAATATATATTCAGCTTTCTGATTTGTTTCAAGGTTTAGACCGCTTGATATCTGCAGTTTGCAGATGCATTGGATACTGCATCAAGTCCTGGGTGAGACTCAGGATTGTGAAGAGAGCAAGATTTAGTTCTTGCTCTCAGAGAGCCTACCTTCTAACACAAAAATGTATGACATTATCTGCATGTTATTGTTGTTCGTTTTACAATTTGTACACAAATTGTTTTCATTTCAGTGTTCCACGGATGGCTTCACAACCCATACTGTGGGCAGTTCGGCTCAGGGAGTGTGTGGCACCATGGGATCAGGAGTGAAAAATGGAGGGCAGGAGAGCATTGAAATGGTGAAAGGTGGACATCAGACCCTGGAATCATGCCGGGGGACTGGGCATCATCACACCCTGGATTCCTGTAGGGGAGGACATGTGGAGGTGGACACCTGCAGATACACCTACTCCGAATGGCATAATTTCACTCAGCCCCGCCTTGGTGAAGTGAGTTTGAGTTTCCCTGAGTGTCCTACAAATTTATTTTCATTTCTCTTCAACTTTCTAAATTACTACAATTTAGTGGCCTGACCTTTATTTTCCATTAAATATTAAATCTATTAATTGGAAAATTGTTTTTCCTTAATTTCAATTTAGTAATGCTCAGATATTAAGTGGGTATTTATTTTTCCTCTTATTTTGTTTGGTGTTTAATTCTTACAAAATAGTGTTAGATATTTATTTATTTATGTATTGGACATGAAATGTCATATTTATTTGGTATAAGAACAATTGAAAAGAATCTTTATCCCAGTTTATATGTTTTTTTTTTAAAATATAGAAGCTATCTGTGGGATGATACTTAAATTATTTTTTTCCATGACTTTGTAATACTATTTCCCACATGACAAATCATATCACAGAAACCAGAAATGTGGTACGAGGCAATTAAAGCCTTATGGTCACTAAGCCTATTGGGCTCATATCAACTTGGGTTCAGTTTAATGGGTGCATTTCACTTTAGACATGATTTTGAAAGGGAAACTAATGATTACTTAATATGAATCCTTGTATACTTGTTGCCGCGTGTGAGTTTTTAGAAGCATGCTGTATAGTGAATTTAGAGATGATTTATGATATAGACCAATCATGTGCATTTTTTATATGTAGGAATCCATTAGAGGACACACTCTGATTAAAAATTAAACAATGAAAGGTAAATCAAAGCAATTATTTTTATGTTAGTAAGTTTTGGTGTTTAAAATAATAATAATAAAATATATTGTGTTTCTCCCCTGGCAGAAGGTGCAACTGTGTAATCAAGATGACAAGCATAAGCATGCTCAAGACTATGTCCTTACATATAACTATGAAGGAAAAGGATCCGTGGCTGGTTCTATAGGTTGTTGCAGTGAACGACAAGAAGAAGATGGGCTTGAATTTTTGGATCATTTGGAACCCAAATTTAGGACACTAGCAGAAGCATGCATCAAGAGATGAGTGTATTCTGATAAATCTACAAAATCCAGTGACTTTATCTCCTTCCAACCACCACTTTTTTCATTACCAGCCAGATTTAAAAAAAAAAAATACAAGATGTTATGTTTTGGGTTTTCCCCTCTTTATTTTGATGGGATCTCTTTAGCCAAATGCATGTTTACAAGATAATGCTATAAATATGTATCCAAATTTCCCAAGTTTTACAAAGTTATTTATTAGTGTCTTCCATCCAAGGAGACCTACAGATAGGAAAATTAAGGAAGTCTGCATTATTGTTTACATTTGAGTCTAATGATAATAACCACTTTATAGTGCAATAAAATGTAATGAATTCAAGTGTATGTCATACACTACTTAAAGTATGACCTAATCAAAATTGTCAAGAACTTGCTTTAATATTATTTTCACTTACCTAATTAGTTAATCGTGTGGTGCTTGAAAACTGCCATTCTCCTAAACATTATAAAATGTATATTGCATTCTTGATAATGTTTTCTTCTTACAACATTACCTTTCTTTTTAATGCAAAGAGAGAGTCCCAGGCAGGCATTAACTATTAATACAATTCCATTTTGGTGGAGTTTAGTTTCTATGTTTTATTCTATATAAAATCCTGCACTGAGTCTATGTTTCTTTCTTAACCTCTCTTGTCAGCAAAATTTAAGTTTAAAAACTGCTAGAATGTATTTTTACTTCTGCATGGTTTTGGTCCTTGATATCTCTCTCTCTATATATATATATGTGTGTGTGTGTGTGTGTGTGTACTCCTCTCTCTCTCTCTCTCACTATCTTTCTCTTCTCTTTATTTTTTAAATTTCTACTTGGGTTGGAGAGTCTAGTATTTTAAAAAGCCATCTCTCTTCTCTTCTAAAGTGAGTGATTCTGTTTGTGTTTTATGTAAGTGTAGTATTCTCTGTTTATCGGAGTAATGTTATAATGTTGACGTTATTGTTTCAGATATCTTGGTCATTGCTTCATTATTTCCTCAACAAAAGAACTTTAACTTTGCCATTGAAAATGTAAAAATAAGTCATGCTTTTATTAGATGCAATATTCTATGTTAACAAAAGGGTATTTAAAATTAGCATATGTGCGGTTAGTATATAATAGCATATTTACAGTTTATATCTTCAATGCAAGGGTATAGTTTTTAAATGAGAAATAATGATGGTTTTGAAATAAGCTTTGAGGTACAGGGATTGTGAAAGTTCTCCAGGAATAAGTATTTGACAACTTTTTAGATGAACTGCCTAGTCATATCTATCAGAGTTTTTTTGTTTCATATTTTAAGATTACAGTTTTTAACAAATGTAGTATGGGCCAATCTATTTATATTTTGAAACAATAAGACAAAATTAAACTTAACAGCCAACCAAATTTCAGACCATGTTTCACAGCTGATTTCAGCTAATGAATTTTTTATGTATACTAACTCCATGGACATTTTAAATGTATTTCTGATAGTTACAATTGTTAATAATGTGCCTATCTAAAATTCACAAGTTTGGCTTGTAACAATTATTTTTAAAGGTTAACATTGGGTAATTTTCCATTATCAATTTATCTTTTTAATAGTTTTATTATTGTTCGGTCAAAATACTATTTCTCAAAGTTTTAAATAAATCATGTCCACAATGTGTGTATTACTAGTTATGAGAAAGTAAATCAAGTAGTTTTAAAATATTAGTGTGAGTTTGTTAATCATGTGTCTGATATGACCTTATAAGATTGCATTTGTTTTACTTTGAGAAATGAGTCTGTTCTTTAGAATCGTGTTCTACATTTTTTAGAATTTTAGAGTTTGATGTGGAGAGATCACTGGTCCATTGTTATCACCAAATGTATATAATTTTGCTATTCTAAAGGTTGTGATGCTACGGGATATTGGTTACATAGTTTCTCTGTGTCTGTGTGTTTTTTTTCAAAATTTCATCATAAAATGGGGGATGGTAATATAATTCCTTTCCTAGGGTGACTGTAAGACATTGGAATAAAAAATAGCTTTTAAGCATGAAATTCATATAGAGTGGTCCACCTAAAAGGCACTCCTATAATACTAAATGATTAAAATATGTCACATGTACATCCTGATTCATATTAACAAAAATCAACTAAAATAGGGTAATTGAAAGTTGCTTTGCTTTACTTTAGAATGTCTGTTAATTTGAGAATATGTCTCTTCGTTATGATTACCTCATGACAGGGTCTTATAGATCCAGTGGTTCAGATCATATATTGCAAAGATTTCTGAAGCATCTGAGAAGGATTGCTTAATTTGAAATACTATGAAACTATTTAGTTTAAATTGGATGGAAAGGAGAACATCTACTTCTTAAAAATGGGCACTAATTCTAAAACCCTATAAAACTTACATATTCTTAAGACTCTTCCTGTCATGCCCTTTCTGGGCTTCACTTCTAGCTAGAGAGATTCCTTGTCTCTGAGACAAGCAGTTGCTTGCCAGGGAATTTAAGGCAGTTGGCAGTCACCATAGTAACCCTAAAAGTACAAAGACTCCAGAGAGTGCCTTGATGCGAATCCCAACTCCACCCTTACTAATTGTGGGATTTGAGTAGTCACTTAACTTTGAGTCTAATTTCCTCTACTATATGATCTATATTTGAAGGGATTGTAGAAGTCTATTTTATAGTTTTGTTGTCAGAGTTAAAAGAGTTAATTCATGGAAAGAATTGGTGCAGAAGGAGCACTCAATATACATTAGCTGCTATTATTATCATAAGAGAAGAAAATGCCTTAGTTGGGATAATCATAGCTTCAGTCTCAAGTTGCATTGTGCCTTACAGCTGACATTTTGCCATCATATTCCCATTCATCTTTCCCAGAAGCATGACTTGTATTTTACATGTGATGGCCTTTGGGAACTTCATGGCTCATAATTGTTTCTAGATCTCTCATTCTTGGTATTCAGAAAGCTACATCTTATCCATAGACCACAAATCAGTGTGATAGGTCTTGAGACTTAAATGAAAAACAGATAAAATTTCTAGTAATCAGATTTTGCCTCCTTGAGAGATTTCCCCTAAGAAATGGGAAGGGCTACTTCAACAGGTGGAAGGCAACAGAGCTGTATTGTTAGTTCAATTTAGTCTGTATTTGGGTTATCCCTGAAATCATTTTCTGCTTTATTTTTTGGATCCCCTATCTTAAAGATATTTTTTTATCTTGTTCCTGATTGTGTTGTGCAGAATCTGACTTTGAGTATAGGCCTCCCTTTTAGTCTCCATCTCCAGCTTTTCTTGGGTTCCACATTGAAGTCTTGACACCAGACTTTGCCCTGGTCAACCCCTTAGGCAGCAACGTACTGGAAATCCAATATTTTTTTTGTGTGTGTCTACAGCCATCATACTTATAACTACCTTGAATAATTGAAGCTCCAAGACCCCATGCAGACATCATAAAACTCAATTCCTTTTTTATCTTGTTTGCATAGCACATTCTGTTTGTTGCCCCAACTGCTGAACTTTCTGAGAATTTTAAATACAAGTTTATTTATTCATTCATTTATATATGGTCATTTAATGCCTTCCCAGTACAGCCATATGAGGCCTTTGTAACACAGATTGTGCTGGTATGACAAGGTACAAGATGAATTAGCTACTCTTCCCACCCACACACTTTACTGCAAGACGTGGTACAATGTAGTTTTGAGTGGATGTGAATATGGAATGGTCCAATGCTTGTAAAACACATCGCATGATACTTGGCACATGGTAAGTGCTCAATACAAGTAAAGAAAATTCCAGATGATGCAAAAGAACTTTACTATTCTAGTGAGTCAAGTTGTTTCCATTACTCCCAAGTCCAGTGTTCATGAGCATGAGTACCCTACCTTTATTGTCCTCCATTCCTCTTCATATGTTTCTTCCACAGTATCCTTGCTCAGATCCTCAGCATCACTCAGCTCCAACAGTGGTTGTACCTCCAAACTCTTCCCTCTTCCATCCTTTCACCTGTTGCCAAAGAACAAATATGATCATGGCATTCCCCTGCATAGGGCCTTCTGTGATTTTAGAGGATAAATTTGAAATGCAAATCACACTCAAATACCAGTCTTCCCTTGCCCCCCACACACATACTCTGTTTTGTGCCTTGCTCATAATAAGGCCTGCTTTTGCAGTGTCTACTCATTATCCACTTCCTTCTTGAAAAAATATGACTTTTTAAAAGATTTAGTTCAAAAACCATCTCTTCTAGCTACATGACATTTATGTGTCTAGGGCACATTTGCTCTAAACACACAAAATTTTACAAAATTTTCACTTATAGGTGTATAGTCATGTGTGTATATGCATGTGTAAGTGCATGTGCGTGTGTGTGTGTGTGTGTGTGTGTTCTTTTCATATGGGAAGCTTATTGAAGACAAGGAAAAGTGTTCCCATTTGTATGCACATCAAACTCTGGTCCATCGGTACATTCTGGTGAGTCAAATTGTATTGCCCACATCACAAAGGAAAAAGGAGGAAGATTACAAATTAAGTTATTTGATTCCTAGCAAACTATCTAATAGTCCCTTGACATAAATTTTCTATTTGAGATGTGATGTATATTAGATTCTGCATTGAATTCTTTTTTCACCATTGGGACATTGAATGCATAGACCATCAAACATTCACATTCACTACTTAAAAAGTGAAATGGTGAGGTTTTGGAATGCCTTCTGCTTCTCCCTTGTGGTGGTGGGAGTGGAAAATTCTGGTTCAGGTTAGTTAATTCCTTCCTACCTCCAACAATTGCCTGACCTCAGAACCAGCTACACGACACTGAAATATAGCCTTTGATTGTTCTTTTTGTTTTGTTCACTGTTTTTTGTTTTGTTTTTTGTTTTGTTTTGTTTTGTTTTAAGTAATATCTTTGCCCAACTTGGGCCACAACCTCACAACCCTGAAGTCAAGAGTCACATGCTCTACTGACTAATCCAGTCAGGCACCCTTTGAATTCTTGTTATTTTTGAAGTGGTGTTCTTCATTTTACTCATATTGTATTGCTGCCAAAACAATCTCTTTCATTTTGCCTCCACAATAGCCAAGTACAAAGATTTATTGTGAATTTAAGAACATTGTCCCCATTTGTTCAACATTAAAAAAGGAAATTAAGGGAAAGAATGAACCAGAGGCCTTTGGTCAAACTTGGGGAAAAAGCCTTAGCATATTCCTGGCCAATTGCCACAATACTTTCTTCTGTGAATAGATGAATTTGGAAAACTGTCACAGGAGAGCCTGGTAGAGCAAGGCTCAGACCACCTTATCCTCAGGGAATCATTTATATGTTACAACAAAGGAATAGGGCAGAAAGTAAAATGTCCTATGTCTTCCATTATGTCATAAGAATTTGTGTGTGCTTATCACTTTCCAGTATCTCTGTAGAGAGAAAACCTGACTCTCTATTCACTGAGTGAGAAAGGAAAAGCTGAGATTGGGTAACATTGGTGTCCATTATCTTGGAAATGTTACAGAAAGGAAGGTCACAATAAAGGAGAAAAGATGGCATAGCCACATGCATAGTGCTTGTCCCTTCCCAACTTTTTTTTTTGTCCACCCATCCTGGATGAGAGGAGCGTGGGAGACAGTGATGTCCAGTCTCTGCCTAGACCTTTGGAACATTACAGCAGTTGAGATCAGATAATTCATTATTAGATGGTTGAAAAGCTGCCCCAGATAATTCATCATTAGATGGTTGAAAAGCTGCCCCAGATAATACCCAATTGCTACTTAATGTTCTCTTGAAGAGGAAATAAAGAAGTTCTTATGGATGCCTCTGAGTTTGGAATCACTTATTCTGACACTAATCAATAATATTTATTACTTTGGGAGCCTGGCAAGAAGATTTTGGCCCAAGATTCTCATTTTAAAAGTAAAGTATTATAGTTAAGATTAGACCTTCCTCTGACCACCATCTGAACAGAACTTGGAACCTGTGAGAAACAGTCACTTTTATTGAACATGTTGAGAACACTAACTACAAAGTTAGTAGAAAGTGGGGGGGTGCTTAGATGGCTCGGTTGGAAGACCATGTGACCCTTCATCTTGGAATCCTGAGTTTAAGCCCCACGTTGGGTGTAGAGCCTACATAAATGAATGAATGAATGAATGAATGAATTAATTAATTAATTTAAAAAACAAAGTTCGTAGAAAGTGACAACAAAATAGCTTTCCTGGTACCTGACTATATGCCTACTATGAATATTACTAGTTCTTCAGTTTCTGTGTTTTTGTTCTTGTAAATGTTCAGGTGGGATCCTTGCATTAGAGTTGTTTAGAGGAGTAAGAATCTGGCATAACCTTATGTGCAAGTTAAGACTACAGCTTACCAGTTAGGAAAGTGAGTAGCTTGTAACAGTGAAGGACAAACACAAATATGACACTTGAAAAAGTGCAGGAAAAGAACCAATTATTGTTGTGGCATTGGCTAAATAATTTAGTAAACACAAAATAACTTATTGATGGAAAACGTTGTCTAGTGACAGAAAGGCTTGGGAAACTGGGCAGCCTGAAAAGAAAAGACAAATCAAGAATAATAAATTGTGAGTAAGTAAAAATAATGAATAGGTAATTGATAATCAATAAAAAGAGTTAATAGCAATACATCAATAAAGGTTGAAGTAAATAATTTACTGCCTACAGGGAACTGGTGGGAAAAGCTACTTTTCTAGTCCTGAGCTAGTTGACAGGCATCTGATCTGGGGGATATGCTGCTTCCCCAAGCTGGTGTTGAGGGACAGTCCTCCTAAACACGTGGGAGAAAAGAAGGCTGATGGGCCAGTGAATCAGAGGATGACGTGGAGATAAATGACACATGGGATCTGGAAGTCAGCCCACTCACACCTGTAAACCTTCATGCTTGAGCAATGGCCTTTGAACAGACAGATGCATACAATGAGCTCCCGGGGACATGAGAATGTCCAGGAGAAACTACAGCCTCGCCCAGTGGGAGGAGATTTCCATTCTGAAAGAGCCTGAAGCGAAGAATTATGGGATAATTCCACAATGAGAGGGACTAATATTTCACCCTGTGTCAGGGCTTTGTTATACTGCTTTGGGCCGGTTCCTGGGAGAAGTTATCAGCCATACAATGGCATTTTGTTTTCCGTGTAGAAATCACCATTCTTTCCAGTCCAGTGAGAAGTCACTAGAAGACCACTTGCCTGCCTTAAAAAGGACTGTTTGTAAAAGAAATTTGTAAGGGTGTCTGAAGATTTTAGTGGAAGAAGAGTAAATCCATTATACTAGTTCTTGAATCATTAATTAATAAGGAAAGATTACAAGGAGTCTTTCTGAGCCTGGCACATTCTATTTGGATTGGATGATTGTTATGGTGTTACTTATATTGGATAATTCGGAATTGGGGAAATGTACAAATGTCTGAATTTTGTACGATTGCTGCTGAGATTATAGTGAGAAGCCACACCTCTGTGGACAGGAGTGAGTTTTCTCCTGAAGGGAATGTACAGTCCCTCTGTCAATCACTCTGGGTAGAAATTAATCCTAGAGTATCAACCAAGGACCTGACAGACGCAACATAGAAAAGAGGAAGTGGACACTTCTTTGCCCTGTAAGGCCAGAGTCATTTTGATCTAGACTTGAGGTTCTCTTAGTTGCCTGGAGCATTTCCATGGGGAGGGAGAGATTGCTGGGAGGTGTACTTGCCAGGGGAAGACAGGAAGGGAGGGAGGCAGACAGGGATTCTGGGATGGCTCTTATCCTGGGCAGCAGTGCAGCATTAGAGGTTCTTCTTCTCCTTCTCTGCCTCCCTCCCCCCTCTCACCCCGTCCTCTTCCTCCTCCTTCTCCTTCTTCAATTTTATAGGTTATTCTTAACTTCAGTTGTCTATTATCCTCAAGTCTCTAGTAGTTTTTTGAAATGACCCAAAAGTCAAGGCTGTTCTCAGTGGTGTTCTGGGAAATTAGTGGGGAGCCCTAGTCACACTTTGGAAAGATGATACAGAAAAAGCAGTGTCTTCTCTTGGAACCTGAGTGGCTGTAGCAGAGATGGTTACTCTTGGAGGAAAAAGACCACTTGTTTCCCAAGTATGAGGAGGGAGTCTCTCTGAAAGAGTAAGTGGATAGATGAAGGAGGGCTAACTCCCAAAAATAAAGTCTGCGAGAGCTCCTGGCATTTGAGTACACATTTAACACAGTATCCCTCACAGCTGATCCAACAAGTCATTTGTTCAATTACTGTTTATTACTATGACCATTTATTTTAAGCAGTATTCTCAAAGTGCTTCTGAGCTACTGTATCATGCAGAATTGATTTTATGTCTTAAGAAGGACTGTTCAAGATTAATCTTTTACTTGGTTTTAATTTAAGCTTTTCACCATTTCTCTTTCCCTACTAGCAAGTTCATTCCAAACATCATATAGTGGCCTTGGTTGTATTTTATAGGCAGGTTTGAGGAGACCCACACTGGCTATGTCACCGCCTATGTAAGCCACAGAGGTGAGTAGGTGTGTGAGACCAGCACCTGTTGGCATGGAGTTGTTGCAAGGCAGGCTTCTCAGTGGGCCAGGGGTCAGCTCCCACCTCTTAAGGTCATTACCCTTTCTGTGGCCAGAGATTCCTCCTAAGTATACACAACGCTTCTTAATAATCTTAAATTTGCTTTCTTCTGAAAATTTTAGAATTTACTGAAAATTGTAGAAGATAGAATTTACCAGAATGGATTCTTGAAGTTTTGTATTTCAGCCTAAAATCACTTCCCTTTTTGATTCTTTATTATTCCTGCTCTTACCCTTCAAACTGAGAAAGTAACAAGGGAAAATAATACATTTCTTTTCCATTTTTGTACATTATCCTTTTAGGAGTGGCTTCCAACTGTTTTGGTAGTTTGGGAAATGGGATATTAAAATAAAGACATTTCAGAATCACTCTTTATGCTTCATGATGTCTCATGATGACTTAAAGTTAACTTCATCATAGAAGATCCAGTTCTCACTATATTCAAACCAAGGCTCGTATTTTAAATAGATTTTCAACAAACTCATTTTATATTCTAATTTACATAGGAAAAATAAAAGCAATTTTAATTTATCCTCAAGTCACATCTATGTTTTAATTATAACTGCCTACAATGATTCTTCCAATCTATAAAAATATATTTTTCATTAGAACTTAGTCTAATCTACTTATGATGGACAAGCACATGCTAGAGCAAAACAGGACTCCAGTTATAAAGTACTCTTATTGCACCTCAAATTTGCCACATAAATTGAAAACATCCCCAATATGCTTTCTTGCAGTATTTCTGGAACAGACGCCTATGACTTTTATTTTGTAGAAGCTAAAAATGGAAGCTCAGAGTAACTGTTCCATAGTCAGGAGGCTTAGCAATCTCCTCAACTACACAGTATAGCTGAAACAACCAGTTAATAGCTATCTTATGGTTTTAGTCGTTTGGATGACAGTAAAAAAACGGTTAGATTCATTCTAGACGACAAAATCAAAATCATTGAAAAGTAGGGCTACTTAGAATAAAGAAAAACATTTCAAAGACTTTTATTCTGTATGAATTAAGGGAAAGCTATAGGAAGACACAACAGATTACAGATGAAGTTAACCAGTTCATTCACTCACCAAAAATGATGATTCCATAATTGTAGTTAGTAACCATTTTGCAGATTGTGTCCTTCATCTTTTCCAGGATGAGATTCAACTCCTCAGCCTGGTTTGTTTTAAGCCTATCTTTCTAACCTAATTCCCGGTCATAGGACTTCTTCTGAAATCCAGGGGTTCTGAAAAAACTCCCTTTTGGTTTCCATGCTGGAGAAGGCTGTTTAGAAGGGCTTAGAAGATTCTTCTAGTGCTGCAACATGCTCCTGCCCTCTCCTTTTCTCTGTTGATTCTTATCTCAAGCATTAGTTCTCAGTTCTGGAGGCTGAAGGTCCAAAATTAAAGTGCTGGCCTATTTGATTTTTTTTTTCCTATTTGATTTCTAATGAGAACTCTCTGGTTTGTAGACAGCCACCTTCTCACTGTGTCACACATAGAGAGAGATAGAGAGAGACAGAGAGATAGAGACGGAGATGGAGAGAGATAGAGAAAGGGAGCTCTTCTCATAGGGACCCTAATTCCATCGGATCGGGGCCCCACCATCAGAACCTTGTTAATGTTACTTCCTTATAGGCTCTATCTCGAAATGCAGTCATACAGAGGTTAGATCTTCAACACATGAATTTTGAAGGGACACAGTTCAATCCATGGCATCATCTACATTACAGGAAAGCCATGATTCATGTGTTTCTAAAGGCTGGCTGGGGCCAGAGGAATCTCCCATAGACCTTCCCTGAGGACTTGGGTGGGGTGAAAATGACTGAAGCAGAGAGAAGTTTGGAGACCTTTCTTTGAGACAGAGGCCTCTCTGTCATACAGAGGCTTCCAGAGGTGAGACAGGATTTCTGATGTGTGCCCTGGATGCCTCAGAGATGGGACTGGATGCTGAAGTAACCGTCTAAATCCTAAGAGCCTATGAGTTTCAGGGAAGCCCCAGACTTCAGTCCACAAGCCTACTGGGAAGACCAGAGCCGGATGAATGAAGGTGGTGGCATTTTCCATGATTAATCTGGACTATCTGAGGATTCTGATGTTGGAACTCGGTACATCGATCTAAGAAGTTCTTTCTGAATCTTCTAAGGCTGAATCAGCAAGGGGCTTCAAGAACATAAAATTTCATCTAGAGAGAAAGCAACGTGCCTATGTGTTATAAGTGACCTCTCTATTAAAACATTTACCATTTTGGGCTAGGATGCTTGCCTTTACTCTCTTCTAGAATTTGGGTTACTCTGGGCAGGAACTGGGTTTTCTATATTCTCTTCCTCTAGCCCTTCACTCAATGCCTGACCAGTCTTGAGCCCTGATACATGTTTGTCGAGTGATACTGCATTGCAAGCCTCATTTTAGAACAGAGGGTTCCTGTGATACTTTCCTTTTACTGCAAACTGAAAAATGGCACCTTAGTACAACTACCACATAATCACTAAATCAAATATTTACATATAAGCACAAATTCTTTCTTAGAAGGTTCATGTAAGGTCACAAAATTGGCAATAAAGCAAGCTCTGGGGGCCCCTGGGTGGCTCAGTGGTTCAGCGGCTGCCTTCAGCTCAGGTCCTGATCCCCGGGGTGCTGGGACCAAGACTCACATCAGGCTCCCCACAGGGAGCCTAACCTGCCTCTCTCTCTCATTCTCTCTCTCTCTGTTGCTCATGAATATATATATATATTTAAAACAATTTTTTTTTTCTTTAAAGAAGGCTCTGAATGCAATCACTCGAATTTTAGGTACTTAAAACGGTCAGATATCAGAGTTTCTTCTACTTGGTTTTAATTTCTGGTATACCACATGCCAGTTTACTCGCGCCACTTGGGATACCCCCCAACTCCCCCCCCCCCCCCCCCGCCCTTGTTTATCTTCCCAGGGTAGTCCAATTCGGAAAGGGTATATAAATGCTGTATTAACCAGGAGACACTGCCCGGCATTTGATGGGCGCTCCAGGGAGGATCCGGTGATCGGATCACAGAAGCGTTCCCGCCCCCCGGGGCGCCCGCGATTCGGGTCCCGCAGCGGGACTGCGCGCGGAGCAACCTGGCGGCCGAGGCGCGCGGAGGGCGGGGCGGGGCGGGGCGGGGCGGGGCGCGGCGCCGCGGGCGGGCGGGGGGCGTGGGAAAGCCGGCGGGCGGGGAGGGGGGCGGGGGCGGGGGCGGGGGCGGGGGCTGGGAGCGCTTTCTCGCGAGCCAGCGTTCGGCGCGGCCGCCGGGGAGCGGAGGGCAGGCTCGGGCAGCTCCCCGGCTCCCCGCGTGATAAAACTTGGGCAATAAGCAGGAGGGGCGGCTCGGCGTCTCCCGGGTCCAATCCCGTCCGGGGAGCGCACACGCTCCCGGGCAGGCGAGCGCGACAGAGGCCCAGGGAGACTTAAAGAGGAGTGGCGGCGAGGCACCCCGCACCCGCGCGCGCCGCCGCACCCCGTGGGCTCCCGCCTCCCGCCTCCCGCCTCCCGCCTCCCGCCTCCCGCGCGGCGCCCCGATGGCCACGGCCGAGCCCCGGGTCCCCGGGCGCCGAGCGCTGCGCGCGCTGCTGCTGACCGTCGCGGTGAGTGGGCGCCCGCGGGGCGGACCCACAGCTGGGGGCCGCGGCTCCGCTCAGTCCTCCGGGCGGGACCAGCCACATTCGGGCCCGGGCGGGTGAGGGCGGAAAACCAGCCTTGGAGGGACGACTCGGGACTGCGGTTTGCGTTTGGGACGCCGCGTCCGAGTGCTGGAGGCACGGGGGGCGCCGCGGCGTGGCTGCGCCCTCTGAGCCTCCGCGGGCGCCCGGGGCCGTGATGGCATCTGGGGCGCGGCGGGGTGGAGGGGGACGAGCAGTACCGGGGCAGGTATTTCGGGATCCCCGAGTGAGAGTGAGCAAAACAGACGTGAGATGAGGTTCTAGAGGCTGCTCCACCCCAGGGTCGCCTGGGATGGGGACCTTAGTGCGTGGAGGGGCTGGAGCGGTGCCCCAGGGTCCCCGCGTGGAATTCACTCTGAAAACCGGCTTCCAGATTTTGCCTCTGCTGAAGGTTATTCAGAGCCCCCCGCGCGAGCCTCCTGGCCCCGGGGCGACGTGGGCCTCGAGCACGAGGGCGTGCGAAGGCTGGATCGGGGCTGGGGTTGGGGTTACCGGTGTGATGCGGGGAGGGGGGCTGCAGGGGTGGGGCACCCTGTGGGTGGAGGGGGGTAGGCGTGGGTTTGGGGGGTAGATTGTCCGGCCCCGGGAAGGACCACGCGAGCCCGGGGCCCAGGGAAACCCGCGATTCAGGACGAGATTCTCCTGGAGAGGAGACTGGGGACAGTTCTCCGAGAATTTGGGGAGACATTCGGCGAAAAATCCGGAACTCTGATGGCGCGATTAGGCGCGGAGCTTCAGACTGCACCAGGGTTGCTCTCGGGAAGAGGAGAGGAGCCGCAGACCGCGTGCCCGCAGCCAGGCATGGGCGTGGGGTCGGCCGGGGCCCAGCGGACCCAAGTCGGGAGGAGCTTGGCTCTGGCCGCCCGGGTCCCTGCTCCTCCTCTGCCCCAGCAGGACGAGCCGATCAAAACTTTGCCTTGTCCTTGAATCAGCGAGTTATCCGTATTGGGTGGGTATTTATGGACGATGAATGGTACGGAGGAGCGCGGTGATCTGCAGGGCAGCTGTTCCAATCCAGCTGATGAAACGACTCTTGACTAGTGGGAACTGCCCTCAAAGTGTGCCCTTTTGTGATGAATTTGGAAGAGTTTCCAGTTTTTATGTTTAAAAGCGTGGCTTTCCTGTTTTGTGTCGTCTCTGCGAAAGGGATTGGGGAATGGGGGGAAGAAACTGCAGAGGGCCTGTGTTCCCAAGACTTCCTGTGCATTCGCTGGAGGGGAGGGTGTGGAATTCAAGGAGCTGTCTGGGGGACGGGAATGGTGCAGGTGTTAGGGTGTGGCAAGGCAAGAAAGTGCGTGTTAATCTAAATGGAGATCGCGTCACCTCTACTATTTGACATATTCATTTAGGATTATTTTAAAAAGGAATTGCCTAAAGGTTAGACCAACTGGGATATCTGGAGACTTGAGTACTGGAGAGTGTACGTAGAATAATTACTTTCATCCAAAATCCCCAGTCTACAAATACCTTCAGTTTTCTGCCTCCGTAGACCTCTATTGACCATCTTCTGTTTGCAT
The DNA here is from genome assembly GCF_048164855.1 of Canis lupus baileyi. Taxonomy (NCBI): domain Eukaryota; kingdom Metazoa; phylum Chordata; class Mammalia; order Carnivora; family Canidae; genus Canis; species Canis lupus. Next base: position 23,042,679 of record NC_132843.1, on the reverse strand, counting down.
TTCCTTTTGACTCATAGGGCTCTCGGCTTTCTCAGCATAGTATTAATGGCATAACACTTTAGAGACACTTTTCTCATTTTATAGATACTTTCATGGATCTCTGAAAAACAATTCCTTGTTTGAAGTGAGACCTCTTCAAAGCAGGTCTTTAACACAAAATTGAGGCTTTTAACAGGTTAGCCTTCCCATTCGGATGTCCCATAAGCTGAGGAATCTTCTCATTCGTACCCTCCTCCTGCATCTCCTGCATCCCTCTCTATCCTTACACTCTAAACTACTGCTACAAAATACATTCCTAATGACTGCTCCCACCATACACACAAGAAGAAAAAAAAAAAAAAAAGGAAGAAAAAAAGAAGAGGTGTGGGGCCAGGACTAGAAAATAAACATGTCAGTCTGTCCCACAACAGTTGAAAATACTGAATATCTCTTAAAATGTTTATCCTCTGAATGTAACAAAAATTGAAATGAATTTCCATTAGCTCAGTTGTTCAGCTGTCCTGCCACACTACAGATACCGAGTTCCTTTCAAATATGTGTCTAATATTGTTCACTGTATCAAATCCACTTTGGGAATTGTTATTTATTATGTATTTTAAATGGTACATTCTTAGGCATAGTGAACCTTTCATTTTGCTATAAGGACTCTTGAAAAAGAATGAAAAATGTTTTCCTTTCTAGCATAGCATAGTTTTCCCTACCTGCCACCTATGCTGACAAATAGGCATCCTATCTTTTCAGATTTTATAGCATTAATTAACAAGAATAACGTGCCTCCTTTAGCAGACTTCTTTGTTGTTGTTCTTGATAACATTTGACATATTCGTCTTCTAAAATAAGAGTACAAGAATTTCTATTAACTTTTGCATTAGTGACAAAAAGGCTAAGGCCAACAAAGGGAATAAATGAGAACTAGTTTATTTTAAAACCACGATTCTAAGAGAGTCAGAGTTTTGATATATATTTGATGGGTGCATTGACACCTAGCTTTTTAAAAGGAAATCGTTGATGTTCATATTGAGATACAGCTAGATCCTGAAACACTTTCTGAATCACTAAATATATGTAAGCCTATGCACATTTTTTGGTCCTATTGTAATCCCCTTGGCAGCTAGCATTCCATATATGGAATCTGTGGTCACCTGCAGTTAATCATGCTTTCTATTTAACTAGAATTCCTGTCTTACAAAGAGGTTAGAAAGAAATTTATTAGTGTGATCTAAGTACTGAGAGTACAGAGAAGTCAATCTTTTGATTTACCTTTGAGCTGGTAAGAATTTTCAATTCTTTGATTAACACAAAAATCAGCCATTAACGATTATCTGTGTTATAGGGGTAGTGGGAAGGAAGAAAATGCACCTGAGGAGAAGTGTATAGAAACTTTGAAAATAGTGGTAATTTTTTATTTCTTAACTTTGAAGGTGAGCATGTTAGTGTTCATTTTATTATTTTTAAAACATGCTTATATGCTATATATATAGCCTTTTGTATTTATATCTTACAAAGAACGTTAAAAGAAACAAGCAACACAGAGGATCAACAAACCAAAAGCTATTCTTTGAAACAATACATAAACTCTGCTGTGGTTGAACAAGTAAAAAATAGAGAAGGCAAAGATAAAGCAATATTAGGAATAAAAGGAGGCATAGTCAGAGAGGGGACAGATGTTTTAGATAAATAATTTAAATGTGTTATTTCAATTAATTTGAACAGACAGAATGAGAAATTTCCTGCAAAAAAGAAATTACTAACTGACTCAAGGAGATATACAAAACCTAAATAGACTCAAAACCGTTAAAGACAATTGAACTGAAAGTTCAATATCTTGAAACACAGACACCTTCATATCCATCAAGCTCAGTACTGTGATAGGTAAATTCTTCCATAATTATATGGAACAGATAATCTCTACCGTATATAAATTGTTTCCAAGAACAGAAAAAAGTAGAATTGTCTTTAACATTTTACAGGGATTGTATGATATTGAAAAGTAGTAGCCTGATTTCACTTATGGACATATATTTGAAATAATAAAATAAATAGCAAACCAAACCAATAGTGTATTTAAAAAGCTATCGTGTCCATGTAAGATTTGTCTCAGGAATGGGAAGATGGTTTCATATTACAAAATCTATTGATTTTTTTTGTTTTTTGTTTATTTTTGAGAGAGAGAGAGAGAGAGAGAGAGACCAATCATGTGTGTGTGTGCACATATGAGTGGGAGGAGGGGTAGAGAGGGAGAGAGAGAATCCTAAGCAGGTGACATGCCCAGCATAGAGCCCAGTGCATCTCCATCTCGCCACCCTGAGATCATGAGCTGAGTGGAAATCGAGTCGGTCACTTAACTGACTGATCCACCAGGTGCCTTAGAAAACCATTGTTGTATTTTAACATAACATATTCAGAGAGAAAAACTATGTTTCAAAAAAGTGGGAAACTATATTAATTGCTATAAAATATTCTTAGCAGACTGGGAATGTAAGGGAATGAACTTTTTTTTAACACATTAAAGTATGCCTAACAAAAATTAATTAATGAAAAAAGACAGGAAGAAAGAATGGAAAAGAAGAGGAAAGGGAAGGAAGGTTAGAAGGAAGGAAGTCATAATGAATAGTGAAATGGTAAAAGCATTATCTTTAATGTTAGAAAAAAATCCACAATGCCCATTATAGCTGTTCCTATTCAGTATTCTACTGGAGGTCCTGATAAGCACATATATCAGATAAAATATGTAATAGTAATAATGAAAGAGGTTAAGGATTTAAAGAAAGAAATCTGATTGCCATCTTGCCAGCTATAGGATTGGCTACATGGGAGATCCTACACTATCTTGACAGACTACTGGAATTAGTAAAAGTAAACAAGTTTCCTGGATAAAAAACATAGAAAGATTTTTTATGGAATTAGCTGATCATAAGAAATTTTTTAAAGAGTAGGAGGCTAACAAAAGCAAACATAATTTAAAGGAGATAATAGGGATTGGGGTCACCATAACAAACACTAAAGTTTATAATAAAGCTATATTAATGAAAACTATATAGATAGTTGATGTAGAGATAAACATATATATTGATGAAATAATTCAGAGGGTACAGAAAAAGATTCTGTAATTGATGTCCATGCATATGATGTATGCAGCATTATTATTGTGAGTTAAGAACGAAAGAATTGCTCAGTGATGGTTCTAGATAGTTGTCTACCATATGGCAAAAGAGAAGATTAGATATCTACAGTGCATCACACTCTTGATGAGTAAAATATTAAAATGTTGGAAGTAACTTTAAAAATTTTTAAAGAAAATACTAGATAATATATTTATGACAGGGTAGGGGGGAGATATTAATACAAAAAGTATAAGCTAGGAGAAGTGTTTAATAAAATTGACTACTTTAAAAAACTAAAGGAGGGGTGCTGGGTGTCTCAGTGGGTTGAATGTCCCAACTCTTGGTTTTGGCACAGATGATGATCTCATGGGTTTTGAGCTCAAGCTCCGAGTTGGGCTCAGTGGGGCTCAGCAGGGAGGTGGGGATAGGGGGGCATGTATGTGTCTGCTTGAAGATTCTCTCCCTCTACCCCTCTTGTGCTCTCTCTCTCTCTTTCTCAAATAAATAAATAAAATCTTAAAAAAACTGAAGGAAATACTTAATAAATTTGACTACCTTAAAAGTGAAGCACTGTTTATCAGAAAGATACCACTAAAAGAATAAAAAAGCAACCTACATATCTTACAAGTAAAGTGTAATAAAAATAGACGAATAATACATGAAATGATTAAATGAGAGGATTGGATAATTTACAGAAGGTAAAAGGCAAATTAACACAGGAAATTATAATCTCACTAGAAATTAAGAAAGTGCACATTAAATTGATACCTATAGAATGGGCAAAAAATAGAAAAGCCAAGTATAATTAATTGTAGTGGAGGATGTGAGAAATAGAAGGGTCTAATATTCTGGGGGATAGTAATATAAATTGATGTTAGTGATTTGGACAGCAATTTGGCAATAGTTAATGGAATTGTAGTAATATATTTCTAATTTAATATTCTGTACCTGCAAAGCTGTTTATTGCAGTGTCATTTGTAATAGAGAAAATGGAAAATAAGAATACAATCTAAATGACTGTCATAGGGGAATGAGCACAATAAACTGGTATAGTCACAGAAAAATCTTAAATACATTGTTGAGTGAGTATTCATTGTTGAGTGAACAAATTCATTGTTGAGTGAAAAATGCAAGTTGCAAAAGGATGCATAAAGACACTTATCACCTTATATTTTATAAGCACACATATATATAATAATAAGTACAAAAACTTACAGAGGAAGTATAAATGCCAAATTAGAAAAAACTCTTCCTTAAGAGAGAGAAATGGAAATGGAGTAGAACATAGCCATATGTGTACATTTTAATTTAAAAAATGAAGCAAAAAGGCACCTGGATGGCTCTGTTGGAAGAGCATGAAACACTTGATCTCGGGGTCATGAGTTTGAGCCCCATGTTGGATGTAGAGTTTACTAAAAACAACAAACAAAAACAAAAAAAAAATGAAGCAAAAATTGCAAAATATTAATTAAAAAATCTAAATAAATACATGCACATTTATTATAGTATGTTCTATTTGACTTAAATATTTCATATTTAACTTCAAATTCCTTTTTTTAAAAGATTTTATTTTATTTATTCATGAGAGACACAGAGAAGAGAGGCAGAGAGATAGGCAGAGGGAGAAGCAGGCTTCCCATGGGGAGCCTGATGCAGGACTCAATCCCAGGACCCCGGGATCATGACCTGAGCCTAAGGCAGACACTCAACCACTGAGCCACCCAGGTGTCCCTCAAATACTTTTTAAAGAGTTGTGATTAAAATATATTGAACATGGCTTTCTTTTGATAGTCTGAAATACCAACTATAGAGTTCACACATAGTTGGATCAATAGGTGCATTATTAAATAAAACCATTTTTCACCTATGGTGACAACTATATTCTTAGGGATAATATTCAATTGAACATTTATAATATGTTTGAGTTATTTTTAACAGCATATAACTTACTGCTTTATTTTCCCAGCAATCTGATTATGACTCTGTGAAGGTGACTTTTTTGTTATATTTAAATTAAATGACACTGTTATATGTTGAATCTATTTTTGAGTTGTTTTCCTTAACTAATTCAAGCAGGAATAAGATAGATCTTACATTGCAGTAACATTTAGAGCACATATTAGTAAAGATTTGGTTATGCGTATGTATATGCATATATATTTACAGTTTGTTACCACCATGACTTAAAGTCTTTTAATTTTGAAAAGGAATTTGTTTTATATTTGATTATATCAGAAATGAAATAATTTGTAGTTATTATCCAATTTTGTCTTGCTGAAATTATGCAAATTTGTAAATTTGAAAGTGCTTCTCACTGCCAATTTGTAGAGGTGGGCGTGCAAAGAATGCTTTTTATATCAATGACAATGTAATCCATTTTTTAAAACTGTTTTTGATGCTATACTTTATATTCCAAAGGACTTACCTATATTGTAAACAGTTTAATAGCTTTTCACAAATTTACAAACTGTGCAATCATTACCACAATCTAATTTTAGAATATTTCTATCACCTTAAAAAGAAACTTCATGCTCATGTACAGTCACTTGCCAGTCCTACCCCAGCGCTATGCAACTACTCTAGTCTGTTTCTATATATTTGCTTTTTTTGGACATTTAATATAAACAAAATCATACAATATGTACTCGTTTGTGTCATTTCTTTCAATGAGCACGTTTTTAAGGTTTATTTGTGTTGTAGCATTGCATCAGTTCCTTTTCTCTTTTTATGGCTAAATAATATTGCATTTGAATGTGCACATTCTATCTATTTGTAAAAAGATAGCCCCGTGCATTGTTTTCACTCTTTTGCTACTGTAAATAATGTTACTGTGAATATTCATGTCTTAGTTTTTGTGTAGATGTAGGTTTTCATTTCCTGTCAGTAGGAGTGAAATTTCTGGATTATATGTTAATTATGTGATTAGCTTTTTAAGAAACTGCCCAACTATGTTCCAAATTTGCTGCACCATTTTATGTTTCCACTAGTAGTGCATGAAGGTTCCAGTTTTCTTACATCCTTGGCAACACTTGTTATTTTTCTATCTTGTTTATTTTGGCCATCCTAGTGGGTATCTCATTGTGATTTAAGTTTGCATGACTATAGTGCCTAATGATGTTTGGCATCTTTTCATCCACTTATTGACTATTTATGTATTTTCTTTGGATAACATCTATTCAAATCCTTTGCCCCCTTTTTTTTCTGGTGTTTGTCTTTTTATTATTGAGTTTTAAATGTTTTTAATTTTTTTTGGTATAAGTCCTTATTATGTGATTAGAAAATATTTTCTCTCATTATGTAGGCTGTAATTTCATTTTCTGTATGGTATTTTTTAAAGAGCAAAAGTTTTAAATTTGATTAGTAAGTTACATTAATTTTTCTTTCATCATTTATGCTTTTGGTGTTAGAAGACATCATTGCCTGACCCAAGATCATGAAGATTTATTCTACAGTTTTCCTATAAATAGTTTTAGTTCCTTAGGTCTGTGATCCACTTTGAATTAATCTTATATAATATGAGGTATGAGGTAAGGGTACAAATTCATTTTTTATTGAGGATATTTAATTGTCTCAGTACCCTTGAAAAGACTATTTATTTCTCTTGGAACTTTCTGAAGTCTGCTCAAAATTGGCTAGCCACAAATGTAAAGGCTAATTTATGGGATTTCAGTCCTATATATGTTTATCCTTATGCCAGTCCACTCTGTCTTGATTGTTGTATCTTTGGTAAATTTTGAAATTGGGAAATGTAAGTCCTACAACTTTGTTGCTTTTCAAGTTTATGTGGGTCTTTAGGTCCCTTGCATTTCTATAAGGATTAGTTTTTAATTTCTGAGAAAAAGCTTTTTGGGATTTTAATAGAGATTACATTGACTCTGGTGAATTTTGGAAATTTATCTTCTGATCCATGAAGATGGTACATCTATTATGAATGGAAATAGTTGCTTACTGTTGTTTTCAGATTTTTTTTTTTTATTACTGGTATATAGAGATGCATTTGGCTTTTGTATGTTGATCTTGTATCTTGGAACCTTACTGAATTCATTTATTTTTGATAGTTCTCTTTGTGGATTCCTTAGGATTTTCTATGTACAAGATCAAATCATCTACAAATAGAGACTCTTGCTCCTTCCTTCCCAATCTAGAAACCTTTAGTTTGTGTGTGCACATGTGCAATTGCCCTGTCTAGAAGCCCCTGTATAATGTTGAATTGAACTGGTGAGAGAGGGCATCATTGTTTTGTTCCTGATGTCCAAGGAAAGCATTCAGTCTTTCTCCATTAAGTATGATGTTGCTTGTAAGTTTTTCATAGATGCCCTTTATCATGTTGACCAAGTTCCTTTCTATTCCTAGCTTGTTGATGGCTTTTAATTGTAAATAGAGGTTAGATTTTGTTAATTGCTTGCATCTATTGAGATAATCATGTGTTTTGTTCTTTATTATTATTTTTTTAAAAACCACTTTATTGAAGTAAGATTGACATACAAAAAGCTGTACATATTTAACATATACAACTTGATGAGTATGAGTAAGTATACATCTGTGAAATCATCACCACGATCTATGACAAATCTATCCATCATGTCTAAAAGTTTCCTTTCATCCTTTTTATTTATTTGTATTATTTTCTTATGATAAGAGCACCTAACATAGGATCTACCCTGTTAGCAAAAATTTTAAGTATATAATATAGTATTGTTAACTATAGGCAGTATGCTACATAGATCTCTAGGACTTATTTTTCTTGTTTATTTTATACTATATTAATGTGACTTTTTTTTTTTAATTCTAGGTCTTCAGTTTTGCTTGTGATGCCTGCAAAAAGGTGATATTTAATGTACCTCCCAAGCTAGAGGCAGACAAAATAGTTGGCAGAGGTGAGAAATTTCAAAATAAGTGTTTTTAAAACAGAAGTTTAGTTTACTTATGCAGAAGAGTGCATGTTATCCAATTTTTGCCTTTTGGTTTTACCCTTAATCTATTTATTCTTAAATACAATTCAAGATAGTTTTAAATTCTATCCTGTTCTTTATAAGTCCATTGAATCCTGCTCCAAATGTTCTAATCTACATTTTTGTAGTTGTTTATGTTTTAATAGCTTAAGGATTACATAAAGAGTTACATGTAGGGGGCACCTGGGTGGCTCAGGTCGTGATCCTGGGGTCCTGAGATCTAGCCCCACATTGGTCTCTGTGCTGGCTGTAGGATCTGCTTGGGATTCCCTCTCTTCCTCTGCCCCTCCCTCCACTCACCCATGCTGTAAATAAGTAAGTAAATAAATAAATAAATAAATAAAATCTATAAAAAAAATAAAATGTAGAACATAACCCTTTCATTATCCTAGTATTCTAAGCATTAGAGAAGTAGAGATAAGTTGCTGAGAAAATCAGCAGGTTTTGTTTACTTTTTTTTTTTTTTTATCAGTACTAATGCTGCATTGAGGAATGTCACAAGATGAGCCATTCCATTCAAAACTGAACTTAATCAACCATTTCAACATGGAGAAATTAGAGAACTTTATAAACTTTCCCAACAGCTGGGAAACTCTACCTGGGTGGACTTTACATGTGATGTAGGGAATGTAAGAGGAAAGCATCTTGTTTTGTTTTATTTAAAAGGATATAGCTTATCCCAGACATACCAAATTCACCTTTTCAGCAAAGTGTCCCATTTTCTGGTTAAGTGTCTCATTTGATTTTTATTAAGCAAAGGTCACTTTAATTCCTATGGGAAGGAAGAAAAAAGAGGATGTAAAAAAGAGGACAGGGAGAGACCAAGAGGTTCACATTATGCTAAACATGGGAAGATGAGAGAAATATGTCATCATTCCTAAAGATGTTCACTTCTTTTTGATCCAATGTTTCCATCTGTGACAGATTGGGATTAAAGTGACAAGGCTTTACATGGGTAACCATAATCCCTTGAGAGGTTATTAAGTGAGCATTCATGTATCAGTTTGGTTGTTGTTAAAACTGAATGTTGAAGAATGAGATGAATTTGATACTCTTGATAGGAGTTTTGAACTGCTTAAATTGATATTTATGTTGTATTATTTTTGCTAGGGAAAACTCCAAGGAGAGAAGACACACGCTAGAGTTTGAGTGAGGGGTCCTGGAAGGTCAGGAATAGGAACACACAGAACTGTGGGTGGAAGGGGAGCTGATGACTGGCAGGAGGCCTGTAACAGAAAAGTGCCAGTGGGAAGATTTCAGTGATAGACTTTTCTTATTGGACTATTTGCCAAATTCATACCCTCTGTTCCTCTTTGGGCTCATGTCTGTAACTTCTGGTTGAGTCCTAAAGGACTCAGACTATAGTGTTAAGGAAAACTACTCTGTTTGTTTATTCAGCTGTGCGTGGGGGGTAGCACAGCTTTGTCATGATTGCAACACACACGCCTTTGTGATAGGGACATCATTTCATTAACTTTTAGAAGCATATAAAGGTATAAAAACACCTTACTCAATACTCTTGACTTTGTATAAAGTCAAGAATTATTTTTTAACTGAAAGACAATTATCATTTATTTATTTCTTTATTTTATTTTTTTTAATTTTTATTTATTTATGATAGTCAGAGAGAGAGAGAGAGAGAGGCAGAGACATAGGCAGAGGGAGAAGCGGGCTCCATGCACCGGGAGCCTGACGTGGAATTCGATCCCGGGTCTCCAGGATCGCGCCCTGGGCCAAAGGCAGGCGCCAAACTGCTGCCCCACCCAGGGATCTCTATTTTATTATTTTTTAAAGATTTTATTATTTATTCATGAGAAACACACAGAGCGGAGACATAGGCAGAGGGAGAAGCAGGCTCCCCAAAGGGAGCTCAATGTGGGACTCGATCCCAGGACCTTGGAATCACACCCTGAGCCAAAGGCAGATGCTCTCAACCACTGAGCTACTCAGATGTCCCAGTTAATCATTTTTTTATACATGTAAAGAAATGGGTTCAGATATTTGGTGAATGCAGAGGACTTGGTTTATTTTATTCTACTTCATGATTTTGAAGAAAATGTATACATTGTTTTCACACTTCTTTTTTCTTTTTTGCTTGTGTTTCTACTTTACTGCTTGGAAACTTTTGCTTGCAGTGAATTTGAAAGAGTGTCTCAGGTCTGCAGACCTCATCCAGTCGGGTGACCCTGATTTCAGAGTTCTAGATGATGGATCAGTCTACACAGCCAGCCCTGTGGTGTTGTCTGATGAGAAAAGATCCTTCACCATATGGCTTTCTGACACTAAGACACAGACACAGAAAGAGATTAAGGTGCTCCTGGAACATCAGAAGAAGGTATTCAAAATACAGTGATATTTCTAGGCATGTTTTTCTTTTCATTTAAATACTTTTAAAAAAAGATTTTATTTATGTATTCATGAGAGACACACAGAGAGAGGCAGAGACATAGGCAGAGGGAGAAGCAGGCTCCATGCGGGAACCCAATGTGGGACTCGATCCTGGGACCCCAGATCACTACCTGAGCTAAAGGCAGACGCTCAACCACTGAACCATCCAGGTGCCCCTCATTTTAAATACTTTCATTAAAAATTGCCAAGAGGACAGAGGGATAAATCAGTTTTTATCCTCTTCTTTTCCTTCCCGTTCAGTTTGCTTTCCCTTCCTCCGTCTCCCCCATCTACCCCACCAACACTGGCTAAACATTGGCTGTGGGTTTTGCTTTGTTAAATCTAAATGGCACCTTCTTTGGGTCTTCAACCCCCCGAGTCTAACTAATTGCTTTTGTGTGTCATTGTCAGTTTGGTTACCCCTCTTTTATAAGCATTTGGATTTTTTAAATTTGTGCAAACAATTTATCTATTGTTATGTCAGGGCATGAATTGATTGATCCCTTTTGTGCTTATAGCCCCAGTAATACCTAACTCAAGTCAGTAGGTATATGTTAATGTTAAGAACAGGGTTTCCAGTGCCTAAGAGGTTGATTTCAAGTGTCACAGTGACTGTGATGTTAAAATCCTGAAGTGTGGATAAGTATGAATGAACGTATATTTGGCATAGTATTGGCTGTCATTCATGGCAGTTCTAGATTCTACATCTTGAGTCCATAAGGAATGCCATTAGGAAAGTAGTCACAAAAATGATTAAATATTTAGGCTGGATTACAATGAATGGATGCTAAGTGAATTCATGACAAAATTAATTTAAATGACTATTTAGCCCATTAATAAATATTCAAGAAAATTATTTATTGATTAATTGTCAGGAAATAAAGCGGCTTTCTTGCAACACCATGAAATAAGATGGAAATCGCTGAAAAGTCCAATGGGACTTTTTTGTGGGAATGGAAGTGTTCTGTAATCTGCACTACCTGATATGATAGCCTAATATTAATGGTTAATGAGCACTAGACATGCGGCTACTACAAACGAAGGGTGGTACTTTATATTTTATTTAATTATAATCATTTTAAGTTTAAATAGTCACATATGTCTAGAGCTACCATGTTGGAGAGCACAGATGCGAGTGTTAAGGGAATGAAGAACATGCCTTTTCTTGCTCTGGTTCTCCTGAGAGCATGAGGTTTTAGTAGAAAGAACAGGCTGTCTTTAGAGTGTTCTAAAGAGGACGTGTTCCCTATCTCTATGAAGGAAAGAAGAAAATCTAAGAGTGCAGTGATGATTTTCCTCACCTGAAATTTTGGTCAGGTTAGAAAGGTATACAAAATGAAATTCTTCAGTATGAAACCTTTAAAATGTGACTACATTCTTTCTTCCCCATCTAATCAAAAAGACCTTATTATTTGGCCTGTAGCTTCAGTGTGGAAACTCCCCAGACTGAGCCTCCAGGGAGGCATGAGCTTTATGGACTGTCCACTTCTTTTCAGATAAAGTCTGCTGGGGTGCTTTTATTTATTTAATTTTCTTTCTCTAAATTCAGGTGCTGAGGAAAAGACATACTAAAGAAGCCGTTCTCAGGCGTTCCAAGAGGAGATGGGCTCCTATTCCCTGCTCAATGCTAGAGAATTCATTGGGCCCATTCCCATTATTTCTTCAACAAGTAGGTTTTACAATCTTTCTTTTGATTGGGTGTGTTTTAATTCCTAGATTTTGTTTTTGTCCAGGTTTCATAACTCTTTAGACATTTAAAAAGAAAGAGATTTGATTGAAGATATTCAGGAAGTATAATAAAAGTGAGTAAAATGAGAAAATCACTAAAAAACTACTACTAATAATTTGAGAAGGAAATTATCCTTTAAATTATCTTTATGACTTTATTCATTCATTTAGCAGCTGGCTATTGAGCACCTACTATGTCCCATCAGAGGCACTGCTCAAAGTACAACACTAGAAATAAATTTAGCCATACCCTGACTCTCATGTACGTCATCAGCCTAGTAAGGAAGACAGAGGTAGGCACACGGTTCTGATACTGAGAGATAGGTGCTGTATTAGAGACGATTTGGGTGATCTGAGAATTCATGGGATCAGCACCAAGTTCTGGGATGAAGTGTGGTACAAATCAAGAAAAGACTTTGAGGAGGAGACATCTGAGCTAGGACCTAAAGGATGGCGAAGTGTTGTTCATGTAGATAATTGTAGAAGAAGAAGAGGGAGGTACAGAGGTGAAGGCGAACACCTTAGCAGCCCCCCTGGGTAGCTTAGTCCTCCTGGGTATGATGGGGGTTGGGGCAGGGAGATGAGGCACAAGAGGCAAGTAGAGGTCAAACCATAACGGGCCATGTGTGTCCTGTTAGAGAATTTAACTGTTTCCTAAAAACCAGGAGAAATTTTTAACCAGGTCAGGTTTACTTTGCATAAAGATCTAAATGGAACATAGACACTGAAAGCAGTTGTTGAGGTAGGGCTCTGGTTGCTTGCTTGCCTTTTTCTATCACTGTACTTGAGGTTTCATTCCAGTGGTGTGACTGACCCCTTCTTGTTAATGTTTTTAACTATCCTTTCAGTTTCTTTCATATTTCATACTTTCATACTTCAGTGGTATACCTTTTTTCTTCTTTTCAAATTTTGTACTTTAACCACTCTGGAGGCATATTAAGAAACGACTCCCGATTTCCGGAGTTGTATGGATCATAACTAATTTTAGCCTGTGCCTTGCTAAGCCAGTCACTATATCTCAGTCCTTACTTCCTTGACATGTGTACATTTGACATAGCTGACCCTTCCCTCCTTCTCCCAATACTTTCTTCACTGGCTTGTAAGACGCCACTCACCTAGTTTTCTGCTTACCTCACTGGCCACTTGTAGGCTGTTTTGCTGGCTCTTCCTCATTGCTATGTGCCTACCCCCTCCAAACTTTGGACAGAGTTCTGGGCTCAGCCCATGAATCTTGTCTCTTGTTTATTTATATTCACTCTAGTGGTAATTGCATCCAGTCTCATAGCTTTAAGTACTGTTGTCTGTTGGAGACTTAAGACCTCATATTTCTGGAACAGACTTCCTAATTAATATTTCTACTTGGAAACTTAATGGACATTTCAAACTTGACATACGCAGCACCAAAAGTTTGTGGATTTTCTCTTAAACACATCCTCCTGTCCCAGTTAATGACACCTCCATTCTTTCAGTTGTGGAGTATTAGAGTTTGTTAGGTAAGGTTTTGCTTGTGGAGAACATACTTGTAAGTAGTTAACAGATGGAGATTTATTACAGTGTATAAGTAGTTTACAGAATTGTTGGAGGGACTGAAGAAACAAACTTTAGTTGAACTTTCAAGAGTGAATCCAGGCTACGCTCCAGAATCCATAACCAAGGGACATGTTTTCTCCATGATGGGGTAGCCACTAATTCATTAGTAACCAAAGTGCCACTGAGTGGCTTAAGCATGACAAGAGATTTATTTATGTTCTGTGAAAGTAGGAGCTGGTAAAGAGATTCTAATTTGAAAAATCACCAAGGACCTAGACTTCTTTCTTTTTTAGCTTAGCCATCTCTGCAGGTTTAAGATGGCTCATTGTTGTGTCCAAATGGAGGAACACATTCCTTCACTTTCCAGGGTACAGTCTAGATCTTGCATATATAATTTTTGCTCATATCCCATTGACCCGGTCTTTTCATGTGCCATACCTAATTGTAAAGGAACCTGAGAAATGTCTTTCTTTTGGGCAATCATGCACTCAGCTATAAATTCTAATACAAAGGAACATGGGAAGAGTAGATATTAGGAGATACTCGCACTCTCTGACATAATGTCATCTTCATAGCACACATCCAACCCATCAGCAAATCCTGTTGGCTGTACCTTCAAATTATATCCAGAATCTAAGCATTTCTCAGCACCTCTACTGCTGCCATGAATTCTTGCAGTAACTAATGGTCTTCTGCATTTTGCTTACCCATCCACCCATTTTTAGTCTTAACAAAACACCAAGTATTATCATTTTAAAATATCAGTTACATATATTACTCTTGTCTCAATTTTCCAATGGATTCCCACCTGACTACAGGGAATAGTCAACACCATTGGAATCACTTACATGATGTGGCCTCATCTCCTACTTCTTGCCTGCTAGCTTTCTCTGCTCCAACCACAGTGGCCTCTTTACTGCTCCTTGAACACTCCAGGCAAAACTTTGTTTCCTAGGCCAGGAAGAGCCTTCCTTGTTTATTCTTCTGTGTCATTCTTTTAATTTTTGCCAGTTTTCCTCCCTAAGGAACATTCAAATTAGTATTTCCTTTACCAGTATATGAGAGTCCCACATGACATGGGTCCTGCTAACAATGGGTATTATTGTTCTTTTGTATCTTTGCCAAATCTCTAGATGGGAAATTATGGTTTATTGTTTTTAATTACATTTCCTTTGGTTACTCTTTCTGTTGAACATATTTTCTTTAAATCTGAGCAGTTTAAAAAAATCTTTTGCCAAATGCTCCTTATTGTTTTGGGTGTTGATGAAGTGATAAATGTGATTGTAATTTTACTAAAGGCTCTTTAGTAAAATTTAAAAAAAACTATAAATGCATAAGCTACATTTTAAAAAAATAGCATTTTAACAGATTTTAACTTAAAATTTTTACATATATATTCTTTTCCTTTTAGGTTCAATCTGATGCAGCACAGAACTATACTATCTTCTACTCAATAAGTGGGCGTGGAGTTGACCAAGAACCTTTAAATTTATTTTTCATAGAAAGAGACACTGGAAATCTGTATTGTACCCGGCCTGTGGACCGTGAAGAATATGATGTTTTTGATGTAGGAGCTTTATTGATATACATGATTTTAAATGATTAAGCTATGTTTCCTTTGCTACTCCATGTACTCTTTCCTATATTCTTACATTCTTTTCTTAGACTCAAAGGAAATAGATTGTGCTATTTTGGAATATTTGATCTGCTCTTTATCTTAACTTCTGTTAGATACGCCTAAAATGAAGCAGAGAGGTTTATTTGCATTTGTATGTAAATTCTAGTACATTTCCAGGAGTTAGTTTTGTTTATGAGTTTTGTTTATGTTTCTCTCTCTGGTCATGCTATATTTTTTTCCAGGATGTAGCCACCATTGATTAGATGGGTCTTCTTCCCTCTTCTGCTCTGGGTTTTTTCTTTAATTTTTGTTGTTTTTGTTGTTGTTCTTCCTTCCATTTGTGTGATCCTCTGATCATGTCTGAGAACTAAATAAGGAAACAAAAGTGGGAGACCAAACCCAAACAAGGTCAATAAGCCAGCCTTCTGAAATGGATAAGCTAGCTTATGGTCAATGAGGAGTAACTCAGTTTTCAGTGTAATATGGTAGATTCTCTGGGGTCATGTGGTCATCCCAGTGGTACAGGGGGGTGATGTTTCTCCATAAGAAAGAGGGATTCTCTTCTTAGAAGAAGGAAAAAATGCTGGTCAGCAAATGTGACTGATGTTTACCACATGACATTTCATTGATTTTGAGTGGAAAATTTTCAACTTGGTGTTGTAATCACATGCTGAATAGAAGTACATTCTATTTGCCATTACATTGCCCTTTGATTAATTGGCAATGCAGAAACTGGTAAACGTGTTTTGTTAGAAAAATCTCTTACAAATATGTGATCTATGAGGTAAAACAATTAAAAGGGCTTGTTAGTTACAGGATGGAGAATCATGGCTCTAAGTAGATGATGTAGTAGGGATCTTTCCAATTGCAGTGAGTTTAATTATTCTCCCCAATATAGCTTTCTGATTATGGAGAGAATAAGTCTATAATCTGAGTCTAATGGACAGAGTTGTCTCTGACTTTACTGTACTCTGGAGTTTTATTTGAAGTGTAGCCATTTCTACCAAATGCTGGATGCCTCTTACTGTGTTTTCAGTATTTTTCAATTTGATGCTTTGATGATTAAAAATAATTGAATAGAAATTTTAAGTGGTCGATTACTGAAAAGATTTTCAAAGAGGGTAGCAGATGAAACACAGAGTTCCCTCTTGCTAAAATCTAATATCAATCGACTACTGGTCTTGCTTTTTCCTGTTTTCCAGTTGATTGCTTATGCCTCAACTGCAGATGGGTATTCAGCAGACTTACCTCTTCCACTGCCCATCAGAGTGGAGGATGAAAATGACAACCACCCTATTTTCACAGAAGCTATTTATAATTTTGAAGTTCCAGAAAGTAGCAAACTTGGTAAGACCATTTTTTTAAATTGAACTTTTTTGCATGTGTTTTCCTTTTTTTTGTTATTTGTATTTTTTCTTCTAGGAAATGTATATTCATTTCCTTTGTTTTCACTTTCCTTGGTGTTTATCTTGCTCTTAACTGGTTTTTTTAAAATCTACTTAAAAAATGCTTTTTACATATTAAGGATACTAACTTGTTGTCACACTGCAAATATTTTCACAGTGTATTGTCACTTTTCAGTTTTCTTAAAGCTACTTTTTGAGGTAAAGAAGCTCAGAACTTCCATTTAGTTAAATCTATCCTTACTAGACTCATAGAGGCCTTTTCCTTTCATACTTTATGGTAAGGAAACTTTCAAAAATAAAATGTATTATGGTAAGTATGTTTATGTACATTTTTTGAGACATTGGACTTTTTATGCCTAAGACCAGATTATCCTGATGATATTGAACCAGTCAGTATTTATTTACCAGAATACACTTATCCTATCATGTCCAAACAGAATATAACCTACAGATTATTACAGGAATTTGGTGTTGTCAATATGATACCAATTAATTATACAAGCAGGTAACAGGTTTTCAAGCTTTGAATTATATTTAGTTTATATACTCTATCATTTTGTGGGTTTGTCACTGTTCTCATCTCTTAGAGAGGACATACAGAATAGAATTACAATAAAATTAAAATCAATACTGATATTTTTATTAGGTTTTCTTTAGAGAGGTATTAAACAAAATTACTGAAAACGTAATTTTTTTAAAGCTCTTATTTGTATTATTTTTTTTTTTCTTAAAACTACCACTTTACTGCTTCCAATTTAGAATGAATACAGGGATAAATTTAGGAACATCACACTTGTTCAGACACTTGGAAAACCAAGTGTTCAGGTTAGTTGGCCCTTAAAATGGTGGCATACATGATGTCTTCTAAGACTTAAAAAAATGGAAAATAACCATTCACATAAAGTTGAAAGAATGTGAACTCATTCATAAAGGATGGTTTTGGTCACTTGCTTATTAAAGTTTCTAGTAGTTACTTAGATCTTCACTAGATTTTAATATCTGCTATTCCCCTTTATATTTGACATTGATGATTTGATGTGAGAGATGTTAGCCTCTTTATTACTCATATGGTACAATTAAAAAAATAAAAGTTGTGCATTTGGAGTTTAAGAAACCTAGTTTTTGATTCGGGGTCTGTTATTAATTCACTGTGGGAAATGGTGGCAGTCCCTTTGAGTTCCCTGGCCTGTAAAAGGAGTTAATTGCATTAGATGACCTATAATATTTTTAGCTTCACAGCGACTATGACTCTTGTACAACTTTTCTTTTTTTCAAAGAGAGATCATTGGTTTTAAAGTCTTTCTTGAGGATTCTGTTCTCTGTGATCGTGACAGACAATAATCCAGGGCAAATACTTTGATGGCCTGACTAACCGGAGGCACTGGAAGCATCCCATGTAAGAAGGTTCAGACCAGTTTGGGCTGTGATACTCTGGACTACTAGGTGTGCTTGAATTTGCCATAACTCACACACAGAAGTTTGGACAAAGGGTGCTCAACTAACATTTAAGTATAGCACTCATAAAAGGTTCTGAAGTCAAGATTTTAGGAAGATTTTCTGTGATAAGTAAAGCCGTTCTTATCCAGAGATTTAAAATAATGTTTGTGTCCTGTTGGTAAAATTTCAGAAAGAAGATACTCTGCCTTACAAAGATCGGTAACTTTTTTTATGCGAACATAGATGAATATCATTTGTTTTCTTACCATTACATGATTACTTCATGTCTTCATATTGATCCACTGCAAAAATCTTGTCATTAGTTATAAATATCTAATTGGACATTCTCTCTTTCTTTTTATATATATGTGTGTACATATATTCATTTATTTACACACATACATATATACATATATTAAAGACATGTTATGGTGAAAAATTATTTAAAACTAATATTTTCTTGCATTAATTGGTTTTTATTTCCTTTAAATACAGTATTTCAACAAATATATAAACATATGTGTGTGTGAGTTTGTATATGTGTTGCTTCTCAGGCTGGCCTTACAGGGCCATAGGCAAAGTGGATCTATGGATGACATTTTCATGGGCACTGGAACATTGTCCTTACACTATATAATACCACCTATTTGTACTCTTTGATACCTATAATCCTTTACCAGAGCAATGATCTTATATTCCATACAGATGACAAATATTAATAGTTTCACCTGAAGAAACAGCTGACTTAAATTCTCCCTGGAGGGTGAATCGTCTGAAAACTTTTCTTGAGGATTAAGTGGGGCTGAGAGCAGTGGGGTATGGATACTAAGTGGGTGAAAGAGAGACTAGCAAAAACCATTAGAGAGTGGAGACTAGACTACGAAAGGTCAACTTGATCATTTATTCAGTTATACCCCAACTCAGTCTTGATTTACCTATTAATCAGAAATTAAGTTAAAAAATCTGATTTACTTAGGAACCAGCTAGGTTTGTTATTGCAGTTTGTGTCTGGAAATATGTATTGTAATTATTCTTGATTGCCATTTAAATAAGTTTTTAGGATTTACTATCAAACATTTTTTTAAGGACTTATTTATTTGTTTATCTATTTATTTGACAGAGAGATAGAGAGAGAGAGAGAGAGAGAGAGAGAGAGTGCTTACATGAGCAGAGAGGGGCAGAGGGAGAGGGAGAAGCAGGCTCCCTGCTAAGCAGGGAGCCTGACAAAGGGCTCCATCCCAGGACCCTAGGATTAGGACCTGAGCTGAAGGCAGATGCTTAGCCAACTAAGCCACCCAGGTGCCCCAGTATCAGACATTCTTAACAGTGAGCAAAGTAAAGGTGTACCTTGATTCCCAGTATCATAGTGTTTTAAATTATAAATTTGAAGTCTTCTTCATTGATGCTATCTAAAGATGGAACACCTCTGAGAAGAAATAACATTTAAAATTATATTGCCACTGTCATTGTTAAAATTTGAAAAATAGGGGTGCCTGGGAGGCTCAGTGGTTGAGTGTCTACCTTTGGCTCAGGTTGTGACCCTGAGGTTCTGGGATCAAGTCTCACATCAGGCTCTCTGCAGGGAGCCTACTTCTCTCTCTGCCTATGTCTCTGCTTCTCTCTATGTGTCTCTCATGAATAAATAAATAAAATCTTTTAAAATTTGTAAAATGTAATACTCCTAACTGTGTTTTGCACTTCTGGAAATTAAAGACTCTTTTTTTTTTTTTTTTAAACATGTAGGTACTACAGTGGGAGTGGTTTGTGCCACAGACAGAGATGAACCGGACACGATGCATACACGCCTGAAGTACAGCATTTTGGAGCAGACCCCTAGATCCCCTGGGCTCTTCTCTGTGCATCCCAGCACAGGTGTCATCACCACAGTCACTCATTATTTGGACAGAGAGGTAGCTTTCCATTCCATAGAACATCATTTTTCTGGAGCTGAGACCCATACCCCATTTACTGTAGTTTGCTCTCCTTTAATCTTAGGCATTTCTATTTTACTTTATTTTATTTAGATGTAAGACAATAAGACTTCTGGTAATATTACCTATTGTTTTTTTTTAAAAAATTAATTTATTTTTTATTTTATTATTATTTTTTAAAGATTGGTGTTTAGAAGGAATGGGAACAATATATATTTCTTATGAAAGTTGCTATTGTTAAATATTATTCTATTCTTACATGTGGCTAGTTGATTCCAGTTCAGTAAAGGCTTCAGTTCTCATGTAGGACAATTAATTTCCTTGTTTCAGAGTTCAGATCATACACTGATCCCTATTTAGTTATTATTGATATGTGTTTTTTATCAGGAATGAATGAGTTGATGAATTATTACAAAATCTATAACACTGTTTGGATGATAGTACTAGAATATTGTCAGGTATGTTCAAATTCTTTATGCATAATTGTATTTGGTCTATATAATTTCCTCGTTTGACTAGATGGGTATTCCATCCAATCTATAGAGGACAAACATGACAGAAAGATTGATTGACTCACCTAAGTCAAATTAATGCACTGAATCTCCTAATTTTTATTATTGTTGCTCTTTTTTGTCAGCCTATGTTTAACTCAGAGCCCTGAACTATTGACTGAGGCAGATTAATCAATTTCATGTGTACAAAATAGCTCTTTTAGAACACTTCAGTGGTTCCCACTGCAACTAGAATAACACAAATAAAGGGATCAATATGACTTGGAGAAATAATGTACAGAAGAAATCCATGGAATTTGATGCCAAAGAAAAGGAAAAGATGATGAGAACCCATAAAAAGGGATAAAAATTTGTACAAAGGTTTTATTTGTCATTTTTTTTATTTGTGTGGTCAGGATATTTTAGGTGAGAAAGCACATGATGGTAATAATAAATGGCAGAGGTTGAGGGAGGGCCTGTATGAGCATGTTTTTGTATATGTGCAATAGGTAGAGTATGTAGTTAATCAAATGAAAACAAGCATTTTCCCTCATTTTTTACACACTGACAAATGAGGCTTAGAAAAATTAAATACTTTGAGAATACACAACTTGTACAGATTTGTGGTCAGACCCACATCTCTTTTCCTTTTTTTTTTTTTTTTAAGATTTTATTCCTTTTATTCATGAGAGATGCAGAGAGAGAGGGGCAGAGACACAAGCAGAGGGAGAAGCTCCCCATCCGCATGGGGAGCACGATATGGGACTTGATCCCAGGACTCCAGGATCATGCCCTGAGCAGAAAGCAGATGCTCAACCACTGAGCCACTCAGGTGTCCCCATGTCTGTTTTCCTGATCAAAAAAAGTCAACAGGATTTTTCAAGGAACAACCACAAAATGTGTTGTGGGGACAACACAGGAAATAAATGAACAAGGGAGATAAAAAAGCAAAACAAAACACTCAGTGTATTTAGAGGAAGAGAAAGAAAGATATCAGTGAGTGAGCCTAAAAGAGGAGCATTTCAGGGTGGGAATATTTGTTGCCAATGTGGAAGGGGGATGGGGAAAATGAACGCTGGAGGAAGAAATAGGAAGTTGAAAATGGAGAAAAGTAAAAAAAGCAAAAACAAAAGGAGTGGCTTAAAAAATAGAAGAGAAGGGCAACACAGGTAATTGTGTCATAACATAATGAGTTCATTTCATCATCACTCTACCATTTGCAAAAACTCTCTTCACTGAAGTCAATAGTGACCTCTTAATTGCCACATTCACCTGTTGCCTGAAGCCTCTGTCTATTGTTGGCACTTAACTAAAACTCATCTCTTCCTTGGTTCTGTTCCTGTTTCTCTGGTCTTTCTTTTTTTTTGTGTCGTTTCCTAGTCTTACTTCCCCATGCTTGAAATGCTGCTGTTCTTAAATCTTCAGCTCTCCTCATCCTTTAACCTCTTCTAGATAATCTGATTCCTGCTGTAATTTCAACCACCATCTACATACTAATGACCCCCAGATTGGTATTTCTGGCTATGAACTCTCTTGTAGTATGGGGCCAAACATCCAAGTGCCTTCTGAACCTTTCTCCTTAGATTTGCCATGGGCACATACAATCCAGTATATCCAAAACACAAGTCATTCCTTTTGGCCCTGCTTCCTAATTTTGCTAGTGTTCACTTCCTCAGAGAACTAGCTCTCCTTCTGCATTTGCTGCAATGATTGATAATACATCCTCTGCCTATTCAAATAGGATGGCTAAGCATCATTCTCAGCTCTGTCTTTTCTCTTACATTTTATATAGAATCTACCATCATATCTTATTAAATGTTAACGCCCAGGGAACTTGCCTGTTACCCTTTCTCTGTGTCCTCATGGCCATTGTGTCAGATTTGCATCACCTGTCTCACACCATTTCAAGAGTTCTTTAACGGATTTCTTTGACTTTCAGCTCAGTTTACTGCAAATTATGGTAAATCTTCTTTAAGAAACTTCTTTTTAACACTTAGGTGTTCTTATTTTCTGCCCCCCCCCCCCATGACTCCCATAAAACTTTTCCTTATTACCTGCTACTTAACATATAAATCTAAATTCTTAGTATGGTTCTTTGTAATTTAACCTGTTTACCCTTTTGGCTTCTCCCTGTCTACCAAATTCTTAAAATAGTATGCAAATATAGAATCAAATAAAAGCATGGATACACATAAATAGAAGAGGGTACAATTGAAATTTCATTTGTGGAGATCCCTGGGTGGCTCAGCGGTTTAGCACCTGCCATTGGCTCAGGGCGTGATCCTGGAGTCAAGGATTGAGTCTCGCATCAGGCTCCCTGCATGGAGCCTGCTTCTCTCTCAGCCTGTGTCTGTGCTTCTCTCTCTCTCTCTCTCTCTCTCTGTGCCTTTCATTAATAGATAAATAAAATCTTAAAAAAATTCATTTGTGAGTCAAAGCAAATGTTTTTGAGACTAATTAAATACTTGTTTTGTTTTCAGACTGTAGATAAGTACTCACTGATAATGAAAGTACAAGACATGGATGGTCAGAATTTTGGATTGGTGGGTACATCAACTTGCATCATAACGGTAAAAGATTCAAATGACAACGCACCTACTTTCAAACAAAATACTGTAAGTGCACAGTTTCAAAATCTATCTCTTGTTAACCAGGATTGGTTATTTAATATGAATTAATAAAATACATCCCATACTTTGAGGTATGTATGTTTATTTTATAAATAAAATTAAATGGCTGACATAGAAATTTCTTTTACTTATTCATTGTAGTATTTATATTATCTCCTTCTTGTTAAAGACAAACAACATTTGCCCTCATTTATAATGAAGTTCTTTCATTTCAAAGATAACCCTTAATGAGACAGTACTTGTGATTTATGGCTTTAAAATAAACTAGATAAAAAGTGTAAGAACCAATACTCTTGGAGTGGAAAAAATATTTTGCTTTCTTTGTAGAAGTTCTCTTTATAAAGTAAGTTTTTAATGAGTTCTTTCTGTTTCAGTATGAAGCATCAGTAGAGGAAAATGCGTACAATGTGGAGATCTTACGAATACCTATAGAAGATAAGGATTTAATTAACACTGCCAATTGGAGAGCCAATTTTACCATTTTGAAGGGCAATGAAAATGAACATTTCAAAATCAGCACAGACAAAGAGACTAATGAAGGTGTCTTGTATGTTGTAAAGGTACAGTAATAATGAATAATTGACAACTTGGCAAGCTAACAAGTTCTGTTCACCTAATGGTTTAATCAACTAAATAGTTTCAGATCAAAGACTCCACAAGTTGGAATAGAGCTTTGTTTAGTCCAATTGTTCCCATCTAATGCAGTCTTTCTTCTATAATTTTGCTGCCAGTCATTAGTCACCTAGCTTATGCTTGAACATTCTTAGTTCTAAGGATCTCTGTATCTCCATTGGCAGCTGATTCCATATTTGGAGAGCTCTCATTCTCACAAGTCCTTATTTCTACCGTGCCCAAATTATTCTCCATATATATATATTCCCCAAATTATTCTCCATATATATATTCCATGGCTGGATTCTGCCTTTAATGGTCTAGGTTCCATCGCTAATGGAAGAACTAGAATTCGTTTGAAAAGATTGCTATTTTCATTTGAAACTTATCTTCTCTAGGATAAATATTCCTAATTCCTTTATTCCTTGCATGACATAATTTAGAAGCCCATAATCTTCTCTCTCTTTCTCTCTCTCTCTTTCTCTGGAATATATGCCTGGTTGTATCTGATCTTTTATAGGTGATAATTGAGGGTGAAATATAGTGTTATATCAGACAGCACTGAAGGAGCTGACTCTTTATCCCGTATATTATATTTTTGGTTGCATTGTTTTATTCTAGGGTCCAGGTTATGAGGGCAGAAAAGGCCCTATTTGGGAAGGACCCTTGGTTTTACTACGTAACCCAGAATAAGAGAGGAAATGTCCTATGGACAGGTGAAGCAGTCATCCATTGAATAAAGGAAGTTTTCCTGCCAACAACAATGTGGAGACTTTGATACATAAATATCTAGTTATAATTATTTGCTCTGTAAAAATTTCCAGAGATTACATAATAAGACTTGGCAAGTTCTACTTGGATGTGAATAGTCAAATGTATTTGTTCCAATTACTCTCAACATTAAACTTCTATTTCAGTTTTCTCTAATATGATATGCTCAAATTGAATACTAAAACCAACTACTTAAGAAAAATGAAACTTTTAACTGATAATAGTAGGAAAAGAAATAAGCAGATGATACTGATCATTGTTCCTCTTCATTGGTACACCTCAATCCAGTCTTATTTGGACTCTCCAGAAAGCAGAACCCAAGACAAGTACCTCAATGAAAGGAATTATTTAGGAAGTGGATTCCAGGAAGCCAGAGTAAAAATGGAAAAGTAAGACAGGAAAGAATGAAAAGCCAATCAAGTCTGCATTATTGACCTAGTCCCCTCTGGTGTTCAGTCATACAATAAACCACGTAGAATGTACTTCGGAATTATCTCCTCCAAAAGTGGTACCTGGAACATTTATCCATCAACTCCATTGATACCCATGCCTCATTGGTGGAAGGCTGCCTTAAGGGAACCTCAGCTCTTCCTGCACTTCTGGCTTGGCTGTGTCTGCTAGGGGGAGAGCACTCTGGCTTTGGAGAGACTTTGAATGTGGAGAGCTGAATCTTTGTGTGCTTGAGATGTGAGTCTATCAGCATAAATGGGGGAGTGTCCACCAAGCTGCAGCTGAAGTTGGGTAGGCTAAAGGTCTGTGGTGTATAATTCTTATGAAAAGTGCAGCTATGCATCAATTTGCAAAGTTAGGCATACCTATGTAGTCAGGCATCAATTTTGATGTGTTTGGCAACAGATACTCTGTAAAAGATTTCTCCTGGACACCTCTTTTGCCCCCCTCACCGCCATCTTAACTTCTTTCTAGAAGGAAGTCAAAGGAGTAGTTTGAATTCTAAGATGGAAAGATTATGCCAACTGCAGTAGCTCAAGTCAAAGACCCAAGCTCAGACCTTTTAGAGCGTTCTGTATCTGCTGCTTGATTAGAAGACTAATCCTCACTTCTCTCTCATTCAAGTCCATTATTAAAGTCCTATTATTATTATTTTTTAAATCTCAGTGATTTCATCTTGCTTTGGAAGGCAAAATTTAAGTAACACTGGGAATTAAATTTTTTGAGTTTTTTTAAAGCAATACAAAATGAATTTTAATAAACTTTCTCAAAAGAATATATTCTAAAAAAATGTAGTACATTCCATTTTTTCATATTCAGAGTGGATTTTTTTCCCTCAAAGAATGTTGATCACATTAAGAAAAATGTTTCCAAATATTTTCAGAAATTATAGCCTATAATATCCTAGAATATTTCCCACTCTGGGTGACTAATAAACATGTTTTATTTTTATTATTATTTTTTAAAGATTTTATTTATTTATTCATGAGAGACACAGAGAGAGGAGAGAGAGGCAGAGACACAGGCGGAGGGAGAAACAGGCCCCATGCAGGGAACCCGACTTGGGACTCGATCCTGGGTCTCCAGGATCAGGCCCTGGGCCAAAGGCGGCACTAAACCGCTGAGCCACCCGGGCTGCCCCTCCCCCCCGCAATCTGTTTTATTTTTGATGAACAACTTCTGGTTACCATCTCAGGATTCCCCAGTAGGGAGAGCAATTATATGGTGATACTTTACTTTTTTGTCTTTGGTTCAGCTTAAGTTAATTTCACATATGAAGAATAAAGAAAATCCCCACCATAAAATTTATGTACATTTATTCCCATTATCTTTAAACAGAAGATAGTTGCACTTATATTTTATAATTACATCCTAGTTCTTATATCTAGGAAATTTTTTCAGAATTTTAAAAGCAATTATCAAGTACTGATCACCTTTCATGTCAAGGGAATGACATAAGTACCTTATGTAGTTTATAACTAATTGTTGCATCCTCTTTAGGATAAGATATTATTATTATCCCCATTTTACAACTTATAAAGATACTTATAATTTTCTTCTTTTGCACAATTCCTATTAAGTTTTTATATTGGTATTTGACTTGGCTTATAAAAATAATTTATTTTGTTTCTTTTCCCACATTCTGAAATTGTAAACAAAACAAAAAATGCTAGATTCAAAAGATTTATTTTTAACCTTTCTAACAACCGTGTGGTTGTTCCTCTCATTCTTCCCATTTCCAGATGAGGAGGCTAAGTAGAAAGAAGTGAAGTCACCTGCCCCAGTTCACATAGATAGGAAGTGATAGAACCAAGATGCCAACTCAGACATTCCTGAAGAAGAACCCTTCCTCACAACCACTGTACTGCTCTTCCAGCTGGAGACTCTTGGGTCACATTCCCTTTCTCTCTCCTCTTTTCCATATGTGGGTTACTTAGCTTGATAAAACCATGACTTGCACAAGGGGGTCTTTTTTTTAAACTTGAATTAATTTCTATTTCTATGTATTTATTTCTTGTTATCTCCTTCCTCTCTTCATCTCTCCTTATTAGCTCCTCTCAGAATTTTACCATCTCTCTTTCTTTGAGCCATTCATAATAGTCTCTACCATGTTGGTCAATAAAATGTGCGTTTTCCATGGTATACTTTCTTTTCTATATTTTATGCAAACCCTGAGAAAACTTGAATTCATCACATAGCTCCTTTGGTAGCCACACTGGTCTTTAAAGATATCTTAATCCTTTTCCGTGCTCAAGATTTGTGTTTGTGTACCTAAGTTCTATCTTTAAGTACTTTCTAACCTTGATGAGGCATCTTTTATTTTAAAATCAAACACTGTATAATCAAGGCATTTTGAAATCCATCATTCTTTCAGTAGGCTACTTACATAATGATGGCTGGGAATGAACTTTTTTTATTCCTTTATACCAAAAAGAGTTAAAGAATCAGAAGTTAAACCAAAGATTGCTTATATGTACTTCTTTTATCTGAACAAAGCTTCCAAACATTGCCTTGCTAGTTGATGTCTCCTATTATTGCATTAAATTGGCTGTTAACAAAAAATGTCACTGTTTTCTTTCAATTGTTTATGTGGCAGCCTGAGAGATTATTATATCCTATAGTATAAAACACTCACTATGGGCTTACAATATTAAATCTTGTTCTTGTAACAGTTGTGCAGAAGACAAAACTGAATTTCAGAGAGATTAAGACACTTACCCAAAGTGATGCAGCTAGGATGCAGTAGGACAGGATCTGAACCTAGATCTCTTTTATTCCAAGTACCACGCTCTTAAGCACCATATTAAATTGCTTTGCATAGTTATGTGATGGAAAGTTAGCCTCTGTATTATCTATAAATCATAAATACTTCTCTCTGTCTCCCTAATAGCTATTCAATTATAACAATGAAAATGAAAACACTTGGTAAACTATAGGATATTATTATTATATTTTTAGAAGTCTTACATGTGTGTGGGGCTAGTGTTACACCTTTCTATATTGGATAGCTTTTCTGGAACTGTAGAGCATGAGCTGATACAGTCTTTAGTAGCTCAATCCTGAGTGATCTTTCCATCCCTACATTTCATTTCCATTTGAGCAGCAGCAGTAGTGCACATTGGTTTGAGTGAAGAAGATATTGTTGTTGATCATTCTCAATGTAGAAGGTCCACCACAAAGCAGCACTTCATCTTCTAGGGAGTTCATAGCATCTCAGTGCAGATATAGGATATTTTTGCACTTTTAAAAAAAAATAATTAAAACATAAAGCTTACCCTATGGTGGAAGAGAATTCTTGTTTTTTCATTAATCATTCATTTCACATCCCACCAGATTTTCAGTCTTGTGGAGTTTTAAGCCTCTAAAACAATATCCAGTATAAGCCTTGAAAAATTACATAAAGAAATTCTAAGGCTTTTTAGCAAGTGGTCCTGGATGGAATAACTGCACCTCCTCCAGAGCAGCAGCTGTTTTGTGAATTTCCATCCATGGCTCATTGCCAGTGGATACTCTCATTCTCTACATGTTCATACCAACACATGTAATTTGTGAGGTAGTGTTCATTAGCAATAGATAAACAGATATTAATTCATTTACCCCCTTGACCCTCCATTTTCAGGAATATTTATATAAACTAAAAAAGAATTTCACAGACATTTTGTGGATTCTATGATTCACTCCTTCCTTAATGGACTCATGATACTATATCTCAGCTTGATAATAGCTAGGTATGGGGAAAGGTTTAAAGTAAAATTTTTACTCATCTGTTTTCATTTCGTTCAATGGTCAGCCAATGATGATTTTGATAAGCAGGAAGAGAATCAAGGAAAAAAATGCTTCCAATTTGCAGTACAGTGTGAAATAATGTCTTTATGGGTTTTGCTTGATTTGTTGTCTGAAAATCAATTACAATCAAAGGATTCACTTAAATATTTTTGGAGGCTGATGAATCATTTAAGTAGAATTGTGTAGCAGAGGGATTATAGTACAGTGGTTGAGGAAATGGACATAGTCAATAGGAAGTAGTAAGTCAAACAAAGTTGGATTCATTTGGAGTTAGATGCCCCTCAGGCTGGTCCTTCAGTGCTATAAGACAGGGCCGTAAAAACACTGTTATCTTTTTGCATTATCTCCAGATTCAGAATAATTTTCCTCAGTAAGAATGAACTATAGAAATATTTTAGGAATTGTTTTCTGCAACTCCATAAAACCACCTGCAGAAACTTTCAGATCACTCTTGCTAAAGGCTTAGTGAAGAATCATCTCTCTGTTGAAGTCAGTACTGATTGAAAAGGAAGAGAGAACTCATGAAGCACTGTTCTTATTTAAAGAAGGTCCCCCCCCCATAAAAAAGAAGGTCCCTTGCTATTTGAAATGCCAAATGTATTTTACACCGATACTGTTATACATGTGCTTCTTTAAAAAGCCACTGAATTATGAAGAAAACCATCAGGTGATTCTGGAAATTGGAGTAGGCAACGAAGCTCCATTTACCAGAGATGTCGCACTCAGAATGACAACCATGAATAGAGCCTTGGTGACAGTTCACGTGAGAGATCAGGATGAAGGACCTGAATGCAGCCCTGCAGCCCAATACATACGGATTACAGAAAATGCAGCAGTGGGGTCAAAGATCAATGGCTATAAGGCGTATGACCCTGAAACTAAAAGTAGCAACCACTTAAGGTACGGAGAAGTCTGTAACCACATACAGATAATGTATTTGTGATAGTTGAGATAGTAATTTATTTTTATACATTTTGTATCGCTAAAGACTTTTCATTTTATATTAATAGGTACAAAAAATTGAATGATCCTAAAGGATGGATCACCATTGATGAGATTTCAGGGTCGATCATAACTTCCAAAATCCTGGACCGGGAGGCCATGGCTCCAAGAAATGAGTTATATAATATTACAGTCCTAGCAATAGACCAAGGTAAAAAGAAAAAAACAACTTTTTTTTTAAGTTTTAATATGATATTTTAGAAAGGAATTGGAAAATAAACTGCATTTATTATTGTGCAGAATTTTTTATGATAAGTATTTGGAATTGTTAGGAATTATTTTGGAGACTACCTATTTCTCTTGATTGTCTAACAAGGTGAACTTTCACAGCAACAAGAAGCCATGTCATATTTATCTTTATATCCGCAGTATGGGGGAACGTCAAATGCCTATAGATGCCTATGTTAGAGGGCAAAGATGAAACTTAAGTTTGGGATCAGATGAAATGTTCTCACCAGGCTCTTCTACATCTCTTTATTACACTTAAAATAGAATCTTTAAATAACTCAGCTGATTATTAGGGCAAAGTGGTCCTTTCCTTGAATTCTGTTCCTTAAAACAACCCAGGGGTTCTACTCAGGCTTCATATTATTATTAGAATAATTAATGATTAGAATAATAATAATTAATTTGGGGCACTTAAAAAACCATTTTGTAGATGTGACTTAGACACACTGAATCAGAATCCTAGATTGGGGACTTGAGCATCATATATTTTGAAAATCTCCCTAAGTGTATCCATCATACCCCTAAATACTCCCTAAATATGTATCGGGATTGGAATAACTCTTTGTAGCCTCTTTACTGCTCATTAACATCTGCACCAGAAGGAACTCCCCCAAAATACAGAGCTTGAAATTCACACATTGATTTTTATTATTTGATAATAATCCTGGCGTAAGGTTTATTGGGTTTATTGGCAGTTGTAGCTGATATTGTCCATGACGTACTCATTTTAGATGATCTGCAGGTTTCACTTATCCTTCTACATTCTTACATCCTATTTTCTGTAGTAATCAGCTTATTTAAGAAAACATATATCTTATGTAGAATGTAGTTAATTTTATTGGAAAACTGTAAGAGAATGCAAAAAACTATGCTAAGCTTTTTTTCCTTCTTTCATAGATGGTAAATCATGTACTGGAACACTTGCTGTTAGCATTGAAGATATGAATGATAATCCACCAGAAGTACTTCAAAGTTATGTAACAGTTTGCAAACCCAAGATGAAGTATACAGACATTTCAGCTGTTGATCCTGATGAACCTATCCATGGTGCTCCATTTTATTTCAGCTTGGCAAACACTTCTCCAGAAACGAACAAAATATGGACCCTCACCAAAGTTAATGGTATTTATTTATTTTTAAAGATTTCTTTCTTTCTTTCTTTCTTTCTTTCTTTCTTTCTTTCTTTCTTTCTTTCTTTCTTTCAGAGAGAGCTGAGAGGGAGAGAGCACACATGTGTGTAGGTGAGGGGAGGGTCAGAGGGAGAGAATCTTTAAGCAGATTCCCCACTGAGCACAGAGCCCTCACATAGAGCTGGATCTCACGACCCGTGAGATCATGACGTGAGCTGAAACCAAGAGTCGGATACTTAACTGAGCCACCCAGGCACACTGAAGTATTTAATAAAAAGTAATGCTTTATATGCTCTAAAATAACTGAGAGTAGATTTTGTTGTTTAGTGTAATAGTCTCATTAATATATTTTAGAAGACTAACTCAGTCTTTTACAAATACTGTATGTGGTCTGTTATTTATTGCATATAAAATGAAAAAAAATAATTTTTATTAAGGCAAACTTCCATTTACAACAAAGACAAAGCTTTGTTAAAATATTGGGCAGCTTATCATTAAGATAAATTGTTTTTGGTGTATTATTATTATTTTTTTTAAGAGAAAGAGGATGGGGTAGGGGTAGAGGGAAGGAGAGAATCTTAAGCAGACTCCATGCCCAGTGTGTAGCCCAGCATGGAGCCCAATGTGGGCCTCTCATGACCCTGAGATCATGACCTGAGCTAAAATCCAGAGTCCAATGTAATTCACTAAGCCACCCAGGTTCCCCTGATGTATTTTTAAAGTGACTCCAGTGAGGTGAGGGGAGAACAGAGATGGACAGTTTAAATTCTAGTATAAATTTTAGTTTAAATTTTAGTATAAGAAAACTGGAAATGAGGAATCTGGTTGTATGAGACAAGGACTCAATAGTATTCTGGAAGGAAACATATTGGAGTATGGACAGGGATATAGCATTGGAGCAATCAGGACAGCCTCCTATGATAGTGGTTCCTGGGGAAATAGAATATTCTATATTTTAGCCACCATTCACTGCTGTTTTGTTACTGTATTATGCTCTTTCATGTAAGTGGAATTTTGTGTATGCTGACCCTTCTGCTCTGAATACTTTTCCCATTTCATAGTTCGATACTAATTCATGATACTTGGGGAGCACCTGCCATCTATCATGCATTGTTCTAACCCTGGGTATGTATGTAGAGATTAACAAGACAGACATGACTGCAGCTCTGTTGCTCACGTCAATGAAGCCTTTTTCAAAATAGAAGGAGTAGCACCATGACCTTTTCTACCTTTATTATAGCTCCTTTCATGTTGTATTATCATCTGTTTACCTTTCTCCTCCAATATATGAGTTTCTCAGTATATTTGTGATTCTTCTGTGTATTTCCAGCACATAGCCTAGAGCTTAGTTGATACTAACTGCTTAATAAGTGTTTGTTTAATCAGTAATCGATTAGTATATTTGCACAAAGAAGGAAAATTCTAGAAGAATAAGTAAACTGGTGCTGTTAGAGTTCAGGTTTTAGCAGAACTGCTGAGAGACTGGGTGGGACAATGGGTGGAGTTTGGGGATGCAGGGCCTATCTATGACTGAAGAGACTGACTTATATTCAGTAGGTGACAGCAGGTGTGCACTGGGAGTGTGCCAGTAAGGGATGCTGTGCCCAGATTTGTGTCTTAACAAGGTGACACTGGTGACAGGATTGAGGAGGGCAAGAGTTGAGTGGCAGGGTCATCAGAGGCTGCTGCACTTGTATGAACAAACAAGATGTGACCAGAGCTGAGCATGTCTTGAGGGAAGAGAGGAATTTGAAGGATTTTACCTTAACCACAATATGATCTGGGAGGGTTCCATCTAAACCTTAGTAGTAATCCACATTCCTCCAGGGAGCTTTGCATTTGAAGTGCAGCCAAAAGTCTTTGAAGTTCTCATCAGTTGTAACAGTACATTTAAGAAAGGCTTAAAAGTTACAGATGACTTCCAGGGTATGCATTGTGCTACTTTGTCATTTCACTTACTGCAAGACTCAGAAGGCTGTAATTGGCATTAAAAGTGGGCAGAGCTTTTGGTAAGTTGATAATCAAGTCATTAAAATAGGTATCAAGACTATTGGGGAAATATAGTTGATAAAAATGTTTTTTTTTATGATACAGATACATTTGTTTTTATGTAAACCTTATACCTAGCCTGGGTGACATTAATTAGCTTTCTGGTATTGAGATCACTTCTGTAGGGAAGGCATAATAACAAAGGGTCTATTGTATTTTGAAAATTTACTTTATATGTAAAGATAATGGGGGGATCCCTGGATGGCTCAGCAGTTTAGCACCTGCCTTCGGCCCAGGGTGTGATCCTGGAGTCCCGGGATCGAGTCCCACGTCGGGCTCCCTGCATGGAGCTTGCTTCTCCCTCTGCCTGTGTCTCTGCCTCTCTCTGTGTGTATCTCTCATGAATAAATAAATAAAATTGTTAAAAAAAAAATAATGGACAGATACCAGAAAGTAAATAGATAAGAGAAGGTCAACTGAAGACATACTTTGTGCCTAACAATTGGCATTAATTCTTTATGAATACCAAAAACTGGTACTGTAGAAAAATGTTTGAAGTGCATGTCAGGGGCCAATCTAGCATCATTGGTTTGCAGATAAGGGAAAAGTAAAGGAATATTAAATATTACTGAAATGCTACTGGGTCACTCCAATGTCGAATTATGTCTTTAATCCTTTCGTGCAAAAAGTTACAATGGACAACACATACATGGTAGTGTTCTTGCTGAAAAGGTTGTAGGCAGTTGTCCATTTTTATTCATTTTCATGTGGCAGGTGGTTCCTTGAGAATAATATGTTTAGAAGCAAGTGTGGCAAAACAAATGGTAAGAGAGAAATACATGTCCATTAAAGATATAATTCTTTCATTTTCTTTCAGATACAGCTGCCCGTCTTTCATATTGGAAAAATGCTGAATCTCAGGAATATAGTGTTCCTATTACTGTAAAGGATAGAGAAGGTCAATCTACAACAAAAATCCTGACAGTTAATCTGTGTGATTGCACTCATCCAAGTCAATGTCGGGCAGCTCGAAGGAGTGCAGGAGTAATACTCGGAAAATGGGCGATCCTAGCAATACTGCTGGGTATAGCATTACTATTTTGTAAGTCCTTTTACTTACTGAAAGTTAAAATGGATCATAAATATGTGAGTGCAGGAAAAGTTCTTTAAAAAGTAATCTTGTCCAACTATCCATCAGGAGTGTCCTCTTTATAAATTGCTTTTGTGTTACCTGAGTTCTGATGGAATATTTTTGGGGAGAGGGAGAAGCTAGATCCTTTTTAAGATATGATTTCATACTTGGACAGAGCTGGTTAAAATTCCTTAGACCATACCAAATCTGTCAATATATAGTTTTCATTTCTTGGTCCTGGTACTACCCCTATTAGGGCTAAATAAAACAATCAAAACTTTTGCAATATAAAAGTCCACTATGAGCCACTGTGACCTCTTCTCGCCATTCAGCCCAGGGCTTCTGGGAATCACCCAGATCACAGCAATATCCCATCTTGCGTGTATCTTGTCTGTTTTGAATTCTTTTAACCCTCTCCTTGCCAGTTGTGTAGTTCCCAATGGCACCATATTTTCCCCTCTATTTCCATCTACTCCTACAGTCTAGATGAGCCATGGTTTCTTTGTTCTGTGATAGCCCTAGGGTTAAGAGCAAGACTCTGGAACCAAATTATCTGGATTTGTAACCCTGCTCTACCATTTGCAACCCATGCACCCTGGGGCGAGTTACTTAATTAATGGTGCTTCAGTTTCCTCAACTATAAGAGGGAATAATTGGAGTAGCCTACGTTAGGGGGCAGCACTGAGCATTAATTGCTTTAACGCATGTAAAGAGCTTAGAATAGTACAGTGTTCAATATTTTTCTGCAAGTCAACAAAATAAATATGCCACTATATGCCAGAAACTGGCTAGGTGTTGGGAGTCATCAGAGAACAAAACAGACAAAACCAAACACAAACAGTGTGCCTTGTGACAGTGAACTAATAAATAAATGAAATGCCGTGGAGGGAAAAATAGAGCAAAAGAATTAGGAGCTGTAGTGCTGTGGAGCACGTGTGAGTGAGTATGAGGGATCAGTGCAAGTGACAGCAGCTGTCTGCGGATGGTTTGGTCAGGGCTAACTGACAAGGCTGTCTGACGATTTGGGGGAAAGGTGAAAGAGCCAAGTACAGTACTTGGGGGAAAGGTTTTCATTCAGAGGGGAAAATCAGCTCGAAGGCTCTTAGGTGAAAGGGAGGCTGGAGAAGTCAAGGCATGGCAGGGATGCCAGTGTGGCTGGACTGGAGTGGATCAGGAGAGTGGGGTTGGACATGGAACCAGAAAGGTAACAAGGGACCACATAGAGGAGGCGGGGATTGGCACCCTTTTTCTGTCAAGCGCTAGTTAGTATATATTTTATATTTTGCAGACCCTGTGATTTCACTTGTAACCAATGAAATCTACCCTTCTAGTAGGAAAGTAGCCATAGAAAACATTTCAGTGATGGGCATGGCTGGGCTCCGGTAGAATGTTATGGAGGCTAAAATTTGAATGACGTATTATTTCCACATGCACTGAACTTCTATTCTTTTGATTTTAAAAACCATAACTCATGAATGATACAAAAACATGTGGTGGGCTGGATTTGGGGCTGTAGTTTGGCCACCCTTGATAGAGGGGCTTGTAGGACATTGTGAGAACTGTCGTTATTATTACTGCTAATTTAATTATCACATATTTAAAACTCCCACAGGTATGCTGAATTTTCTTTTTAGAAAGAAAATTTTGAATAGACAAAATACAGAGTAGTTTTAATGAAGATACTTGGAGATAAATCTGTTCTGGGGAGAAAAGTCTGTCATGTTTTCATATAGGCAAATCAGTGTTTTGGGAATCAGTAAATCTCTTTAAAGTCTCTGTCTTAAATAAATGTCATTGAATTTTTTGAAAATGTATGACTTAACTTACAATTGTAAATATTTTAAAATTACGGATTGAATTCAAACTCTTAAAAAGAGCTATAATAAAAATATACATATAATTCAGATTTGAAAGTCTAAGCTAAATCACAGCCTATTAATTTAGAAAGGCCAAGGTAATTCACAGGACCATGTTTACTGGCTTGGTTTTCCTCCTGTGTAGCTGAGGTAATAAAAAATAAGAGATGATTATTTTGTTAAACTTTTTTTTCAATGCAGCTGTATTGCTAACTTTGGTATGTGGAGTTGTTGGTGCCAAAAAAAGAAAAGGTTTTCCTGAAGATTTAGCACAGCAAAACTTAATTATATCAAACACAGAAGCTCCTGGAGATGATAAGGTGGTAAGTAATTTTTTAAAATGAGTATTTATCTCTGAGTATCTCCCTTAATTTCTTTTACTGATTCTCATGAAGTTATTTTGTAATTTAGGAGTTAATATTTATATTTTTAGTTTGGTCAGATTTTGTAGGCATAAGTATTTTATCTGTCAATATTCAAATATTTATGTAGGTGGCATTTATTGAACTTCTTAAATCAGATGCGTTGTTTTCATTCTTATTCTTCCACTCTCTAGTGTTATGATTTAAAACTTGCTCTTTGATGTTGTGAAATTATTATAATACCAATCTTCTAGCTGTTCTCCACAATGTACATTTCCAGATATTATTTGTTTTTCTGACTCTTGACCACTGATAATAGGGAAAAAAAAACTTACTAAAAGTTTTCAAGATCAACTAAGAAAATACCAAAGAGATACATATTTTTAATAAAAGTATGTGGGGGGAGGATAGATTACTTGGAAGATTATTGCCACTTTCTTTCCGTATAGATTTCTTGAGACCGCTGAGGTGTTTTGTACTAGGCTTCTTGTCTGGGGAGATGTATATTTAAAAAGTTCTTACAAGGCATGTTCTTCCCTCAAAAAGATTTCAAAGTATTGATGAGAAATGGAATCTATTTTTATGGGAAAAATAAGTAGGAACATGCCAGTAAACTATCAGCACCAATATGATAGAAAACTGTTGTCTTTCAAAGGTGCTTGTGATACTTAGGTGCATTCGTGTTGTCTGGATCAACTGGAAAGGCTTGGTGAAAGCCTTGGTAACTTAAAGAATAGGAAGGGTTTGAAAGTAGAAAGATGGTGGGCTTGGTGAAAGCCTTGGTAACTTAAAGAATAGGAAGGGTTTGAAAGTAGAAAGATGGTGGGAATAGCTATAGAGGTGGAAAACAGCCTTATGAATAAAAAAGGAGATGACAAAGTTTAGGGATTCTTCAACAAATAGTAAAGAAATCGATTTGAAATGGAAGAAATGCTGTTTTGCAGTAGAAGCTTGAAACTCATTAGGCATTTGGAAGAGAGGAGTAGGAGATGGGGCTGTTGTTAAGGACTTGGGATTTATTCTCTTGGTAAGGAAGAGCAGGTGATGGTTTTTCTGCACAGAAGTGGCATAATGGGAGCAGTGTGATGCTGAGTCAGTAGGATGATCAGTGAGAATAGGAAGATATTAGGGATAGGGAAGAGAAAGGATTAGAATCTTTCAGTAGTTGAAGCAGGAGGTAACTCTACGAGAATGGATAATGGTCACTGGAAAATTAAAATAAGGATAATAAATATTTTAAATGTGTAAATGATAAGGTTGTTAGCTTTTGAGTAACAAAATAAAAAATGAAGTCAAAGCAACAGAGGCCATAACCAAGGACAAGGACTTTACATTAAGCCTTTCAAGCCTTTTCTGTATCTCTGTGTTAGGATACCTTTCTTAACGACTTTGCCTCTTTCACCTCCTTCCACCATCACGTAAAATCATAGCCCACTATGCTTGACATGCCTCCATGTGGAACCTTGTAATTATTTCTCCATTCAGAAAATACATTGAGTCCCTTGATAGTCTTTAACTCCTAGTAAATTCTTATCTTATACCTGAGAAGGGAATGATGGAGATATTTGTAATACTTGTTCTTTGCCAATCGATACTAGAGCTGCTGGCATTAATTGGCAATTTCACCATAACATACTCAGACCTACCTTTGCCTGTTCTCTGTTAGGAACACTTTTCAAAATTCTCAGAATTATTAATTTATACTGCAGTTTAATTTAGGTATATTTTTACAAAATGTAACAGAATTTCATAGTGAATGTGTAAGCTCATTTTAGTACAGTGAGTACAGGTGATGACTTTAGTTCTGGACTTAAGTTGAAGTCAAAGGGGTTCAGAAGAGGTTAGGCGCTGGTTGAAAAGTCAGGACTAGAGAAGTTAAATCTGGAAATCATGGGTGTGGAAAAGGAGTATATGATACCCTGTGAGAATGTACATGGTGACAGGAAGGAACAGAAAATAGAATGTGAAACATGGCATTGTGGGCTAGGCCTTGGTTTTAGTTTAGTTTGAATTCTCCTGGTATTAGCTTGCATGATCTCTGAGCATGTATGTATAATGACAAAAACTATACCATCAAGGAGATTTGATAATCAGGATTATTTTTTTTTTCTTGTGTAATAGAATTTCACTGTAGGAGCAATCCAAGCCAAAAATATGGGGTAGCAGTGCCACCAAATGGCTACTTTCAGTTCTCTTCTCTGGTATAATTTTCTAAGGCAGTGAGACACTATGTATGACATTTATAGGGACATTTCAGGTTCTGAAATATCCAAAACTCCAAATCATCTGAACTTGAAAATCTTCCAGTTTAGTTAGAGACTCTGCATATTAAATAGAAGAAAAGCAAATTGGTAAGAAGATGGCACAATGGAGCCTGATTTTAATGGAGGTCTTGTCTGAAAGTAACAGTTTATAATTAAAATTGACATGCTTGAGGTTACCGCTCTAACTAGACTTCCCACCTACAGCCCAGAGTTCCATATAAGGTTCCGGCCTTCGTCAATGCTTAGCCAAGTCTTTTTATCTTCAAACATTCCCTTGACTCTGTTCTCCTCTAGTTCCCTCCTTATCTCTTTTTCTTTGAAACAGCTTTTTGAGAGATTATACTTGATTTGTCCATGGCATTACTTCCTGTTCATTCAGCACTTCTTGGAAATTCTTTTGACAGAGGTCACCAATGGCCACCTTTTTACTTGAATCTAATAGGTGGATTACTTTATTTGAACCAGTTCTTAAACTACTTTGATGTTTTCTCCTTACACTAATCCTCTCGGCATGACTTCAGAGTTGTGCCTCTTGGGTTCCTCTGTTCTCTCAATAGCTATTTCAGATCAGTTCTGTCCTCTAATTCCCTTATCCACCCTTAAAACATGTTTTTTTTTGTTTTGTTTTCCTTGTGGTTCTATTCTTTTTAAAAAAATTTTTATTAGAGTTCAATTTGCCAACATACCGCGTAACACCCAGTGCTCATCCTGCCAAGTGCCTCCCTCAGTGCCCATCACCCAGTCACCCCAACCCCCTGCCGACCTCCCCTTCTACTATCCCTTGTTCATTTCCCAGAGTTAGGAGTCTCTCATGTTTTGTCACCCTTTCTGATATTTTCACTCATTTTCTCTCATTTCCCTTTATTCCCTTTCACTAATTTTTATATTCCCCAAATGAATGAGACCATATAATGTTTGTCCTTTTCTGATTGACTTACTTCACTCACCATAATACCCTCCAGGTCCATCCACGTCGAAGCAAATGGTGGGTATTTGTCGTTTCTAATGGCTGAGTAATATTCCATTGTATACATAGACCACAGCTTCTTTATCCATTCAACTTTTGATGGACACCGAGGCTCCTTCCACAGTTTGGCTATTGTGGACATTGCTGCTAGAAACATTGGGGTGCAGGTGTCCTGGTGTTTCGCTGCATCTGTAGCTTTGGGGTAAATCCCCAGCAGTGCAATTGCTGGGTCGTAGGGCAGATCTATTTTTAACTCTTTGAGGAACCTCCACACAGTTTTCCAGAGTGGCACCAGGTCACATTCCCACCAGCAGTGCATGAGGGTTCCCCTTTCTCCACATCCTCTCCAACATTTGTGATTTCCTGTCTTGTTAATTTTCCCAATTCTCACTGGTGTGAGGTGGTATCTCAGTGTGGTTTTGTTTGTGTTTCCCTGATGGCCAGTAAAGTGGAGCATTTCCTCATGTGCTTGTTGGCCATGTCTATGTCTTCCTCTGTGAAATTTCTGTTCATGTCTTTTGCCCATTTCATGATTGTGGTTCTATTCTTAGCCTTCTTTTTGTTTAGTCTACCATTTTCTCTGGGAGTTATAATTTATTCCCATGGCTTCAACTACCTCTTAAATGGTGATGACTTCCAGTGTTATAGCTCCAGCTCAGCTCCCCCACCTGAACTCCAGGCTCACATATTAATCAATTCATATCCATGTAGTTATTTTGGGCATCCATAGGTTTCTCAAATTTCTTAAAGTAATTATGTATAAAACTGAATTGTTCACCCTCCTCTCACCCATGAGTGCATCCTTCATCACTAGATGGTATAGTGATTTATACCATCTATCTAGTTGCACAAGCAAGCAGAGCACTCAGGAATAACTCCTGACTCTTCCCTTTGATGTTTCATCCATCTGACCACCAGTAAACTTTGTATGGGATCCAACTACTTTGAATCATCATTGCTTCTACTTTGGCTTAGGTCCTTATCATGTTTCACCTAGTGAAACCTCTCTGGTATCCATGATATTCAACTTGTCTTCTTATTTGTCTTTTAAATTATTGCCCAGAATTATTGTAAAAAATATGTCCCTTACCTGTTATTAAAATCCTTCTTTGAGTCCCCATGATCTTCATGATAGTCTAAGTTTTTTTTGCATGGCATATGGATCTTTATGTTCTCTGGCCTTTTGTGACCTCTCCACTTTCTCTCTCACTGTGAACTCTATGTGGTAGCCATTCTCAACAGGCTGAAAGTTGAAGGCCCCCAAAGTACTCCATTGCCTTTACGTGTAGGCCTTCCTGCAGGTAGTGCTTTCTTTTTCCCATTTCTCAAGTAGGAGTCCAGAAGTCCCTCAGTGTAGTATTTTCTAGTCTTCTCCACTTATTCTCTCTGGGCTTGGATTTTTTTTTTTTTAAAGATTTTATTTATTTGTTCATGAGAGACCAGAGAGAGACACAGAGAGAGAGAGAGGCAGAGACACAGGCAGAGGGAGAACCAGGCTCCATGCAGGGAGCCCAATGTGGGACTCAATCCCCGGTCTCCAGGATCACACCCTGAGCTGAAGGTAGCACTAAACTGCTGAGCCACCTGGGCTGCCCGGGGCTTGGATTTTAAGGCTCTTCTTCTATGTTCCTATAGCACTCTGTGTTTGTGTGTGTGTGTGTGTATATTTAAAGTAATTATCTGTTTTTCTGCCTCATTGGAATAAGAACTTCTTGGAGCCACTGAGGTATCATGTCCATCTTTGCATCCTACACTGGGCACATAATTAGAAAACAAAAATGTCTGTTAATGAATGGATGAATTAATAAAAGGCTAAATAAACATCCTCTCTCCCTTGTCTTCTTACAACTTTATTTGGAATCTGTTTCCTCGATACAAATGGTCTTATTTTATTTCATTTCAGTGTTCTGCCAATGGGTTTATGACCCAGACAGTCAACAACTCTGGCCAAGGCTTTTGCGGTACTATGGGATCAGGAGTGAAAAATGGAGGTCAGGAGACCATTGAAATGGTGAAAGGCGGACACCAGACACTGGAATCGTGCCGGGGGACCGGGCATCATCACACCCTGGATTCCTGCAGAGGAGGACCCACAGAGGTGGACAACTGCAGATACACCTACTCCGAGTGGCATAGTTTCACTCAGCCCCGTCTTGGTGAAGTGAGTTTTCCTGAATGTTTTGCATCTGCAATTTAAATGAACAATAGGAAATTGAAGTTAACATAGAGTTTCCACAGATGTTTTTGCATATTTTTCAATGTATCCTTTCTCTTCCACTCTCTGGTCATTCCCTGCATGGCCCCCACCAACCGTGCTTCGATGTTGTCACATTGTTTAACATAAGAGAGATCTAATCCCATCTGTCCCATTTCTTTTAATTTCTAAAATCTCATGAGAATTGGAAATTTCTAATATCCCCACTAAAGTTGCATGCTGTTTATAGATGTTGTTTACCTCCTGAACTATTTTAATATAGAGAAATGTGAAAAAAAATCTCATTCCCTCTAATCACAAAACTCCCCCAATCAACTCTGCATTTCTCTCTGAAAACAAAACGTCTGTACACAATTCTAGGGGGTATGTTAAGTAATGTGAGTTATAGGAACTATACTTAATGTAAAAAGCACTATTCAAATATAAAGTGTTTTTATTCAGAGGAAAGCAAGGATATAAAAGAAAAGAGGGATTAAATCATGGATTTTGTCCTGGCAACACATCAAAATCCCCTGGGAAGCTTTTAAATGCTCCACCTTGAAAGATTTGCATTTAATTGGTTTGGCTTTTTATTATTATTGTTATTTTTAAAGCTCCTCAGGTGATGCACATGTACCACCTGGGTAGAGAAAGCACTGGATTAAATATTCTATCTGGGACTAAATTTTCTTTTTATCAGAGTTTACTGATACTATTGTAACACCTACAGTGGACCAGAACCCTTAATCCTTTAATGGACTGCAGATAGCATCATTCTGTGCTGCAGCTGTAGCTTATCACATGTCCATAGCATTTTTTTTCCCCGTCAAATTCAAGTGTTCATCTCTTTTCTAAAAGTTTCTATTCAATATTCATGTAAGGTCAGGTTGGGAAATAGTGGAGCCTAAGAAGTGCTCTTAAGGGTGTCCTTTAATGTGCACAGCAGATAATGGGATATGAGGCTGGAATGGTTGTGAAGAAAAGCACTTGGTAACATAAGCCAAAGAAAGAAACTGTAGTTAGGGAGGGAGTGAGGAGGAAGGAGCCAAAGGAGTTCAATAGGGCAAGGAGGCAGGTAGCAGCCAGTGAGGATGGCTGTAGCTGAATGCTTGTCTGCTCCATTCCCAAGGCCTGGTTTTTGCAATGTGGGTGATGTTGATTCTTTGTAATTTCACTAAAATGCTTTGTGCATCTCTCTACTTTTGTCACGTTTGGGCTGTCTTGGAAACTTGATTCTGAACCCAATGTGGTAATTCTTGCCTACTTTATTAATTGCACGTTTATTGAATATTTACTATGTGCTGGGCAAAATTCTATTTCATCCGTATTGTGAGATAGTCACTGTGTATATTCCTGTTTTAGACATAAGGAGAGTTAGAAGTAAGACTTCAAGATGTGTAGTAACTTGCCCAAAGTCATATACATAGTGATTAAGCAGAGATATGACTCAGAGTCAGGACTGTTAAAATATCCAGAATCAAATTCTTAACTGCCTGCCATGCATACTGTCACCATTTTGTGGGTTAGCCTCCCCTCTCGGTACAAAATTTAGATTAAGCATTTAATGGTGATTTAAATGTACTTAAATATAACATTTGTATATATGTAATTTTTAAAATTTATATTGATTATTAGAAATGTAAAATATACTGACTTTATGGTACGGTTGTGATATCAACCAATCATGTGCATTTTTTGTATGTAGGACTCCATTAGAGGACACACTGGTTAGAAATTAAACATAAAAGGTAAATAAAA
The DNA here is from genome assembly GCF_048164855.1 of Canis lupus baileyi. Classification (NCBI taxonomy): domain Eukaryota; kingdom Metazoa; phylum Chordata; class Mammalia; order Carnivora; family Canidae; genus Canis; species Canis lupus. The sequence goes on along the minus strand of NC_132843.1, from coordinate 22,998,963 downwards.
AAATAAATTTTATGTTCATATGTTTAAGAGTGTTTAAAACAATAATAGAATCCTTTTTTTTTTATTTTATAGAAATTGCATCTGTGTAACCAGAATGAAGACCACGTGCCATCTCAAGATTATGTCCTTACATATAACTATGAAGGAAGAGGATCTCCAGCTGGTTCTGTGGGTTGCTGCAGTGAAAAACAGGAAGAAGATGGCCTTGACTTTTTAAATAATTTGGGAGCCAAATTTACTACATTAGCAGAGACATGCACAAAGAGATAATGTTAAAGTGCTACAATTAGACGTGTATTTGCCAAATATTCTGGAGGTTTCCAAAAGCAAAGGGATATTGTAAAGTTCAATTTCAATTTCTAATATATATAAAGATACATATAGATATATTTCTAATATATCTATACATTAGAAAAGAATATATAACTTTCTAAATTTTGGATTGTACTATTTACCAAGTTGTATTTTTATAGCAATTTGTTGCTAATGTTTTCCAAGGAATTTGAAATGTTAAAATGTCTCTTGTCTTCTTTACTGCCAAGTAAATAGACAGCTAGTAGATCTCATGCTGTAGCATTTGAATTAAGGTCTATAAAGGACCTGCCATTCTTCATAGACACTTTACCAATAAATGTGTTAGGTTAATATTAGTCCAATGATAGCTAAGCTGTACTTGATTGAATATAGAATAGCTATGTGGGCTAGAAATTCTGTTCTTTTTCCAGATTTAGATTTAAGTCGAATAGGATTATATCAAACATTTTGTTAAATTATATTGCATTTTTTAGCTCTTTAAAGAATCAGTACCACCAAGCTGGTAGCTCCAGAGAGTGCTAGAATTTCATTTTCCTTCTGGCTAGCAACTAGATCATGAAGAGCAGGTCTATCTACTTGACTGCCCCAATAAGGTCTTAAAAAATATGATGTTAGACTACACTGTAATCATATTTTTAATGAAAAATACCAAAGACCTATTGAGATTGTAATCACAAGTCTTAACATCTTTTTCCCTGAGATTCAGGACTACTATTGGTAATGTGCAGTGATGAACATTATGCTGAGAAAAAAGTTGTTTTTCTTCTTTTTAATATCGTACTTTCATGATTTTATTTGCAAGTTTAGCACATCTGGCTTTTTATTTTCTTTCAATAGTAGTTATTTGCAATTAGAATATGTTCTCCTTAGACAGAGTATGCCGCACCACACATTCTGAAGAAACAGACCTTGTCATAGTTATGCGTAGCAATGAGGGCTGAGTGTGCATTTCCTTTCACTATCATTTTCACATAAATTGTTCCTTATTAAAGCAGATAAACATTTTAAAATGCTATAAACAATCAAAAGAACCCCTCGGAGCATTTTAATATCTTTCAAACTGTTGCTTAAAATTTTGTGCTGCTCAGCTTTGTTCATGTGATAGAGCCCCTGCAAAGGACTTGCAAAAAAACTCTAAAGAGAGGGTGTTTAAACTTAAAATAATTAACACCTAATCTTTTGCAGAATCTCATATCACATTGTTGTATACTCACTTCATGCGTTAGCTTAAAAAATAGAGAAGAAATATTATGTATCACCAATTGAAGAAAATTTTGGAAGAGAAACAAAACTAAATTAACTTAAAAATTTTGCAGCTGTGACGAATTGGTACATTGCCACTACATGGGCTAACTCACAAAGTGAGCCTCACAGTCAAATAAAGAATGGGGGGCAATGTTCAATATGAATATAGGCTTACCTGACTTTTTCTTTTTCTTTTTCTTTTTCTTTTTCTTTTTCTTTTTCTTTTTCTTTTTCTTTTTCTTTTTTTTTCTTTCTCTTTCTCTCTCTCTCTCTCTCTATATATATATATAGAGAGAGAGAGAGAGGAGAGACAGTGGTATCCCCTGCTTTTCAAAAGTTTGTGTTTCACAAAGACCTACATTAGCAACTGTTTTTGCTAACCTAATGATACCTGAAGAAGATTTGCACTTATATGAATAAAGGCAAAAAGTGAAAATAGCATTTAGGGCTTGTCTTGCAGTGAGCCTTAGGGAGGCAAGCGTGCACCCAGAGCAGAGAGCCGCCTTGCCAAGCGCCTTCCCCAGGAACTGTACTGTTTCTCAGCATCCACTGCCAGGGCTTTGAATGGCATCTGCAAGCGTCTGTGCTTGATCTCCATTTATTTTGTGCATCCCTTAGTAAAATGTGTCCTAAGGTATCAGAAAAGCCGAAGAACGGTTAATTTTTGGATCTGACAACACTAAAAAGATTTCCATATAAATGAATGGTGATTGTTTCTTTGCTCTCTGCCATTTTGGCTTAGAAAGTTTTCATAGAAATGCTATAAGGGTAAACACACACACACATGCACACAAATAGATAAATATATATTTATATAAAACTATTAGTGCAACGTTTAAAATAAAATGAAAACCAAAGGGGAATCTGATAAAATAAGGTAGGTGTGTCCTACAGTAGGAATCCAGGATTTTAAAAAGAGAGCCTCTTAGCCTTTGGTCTGTGCTGCAGAGCTGAGCATATCAGAAGATAGTTCACGTACATTTGCATAATTTCTTTAAAATCGTATACAGCTAATTAACCTTCTCTGGTTTCAGTGGAAAGGAAGGAGGCAAGTAGGTGGAACAGTAGCTTTGCTTTGCAGTTTGGTTCTGCATGCACAAACTGGCAAAAGCTGTTAGAGCTAGGGCTGCCTGACTTCCAGTGGCAAAGTTCCAGAGATGCAGTGCTTTTCTTGGAGCTAATACTGAAAGCTTTTTAAAAACCAATTCTGGAAAAAGGATTCTATCACCATTTTCTTTTTCTCTCTTTTCTACCAACATTTTAAAACTTCAGAGCCAAATAGCCATATTCCGCTGGTCAGATTTTAGGGGATAAAGGGAACAGGGTGAGAGCACAAATCTTACTGAAGGGACCAAGAGGGGCATGACCATCCTAAGACTCCTTGCCATTTGCTGTGTTCTAATTTGAGCCTGGAAATTGTAAAATGCCATTTCCCCACTCACTTCCCTGTTTTAAACTGGCGTAGTGAATCAGACATCTAGCCCTCCCATCAGTCCCCATTCTTTAACCTCTCTCCCAGTGTTGCCAGTAACACTTAGGTGGCAAATGCTCCAGGCTGTCAATCACCCTATAGTTTGACTTAATTTTTATGCGATTTCTTTCTTACAAGGATTTTTCAAGTTAATAGAAGAAACAAGCATTTTGAATACAGGAAAGAAAAAACTTAGTCATCATTTGAGAACACAGGGAGCTTAGGGAGAGTGCAAGCCCAAGTAGGATATTTGGACAGTCAGCAACATGAAAACCCAGGCCTTGAAGGGCAAGTAGAGAGCCAACAAAGGGACACTGATAGTAAAGACAACACTGCTACTTAAGTTTTCTTAGGCCAGACCCTCCCTTTTGCTGCTTTTCTCAGGCCAAAGGCAGCTCCCATTTGAATTTAGGGGAATATCACCAACCCTTTCTCCATACCTCACCTTATTTGGAGTGTGGAATCAAGGGAAGGGCTTACATGACTGCGTGATGCATCTGCAGGCATTTACAGGATGGGCCCGAACTGGCTGTGCAGAACAATCAAGGCATTCATGGGGAATACTTTCTTCCTTATGCAGTCCTCTGGGCACTGAGATAGAAGGTGTTCAGTTAAGTGTGTATCTAAATTGTTTACCTGATGCCACATTTCCTGTTTTCTAATTTTCCCCCTGAAATCTAGATTTTCAGACCTAGGCTTTTAAAAGGGTGCTTTTCCTTTTAAAGTCTTATGTTTAATGTAAACATTTTTAACATGTGGTATTCTTTCCTTTTATGTGTAAGGGGGAAATTATGTTATTTCAGTGTGAAAATAGCTTTCATTTTTTTCCAGTGAATATTCTTGAATTTTTAATGTAAATGTACAGATTGTTTTTTCATATTTTTATAAGGAAGCAGTTAAATGTCTAAAATGCAGTGAGGTTTGGTTTGCAGCATTTTTAATAGAACTTTAAGTATGCTATTAAGAGAAGTTACTTTGCTTTTAAAGAAACCTGGCAGGTTAAAATAAGTAAAAAGGGGATGTGTAAAGTAATAGATGCAGATGCAGGATGTAATAAAACTGTTAACTCCGTATCTTGTCTTTGCTATCTTTAATGATTAAATGATTCCAAGATGAACTGTTATAAAATTGTGCTTAAGACTGGCAGGAAAATAGATCCTTGATAATGTCTTCCTTATATTCCTGGGGAATATTTTAGAGAATGAATCATTACCAAGTTGTCAGCATTATCTGTATATTAAACTATGTGTGGGGGGATATCACTATTTGGGGCACAGCTTTCCAAATTATATCAAAAATCTGTACCTCTCTCTCTGTCTGATTTTTATTGGGTAAAGAAGTATTGGAAGGTAGTTGTAATTGTAGAGTGTTCCAGAAATAAAATGCTGTCATAGCATTCTTACTTGGAGCAGCATATTCAAGGGGAAACATTAGGAGTTAACAACAACAAAAAAAAGGGCAAGAGGTATTCAAGTCTTTGTTCTGTCACTTACAGAATATATGACCTTTTAACTGTGTTCACAACCAAATTATGGTGCTGTGTATTTCACAGTGAATCTTTTCCCTGGGTGTGTGAGTGCTTTCCCACAAAGGTAAGGCTGCTGACCCATTTAAAAATAGACGCGTATCAAAAGCTTTACACTGTAGTGTAACTTGAACAACAATCTCAATTTCAGGAACTTTTATTGTGATTATTATTTTTATGTGTAAATATTTGTTTTAAAAAATGTTTATTGACATTTTGTTTCTGATATCAAACAATTCAGAAAATTCCAAGCATCCAGGAGAATTGACTTGGTTAAATATTGGCTCATAGCGGTTGAGAAGGGAAACGGTCTAGTCTAGAGTCAGACTGTTTGCGTTTGAATCCTGGCTCGGCCACTTACTATCTGTGTGACTTTAGAAAGGCTACTTATTACCCTTCTTAGTCTGAATTTTTCCATCTTTAAAATTAAATAACAGTACCAACCTCAAGGGATAGTTGGCATGATTAAGTGAGTTACTATATTTATAGCACATAGAATACTGCCTGTACATAGTAAAAGATATGTTTCAGGTATATAGGCAATAAAATCATGTAGTTGAATATACTGTAACATCTAATCTGTCTTTAGGGAAGAGTTTATGCATATATATATATATATAAGTATATATATATAAAGATCTGAACAGATTCTTTTCAGATAATGGAATTATGGTAGATTTGTATTTTGTATTCTTTTTCTATGATGAGCAGTGATAACATTTTTAAAAATTTTTAAGGGTTAATCCAGGCTCCAGACAATTTCTTTATGGCTCTTGTATTAGGATTAAGGTTGGCTGCGTGGACAGAAAACAAGATGGCCAGTGACTTAAATGAATAGGATCCAGATTAAGTTTGCAGGTCTCGCTATTCCGATTGCTTATTTTGATGCCATCAATTTGAGCCTCAGAATTTTTGTTTCCTCTTTCCTGCTGTTTTCCCTTCAATTATGGTAAAATTCACATAGCATAAAATTCACCTGCTCAAGCCATTTTAACAATTCGATTTTTAAGTAATCTCTACCCAACGTGGGGCTCAAATATACAACCCTGAGATCAAGAGTCACATTGCTGCGGGGACCCAGCCAGCCAGGTGCCTCTACTTGAACCATTTGAAAGTGTACAGTTCAGTGACATTCATTCGGAATGCTGTGCAAGCAGAACATTTTTATCCTTCAGTTTCCAAAAAGCAAACCTTTTAAGCTGCCTTTCCCCTTTCCCCACTCCCTTCGCTCTTGGCAACCACTAATCAGCAGGCAGGAGAATGGTGGTTGCCAGGGGCTGGGTGGGGGGAACCGGGGAGTCACTGTTCCATATGGATAGTTTGTCATGTACGATGAGAAGGCGACGCCGTGCTTATGGTTAACAACACCGTCCTGGACGCGCCAACCTTGGTTAAGAGCAGGTCTCAGGTTAAGTGTGTTTCACCACAATGGAAAATAACACCAATAAAAGGAAAATAGTTCCCTTCAAGATAAACTGGTTTTGCAGTGTTCTTTGGGCGTTGCCAGAAGTCCTCGAGGTGGAAGGGGCTGGGTGCCCTTGCCTGCACCTCCCCAGCTCCCAGTGCCTTGCTGCCTTCGCGTGGAGGAGCGTGGAGGACGCGCCCTTAAGCTGTGCTTGAGCGTGAGCAGGTAGAGACACCGGCGCTGCACAAACATGTGGCCAGTGCCAGGCTCTGGCACTGCCGTTGTTCATGTGACTCCAAGAGCAGAAGGATCTTTGGAAGCCAGTTTGAAAAAAGCCCAACATTGGCAGAAATACCTGCAGCCTATCTCGTCCACAATCGTTCTCTGTCTCCTGTGTACTGTGCAGCCTCCCACAGTGGGAGGTTAATCTGCACTGTGAGCACGATGAGCCAGTAGTTCACATCCCTGGAAGCGAACAGATACAATATGATGCCCGCAGACACCTGAATAAATTACTAAACTGTTAAATTCCCACATAATTTGTATTGAGTTCCTTGTTTTCTTTTCAATGTACATTAAGGGAAATATATGCTGCGTGATGTTAGTGTATTTACATTTCATTTATTAAAAGATCGATTTAAAAATAAAATAAAATAAAATAAAAGATCGATTTACATTTGAACTTTAATAGATTCACTTCCTGTGTAGAAGTAAACCTGAATCTGTGGAGTTAAAGTGCATACTGGCTGTAGAGTTCTGCTGAGACTGGCATTCTGGCTCATAGACTATGCAAGTTTTCTCTGACAGGATGTGACAGGTTCCAAGCTAAAGGGCATTTCACAGAAATTCCTAATTTCAATTTCTCACTGAAATTTGTTTTTTTTTTTTTTTTTTCTCAATATGGATCATCACAGACAAGTTAAAGCAAATATATAATCATATAAGGTTACTTGGGGAGAGGCAAGTATGGCCTCAAGTATGTTAGGCAAAGGGAGAGCAAAAAGTAGAAAAAAAAAAGTGATGTGAATTTTATTGGAATCAAACCAGGTTAGTCACATTTCTGTTCTGTGATTCTAACTTGGTGAGGCTGGATGCATCTGATCCACCAGGGCAATGTGTCTCAGAGTGAAGCAAAAATACCATTTCTAGTCCAGTTTTCAAAACACTGTATTCTTTACAAGAGGCCCTCACTTCCTCACACTCTCTTGATTCAGAAAGATTATATATCATTTCTGAGGAATTCTGTTATATATGTGTTTACTTAGGCTATAAATTATATCCATGATCACAAAATCAGATGAAGAAAATGTCAATATTTTTTTCATAACTTAATTTGTCTTTGTCTTGACATCCTCAATCACCCCCCATTCAGCTGGGTGGCAAAAATGAAATAAAAAAGTAAATTTCTGGGGCACCTGGGTGGCTCAGTGGTTGAGCATCTGCCTTTGGCTCAGGTTGTGATTCCAAGATCCTGGGATCGATTCCTGCATCAGGCTCCCTGTAGGGAGCCTGCTTCTCCCTCTGCCTATGTCTCTGCTTTTTTCTCTCTGTCTTTCATGAATAAATAAATAAGATATTTTTAAAAATCTAAATTAAATCAGTCAGCTTAAACTTAAGGTTTTCCCTCAGTCTCTATTCTTGGATTATGTCTGAGTTTCAGAGAGTTTATACCACTTATAGTAATTGGGGATCAGAGTGCAGGGTTTCTATTCCTGAGATCTTGAGAACCAAGGTCCCCCCACCCCCCTCAACTTTTTTCACGGTATTTGATGACTCTTGAAAAACTTGTATGCTCCTCAAGCCCATCTTTCTGACCAGATTTACCAAGTAATCTAAGAATTTGAATCAATTCAAATTATTGAATCAGAGTATTATCTCAGGCAATTAGTCTAATTTCGTATCTCCAGTCTACACACCAACACACATACCAAGCATATAATAATAGAATAAGACTATTATCTTGATAGATGGGGCTAAGACAACATAAGAACAATGCTTTAAAGAGAAGAACAATGAAACAAACCAAAACAGAAAAAACCCACGGATAACACAACCAGAACTTTCAAATTTGAATGGAATTTCTGTTCTAAAGAGGCACAAGATTTGTTGGGCTTGGCAGGGAAAAGTATTTAACCTGCCAAGTAACCTGGAGAAGCTCGGTAGTCTTTCTGTGCTTCAATTTATTGTCTAAAGCAAGGCTCTTCAGTGAGTTGGCCAGTCAGTGAGTTAATCAGTCGTGGACAATTATTTCTTGGTCACTTAAGCACATGATGAGCCTATTTCTTGATGCTGAAGACACAGCAGTGGGGGGTGCTTGGGTGGCTCGATCGGTTAAGCATCCAACTCTTGATTTTGGCTCAGGTCATGATCTCAGGATTATGGGATTGAACCCCACGTTTGGCTCTGCTCTGGGCATGGAGACTTCCTGAGATTCTCTCCCTCTCCCTTTACCCCTCCCACCACTTGAAAGAAGAAAGAAAGAAAGAAAGAAAGAAAGAAAGAAAGAAAGAAAGAAAGAAAGAAAGAAAGAAAGAAAGAAGGAAGGAAGGAAGGAAGGAAGGAAGGAAGGAAGAAAGAGAAAGAAAGAAAGAAAGAAAGAAAGAAAGAAAGAAAGAAAGAAAGAAAAAGAAAGAAAAAAAGTTGACTTATTATTGTGTGTGTACTTAATTGGTTCTCCAACTGTATCATACATTTCTTGGGATCAAACACTCATACTGTTTTCTTTAAAGACTAAGTTCTGATCCCAAAGTGTATTAGGTATTCAATAATGGAGTATCACAAGAAAAAGATTGAGAGAAAGGAAGGGAGATAAAGAAGAAAGAAAGAAAGAAAGAAAGAAAGAAAGAAAGAAAGAAAGAAAGAAAGAAAGAAAGAAAGAAAAAGAAAGAAAAGGAAAGAAAGAAAGAAGAAAGAAAGAAAGAAAGAAAGAAAGAAAGAAAGAAAGAAAGAAAGAAAGAAAGAAAGAAAGAAAGAAAGAAAGGAAGGAAGAAAAAAGAAGGAAAGAAAGAAAGAAAGAAAGAAAGAAAGAAAGAAAGAAAGAAAGATGCAGCAGTGAATAAAATAGCCAAAGTCTGTCTTTTTGCAACAATTGCATCCCAGGAAAGGAGGGAAGGCAGACAATAAATGTACAAACATGTGTATAATGTCATGCTGTAGTAAATGATACTAAGAAAAAACAGAATAAGAGAATTATGGGAGGTTTTTATTTTATTAAGAGTAGTTACAGAAAGTCCTGGTGAGGTGGCATTTGAGCAAAAAACCTGAAGGAAGAGAAGCAAATCATGTTGTCATGAGGGGAGAGAACATTCTGGAGAAAGGAAAAAGCTCACACAAAGGCCCTGAAGTAGTACTTTGCTCGGTATATTCGTAGAGCTAGTACAGCTGAACTGGGGAGGAGGAGAGGAAGAATGAGAGGAGGTGAGGCAGGGAGGGCAGTGGGAAGCCCTGTTGCCTAGGGTTCTGTGGTTGTGAGGGTGGTCTGGGACCTTACTTTGAATAAGGGAAGAGCCTGTTAGAGGGCATGAGTTATAACAATCTCTGTGCTACAGGTGAAATGAGTTAGTTTGTATAAAAGACTTTCTTTGTCCTCTTCCTCCTCCTCTTTTTCCGCCACCTTGTTCTCTTTTTAAAATTTTCTTTTCTTCTTCAGTTTCTTTTATTCATTTCTTCTTCTCCTCCTATTCCACCACCTTCCCCTCCTTTTCCTTTTTTTTTCCCACTCCTTTTTGTCTTATAGTTACTGCCTCCCAGAATTAGAACTGAGTTTGCATCCTAGCTTCCCTGCTTGGCAGATTCCCTTATTTGTGTGTCACGGGGGTGGTGCCCATGTGAGTGACTTTGGAATATTGCAGAGGAGAAATAGATAGGCATGACCTAGCAAGTCTTTTTGAGAACCTAAACAGCTAGTATCAGCATTTGGCCTCTTGTTCTTCTGACAATGGGAATCTGACTTGCCTTCTGACATGTCTTTACAGCTAGGAGCCTGGTCAGATTTCAGATCTGGTGTTTGCCTTCTGGCTAATTTACATTACCCTTGATGTTTTGTCTCCACCTCAAGTCAATCCACTCTGGCTTTGGTGCTTGAAAAATGCCCCTTTAAACAGAGCCTTCCTGTCCTTCCTAATCTTACATCATGACATGGGCCCTTTATATTCCACTGTTGATTTCTGTTCATCTCTGCAGCAGCAGCTCTGTAATTTTATGTGCTGGTAAGAAGGGTAAAAGATGTAAATATTCATGCTCCCAGGAGCCTACCAAATAAATATACAGAACAGTCTTCTCCATGATTAAACAGATTTTAATCTGCAAAGATCTCAAGGAGATAAAATTTGGCAATATATCTAAATTTATTATAAATTAAAAATCATCTCCATTGTGTTTACTGACATTCCCTTTATATAAGAAGAAATGATACTTGTCAAATTGTTTTACTAGAGAGCTAATTTTCCTTTTGGATTTATTTATATGTCCAAATAATATGTTTTGGATATTTTAGGAAAGCATCAATGTGACTAGTGTCTGATCCAATGATTATTAATGCATTTTATCTATTAATGATTACATCAGTGGTACCCAAGCTCACAGTTAATTTGGTTTTCTTTTCTTTTTCTTTTTTTCTTCTTTCTTTAAAATCAAATGGTTTATTTCACACACCATAAAAGCTCAGTGCAATTCATGTGTGGTGGATAGATATTTGTAAGTGCTTTTTTCCTGTTGCTGCTGCTTATACCAAAAATGAATCAAATAAATGTACTTGAGGTGGTTTCAGTGAGAAAATAATTTATTTTTCATACCTTGCCAACATTAGATGAAAATCCCAGTTTTGGATTATTGGCTATTTTTCTAAAATTATATTTTAAAATTATTGTGGTTAAAAATTCAGGATAGAGATCAATATATTGGTATTATTTAGTGAGTATTATTTTCCACTTAAAAATATGTATAAAATTATGTATACATACATATATAAATATGTATATGTTGTCCACTTATACCTCTATTGGTAAGATGACTTTAAAATTTTTTTTTTCAATATCAGAGAAGTTTCAGAATCCCTGTATTTTGAGTTTTTTCCCCAAGCAGAGTTGTGTATTTCACTAATTTCACTATGACCTTTAAGACAGAGATAATGGACAATGGTACCAAATATATTACTTTATTCTTTATGCAAGGCAGTTTTTTTTTTTTTATGCGAGGCAGTTTTAACTGGCAGGTCTCTTTCTATTCTTTAATAACAACACTACACATAAAGTTGGCATAATTTCCAGACTTTGAAATTTCTCAAGAATTTTTGTGAAGTAGTTTTTTGGAAGTGACATACAACTCTTACATTTTTTGTCAGATTTCACCCTGAGTCTGCTGGTGGCTTTGAATCAGAGGATAGAAGTCAGTTGTGATCCCAGTACCCACCTCATTGGATTGCTCTGAAGATTAATCCAGCCATACATAAACTCTACTTAGCACATTGCCTAGACTGGAGTGAGCATTCAGTAAATGTGAGCATTTGTTTGGCTATTTAGTATTACCAGGTGTAGGGGCAGAATTGGGTTTGAATTCCCAGCTTCATCTTATTAGACTCCTTCATCCATGATACTGTGAAGGTCCTCACAGTAAACTGAGTATCTGGACCCTATGAAAAACATATTGAGGGTCGGGATGCCTGGATGGTGAAGTCAGTTAAGTGTCCTATTCTTGATTTCAGCTCAGGTCACGATCTCAAGGTCACGAGATCAAGTCCTGCATCAGGCTCCGTGCTCAGCATGGAGTCTGCTTGAGTTTCTCTCTCCCTCTGTCCCTCCTGTGCTCTCTTAAAAACAAAAAATACTTTGAGGGTTATAAACTAACAGGTTACATTTAGAAGCTTAACCTTCATCACTATTTGGCATCATATCCATAGTGGTCCAAGAGCCTAAACAAACAAAAAGCCTATTTGATGATTAATCACCTGAATGGCTTGGCACAAGGGTTAAGATGCTATATGTTAAATAGTAATGTTATACTCTTCATCATATAGTTTACACCCTGCAGTGATCCTTGATCAAGTTCCTTCTATTAACCTAAAATATCCCTGCCCCTTTCAATGCAATTCATGATGTTTTTTCCACTCTTGGAAGAGTAAATTCCACTAGCATTAGAGAAGACATGATTTATTAAGCCAGCTAGTTGAGGAGCTTATCTGGAAGGAGAGGGCACAGTCACATCCTCAATTGAAGACCCTCTCTATTTCTTCAGCTTCTTGCAGTTATGGGGCATCCATAATCCTGCATTCTTTGCACTTATCTATAAACTAACCTAGGTCCTCAATGGTAACTACTTACTCCAGATCCTACACAATATTTGAGAACAAGTTCTAAAGCTCTTTTTGTACCTTAGCATGAGCTCTCGGTTTATTTATTTATTTATTTTTTTAGCTCTTACTTTCAAAGAATGTGTTATTATTGGCACTTTCTGAGGTTCTCACTACCCTCACTTTTCAAAACACTACTTCTTTATTCCTCAGGAGATTTCTACTTGATTCCACTAGTCCTAATTCACTGATCCACTGATTTTACTAGTCCAGGTATATATTTTGTTGTCTGAGAATTGTTTTTGTATATTCATTTTCTGATGTCATGTAACAAATTACCACAAATTTAGCAGCTTAACACAGCACACATTTGTTTTCTTGAACCCATGGGGGCAGGAGTGTGAGCCCAGCATAGGTAGGTCCTGTGTTTCAGGGTCTCATGAAGTTGAAATCAAGATATTAGCTGGGTGATGGGCTCTTCTGGAGGCTTACTATGGAAGAATTGCTTCCAAGCTCCTTCAGGTGTTTGGTGGAATTCATTTCCTTGTAGCTGTAGAATTGAGGGTCTCCACTTTTGACTCACTACTGTCTTTATAGGTTGCCCTCAGATTCTTCAGGCCATGCAAGTGCTCAAAGCCACTCCATTTCCTTGCCTTGGGGGCTTCCTCCACACAGCTGCTTGCTTGTCTCTCCCTCCAGTCTAAGTAGGAGACTTACATAAAACCACCTACTCATGGCAGTGACATGCCTTGATCTTTGCCATACTCTATGGGCTAGATGCAAATCACAAGTCTAATCTGCATGCAGAGAGGGGGAATGACACAAAGGCGTAGACACTAGCAAATCACAGGTTACTTCCCGGTCTGTCACCACATCCTGTCTCCTGTCTCCTGGTCTCAATGAAAATGGAGCTTTAAGGTTTTATGTCTATTCTGCTTTGTTTTCAGTGTTTCTTACTGCTGTCTTATGAATTCCGAAAGGAAAGGTAGAAAACCACTGACAGATCTTTATGTTTAGGGAGGTGAGTGGGGGATGGGCTAGATGGTTGATGAGTATTAAGGAGGGCACTTGTTATGATGAACACTGGGGCTTATACATAAGTGATGAATCATTAAATTCCGCTCTTGAAGCCAATATTAGACTATATGCTAACTAGGATTTAAATGAAAATATGAAAAAAAGAAAAAATAATCAAGTCAAAATAAAGATGCATTGACACAATTAAAAAACAGATCTCTTATGTTTATACTGAAAGCCCGTTGATATTACTCAGCCATTAGAAACGACAAATACCCACCATTTGCTTCAATGTGGTTGGAACTGGAGGGTATTATGCTGAGCGAAGTAAGTCAATTGGAGAAGGACAAACATTTTATGTCTCATTCATACAGGGAATATAAAAGGTAGTAAAAGGGATTAAAGGGAAAGGAGAGAAAATGAATGGGAAAAATCAGAGAGGGAGACAGAACATGAGAGACTCTTAACTCTGGGAAATGAACAAGAGGTAGTGGAAGGGGAGGTGGGCAGGGGGATGGGGTGACTGGGTAATGGGCACTGAGGGGGGCAGTTAATGGGATGAGCGTTGGGTGCTATACTATATGTTGGCATATCAAGCTCTAGGAAAAAAAAATATACAAAAAAACCCCGAAAGCCCATTGCTAGAAGTTTTAATGATTTATTGAGGGATACAATTTCTTTAGCCATATTTCTATAGGACATATTTTGGGTATGTAACATCTTACATCTATGTACCAAACACATGGCATTTTTCTGTTGTAGCTGTTCCTTCTAGATGCATAAGATTATAATTTGCATCCATCATGTTTAGGATGATTGGGAAGAGGTAAGGAAGGAAGAAAACTAGTATCATTGAGTACATGTTGGATAGCTTAGAATTTAATTCAGACATGTTGTTATATTTATTTTCTAGATGAAGAAGCCTAAGGTCAGAGGTTAAGGAACTGGCCCCAAGCCAGAGAAATAGTTGAGGAAGAGCATGGGACTGGAGTAGCTCAAGTTCAAACCTCCATCTCTCTCCCTAGGATGCTTCTTCAGTTTCTACCCTATTTTTCGTTCCTAAGTGGTTACGATGCTGTAAGTCATACTGGAAACTTCTCAGATCAGTACAGTCAGCATTTCATTATTTGACATTGTTCAAAAATGGGGTATTCTACTGCTTCTCAGAATTGGAAAACATGCACATCCTGAGGTTGCCATAGCTGGCTTTTTGTGAATGTCATTTAGGTCCATATGGGTAATCAAGTTGTCCAAATATTGTATTTTCTTTCCACATATTTTGTCTGCTCACTCTATCACATGTCTGTACTGGGGGAGGTAAGGATGTTAAAATCTCCTACTGTCATTATGGATTTGTCTTTTTCATGTCTTTGATGGTTTCATATGAATTTGGAATTTTTATATCTTCCTGTTGAATTGATCATTTGGCCATTATGAAATGTTTCTTTTTATCCTTGTAATATTTTTCTGCCTTAAATTCTAATTTGTGTAGTAGCAATGTAGCTATACCAACTTTCTTTTGCTAACTGTATGGCATTTCTCCTTTATTTTCATCACACCTGTGTCTCTATTTAAAGTGTATTTCTTACATATAACATGTAGTTTGATCTCATATTAAATGAAAATTCTTATATTTTAATAGGAGTGTTTAATTCATTCACATTTAATACAATCAAATATTTTATAATTGAGTTTTAGTCTACCATTTTGCTGTTTTCTCTTTATCCTGTCTGTTGTTTGTTACCTTATTCCTTTTCCATGATTTCATTTTAATTAATTCAGTTTTAAGTTTTTAAAATATTTGATTAGATTTGATTTTGTGAGAGAGAGAAAGAGTGCATGAGTAGGGGGTGGGGAGCAGAGGGAGAGGGAGAGAGACAGACTCCAAGCAGGCTCCACCTCAGTGTGGAGCCAGAAATGGGGCTTGATCTCTTGGCCCTGAGATCATGACCTGAGCTGAAATCAAGAGTCAGACACTCAACCAACTGAGCCACACAGCACTCCTAATTAATTCAGGTTTTAAACATTGTTTCATTATGGGGCACCTGGGTGACTCAGTGGTTGAATGTCTGCTTTTGGCTCAAATATATATATTTGTTTGTTTATATAGCTTTTTGATAAGAAATTCACTATCATACAGTTCATGCATTTGTAATGTGCAATTAATTGAATAGTTTACTCTATAGTCAATGTTGTGCAACCACCATTACAATCAACTTAAATAAATTTTCATCACCCCCAAAAGAAACCTCATATCCATTAGTTATAAATCTCCAGTACCTCTGGCCTTATGCACTAGCCGACTATTCTACAGATTTGCCTATTCTGCACATTTTATTTCAATGGAACCATATAATACATGGTCCTTTGTAACTAGTTTCTTCAACTTGGTATAATATTTTAAAGGTTTATCAAGATTGTAGCAGGTATCATTACTTCATTCCTTTTATGGCTGAAAACACCCCACTGTCTGGATATACACATTTTGTTCTTTCATTCATCAGCTGATGGACATTATGATTTTTTCCCATTTTTTGGCTGTTATGGATAATGCTTCCATGAATATGTATGTACAAATTTCTGTGTGGATATGTTTTCATTTCTCTTGGGTATATAGCTAGGAGTGAAATTACTGAATCACATGGTAATTCTATGTTTAAGTTTTCAAGAAACAGTTAAAATGTTTTCCAAAGCAGCTGTACCATTTTACATTCCCACAAACGGTGGGTGAGAGCTGTGCTTTCTCCACATCCTTAGTAATGTTTATTATGTGTCTCATTGTAGCCATCTTAGAGGATGTGAAATCATATCTCATTGTGGTTTTTATTTGTCTAATAATGTTAAGCATCTAATTCATGTGTTTATTGTCCATTTGTATATCTTCCTTGGAGACATATCTATTCACATCCCTTGTTCATTTTTAAAGTAAGTTTTCTTTTTATTATTGAGTTCAAAGTATTCTTTACATATTCTGGATACACATCATAAATGTAATTTGCAAGTATTTTCTTTCATTTTATGGATAGCCTTTTAACTTTCTTGATACAGTTCTTTTTTGTTTTTTATTTCTTCAAAGATTTTGTTTTTTTAAGCAATCTGCTCACCCATTATGGGGTTTGAACTCACAACCCCAAGATCAAGAGTCACATGCTCTACTGACTGAGCCAGTCAGGCAGGCATCCCTGATAGTATTCTTTGAAATACAAACATTTTTAGTTTTGATGACGTACAATTTATCTATTTTTTATGTTGTAGCTTATAGTTTTGGTCTTATTTTTAAGCACTCATTGCCAAATCACAAAGTCACAAAGATTTTTTTCTATATTTTTTTCTAAGCATTTTATAGTTTTCACTCTACATTTAGGTTTTTGATCAATCTATTATATGTCTTTGCCCATAATCTAGATATCATGGGTGGATAGTCCCCTTGTAGCTTTTATGAGGAGTGTTTGCCACTTTTTCATGCCTACATTCCAAGTTACAGGAGACAGACTAACAAGTCAGTTATACAGATATCCTGCAGCCTTATTAGCATAGACATACACAATCATGTCCAAGGATTAGGGTATCTGAGAATTGGGCTATTGCTGCCCAAGACCAGGGAAGTGGTGGGTGAGGGAAAATAAAAATATAAAACTTCCCCGCCATTTTGGAATTTGTTCTCTCTTGACTGGGGGTTTGCTAGGTAGCAATCCTTTGTTTCCAGAGCTCTTAAAAAATTGACTTAGGTAGCTATGGGTTGTTTTATCAATGTTTTCTGTGAGAAGGAAAATTAGGACCATCTTAATCTGCCATTTTGCTGATGTTGGATTCTGTAAGGGTTTTTAGCTACCCAAATAATTCCAGTTTTTTTTTTCATGTTTCTTCCTATTTTCTGGCATTTCATATGTGGAAAGATGAGCTTGGGAATAAAAACAAAATCAAAGGATGTATGGTTTATTGTGCAAAAGAATAGCTTTTTCTCTATTGTGCTAAAAGTAAAATAGTAAGTCCTAATGATTCAGGTGCAATGATAGCATTTTTCCACAGAAATTATTTATAAAATGTTTTCTGATTTGTGTAATATTTATGTAAAACATCTTATGATGCTGCATGTGATTTCCCATAGAGTTGGTAAGTATCTTTATATTTCAAATGCTTTAATATGAACTTCATATATTGCTTACATTTTATTTCAAGTCATAACATTATTTGCTTTCAATTTACTATTTATTTATGTATTTATGAGAGAGAAAGCATGAGTGGGAGGGACGAGGAAGAGGGAGGGACAAAATCTCAAGCACACTCCCTCCCGAGCATGGAGCCCAACACTGAGCTCAATGTTATGACCGAGTCATATCCTTAAGGAACCGAGCCACCCAAGTGCCTCATTTTTGCTTTCAATTTAAAAGAAGGAATAATTACTTCTCTCTTTTTTCTTTGAAAAAAGATTATTTATTTATTTATTTATTTATGTATTTGAGATTGAGAAAGTACGTGCACATGAGTGGGGGGGAAGACAGAAGGCAACAGAGAGAGAGAATCCTTAAGCAGACTCCCCGAAGAGTTGGAGCCCAGCTTAGGGGCTTGATCCTAGGATCCCGAGGTCAGGACCTGAGCTGAAATCGAGAGTCAGACGCTCAACCAACTGAGTCACCCAGGTGCCCCTATTTCTCTTTTTTAAAATACAATTTAAAATATTTAGTATATCTAGTAGTATTGCCTTCATGTTTAAAATCTCTTTTTTCTGTTTTTGGAGATTTCTTATATTTCTCTTTTTAAAGAGCACTTTCTCTCTGAAAGTGAAACCATAATACTTGAACATGGGGACTATCTTTGTGAAGATAGTTTTCAGAATTGTGTTGATTTTATCAACTCAATTAATGTTGTAATTATAAGATGTCTTCACAAGTAGGCTTCAAAGTTGGTTTTGTTTTCAATTACCTTTTCAATTAACTTACAAGTGCTTCATGGATAAAAATTTGTACAAATATGACTTTGAGAATAAAGGGGTCATTTTGAGAGAATGGCCAACCAGACAACTTTAAAGGATTAAATGATGAAACAAGGAATAAACACTGGAGAGAGTTGAGTTGCTTTATGATTTTGATGGCATATAGAAGTGTGTCAAGTTGTTGATGCCCCAATGAGTTAATCACTACTTAGTATCATGATAAACCTCTTGTGCATATAGTTTGTAAGTATCTCTGATTATCTCATTATACTTTTGTGTTTCTGTTTTTTAAAAAAATATTGTTGGTTTTACTGAGGCCCAAAGGGAAAGAAATTTTCATAAAGAGAGCAAAAAGAAAAAATAGGGGAGGGAGATGGAAATTGCCAGCTATAATTAAAAAAATATATCAGGTGAACCAGCTAGCTAATTTAAAACCGTGAGTTTGGACTCACGTGTTGATGTGGCTATGTACTCAAAACAGCAATGCATGTAGAACCGCAGGAAAAAGGAAGGAAGGAAGGAAGGAAGGAAGGAAGAAAGAGTGGGAGGAAGGAAGGATGGAAGGAAGGAAGAGTGGGAGGAAGGTGCAACTGTCATAAAATCAAATTTTGGGGAAAAGTCTACAGTCCAGTGGCAAGATATTAGGTAGTGCTGGTTATCAAGAGGAAACTGAAATTAATCTAGTCAACAAATCAGATCAGGGTGTGTACTCTGGACCCCATCATGTAATACTGATTGTGAATGCTTCTTCAATTTCTGTCTTGGCTGCTAAAGGATAAGGTCTATATCTTTATGTATGACCATGAACTCTTCTCCATATCACATGGGTTTTCTCTTGCTTCTAAATAGTTTACTAAAAGTAAATGTAACAATTGCAACCACCTTTGACTTCAAATGTGATGGCTTAAAAACTCTTAACCTGAAGCACACTGGTTACAGCCAAAATACAGTGTATAGTAAGTGGACATGGATCTCAGTTTATTGCATTTTTTAGTTCTCTTTCTTACTATTTACTATGTAGATATGGATGATCTAGCATCTGCTCCTGGAACACAAACAGGGAAGGGAAGCCAGAAGCTGATACAATGATAGCAAAGAGACATGTGGCTATAGTCTTTCATCTGATGGTGCCAGGAATTCCTTTGGGTCAGATTCAAAGGCCTGACAAGCTGTCACTCATATTGACCCAGAACCACTCAAAACATCCATTCCCTCTGCCTTCTGTTACACTGTCCTATAGTGTACAAGCTAGAAAAATAAAAGCTACATTTCTCAGCCCCTACTGCATTTTGGGTTTTGGCTACAATTTAGGTTCCCATTCATCAGATACTTTTGCACAGATGCTGAAAGGTAGAAGGCAGGAAGAGGCCTGGTTTCTGTTTCTTCCATGGTTTTCTTCTGAAAATAAGTCTTTTAGAGGTGTCTCATTTTCTTCTGACAACTTCCTGATAATTGATGCTTCTTGACTGTGGCTTTGTCCTGATAGTGGTAATTTCATAAATGTGGCAGTGGTGGCTTATTCTCAGAGCCAGGCAGGCACTGTAGAAGCAGCTCCCATGGTACCTTTGTTCTTCAGTTTGGCTCTCTGTTATTTCCTACATATTCAAACTGTTCGGTGCAGTTCAATTCAATCAATCTGTTTCCTCAGGCTTCACAAATCTGTAAGCACTTAACTCCCTTATTTCTTTTGCTAAAACTAGCTTAAATGTATTGTTTTCCCTAAACCCTGACGCATACAGCCCCCTATTCAATGATGAGTCCAAACTTCTAATATTACTGGTGATTGAATCAGTGTGATTAAATATTGATAAAGTTCAATACTGGCTTGACTTTAGGTGGTTCTGAAACTTCTGAGGCCGGCTGCTGACATGTGCACATCGGCAGATATCACTAGTGTGCGTGGATTGCATATTATCCAATTGCTGAGACACATCCTTACTTTTCCTTTGGAATGAGACTTAAGACATTTTCTCAGGCCTCAAAGACATGGTAGATGCATCATTCCAGTTAGAAGGGCAGATTCCAGTCTCTTGTGTGTATGAATATATATAGTAAGAGACTAAAACAGGTCTTCAGGATGACCATAAACCTCATCAAGAAGCTTCATCCCATCTGTGGTAGGAAGATTCATAGAATGGTTCCCAATAACACCCATAACCTAGTATTCACATCCTTGGGTATGCACTGGACATAGTGACTTGATTCTAACCAATACAGTACAACAAAGTTGATGAGATGTTACTTCTATAATTTGGTTACAAAATATTGTGGCTTCCATCTTGCTTGAAGATTCTATTGCCTTCTTGTACTTTTTGCACTTTTTGATGAAGCAAGCCTCCATGTTGGAGATGCCCATATCCAGAAGGGAACCAAGGCCCACATTCTAATAGTTCATGAGTAACTGAACTCTACCTACACCCTTGTGAACTTGGGGAACATATCTTTGCCCATTGGAGCCTTGTAATGATTACAGCCAAGCTGGCACCTTGACTGCAACATGTGAGAGACTTGAAAGCATAACAGCCAGCTGAGCTGTCCTGGATTTCTTAAAAAAAAAAAACAAAACTGTGAGATAATACGTATGTGTCCTTTTAAGCCATTGAGTTTTGGGATAATTTGTTATTCAAGAATAGATATTTTCTTTTTACCTACTTTTATTCAGTTGTATTAAGTTTTTAGTATGTACATTGAAAAAGCACTTCACTTTTTTTGTTGGCAGGCTGGGAGTCTGATAGCTTCCAAATATCTTAGTTTAGGATTCCAGAGATTTACAGCAGAGGGAAAAAGAAAACAATGAAATAAAAAAGTAACCTACAGAATGAGAGATAATATTTACAAACTATATATCTGGCAGGGGGTTAATCCCCTAAATATACAAGGAACTCCTACAACTCAATAATAAATAATCCCTAATAACCTGATATAAAAATGGACAAAAGACTTGAATAGATACTTCTCTCAGGAAGCCATACAAATGGCCAATAGGTATATGAAAAATGCTCAGTGTCATTGGCCATCAGGGAAATGTGAATCAAAATCACAGTGAATATTACTTCACACTTCTCAGGATGACCATTATCACAAAAACAACAATAAGCTGGGATGTGGAGAAATTAGAACTCCTCTACACTGTTAATAAGAATGTAAAATTATAGTTATAGTTACTATAGAAAACAGTGTGGAGGTTCCTCAGTAAATTAAAGATAGAATTACCCTATGATTTAGCAAACCCACTTATGGGTATTTATTAAAAAATGAAATCAGGATCTCAAAGACATAGTAGCAGTCCTATTTTATTGCAGCACTAGTCACAATAGCTAAGATGTAGAAAAACCCAAGGTTCCACTGACAGATGGATAAAGAAAATGTACTACATATATTCACTGGAATATTTATTATTTCCCCTTAAAAGAGAAGGAAATTCTGCAATATGCAACAGTATACATGAACAATGAGGACATTATTCTAAGTGAAATAACCCAGTCATAGAAAAATATTGTGTAATTCTCCTTATATGAGTTGTCTAAAATAGTTGAATTTAGAGAAACAAAGAGTGTAATGGTCGTGTCCAGGGACTAGGGGAGGAAGAAATGAGGAGTTGCGGTTTAGTGAGTGTAGTGTTTCAGTCATGCAAGATGATAAAGTTTTAGAGATCTGTACAACTCTGACACTATAGTCAACAATACTGTACTGTACGCTTAAAATGTTAAGAGGGTAGATTTTGTGTTAAGGGTTCTTACCACAATAAAATAAGATTAAAAAAACTTCCAAAGATTAAAGTATTTGAAACAAATGGGGACACTCCTATAATTTTAGCCAAGTTTTGAAAATTTGAAACTCTGTTGGATAAGGATTAAGAATAATCACTTTGAAAATAACAATCTGTCTCTGTCTCTCATTTTCCCTTTCATTGCACTGTTTCATAGGCCAACTGTCTTAAACTTCAGTCAGTGGTCATATTACCATTGTTATGTATCATTTTTTAAAAGGATTTATTTATCTTTTATTTTAGAGAGAGAGCACAAGCATGAGGAGCAGAGGGAGAGGGACAAAATCTGAAGCCAACTTTACACTGAGCATGGAGCCCAATGGGGCTTGATCTCATGACCCTGAGCCAAAATCAGGTGCCTCGCATCATTTCCTATCATAATTTTATTACATATCTAACTTTTTTACTTTCTTACTTGCTAATTGATGCTTATCAACTACTTTTGGACTTCTTTCCGGGTGAACAAGCTATGAGAACTTTCCTACACTCTGGCTGTAGTGAAGAAAGATATTTAGTCTATTCTTGAAGGGAGGGTGACTGTCTAGGGCAAGATGAACCCATCCAGAGTGCGTCAGCTTCATTTTGAGTGACGCCACTGTCAGCCTTGGAAGCTGACCTTTTGCTGTTTGTGGGAGAGACTCTTAGATGCTAGCTATGAACAGTGTGAGTAGAGAGGTCATACAATTATATCAAGAGCCCTCAACTGTCAACTGTCCTGTTCCCATGTAAGTGGAAGTGTCACATCACTTGCCCCAAGAAAACTTGCACTTCATGTCCAATAGCTGAGTGGGATGAACAGCCTGCAATGACTTAAGGCTACACCACAATGCTTATCTCATGAGGATTTCTGCTCCACAATGTCCCCAGCACCTGAATCTCCAAGCAGGCTTCTGGTGCAGTGGATATGTGGTTGCAACTGGACTCTCATTTCTGTACTTTCAGGGGTGGATTGAGTAGTTTAGTGTGCTTTGTCTGAGGAACATGGGGAGTAGATACCATTGGAGTATAACCAAGCCCGAATTTTAGTAACACAAAGAGATGTAACATAACATAGTCAATACAATTCCCTGGAAGAAATACATATTCCAAAAAAAGTTGAAGTAATCATAATACTGCTAAGGATGGCGATGTGTACTTATTACTAACTGATGCTCCTTTTACACTGAGGCCTTTGAATATGCTTTTTGGTCTATTTAGAATTCCCATTCCCTTACAAATCTGATCCCCTTTATTCAAACTAATTTCTATTAATTATTCAAGAATCTTAAATGTTATGGTCCTCCAAATGTTTAATATTGGATTAGATATCCCCATTAATGCTTATTCTAACTGTGTAACAGGAGGATATTCACCCACTATTCCCTACCATACGACCATCATCACTATCACTAACTAGCACCTACCTCTACGTGTTGCTTAGGTAGAAGAGTGGGTAGAGGAAGAAGTAGTTTTTATTTCCTTTTACCTAAACAAATGGCCAGAGGATGCATTGTTCATAAACCTGATCTGGCATATAAAAGGGAAAAGCTCCCAATAAATCTAGTTTCAAAATGTCTTCTGTGTCTCTATGTATCTAAAAGATAGCCATCAAAGGGTGTTTGGTCCTATAATGGACTCAATTTATTATTTGTTTGTCTTACACAGTAGGAGGCCCTGGGACGTAGCTTAGAAAAAAGGAAAGAAAAACCAAAAGGGAACTGCCATTGTTCTTTGGCATACATAAAATTTTGCCTGTACTGTAGGGCAACTGAGGGATTGCTTTAGGAAAAGATGTCTTTTTCGTATTGTAAATTCAGGCTGTACTGCCCTGAGAGTTAGTGCGTGTGTATGCTTGTGTACTGGGAAGCCTGTGTTGGATTCATCACCAGCCGGATGGATGCCTAGAAGAACAAAGTACCTCGGAACGCCTCCCTGTGGACAGGTTTCAGTAGGAACTGACTTTGGGCGGGGGGAGGGGGTCATCCACTCTAAACAGTTTTGGGTGTCTTGCTGGAGAGTTACAGTTCCTGGCTGGATGTTAAGGGGTCTTAGAGAAGACCAACCCCTGATGATAGAGTGTGAGATTTTCCTAAAGACAATACGGGTTTGTGTAAGAGTTTGCAAAGTCAGGAGGTGTCTGAGAAGAACATGAACCTGAGGACAGAATGGCATTTCTAGAAACTTGGGTCTAACCCCAGAGAGGTCTGTTCTGAGACATCTATATGTATCTATATATACCTATCTCTCTCTCTCTCTCTCTCTCTCTCTCTCTCTCTCTCTCTATATATATATATATATATATATATATATATATATATATATATATATGGAAACCAGTGAAGGAGAGTGGGCTATCCCACATTGATTAAGTCCTGTAGTTGACAGCAACACCATATTGAGTGATAGTGGATGATACACGCTGTGACCAGCAGGGAATAGAGGCAGAGAAATAGCTACTGGTACACAAATAGGTGGATGTGTGAAAACCCCTTCTGCCTCAATATACTCAGGAAGGTGGCTATTGAGTAGATGGAACTGATTCTTTGGTCAAATTCTAAGTAAGTACTTTCTATGCATTATCATCACTAAAAGCATGCTTTCTCCTGTAAAGGCCCATAAGGCAGAGATTGAGTATATCCTGTTCATTCTTTATTTCTACTAACTAACATATTAAAAAGCATAAAATTAGTATTTAAAAAGTATTTGTTGAATGGATGAAATTGTAATTATTTTTTAAGGTTTAAGATAGGCACATTCCATCACTTGAGGAACTGAACACATTTAATTTTCACAGCTGATATATTCTGACATCATTTCTTCTGAAAGGCAATGTGACAATCACTAACTTGGTGTGATTGGCAAACTTGTAGATTAAATGCATATAAGTAGAAATATGTATGAACAAGCAGATCAAAATCAGTTTAACATCCAACCTCCTTGAAATAGTAAACTTCTTTACACTAAAGTGGCACTCAATATATTTAGAAAATTGACAAATGAAATAACTGAATAGAAGGTTTCTGGAATAAAATTCTCATAGTAATTTAATTCAGATTATAAATTAATTGGAGTTCAATGAGGATCTACTCTAAAATTCTATTTCTGGATATAATCGCTGCCTGATACCTTTGAGCCAAATGTCCGCTCCATTTAGTCCAAACTATGATTTCAGAAATGGCCACTAGATGGCAACATATGTTGATAAGTTATTTTTCAAGGTAAGTCCAAGTTATTACATAGTGCACAATTTTCACATAAAAATTAATTTCATTTTCTAAATTTTATTTTAGATAAGCTAAATTATTTATATTATTTTAATATAGATGAGAAATTTTTGAAGTAGAGTTAAAATTGTCTCAGGAATTTTAGAATTGATGAAATTTTCAAGGTTATATATTTTGGGCGGACAACCAAGTGGATTGGATGGTCAGTATTTGTGATGTCAAATGCCAGTTTTGAATCATATTATGGGTCTTGAAGTGTAATCTTAATGTTTTGAGTTCTTTTTTTTTTTAAATTAGCATTTATTAGTACATGATAGTAGCAGGGATTAAAAGCTGGATTCATACAAGATAAACTAATTCTTCTTAGTAAGACTTTTCAGAGATTTAATATGTTTATATGTATTCCTTTCCTCAAAAGGAAAAGTCTGTAGAATTCCTTAGAGTGGAACATTTTTTTATGAAACATTTCCTTACAGATTAGTATTTAGCATCCGAGGGAAAATGGGGTTCTGAGGAAAGATTTCTAAACGTGACAACTAATATGATTAGAAGTGATTGGGGATCCCTGGGTGGCACAGCGGTTTGGCACCTGCCTTTGGCCCAGGGCGCGATCCTGGAGACCCAGGATCGAATCCCACGTCGGGCTCCCGGTGCATGGAGCCTGCTTCTCCCTCTGCCTGTGTCTCTGCCCCTCTCTCTCTCTCTCTCTCTCTCTCTCTCTCTCTGTGACTATCATAAATAAAAAAAAATTAAAAAAAAAAAAAGAAGTGATTGTAGGCATGTGAAGGAAATAGGAAACACATGTGAAGTAACAAAATGTAGAATGTAGGGGGATTACATCTAAACTAATTTTTGAAAATATAGCAATTTTTAAACTTCAGATTCATTGGCTAGTTCATCCGGCTCGAAGATAAATTATATCCCGTCTGCAAGAAGATAGTGGGAATATTAAAAATCCTGCGTTAATGAGGCGAAAGAACGTGACCTAATCGGAATGGATTTTTGAACATTTGGGTTTCTTTCTTATGAGGCGGAGTGGCACCAGGGGCAGCAGACTGGGTATCGGTTTCTCAAAAGCAGGCTGTACGACAGATATTTAACATTGCTTGAAGCTCTAATCCTTCTCACCACAAATTCGTGTTCACACTGATAACGCCGTGACCCTACAAGACGCTGCAGCATGAAAGATAGATGCTGTTCTGTTTTCTGCTGGACTCAATTGAGAACTTACTTGGTGAGGGGTCACTGCAACCACACACGGGTGGGCTAAATATCACACACGTTTTCCCCACGAATGAATTTGTTACCAGTTCCATGTGTTAGGCACCAAAACGATTCACGTCTGATTAATAACCTCTGGTGGATGGCTTTGAATGAAGCGATCAATTTTGATTTATCGTCCTATGCTGCCATCCGGTGGTTACTTGAGAAATGAATGAAGTGGGGAAGATCCCATGTTTAAAAAAAAGATTTGAGCTGTTTGCTTCTATGGAATAACAGGAATGAGCGACAGGAGGGAAAAACAGGACTAAGGGACAGGAGCAGACCTGTGCCCTGTCTCTGGAAAGAATGATATTCAGTGGCATTCCTTCATTTATTTTCTCTGTCTTTCATCCCTCTGAGATGGGATGAGTTTAAAATAGTTGCTGCATAATGTATGAAGGAGAAAAGTCCTGAGAGGACTTAACAGTTCAGAGAAATAATTGTTTCTTATTCGTGAATATTTCCACGGGGGGGGGGGGGGGAAGGGGAGGAAGGAAGAACATCTATTTTCACCTTAATTTTCATTTGATCAGGAGAACTCATTCCTTTCTGAACAGTTTGTCTAAACTAGGTTTTGAAAAATATCCATCATATCCATATAGTAATGAAAAAGCTAAAGCGGATCAGCAGAGAGCTGGGCTGATTTATTTTGGAATGCGACTACTTCAGGTTTTATCTTTTTTTATCTTAATGAAACATGGTGCCATTATGCAAGGGGTCTTGCTATTACCTGAAAAATAATCTACCCTGTGATGGAATGGAAGTCTCTTTGAGGCAATTCAATATAGAAATGCTTTCATTTATTCACAGCAGATAATGAATTATCTTCTAAAAGAAGGGTAGCTTTTGATCACCTGTTTCTAATTTAAAACAAATTACTTGCTCTTTCCTAGTTGTATCTAATGAAAAAATTACTTAATGAGCATTATATTAAGGATTAATCTTAATAATATTAATTCTTACTCTTGTATTAATTGTCCAACCAATTAAAGTCATTAGTCAGTCAGTCTATACTTAGGGACAATTTTTCTATTAGTATTTCTATTTTACATAAGTAGATATGATGAGTTTTAGTGCATAGATCAAAGTCATAGAGGGAAACAGAAGTGAAAAAAAATAGAATTCTAAACTATTGATTCAGCCTTATGTTTAATTATTCATTCATATGGCCCTTGATATTACATTTCAGAAAACTTTAAATATTGCGATTTTCTTATTAAATATTTATTTCTGGCACTTTTATGTTACAATATTAACAAACCATGGCTTTGCCTAATCAAAAAAAGAGCCATAATGCTAACTGGCTAAAGTTTATTTTATGCCATTTCTGCCTTCTAGTCACCTACTTAATTAGGATATTATTTGCAAGATATTACTGTTGAAAATCTGGTTGGGTAGAACATTACCATCTTTGTAATGCCTGTTGAGTTTAGTAGACATAGTAAAATACGGTCACCTTATCAGTTATAAGAACATAGTTACATCATCACTGTAAATTGACTTTATTTGCTTCTGTAGGGGAAAAAAACTATGTGCATAACTAATCAATATAAAATGAAAAAGGTAAACAACAGCTTGCTAAATAAATAACATAAAGCAATTCTCCATCAAAGCCTCCGTAATTACTTTGTGGAACAGGCTGCCCTTAATACAACAATTAATTAATTTTTCCAAATGAATTATGCAAGCCAATATTTTTTCTTCATTAATGTTTTGTTGAAGTCATTAAGTTTCATTAATGAATAACAAAGAAGCAATTGGGTCTTTATTCTAACTGATATATATTAATGTGCTTAACTTGAACTAAATGTGTTTCTGGTATGTAATCAAATTTGAATCAATCAAGTCAATTTACCAGTCAAATGTTCTTTTGGAACTCCAGCTGCTTCATGTGGATGGCTCTTCACAAAGAACATGCCAAAAGTGACCCAGAAGGCTCCATGGTTCTGCCAAAGCTCTCATCAATTCCTAATTGCAATCCATTTGATTTTCTAAAGGAGGCTACTAGTACCTCACATAGAATTCTGATTTTAATTATGATGAATGTGAATAAGCGCTTAAAATTAATCACTGTAAAATAATGACTATTAGCTAAGATGCCAGTTCCTTTTTCCAAAGAAGAGAACAGATAAATTCATCCTAATCTTAGTTCTATGAGAGTATAAACATAGACAGGTTTACTATTCCCTTTTCACAACATGTATGTCTGAAGAACAATAAAGCTCATCTTGTTTTTATATCATGGCTGTCTGTATGAAAGTAAAAAAAAATACTGATTACTGAATTACCTGATGTATAACATCGTGACCTATTCTCCTACTACTCTAACAAAGCCTAGCCATACCCTTGTATAATCTGTGGAACATCTGAATGAGAGTGCATTCATCAAGATACCTGCATCTATGTATGAACCTGTCTTTTTTAAAAACCAGTTTTTAGTAATAACTAAAATAGCTCTTAGTATTATAAAAGCAAAATGAAGCAAATCATATCAAAAAACTTCAGCAAGATTTGTGTGTGTGTGTGTGTGTGTGTGTGTGTGTGTGTGAGGCAGGCATACTCATTCTGAAATTTCTTTTGGCAAGGCATAGGCCTAAAGCTGTTAAAACAATTTTGACAAAGAGAACTAAAGTGGGAAGAATTATTCTACTTGGTATTAAGTGTTACTATATGGCTATAGCAATGAAGACAATGTGGCATTGGTGGAAGAACAGGCATAGAGATTAATGGGTCAGAATAGAACATCAGAGATACACCCACAGGAATACACCCAGTTGATTTTTGACAAAGGCAAGAAACCAATTAAATGAAGGAAAAATGGCCTTTCGACAAATGCTGCCTGAACAGTTGAATATGCATGGGGAAAATATGAACAAAAGCAGAAACCAAACCAAAAGACCCTTGACCTAGATGCAAACCTTATACAAAGATTAACTAAAAAATAAATCATAGAGTTAAATGTAAAATGTAAAGCTATAAAGTTTTTAGAAAAAAACATAGGAGAAAATCTTTGGCATCTAGGGCTAGACAAAGAATTCTAAAAGCACAATTGAAGTTGATAAATTGGTACTCACTAAAATGTAAACTTTTTCCTCTGAGGAAAGCCCATGGGAATTGGAAAAAGGACAAACTATGACTGGGAGAAAATATTGCCAAATTTCATCTCCAACAAAGGACTAGTATTTAGAGTATATAAAAAAGCACTCACAATTCAACAGTATAAAACCAAACAACACAATTAGAAAATGAGCAAAGGACATTAATAGATATTTTAACAAAGAAGATAAAATGGATGACAAAAGCAAAGAAAAGACATTTAATGTGATTATACATCAAGGTAATGAAAATTAAAACCACAAGATATCACTACATATCTATCAGAATGGTTAAAACAAAAAGTGAAATAAAACTATGAAAAATACTTTGATAGTTTCTTATAAAACCAACATGCAGCTACTATATGACTCAGCAACTGTACTCATAAGAATTTATTCCAGAGAAAATGAAAAGTGTACAAGGGTTCTTACAACTATCTGTGAATCTACAATGGTCTCATTAAAAATCTCAATAAAGAGAAGAAAACCAGAAGTAATCGAAAATAAATGGAATCATATGGTTGAATTTCATGTATACCTAATAAAGGTAGTTGAGTTAAAGGTTAACATCAATGTACATATTGATACCAATGTACAAATTGTAATTAGGATACATATTTCTCAAAATCCCAGATTTCAAATTATATTACAAAGCTCTAGTGATCTATAAAGTATGGTACTGGCACAAAAACAGACATATAAACCAATAGAACAGAATAAAGAAGCACAGAAATAAGCCTACAGTTATATGGTGAATTAATCTTTGATGCAGCAAGAAAGAATGTCCAATCATAAAAAGACAGTCTCTTCAACAAATGGTGTTCAAAAAATTGGTCAGCTACATGCAAAAGAATGAAACTGGGGCGCTTTCTTACATCATACACAAAATAAATTCAAAATGGATTAAAGACCTAAAGGTTAGATCTGAAACCATAAAAATATCAGAAGAGAACACAGGCAGTGAGGTCTCTGACACAGGCTTTGGCAACATTTTTTCTAGACACGTCTTTTGAAGCAAGGGCAGTGGAAGCAAAAATAAACTACTGGGACAACAACAACAACAACAACAACAACTAAAAGCTTCTGCACAGCAAAGGAAACATCAATAAAACTAAAAGACAATCTACAGAATTAGAGAAGTATTTGTAAAGGACTTAGCTGATAAAGGGTTAGTATCCAAAATATAAAAAGAGCTTTTGAAACTCAACATCCTCCCCCCCCCAAAAAAATAAAACAAGAACATATAAGTGTATGAGTAACAATACCTACTAGGCAAATAGTTATACAAATAGCCAAAACCTTTCTTAGGAAGGAAAAGCAGTGAAACTATCAAAGTAGTAGAATAGGGTGTGTGGGAGGCTCCACACAAAGGAAAAATCTGACTCGTTAGGATATTCTTCAAGCAAAAGTTTAATGCTAGCATCTGTACTCTAAGATGTCTTACCCAGGAACAGACCTTGTGAAATAACAGGGCGGTGCCATTACTGAGCCAGGTTGCTCTATACTTTATAAACACCCTGGACACAACATGTTCGGTCCTATTTGGGGAAAAAAAAAGGTTCTTAATCCTGTAACTTTCCTGTCTTATTTTCTGCCTAGTGGGTAGATTTTGTTGCCATAACTTTTCTTTTCTTTTCTTTTTTTTTTTTTGCCATAACTTTTCTTTTGCTGTGTTTTGCCTTCAGTGTTAGGAGTCTGGACTTCCATTCATCTTATTTAGAGCATGAGGTATTGAATTTAACACCTCTTCAGTCCATGGGGGTGACTGCAACACCAGTGATGTTCCTCATTTTCCTAGACTCTTCAGAAAGAACGAAATGTTAAGATTTCTCATCAACGACTTTCTATTGTCTGGTTTGTTTCATTACTATCCTCGTAATGAGGCATTGTAAGTTTTTAATTATAGGATATCACTCAGAAGCTGATAGTGCATCAAAATCAACATTACACTTCTGAAAGAGCAATGAGTGCTTTGAGGTCCATTTAGAAAAGCTTGAGCAGTTCAAGTTTGGTTGTGTTTATGTTACAGCATTTATAATGACAAGCAATCTGGATAAAAAGTAAAAGTTCTGCGAATCAACCAGATGTGTCCAAGTATCAAAATTTTCAGCATCGAAAGACTGAGTGAATTTTTATCTTAGGATAATTAGCTTCTTGTTTGACTGTAAGATTGGGAGATTATTATACTGCCAATGCATGCAGCACTCAGATGACATTTAGCCATCATCTCGTGATCATAAAGAATTAGCAGAGGGCTGTGCATAAGAGTGGGGCCTTGGGAATCAGATGGTACTTGGTTTGAATTTGACCTCCCGCATTTATTAGTTGCTACCCTTGAGAAAATTAAGAAACTTTGCTGTCTTCATATATAATACAAAGGTTTTAATCATATCTGTCTTCTAGAGTTAAAATGAGGGTTATATACACTAACATAAAGTATTAAGTTGATATTACATGTTGTTGCATGCACTTTTTATTTTCCCTGCATATTAACATCTTTAATGTCAGGAACTCGTTTAGTGTCTTCTACAGTGCCTAACATAGGGAAGTCCTCAATAAATATTTAATAAATGCATTGTAACAAAATTTTGTTATGTTACATCATTTCCTCCTTTTAATATAGCTTAGATATTTAAGTTTTCCAAGTTCTATTTCAGATAGTGTCCATCAATTGATTAATGGTGTCTCCTTTGGATAGGGAGGTCACAACGGGTACAGTTCTTAGAGACTAGTTGAGGAAACTAGAAATTTATTATTACCAAAATTAAACACTGCATCAAAATAGTTCATTTTACTTTGTGTTATTATGATAACAGTCTTTTCACTATAAGTGAGCACAGTGAGGTTTAGAAATTGTTGAAAGTTGTGTACTTTAACATTTTTTGAGAGGGTAGATCTCATGTGAAGTGTTATTGCCACTCATACAAAAACACACAGATAGCCAAAAAAACATATACATAAAAACAAAGGGACACAAGGCTACTCTGAAAGATGTTGGCTATATCTGTTAATGTCTATTACATTGATTGTGGTGATGGTATCATGGGTGTTCGCATATGTCCAAACTCATCAAATTGTACAGATTGAATATGTATAGTTCTTTGTAGATCATTTATATCTCAATAAATGTGTTTTTTAAAAAAGCAGGAACAGAGGCAAAAACACCATGGCCCATTTGGTAAACTGCAAACAATTCACTTTGTGATGCAGGACACAAGGAGAAGGAAGGTCAAGATGAGAAATGGCTTTGAATGAATAAACAGGGGACAGATGATGAAGGGCCATGAGTGTCCACCTTTAGTGTGTGTGCTTAACATGTAGTCAACATTAGCCACTGAGAGGCTCTAAACCTAGATTTTAAGAAATATCATTCTATTAGAAAGAAGGAAAATTGGAAACACTGAAGACTGAGACACCAGTTGAGACTATTGTAATAATCTCGTTGAAGGGTGATTGTGGCCTTAATGAGTGGTTCTCAGCATTGGCAACATAGTAAAATAACCTGATGAATTTTTCAAAATTACTGATTCCTGGGCTCCACTGTAGATTAATTAAGTCAGAATCTCCAGGGATAGAATCTGGCATGGATATTAAAAAAATATATCCAAGTGATCATAACATGCAGCTAATTTTCAGAATCAGGGTCCGGATTATGAGATTATAATAGTAGTAGCAGACATGGAAGTTGAATCAGAGAGTTTCTAAGGCATATATTATAGAGCAGTGCCCCTTAAACTTTTCTGTGTGGAGAATAAACAGAAAATATTGGGGGAAAAAAAGGAAATTCTGATTTAGCAGGTTTGGGGTGCGGGCTGAGAATCTGCACATCTGACAAACTCTCAGATGATGTCAAAGCTTTTAATCCTTAAAGCATACTTTGTTGAGCAAGAATATATATATATATATATATATATATATATATATATACATATATATACACACACACACACACACATATATATACATACATATATATATGTATGATGATGAAATTGTACTTAAGTCAAGAACGGTTGCTAAATTCCAACTAGGATGACTAAGAGTTTGGTAATGAAAACTTGGAGAAAGATCGTAAATTCATTTTTGAACATGTAGAGTGTAAAGTGGCTGAGAACGACAGAGTCAACATGCAAGTTCTAGAGGCTGGCCTTGATGTTTGGGCAGGAGACAAAGCTGAGTGTGCCATCAGCCTCTTGAGAGTGGTTGAAACCATAAGTGTTGGTGAAAATGCCTCAGGAAAGTGTGGTTTGTAAGGTGTGGCCAAAGACAGAATCCTGAATACATGACAACGTTAAGAACAGGACACCAAGGGACGGGTTAACCTAGGAAAACATTGGAAGACTTTTCCAAGGTAGATGAGGATGATCATCAAGATAGTAGCATCACAAAAGACAACGAAAGAGAGAGGAATTGAAGAGAGTAGTCAACTCTGTCCGAACCTGTTCGAGGCTCTGTAAGATTATTGAATGAGATCCATGGGGTTTACCAATAAAAAGTTCACTGATAACCTTGGTGAAAGTGGCTTTAGCATCCCAGTGAATGGATGAGTGAATTGGAGGCTATGAAGTAGGACAATATTTCTGAGATGCTGGCCGGGCTGTGGGAGGAAGAAAAGGCAAATTGGTGGAAGCAGTCACAGGTCCAGAGAAAGAATTTTTTTTTTTGTCGACTTGTTTGCACATTAATTTTGAGCGTATCTCTGAGTTAATTATTCTTCTTGAACCTATGATGAGATACATTTTTAATTATTCTGGCCTGACGCATTAGTTTGGCTTATACTCTGCTTCTGGTTTAAGTCACTAAATACCTCCCTGGCATCTTTCTATTAACAATTCTGGTTTAATTCTGAGTATAAATTGCTCAGCAAGGGCTCATAAGTCCTAACATGGACAGTCTTCCTGCATTCTCTGGTTGCCAGCATCACTTGTTATTCTCAGTGTGCTGCTCTTAGGCAAGTCTCTGGCACGTCATCTGTCCTCTGCACCTTTTTTTTCTCTCCATGATGTCTAAATCTGTAGTACTTTCCTTACTTAAGGCTTTTTTTTTTTTTTTTCCCAGAGTGCTGCAATCTGACCCTTGAGGGTGGATTTTTACCCTTGAACACATTATAATCACTTTCAGAAATACAGATGCTTGGGCCTCACCCTGGGGCCACTTAAATCAGAATCTCTGAGGTACACCCCAGTCCCAGCATGTGATTCCTACATACAGCCGAGGTTAAGAAGTGCTGTTTTACAGACACCAGTGTATGTTTCTTCCTCACATTCTGTTGGAGAAACTTCTGTTTCTTCTGCAAAATCTAAAGACAACCGGGACACCTGTTTCAACAAGGTAACAGGTTTCCTCATGAATATGTAGGTGTACTTATCGATCTTGGGAAGGTTATTCTTATCTACTACAAAAACTTACTGAGAGAGGAATACTGATCATAGGCAGAAATTTAGGGCTAATATAATCACTGGAAAGGAAGTGTGAATGAAGATAGAAGGTGGAAATGGTAGAGAATCTGGAAACATCATCTGAAGACCTAAGAGACTGAAAAGAAAGTTGGAAAGATTAGAATCAAACCAGATAAAGCTGGAAGAATGACAATGAAATTGTACCTAGGATGGAGCCCCAAGGCAGAGGAGTGTATGGGACTCCATTTATAATTTCATGCAGCTTGGGGTTGCAGGTGGCTTTTAAGAAAGCAATCTCTATGTGAAGCCTGAAATTACATCTGACTGACAGACAAGGAAACCTTGTTT
Organism: Canis lupus baileyi; assembly: GCF_048164855.1. NCBI lineage: Eukaryota > Metazoa > Chordata > Mammalia > Carnivora > Canidae > Canis > Canis lupus. Next base: position 22,963,689 of record NC_132843.1, on the reverse strand, counting down.
ATATCAAGAACTCAAAAACCAGCCTGCTCAGGCTGGAGCTAAAACATGTTAGTATGGAGAACACAAAGTTTGCCAAATCCTTATAACTGGGCTCCATCCTAGTAAGTTGCCAACAATAGCTTCTCATTTCAGGGTGTCAATGATTCATATTAATTCTGTGTTTGAGATATAGATGGTTTAGCTGAAGTTATACTTAAAATTCTATTCTGGCTATGCCTGTGAACATTTATTAATTTGAAGAAGTGGTTTTTTTTTTCTGCTATAGAAAGAGATGATCCATTACTTATTAAATGATCACTGCGATTTAGATACTGGCATTCATAATTTTATTTAGTAAGTCCAAACGACCATTTAAAACCACCAAATTTAAATGGCCTTTCACGTCTGAACAATTGCTGAGTTCTCAGTGCTATAAAAGCCAAAAAAGTTTAATCAACCAGACAAAAAGTGAACTCAGGGCAGAATGAATTGAATGTAGTTTTGTGCACATTGCAATCCATTTTCGTAGTTTTCAGTCTTTTAAAATGATTGAAATTAGAAATGAGAAAGTGTTTAAATTAATTTGAAGTTCCCTTTATAGCAGTGTTACAATATATTAAGGATGGATGTTATTAGTCCCTTCAATCAGTCCATATTTATCACAGTAATTATGAACTTGTTGTGCTTGCTGTGGCTTTAATTTGATTATAAATGCCAAAATGGTTTGAATGAAATCTTCTTTGTTGGTAAAGACATTTAGTGTAAGGTAGTTATATTGAAACTTCATTGTTATATTAATATGTAATCATTACAAAGCGAAAGTTAATACTCAAAAAAGGAACAACTATTAAATGTAAGGTATTAGAATGTATTGGATGGTTAATTGTAATTTATTTGACATAAAATAATTTAGCTTAGAAATGAATACTTAATAGTTTGGAGAGAAGATTTTACTTCTTAGGCATTTTCTTTGACTCTGGAAAAGTATTTTCTTGCTTGTGAAGGAAACAATGTATTTTTTTAGAAGATTTTATTTATTTATGAGAGAAGTAGAGAGAGAGGCAGAGAAAGAAGCAGGCTCCATGCAGGGAGCCCAACGTAGGACTCGATCCCGGCTCTCCAGGATCACACCCTGGGCTGAAAGTGGCGCTAAACCACTGAGCCACCCAAGCTGCCTGGAAACCATGTATTTGATGACTTAGGTTTCTCATCTGGTTCACTCATTGACATCAACTAGTTGGTTCTCTGAAACTCTGCGATCCAGCATGAGTGTCACATGTGGCTATTAAGTAGTAGAGATGTGGCCAACTTGAATTAGGAGTGCTGATCCAAGGGCACCTGGGTGGTTTACTGGTTGACTGTCTGCCTTTGGCTCAGGTTGGGATCCCGGGGTCCTGGGATCGAATCCCACATCGGGCTCCCTGTGGGGAGTCTGCCTCTCTCTCTCTCTCTGCCTATGACTCTGCCTCTCTCTCTGTGTCTCTCATGAATAAATAAATAAAATCATTTTTTAAAAAAAGAGTAATGATCTAGTTTTTGGAGAGTTCTTATGACAAAAGGAAGATGAAATATTTTATTGATATTGTGAAATTATTACATGTCAAAATAATGATAAGTGGATATATTGAGTAAATAAAGATGGTGGGCAGCAGAGCCCTGAGGCTTATAGTAAAGACTTTGGAATTTTTCCTAACTGCTTAATGAGAAGATATTGACAGGTTTTGAGGTGGTCATAACATAATTGGTTTTTGAAAAGATCATTTGGCTTCCGTGAAAAGAATGAACTAAAGGGGACAGGAGATTGGTGCAGAAAACTGGAATTCTTGCATTAACCCACATGGCTTATGTAGAATGCCGAGGGTGGAGATGGACAGAACTTACAGCTTTATGTTGAAGAAAGAATAAAATGAACTGATGATAGAAGCCATATTCTGGAACTTGTTTATAAAAAGACAAACTGAGGAAAAAGACTCGGTTTGTTTGACATGCCGTGTCCAAATTTGCTCTCTTTATTGACCTAATTTATTATCAATCTTTTAAAATTCAATGGCTGGGTACACAGTCTTGTAAAATATCAGAAACTCACTTAGCTGGGTTTAAGAACAACAAGAAATCTCCCCAATCTCTGTAGCTCTATATGTCTTCTGAAAGCATTAGGTCATCACAAAAACTCACTGACCTGATGTGTTTTCCACCATAGAGAGAACTATATTTTACAGGAGTGAAGGTGATTTTGTGTGCTATGCTATTAATCTTTATGAGTCTAATGATCGCCAAAATTCAACAGGAAGGTAAAACTAATTATCCAAAGATGTGGGGGAAGAGAATCTGTGTCTTCCATGACTTATATATTCTGTCTACTTGGAATCTTTGAATTGAGCTTGCATCCTACTCAGTGGTATGCTTAAAAAAATGAACACAACACAGACATTTTTACTTAGAATGCCTCAGTCACTATTTAACATTCCATCTTCATATACTGTCTACATTGTTAAATTGCCTGAAACTGCAGAGCAGTCAAGCAGTACACAAATTACGCCACAAAGTAATCGGATTTCAATCACTAAATATTCACAGCTCAATTAAGTTATTTACTGAGATGTTTGTCTTAGCTGTTGAAATCTTTGCATATTTATAGGCACTTCACACTAACCTTTTAAAAATATCCTGATGTGAAAATAAAAAGCCACATTTGTTTTATAAGGTAGGTTAAAGTTATGACTCCAGGTATTTAAAAATGAATAAAAAGTCAATTACCTTCAAGTTTTCCAAGAGTATGGTTTGGTATCTATAATAGAAAGCTGACTACAAATTGCCTGATTATGCTTTTGTTTCCGAAAAAGAATATTCAAAAAAAAAATGTGATCCAAGTTACAATTTAATCTTCTATTCTTCCCTCCATTTTGCAATATTATAGATGGATCATATTTCCCAGATTCAGCACTTCTATCTTTGCTTCATATTTAACCATAAAATTCTGAGAGTGGCTCTGGATAACTTGGTTCAATTCTGTTTTGCAGTTTTATTTCCTTTACAGCAACAAGGAGATAATAACAGTTACCTAAGACAAGGTGGTTCCCGGGTTCACCTGACAACAGTAAAAAATAGTAAATATAATATATTCATAGTGTATGATTACAGTGGCTAGTATTTATAGCAGGGCCTTGTTAAGAATTAGAATTATTTAAAGTGCTTTACAAATACTTCCTTTAATCTTCTCAAAAACTTCGTTTTTAATACCCATCTTACAAATGAGAAATATTTAGGCTTGAGGATATTAATTAATGAGCCTAGTAGTACATGGCAGGAGCAGCATATTCTAACTAGGCCTGTGTGAATTCAAAGCCTCAGTTCTCAAATACTATACTTTATTGATTCTTTTATGTCAAATGATAAAATCCATTGTATTAGTTTCCTAATGCCAAGTGTAACAAATCACTACAAATTTAGTGGATTAAAACAACACAAATTTATTGCCTTGTAGTTTGGAGGTTAGAAGTCTGAAATGGGGTCTAGGGATTAAAATCAATGGCTGAATTCCTTCTGGAGGCTGAAGAAGAGAATCCATTCTTTGCCTTTTCCACTCTCCAGAGCCTATGGTGCATTCCTATCGATGTTTTTCCTCCCACCTGACCCTTCTGCTTCCATCTTATAAAGACCTTGTGATGTTCCAGTGAAAGAGCCTTACTTTAGTCACACCTTCAAGGTCCTCTTTGCCATGTAAAAGAATATATTTGCAGGTTCTGAGAAGCAGAATATAGCCTCTTTGGGGGGGGGCATTATTTTGCTTACCAAGTTCATATTGAAGTAAAAAATACATTTTAGAACATATCTTGGAAAATGGTTATGATCTTTATGTATGCCAGTGAAGTATCTTACTCACAGAGTGGTGCAATTCAATAGATATCTTTTATGATGAAAGCTTGAGTAAATCTGATCACTTAAACCTTTTTGTATCTGTGGGTAGCAAATGGACCATTGAGAATGTAAAAACTTACCAGCAAGGATCCTGCTAGGGGATAAATCCTTTCATCCAAGCACCATATGCATGGGACAACTCCCTGTTAATTAATATTCATCAGGCTCGGAGCAGTTGCTTTATAATCATATGTGATAATTATATCACACCATTTGACATTTTCTGCACAAACTAGTCTTGGGGTGTAAAGACTATTTACTATTAACTTATAGTTGCTCAGAAAAATTATTTAAGGTGAAAGTGGAAGAGAGAATTGAATTTTTTTTAACACTTCTTAGAATGGGAAGATATGTAGAACAGGAGCTCCTGGGAGGCTCAATTGATTAAGCGTCTGCCTTAGGCTCAGGTCATGATCCCGGGGTGCTGGGATGGAGCCCCACAGTGTTGGACTCCCTACTCAACAGGGAGTCTCCTTCTCCCTTTTCCTCTGCTCCTCCCTCTACTCCTCCCCTTGCTTGTGCTTTCTCTCAAATAAATAAATAAAATCTTAAAAAAAGAGAAAATATTTAGACTATTAAGACATTTAGGATATTAGAAGATATTCATAAGGTTGAAAAAATCATTAACATGAGTTTTTGTTTTACTTAAAAATAAATGGAATATATCCAATATTACTGTTAAAAAGTGATGCATATTAACTTTTCCATGAATGATGCAAAGGGGGAAAGATGGTCAGCATTGGCATATTAGTCTTTCATATCTTAATTTCATAATGGAAATGCCTGTCCTTCATCCCATCTCCCAAAATGTCAATATTAGTAAAAACCTTTTTGTTATATTCTTAAATGATAATTTCTATTTTCCCCCCTCTTTCCTTGCTTTTCTCCTCCTCTCTTCCTCTTCCCTTCATCCTTCTTCCTTCTCTCCTTTGTTCACAGAGCCTCTTCCTGTGACACATATACACAAAAATTATAGTGTAAAAGGACATGGTTGGAATCTCTATGTGCACCTGCCTAAGTTGAATACAACATTAAATTTTTCCCCAAAATTGAGTGTGGAAGAATTTTTCTCTCCTTTTCCCTTGTAACTGGGGAAGGGTACTTGCTAATTCCAATTCTAGGTCCAGATATTTCCCAGGTTAAGAATACTAAGGGAAGAGAGAGCTCCCATCAATCCAATACAATTCAAAACAAAGACAGACACAGGCATTTTCAGCATATTGCAGGGGAAAAAAATGCCACCAGGCAAAGGGTTCTACAGTCCTTTTCAGCATCAAAGAAAATAAAGCTGCTGAAAAGAAATACTTGGGCCCTTGGCTCTAAGGCTGAGGAGAGGAGATAACTGGGAGGGAGGATAGAGAGAAAAGGTTTAGGAGTCTCAGGGGGAGAGGGAGGGAGTTGGGAAGGGCCTAGGAGGCTGTAGGCAGGAAAACCAGGCTGCTCACCTGTTGAGGGACCAGTGAGTGAGCTCCTGATTCCTGTCTTTGGAGCATTCTGTGCTTTGCCACCCCTGGCCAAAGCCTGGAGTTAGGATCTTTTCTGAAATCCCTTTTGAGACCCAACTCATCCATGCTACTGAGAAGCAAAATTGAGATTTTCTTGTTGTTATTACTGTTTTCATTTTTTCTTCATAGGAGATGAATGTGTTGGCCTGACTTTCTGATGTTAAGTGCATGGTAAATAGGGGTTATACAAGCATTCAACTTATTAGAAATTATATTTCAAAGGAAAGGCTTTCTTTGTTGGTGAAGGGCTTGGAACATGATTTGACCTGTCAGGGAAAACAAAAATACTATTGTCGTATTTTCCTCTTTGAGGCTGACAGTGCTGATTATTTCCTATAACACAAGCAAGGTGGGAGCTGATAAACTGATGCTGGGTTTCTGCATTCAAAACTACTTTCTAAATTGCTGAATCATCTTACTATGCTATTAGCCTTATTCTCTCTGAGATAAGATATTAAAAAAGTCTTACTTTCTTTTCAGGGGAAATGAAAATTCTTAATAGGTGTTTAGAGCATTTTAGAATTCAGGGCAATGTGTGTGTGTGTGTGTGTATGTGTGTGTATGTGTGTGTGTGTGTTTTAAAACTTTCAATAAAGGGATAACACAATCTGTTATAATTATTTTCAACTCTCAAATTTTATGTGTCATTATAATGAGGCATATTCCTTCACTGGAACAGTGCCTTTGCAGTATTCACTTGCTTACATGTTTGCCTTATCATGAGACTAACAACTCATTAAAAACAAGGACTAAGATTTTAGTTCTGTTACATAAGAAAAACTAAAAAAAAATGTCCCCTGATTAAAAATTAAAAATCAGCTCTCTTTTGGGAACTGAAACTCAGATGGCAAGTTCACAGAGTCTACTAGGGGTTGAGTTGTGTCCCCTCCCACAAAAGTATATTGAAATCCTGAGTTCTTGTACCTGAGGATATGACCTTATTTAAAAGTAGGATTATTATGGAAGTAGGATTATTACAGAAGTAATTGGTTAAGTTTAGAAGACGTCATATTGGAGTAGGGGGTGGGTCCTAACTCCAATACAACTGGTGTCTTTGTAAGAAGACAGCATGGGAAAACAAAGATGCAGGATAACAGCCATGTAATGCCTGGGGACCAGAGTGATGCATTTACAGGCCAAAGAATGTCAAAGGTTGCCAGCAAGCCTAGATGTTAGGAAGAAGCATGGAAAGGCTCCTGTATAAGTTTCAGAGGGAGTCCCAACACCTTGATTTTGGACTTCTAGCAACAAGAACTGTGAATCAATAAATTTCTATTGTTTTAAGTCATACAGTTTGTATTACTTTGTTACAACAGCACCGGGAAATTAATATAGACCCTCCTCATGAAATATTTCTTAATTATGAGTCTGACAGGGTCTTAAGGAATGTTCCTTTTTATTATGATAAAGTAGGATATTTTAGAGATGGGATGTTTATGAACTTAGCTAAGCCAGTTTGGTGGTTTATGTATTGTATTTCCTTCTGCTGATACCAGTAGCCTTTAATTATTAGAAGCAGCTGATGGTCGTAGGCTCCCACACAATCTCACTATGTGTTTGTATATTAAAGCAAAGCAAGTGACAGACAAAACTTTGCATATTTAAAGGCATATTTTAGAGAGCAGACCCCAAAGCAGTCATTTATGTTGTTCTTTTAAGCTCCATGAGACCCTAGCTCTGAGTCTTTGGGCTTCAGCCAGCCACCTAAGAATATACCCAGGAGCCCTGAGGTGCAGATTCTTCTGTACATTTTTAAAAAAGATTTTATTTATTTATCAGAGAGAGAGAGAGAGAGGGAGAGAGAGCACAAGAGGGGGGAGGGTCAGAGGGAGAAGCAGACTCCCTGCTGAGCGGGAAGCCGGATGTGGGGCTTGATCCTGTGACTCTGGGATCCTGACCTGTGCCCAAGGCAGATGCATAACCAACTGTGCCACCTAGGTGTCCCTCTTCTGTACATTTTTAAGCAGAAGGCTGATCAGAGCCTTAAGTAATAAACATCACAGGCTACTGGGTGTATTAGATTCTATACCACATTCATGCCATGACTGAGGGGCCTATGATGTGTTTCTAGTCAATCTACATTTTGTGGACTCAACTAATTAAAGATTTTAAAATCCATTATGCCACCCTTTAAGTGCTTATGATAAAATAAAGATACTTAAAGCTTTTGTAGAAGCTGCCTCTGGAATGAAAACTCCTGATAAGAGTGTTTAAAATGCTAACTAACCACTTTAGAGTATGTAATCCTGATTAAAATATTGTGCATTTTATCAAATTGCCCATAGGCTGAACTGTTAGACCAACCACCACACTAATTATGCTCAAGTATTTTAAAAATAAATGTTATAGCGTATGAGAATTGATAGACTCATTTATTCTATAAACATTTATTGAACATTAACTATATGCCAGACATTATGCTAGAACCTGGAAATACCAAGACACATAAAATATGATCCTTTTGCCCTAAGGTTATTCAAAGTCTAGTGCTGAGAAATATGCATGTTAAATAGGCAATTACTTGTGTTCCTGTGTGCCTTGGGAGTTGAGTAGGTAATGCAAAACTAGATATGGTGCATGTAATAATTCAGATATATGTCTTTATAGTATCTCTCTGCAAATGCATCTCTAGGATCATATTTTGGCAATCTCCTTAAATCTTCCAAATTCCTTTGCAACAAATGATTGGACTCTGTGGTTTTGACATTTAATTGCTGATTTTCTTCTCTATATCCGTGGAAGTTAGGAAAACCTGGATTCTTCTTGCTTTGTCACTGGTGGAAAATTCAAGCCCCATTAGCTCCTGCCTGCATGTGGGGTCCCTCAGCCTGGCTTCAACTCCTAAACACAATAAAAATTCCAAACCAATCTACCTGTCTTGCTCCCTGAAGCCATGGCACACTAGCTAGGGAGACCTGCCTGGTCCCCCTGAGAGCCTCATTATATAAAAACAGAGATTAGAATGGTGGTTGTCAGGGGTTAGAGAGATATTAGTTATAGGATACAAGCTTCTACTTATAGGGAGAATCACTTCTGGGGATCTAATGTACTGCACAGTGGTTATAGTTAACCATACTGTATGATATACTTGAAAGTTGCTAAAAGAGAAAACCTTTAATTGCTCACTATGCAAACACATATACACACATAAAATGATAATTATGCAAAGTGATGGAGGTGTTAACTAACCATATTGTGATGTCATTTTGCAACCTCATGTAAATATGTTGAACATCTTAAACTTACACAATGCTTCATGTTAATTATATCTCAATAAAGCTGGAAAAAATAAACACACATATCTAACAAGCAAAGACAAAATATGCAAAACTACCAGAGCCCTGGTAATTGGTCATGGTTTCTGTAATTGGTCATGAAGCCATGGTTGATATATGTAGTTTCTACCTTCAACTATCTATTCCATGTTTCCCTTGCCTACAGCCAGAACTCCAACTGTTCTTGGTTCCTTACTTGGTGGAGTGATCCAATCTTTCTTTCCCAAATGATCTGAATTCTCTATCATTCTGTCTTTTTTCTGGTTCTTGTAGTTTTCCATTCCATTCCATGACAGCAAGAAAATGGGGACATCAGCTACACAGCTACTAACAGCCTTATGAGCTGGGAAGAGGATCTTGAGCCTCAGTTGATATTACAGACCCTGTCAACACTTTGATTGCAGTCTAGTGACACCCTGAGCAGAGGATTTGGCTAACTTGTCCCCAGATCTTTGACCCATAGAAACTGTGAGATAAATAAATTTGTGTTGTTTGAAGCCGGAAACAAACAAAACCCCCATGCGCACAAAAGGAAAAGATTTCTGGGTGGGTTTAACCTAATCAGGGGGGCCCTTTAAGAAAATATCTTGAGGTCACAGAAAAGGGAAACAATAATAGCTGTTCTCTTGTTGACCTGAACAATCTGTGGTATGTAGAAAGAGTCCCTGGCAGGAAACTTCCCAAAGCTTCTAGAAGTTAAAGGCCTCCATTCTGCAACCATAAGAACTGAGATTAGTGAGTTTGGGAGATGAATAGAGCTTTCAATGAGGTCCCAACTCTGATGACACCTGGAGCAGAGAACTCAGCTAAGTCTGGCCTCATCTACGGAAACTGACATAATATATGTGTGTTGTTTTCTAGCAGCTGTTTGTGGTTGTTACACAGCATATAAAATCAACACACGTGTTTATATGAGCATATTGGCATTTTAGAAAGATTCTTCGATAGTGGGGTAAAAAAAAATAATTCAGAGAGATAGGTGTTAGTTTCCTCCGCTGCCTTAACAAATGACCACAAACTATTATCAATCTATTATCTTCACTAATCTATTATTTTCCACTTCTATAGGCCAGAAAATGGACACAGGACTAAAAACTGTGATTTTTGACTAAAATCAAAGCATCAGCAGATTGCATTTCTTTCTGGAGGCTCTAGAGAAGAACCTGTTTCCTTGGCTTTTCCAGCTTTTGAAGAGAAGCTGGATTCCTTGGTTTCTGGCCCTTTTCTCCATCTCTAAAGACAGTAACGTTGCATCTCTCTGACTCTTCTTCTGTCATTACATCTCTCTCTTTGGCTATATCCTGGAAATGTCCTGTTTTTAATTGCTTGTGTGATTTGATTGAGCATAGCTCACAAATCCCAGATGACCTCTCAACTCAAGGCCTTTGACCTTAATCACATATGCAAAGTCCCTTTGCCAAAAAGGTAATGTATCCACAAATAAAAGAGATTAGGCCTCGGACATCTTTGAAGGGTCACTGTTCTGCCCACCATGACACATAGTTGGAAGACAGGGACTTCAGTTTGGAAATTAATACAGAATCTTGGTAAGAAATGATGACAACCCAAAGGAAGTTGTAGTCGCCAAAAAAGAGCAGCTTAAAGAAACACTAGCAGTAGAATACTAGACTGGACTTGTCATGAGAGTGAAGACAAAAGGAAGCATAGAAGACTCGAATATTTATTAACTAGGTGAATGGCAGCATAATTTATTGAAACAGGCTCTTGTGATGAGAAGATGATAAAGGTAGAATATGAAAATGAGATCAGTGTTAATAGGCTGAATTTAAGTTTTTGTGGGACATTGAGTTATAAATGAGCAGCAGATGTACCTTCAAAAATAATCACCCTAGACATCTGCTGGTCAAGAAAAGGAAAGTAGAGCATGTAAGCTAATTAGAATGTCCTAGAAGACAGAAAGGTGAAAGTGACCAGCAGAAATGAGAGTCAAAGTTGTGGTGTGAGATTGTAGGTGAAGGTTGGAAAGAGACATCAACTGGGGACAGAGCTCTGGGAAGGACTCAAAGTACAGGCAATAAAGAAAAGAGAAGCCAGCCAAGATGACTGGACTGGAATAGATAGAAATAGAAGAAGAGAAATAGAAGAAAGAGCAGACAGTAAAACATGAAAGAGATTTTCTAAGGAGGGGATCACAGGACAATACTGCAAAGAGATTAGTTCACACAAATTGCCATCAGACTTCACACTTGCGGAAGTTTACCTGTTTCAGTAGAGGTATGGATAGTGGCTGCTGGCAGGAAGATGAGTTTTACTTGAGCCACATAAGCTTATGTCTCCTTGTCTCAAAAAGTTTCAAATAACTTTGACAATCATAATGAAAACTAGATTTTTAGTCACTGTCTTACTTATGGACGTATGCTTTTGGTTTTTCACATTGGTATTCAAAGTAAATGATAAGAATGTTAACAGAAGGTTAAATACATAGTAGGTAGTAACAAAAGGGAAAAATATTGAGCCAATTTTTGACATCCTTATTAGTATGGCCAAGATGGGTGTTTTAAGTGTAAAAATTTAATTCGAATTTTGCAGAAGTGGGAGTTGCAATTATTTTCTTACACAAAGGGGTTCCTACTTTGAAGAAATAACTTCTAATTACATTCAGTTTAATTTGAATGTAAATGTGTTCCTGGCATTAGGACCTTGCTGAATCTAACACCTGCTGTCTCAAAAGGCTAATCATTTGAAGTTGTTGCAGCTTGAAATGGTCCCTTTTCATAGCTCCTGTTCCTGAAATGACGATTTTGAAGCTCTCATGTTCGAAATTCTAGTTTTTTTTCTGAAAAATTAAGAAAAAAGATTTTTTAAAGAAGAGATAATACTATTACCAATAGACTTGCAAAAAAAAAAAAAAAGCACATTGAACAATGTTAGTTTTAAAAGTGAAAAAAAAATTCCTTGGTCTTCTGCTAAATGCTAATGAGGCATACATAGCTTTTGGGCCAGTGAGGAAGATAAGTTAGGTTTAACATTCTCCCTAGTTACTAAGAAGGCTGTTGTATCTGAAAACACATTCTGGTCTCATATAAGAAAAGCATATCCTTCCGTTAAGATAAAGTTGACCCTACAGTTTGTGCATTAACAACCCTGGCATTGTTGGATTAAGAGCTGTTGATTCCTTCCAAAGACGGGTTTAACTCAAAGGAGTCACCTGATTAACAATGAATGGTTTTGTTGAGCCATCTAAGAAGGATAGCATTAGGCCCCAGTTAGAATCTTTCTGATTCTAAAACTCTTTTTTTTCATAGGAAAGGGTAGGTTTAACATCCAGCTACAAAATAATATATGAAAATTACTTGTTCTCAGGTTTTGAGACTTTTGACTTTACACCTCTGAGAAGTTTTCCATTAGGTAGTAATTTTTTTCTTTTGGTATTAAATCCACATTATTATTGTATTTGTTATTCAAGTAGAATTTGTGACTCAACCATTGTTCCAAATGCTTTCCGTATATCCATTTATTTGCTAGTTATGTAAAATGATAGTCTGTTGGACAGAAATAGGTTTTCTTTTACAGACAAGTAAATTTCCGTGTATAAATTACAACAGCTTCATTATTATCTTTTCAGGTAATGGATAATTGCTGACTTCCTATAGTATACTCATAGAGTTAGCAGTGGATTGAGAATGATAATATAGTGAAAGGCAGTAAATAAAGGTAAGATAATAAATGGGTTAACATTAGACTAGTTTCACTTAATTATGTTCATTAATATAAACTATTATGGCTTTAAGGATTTTTTTTTCAAATTGTCAAATAAAAACGATTTTGACCTTCAGTTCATTGACAGCCATTTCCCCTTGTGTTGCTACTACTAGTTGGATTTAGATGATCCTAAATTGTTCTTACCTTTGGGCAGGGCTTATCTAGCTTGTTATATATGAGCCACTTCTTTATGGGTTAATCTGTTTCCAAATCTGATTGGTAAGAACCTTATTATCTTAAAATGCATTTAGTTTTTTATCAATTAAAACAATATTAATTTCTATGGCATAAAGTCAACAAATTCTTTAGTCCATACAGTGGAAACCACTGGTTTATTCCTCCTTCATTGATTGTATAATATCACCTAGACTTTTTTTAAAAACATAAATGCAAGCAGGAATGAGAGATACCATTTGAAGTTGGATGTAGATTCACTCCCCAGCCCCTTTACACTATTTCTTCACTGTCTGGGAATCAAGGAAGGCTACTCCAGTAAGAACATGCAGAGGCTGTTTATTCAGAGTTTGCTATAGCAAAGAAATCAATAGGCCACTGTCCCTTGCATTTGGCAGAGACTTAAAGGCAGGTAAGGAAGTAAGAAAATTACATAGTGGAAAAAAAGAGAAGGCTTTAGGCACATCTGATTGGAAAAGACAGGGCAGTGAGAAACCAGCCGTCAATGACCAAGTCATGACTGTTCTGAGATTGTTGCTGTGGAGGTTGTGGCTCTGAATTCCATTGTCATATACAGTCTGGCCACTGTCTCTTTGTATATTCAGTCCCTTACTGGAATCTTAGAGTTGGGGCAACAGAGACTCATTTTATCTGTCAGACACTTAGGTACGAGTCTAGGCCTCAAGAGATTTCAGGGGCCTATGAACATATCTTGAACTGGAAAAGAAGTGTTGGATGCAAGACATAACAAGAACATCTAAACAAACAAAATAAATAGTGTTGAATTAAGCGTCCACAAAATGTAATATTATGTCATCATCATAATTTGAAAACAGTTTGTGGGCTAAATTTTTTTCACTTGGCAATAGCTGCAGAGAAATAATAGCCAATTATAATTAAGAGGTGTGCTCATAGGCAAATAATTTTAAAAGCAAATTCATGATACTCCTTGCAAAGTTTTTAAAGCAAATCTAATGTGGTTCATAGGAGCATTTGATAGATTTGATATGTTGTGGGATGAGGCCTCCCACTGCCAGAGTGCCCTGTGCCCATGGGGGGCATCCACCAGCTCTGGCTCTTGGCTTCACTGGGACCCTACAATGGAGGTTCAGTTGACAATAAGGATGGTGGTGAAGGTCCACTTCCATGTTGCCTGGACTCATTCACTTAACTCTAGTTAAACTGAAAATTCTGCTATCACTCAAGCATCATTATAATTTAGATTGTGGAGGAGGAGTCTTCTGGGATGCTTTGGATGCATCAGAGTGGCAAAGACATATTGTGCAGTTAATTAACCTCACAGAAAGATGAAAGAAAACTACTCAGCAGCACAAACTTGACTTATGTTTATTTTTGTATTTGTGCTTTTGTCCTCATTTGGTTCTCTTCTCCCCAGCCCACTGCCATATGCTGCTGGGACTCAGCTGTAATTATGTTACCCATAGACGAAACACAAAGTGAAATAAAGCAAACAGAAACTTCACCATCACAATCCCGGATCTTGCACTACAGAAAGTGCCTGCAGTTAGCAATGAGACAGAGCAAGTTCTTTTACATGGACAAAGAATATTGAAACTATTTCATACAAACCTATAGTGTGGCCACAACCCACCCATGAATCATATGTCTGATCCTGTATTGAAACCTATAGAGATTAAAAAAAAATCCTATTTACGACAGCTGCACGTTAGAAATATCTGCGGTACTAAAAAAAAAATTCAGGCCACAGCTCTACCACGATCAAATAAATGAGGAATTCTGAGAGTAGGACTCAGGCATTGGTATGTTTGCACCACTACTCATTGCCTTTCCTCTGCTATAGACAGTAAGTGATTCTAACAGCCCTTACCGAAAGCCACTGAATCACTCTCTCTATGTCTGAGATCACAGCATAGCTGTGTGTATTCTCCATGCGTCTTCTCATTTGGGATAGTTTTGTTGATGAGTAATTAATTAGTGGCTGTTCTCTTGCAGAATAGTTAGTAAAGATAAACTATCCAGTTGATTTTCAAATCTAAGCAACTCAGACCTGCTGAAGTTAAGCACTATGAAGTGAAATTTCAGAACCTTTCTTCCTTTTTCTCTGTTATATTGCTGTAAGAGACTCCTAGAAGTTGAATTTAATTATTCTGACTGAAGAGATAAATTGGCCGAACGGAGGAAATTCTTTCATACTTTAAGTAAAGTGATTGATGTGGTGTTTTCACAGATCTACTCTGCTTAAAATAAGCCAGTAAGGTTACTTAGCAAATAGATTAGAAGGTGGTAATTTTCAACTATGCAAAAATCCAATCTGGAAGCCAGTTTCCAGGAATTCCATTTTTTTCTTAAGGTTTGATGACAAATAACAATACGTCTCTCATGCTTCACTTTTCACTTACTTATTTCATATCCAGAGAAACTTTACCAAAATGTGTTGTCTGATAAACAGAGAGTGATTGTGTTTAACTTTGGCTAAATACTGTCAGTGACAATTACGAAGAAAGGAAAGCCCCATCTTAAAGAAGATTGTAAAGCAAAACCTCATGCTACCCCACTGAAGAAGATATACAGAGGGCAAGTAAGCATATGAAAATATGCTCCACCTCAAATGTCATCAGGGAAATACAAATTAAAGCAACAAAGAGATACCAGTACATACCTATTAGCATGGTCAAAGTCTAAAACACTGCCAAAACTGAATTCAACTAGTGGGAATGCCAAACAGTGCAGCCACTTTGGAAGGAAGCTTGATGGTTTCTTACAAAAAACTAAACACTCTTACTACACAATCTAACAACTGTGCTCCTTTATATTGACCCAAAGGGGTTGAAAACTTCTGTCCCCACAAAAACCTGCATAAGGATGTTTATAGCAACTTTATTCATAATTATAAACGCTTGGAAGCAACCAGGATGTCTTTCAGTAGGTACATATAGATAGCAAACTGGTACATCTAGGGTGCCTGGGTGGCTCAGTGGTTGAGCGTCTGCCTTTGGCTCAGGGTGTGATCCCGGGTTCAGGGATTGAGTTCCACATCCGGTTCCCTGTGGGGAGCTTGCTTCTCCCTCAGCCTGTCTCTGCCTCTCTCTGTGTGTTTCTCATGAATAAACAAAATCTTAAAAAACATTTAAACTGGTACATCTAGATAATGGAATATCACTCAGTGTTAAAAGGAAATGGATTATCAAGCCATGCAACGACATGGAGTAATCTTATTTGCATATTATTAAGTGAAAGAAGCCAATCTGAAAAGACCACAGACCATATGATTGCAACTATATGACATTGTGGATAAGGTAAAACTATGGAGAGATAAATAGGTCAGTGGTTGCTAAGGATGGGGGAGGGAAAGGATGGGGGAAGGGAAGGTGGAGCACAAAGGATTTTTAGAGCAGTGACATATTCTGTAGGATATTATAATGATGGATATATGGCACTGTACACTTGTCCAAACCCATAGAATATACAACTCCAAGAATGAACCCTCAAGTAAGCTATGGACTTCGGGTGAATATAACACGTTGAAGTAGACTTATTATTGGTAAGAAATGTGCCCTTAGGTGAGGGATATTGATATTGGAGGAATCTATGCATGCATAGGCAGGGAGTATATGGGAAATCTCTGTACTTTCCTGTCAAGTTTCAAGTGAGCCTAAGACTTCTCTAAAAAAATAAAGTCTTAAAAAAACCTATGCTAACTGTGGGACAGAAAAGAAGGTTGCTATCTTGTGGCAGTTCGAAGTTGTGCATTTAAAAAAAAAATCAGAAAAGTTGAATCCATTTTAATGTATCTAAAATCTCAACAAATGCAAACAATTTTACTAGTTTGAAAATGGCCTTATTCCAGTGTTGGCTGTACCATTGTTAGCAACAGTCAAACGAAAAAGATTAGACTTTAAAATGCAGGGTCAAAGCCTCCTTTTAAATTATTTCTTGTGGAATTCTACCTCCTATCTCTGAGATTACAGTTTAAAGCAATGAAAGAATGTATCTAATTTATAAAAGTTCATTTCACATATACTCATTTAGGAGGTACAAGTTCTCTGAAAGTGAAGTATGCTTACAGACTGGGCCAAAATCTTGTGCTTGCTAAAGCTGAAAGGGACTATCTGCTTTTTAGGATAGAAAAGAAACTTAAAGGCAAGAAGTTTTTTCCACTTAGATAATGCCTACTTTTACCCCCACACTTCCTCTTTTTTTTTTTTTTTTTTTTTTTTTTTTTTTTACCTGAGGGGCTTTGACATCATCAAGGTATATATTTGATCAAAACCTCTACTATGAGAGCCTTTGTTCTAAGTGAGTACTTTTTTGTTGTTGTTTTTAAAGAAAATGTCCAAAGAGTCTATATTTTGAAGTCAGAGATAAAGTTGCTAAACTATTTCAGGTTATATGTCAACTTGGGCTATGAACTAAAATAAAATAATGATGGGTATCATGACTCCTCTGAAAGAATAAAGATGAAAATCAAACACAGAATGCAAACTGAGTGGGCATTAATGTCATAAAAGGGACATTAAGAATTGACTAGGCCTGAAACACAGTATGCAAGTACTTTGGAATCTTGACAAAAGCAGCTGAGTTGCCAAAAGGGCCTGAATTCGATTTTACACTAGAACCCAACTTTCTCTTTTTTTTTTTTTTTTTAAGATTTTATTATTTATGAGAGAGAGAGAGAGAGGCAGAGACACAGACAGAGGGAGAAGCAGGCTCCATGCAGGGAGCCCAATGTGGGACTCGATCCGGGGTTTCCAGGATCACACCCTGAGCTGAAGGTGGCGCTAAACTGCTGAGCCACCCAGGCTGCCCAGAGCCCAACTTTCATAGATAGGACTAGCTATATAATTTTCAGGGTCCACTGCAAATGCAAATGTTAAAACATTACTAAAATTCTAAGATGGTGACAAGAAACTAAACTCAAAGGTATTTTATGCACAGGTCACAGGTTGGTGAAGCCGGCTCAGCTCACCAAAGGGCTATGCATCAACAGTTTTGGTTGAGTTGAACAGTTTTAGTTGTGGGATAAGGTAAGTTATTGGGGAGCAAATATCTAATTGTGCTGAATTTTGAAACTTGAGGGTTTTGTTTGTTTGTTTTTAATGATTTTTTTTGTTCATGACAGACACAGGAAGACAGGCAGAGAAATAGACACAGGGAGAAATAGTTTCCCCTTGGGGAGCCTGCTTCAGAACTTGATCTCAGGATCCAGGGATCACAACTTGAGCCAAAGGCAGATGCTCAACCACTGAGCCATCCAGGTGCCCCTGAACCTTGAGGGTTTTTGCAAGATAAGCTATTAATAGTTTATCTCCTGGGTTGTGGATGACTATCAAGAGTTTGGTGGTATTGGACAGTGGCAGAGTCATGCTTAGGTGGATGCAGCTGATGTTAATGGGACTATGTGAATTGCCATGGAGAAAGGCTGAAGACAGAATAAATAAAAATGAGGCTATTTCGATCACCTCAGAATAAGGTGAGACAGATTTGAACCTGCACCTCATCAGAGAAAGCAAAAGTTATACATATGATTTGGAGAAACTGGGACCAGTATATGTTGCTGTTGAGAATGTAAAGTGGTACAGCTGCGTTTCCACAATTTTAAACACTGCGTTAGCACAGGACTTGGCACGTCCCCTCCCAGGGGTAGGCCCAAGAGAAATGAAACATCTATTTACACAATATCCAATATCCAAATGTTCATAGCAGCATTATTCATCATAGCCAGAAAGTGGCAACAACTCAAATGTCCATCCCTTGTTGCATGACAAAGCAAAATGTGGTATATCCATGCAAAGGCATATCATCCAGTATGAAAAGAAATGAAGTACTAATGCAGCAATGCCGAAGAGCTTTGGAAACATTCTATGGTGACAGAAACCAGACACAAAAGGCTGTGATTCCATTTGTATGGAAAGTCCAGAGTAAGCAAATGCATAGAGAAAGCAAATAAATTAGTGGTTGTCAGGGGCCGGGAGGAGTAGGGAATGGGGAGTGACCGCCAGTTGGCATGGCTATCTGTGCTGATCTAATTGTGAAATGAGCTAGTGATGAAGGTTGCACAATTCTGAATATACTAAGTTGAATATACTAGATGGAATTGTTGGCTTTAAAGGATGACATCTATAGTATGTGAACTATATCTCAATAAAGATGTTAAAAAAAGTAATACATAAGTACTACATAAGTAATACATAAGTACTACATAAAGTGTACCAAATTGTACACTTTAAAAATGCATAATGTATCACACATCCATTATATTTCAACAAAACTGTTAAAAAAAAACCTTAAAAAGATAATGCCTAGATAGAAGATAAAAAATGAAAAAATTAGATTTTGAAATATGAAATATTTTTAATGATTTATAAATACAAACATTTCTATGTCGGTATTGAGAGAATTTAGAATGATACAAAGCTGTGATTAACACTTAGGGGATTCTTTTTTTTTTTTTTTTCCCTGCTATAAACTTGTTTTGTTTGATAAGGTCAAAACCTGAGAAAAAGTGCTTAATCACTGAGTGGGTTCTAGCCTAGATAATAAGGAATAAACTTGATACAGGTTGCTATGTGCATATAGCATTATTAGCATTGTTATTAGAAAAAGTCATTATTAGCTGATATAGGAGAAGTTTTTGTTTTTTTTTTTTTTAAATTTTAGATTGTTTAGGGCAAGAAGCTTACCTCTCTTATTCACCACTGAATTTCCAGTAGCTAGGACAAGGGTAGGCCAACGGTGGTCTATAGGTCAGATCCAGTCCACCACTACTTTTTCTATGGCCCATGTCAAAAAATCAAAAGAAAAATCATAATCATGATACTTTAAAATTATATGAGATATAAATAAAAATTTCAGCATCTGTGAGTAGTTTGATCACCGCAGCTATGTTTATGATGTGGCTTTTGGGCTACCATGGCAGACTTGAATAGCCGTGACAGACCTATAGAGCCTGCAAAGCTGGAAATATTTGTTATCTGGATTTTACAAGAAAAATTTGTTGGTCCCTGAACTAAAAGAAAGTCAGCATGTAGCAGATCTTCAAAGATTATTTGTGGAAGGAAGGGCTGAAAAGAAAGAGAGATGACTGTGGAAAGGTAACACATTTTTGTTGGTGATACAATTAGCTTGAAATTCCAGGGGATTATGGATTGGCAAATGTCCATCAGGTGCATGAAGGAAGGGGACAGGATAGAGGCATTGAGTTGTGGGTTATTTCCCTACCATGGGAATTATGATACCACTAAGAGAAATCACTTTAAGGAAAAAGAGTAGAGAAGTGGAGACCTAGAATGTGGGGAGCACCCTTTTTTTATGGACCAGTGAGAGAAAGAAAAGTCCAATAAGTGGAAGAAAGGATCTTTTAGGTAAAGGGAGAATGCTTGACAAAAATAGCCACATGGAAGTCTGGAGAAGGAAGATGTTTCAGAAGGGTTAGTTTTGCTTAGTGTTAACACTGCAATTATAAATTTGTTGGTCACCTGGAGAATATAGTGGTGTTATAGAGGCGAAGGCATCTCTGGATGCTTGGATGAAAATGACAGCCGAATGGTTTTACTAAGCATTATATTGCCTAAAGCGCTGAGGGTTTAAAAAACCTTTTTCATGCAGTTACTACATAGGAAGCTCTGAAACGGAAATCATGCTGTGTTCAATCTCTAAAGATATTTTGATCATCCAAGCACAAAGACATACAGGATAGTGATGCATCATTAAAAATAAATTGTTAAATTAATTCCTTCATAACTCAGGCCAAGAAATCCAACCCCAAGCACTTGACCACATGCTTCTTTTGGGCTCAGAGTGTCGGGATAAATGTATAAGCCTTATGCATTCTTGAAAGGAGAAAGATAAATACTTTAATTTAAACAGCAGACATTTCCCCCATTTATTCTTTGCTATTATTTTATCATTTACAATAAATGGTTCAATAAAAATAAAATATAATTTTTGTCCTCATGCTGTTGTTTTCTTCTGATGTTCAGCAAGCTTTGTGTTGCATACAAGTCATTTAACTTTCCCCTGAGGTCTATTGGCATTAGGTAGAGATCTTGATTGATAACTGTTTATATGCGGCACTAAACCTTCTTGTGTTTTGCTTATTTCTAGTAAATGAAAGCAAGTCCCTCTAGACCTTGAGGCAAAATTTAAATCAGTATTTTACCTCATGCTGTACTATCTTGCCTCTCAACTGATCTCATCCTGACACAGCAAATGCTCCTTTTCTATCACAGCCAAAGTGATCAGTTAAGTTTAATTGTTTCAAAGTAATGCAATTGAATTTATACTTTTATTGGCTAATTTCCAGTTCTAGCAAAGCCTGGTAGTCAGAACACTTGCTATCCTCCTCACTTCCACCCAAGTACTTAAGTGCCGGTCTTTCAGTTTTGTTCTTGAAAGTATGCAAACACCAGCATGTTCTGTTACAGTGTCACCAAATAAAAGATGTAAAAATGAACATTCAAGGCTCTTTCATTTATTTTGGTTACATTCTATCTTACCTTTTTCATTTCAGACCCATTAGGGGCAGTAGAATACAACTCAAAAGACTGGATTATAAATACACTATCTTTTTCATAAAACTGCTTAATTCAACAATAATTTGTCTAAAAGATGAATATTTTAGAAATGTTTCAATAGAAATCAATAAGTGCCTCAAATGTAATAAATGTAGGAAAGCAAATAGTATTTATCAAAAAGAATGTTTATAAAACAGAAGATAAAGAATTTACATTGGCTTATTACTAATTTAAGATTACCTGGTTTTAATATTAATAGCGTTGAATTTCATTTTCATTTTATCCATCGCTCCCTCTTTTGAGCTACATCGAGTTCCCACTGTTAGTTTGGTAGGATATTATTATTTGATTTCTATGTACTTGACTTGACTGAGAATGCATTTGATTTGCTGGGTCCAAACTGAGACTTGCCAGGGTGCAGCTCCTAAAAGCTGAAATGACAGGAATCTGTAGAACAACATGCCAAAAGGGAATTCACTTTCTTTTGCCATTTTCCTGGATCTGAGTGCTTCTTTCCAGCCATAATAGTTGGTGGAGGTTTTCTCCTTTTAACAGGTACTGGGGAAAATGGAAGAATAAGGTACTTTGAGTTAGAGCTGTGGCTAAGACTTGGCCTTGAGAGTAGGTGTGGGGGAGAAGAGATTCCAAAAACTTTCTTATTTTAAAACTACAAGCAGTTTTCTATCTCAGAAGCAAAGCTCTGAATGCACTTCAGCAAGAACTTCAGCAGTTTTTTTGTTTTTGTTTTTGTAATGGGCAGATCAAAGCAATGGACCATTTTCTTAAATAAATCTGTTTAACAAGTTCATACACTGTGTATTAAAGGGTTAACCCAGCAAGCCTAGTTGTCTAAACTGTACGCTTGGAAGATCTTCAAGACTGGATCTTAACTAGCTCCTGGGGAATAACCTCAGAGTCCTCAGGAACGTTCAGCCTGATAAGAGTATCTTTGTATACTTGGCACCTTGGGTCATACCAGAGATTTTATGCTAATGAGGTGATTTGTGGTGAATATCTGTTTTTCTTTGTTTGGGGTCATGGACTGTGCTTTTGGCCTTTGGGGGCGCTGGAGACCGATTAGCTGAGGTCCTTATGGCAGGGGCTCTCCATCTCGGTGACTGAGCCCCAGTGAAAACCCTGAACACCAAGGCTTGATGAGCTTCCCCGGTTGGCAAGACTCTGAATGTCTCATCACACATGGTACTGGGAGAATTAAGTTTTATTCCTGTGACTGCACTGAGGGAGGACGACAGGAAGCTTGCATCTGGCTTCTGGACTTCACCTTAGGCGCCTTTTAATTTTGCTGATTTTAATCTGCAACTTTTTGTGTAATAAACTGCAATCTTGAATGAAATAGCCTTTCTAAGTTCTGTGAATCCTAGCCTGTCATCAAACCCGAGGGTGGTCTTGGGGTCTTGGGGTCTCTAGAACTAGCAGAAATTGCGATATATGAGAAGTTGCGACTCTAAGTAGTTAAATCACCTTAGGTAACAATGTATAGTATTTTTGTGTTGTAAGCAGAATTGCATCTCTATATTATGTTTTCTCTTGAGAAAAGTATCTTTTTCAAAATGGATTTTAATTATAGTGTGATTGCAAATTGTTGCTTGTTTTTTAGAGATACATATATTTTTGTTTGAGATGCAGCTTGGAATTGCCTGGAAGTGAGAGACTCACAAACTGCAGGAAGGATATGAGTTATGTTCTTTATCTTATTTTGAGGGACAAACCCCCATCACTCTGGCTTTGTGCAGCTCTAGCAGGATTGGAGTGTTGGGGGAGGACATCCATAGTTATTAAAGTTGGATCACCTAAATGTTGACAAATGTCAAAGAGGACAGAACTGTATTTTCTTTTGATAATTTGGAAGAAATATGATAAAATTAACCCTCTGCTCCTGCACCCCTTGTATAAATATTAGGCTATTTCAATTGCATATTAGTATTCTGCTAAGACCATAGGTTAAAGTCAAGGTAGATGGTAAGGAATCCGCTAAAGCAAGTGTGCATTCCGATTTCAATCACCATAGGAAGAAGCAAGTCCTCTGACGGTGAAAAAGCCTTGGGGCCAATGGTTTTCCTTTTCTAGGTCTGGACTCCAGAGAGTGTGCATGTGTTTAGAACCATCCTGTATGCTGGGAAACGATAGTGTACCTCTGTCATGGGAAAACAAGTTCGGAGCAAGGAAGGAGGAGAACCTGCCTGAGGTAGTGAGGCAGGTGTGTAGACAACCCCTGAGGAGCCAACATTTGAAACTATGGGAGAAATATTGCTGAGAGCCAGTTGTGAGAGAGTCTAAGGATATTTTTCTTTGCTGCTATCCTCAAGTGCTTTGTGGAATATTTTAAATGGTATAGCCTGATTTTCTCTGTGCTGTGGGAAATTAAAGAACTCTGCCGGATATTTTCTGTTTGTCCCTCCAGATCTGTTTTCTGTTCTTCCTCTCTGTTGTGTGCTCCAGGGAACGGACCTGTCAAAAGCAGCAACATTTTCTTACTGGCTTCCATTTGGCTACAGTCATGAGAAACAGTATTAGGAGATCAGATGTTGGGGAAAAATTAAGCCTAAGATTTCTATTTTATTATTTTATTTTATTTTATTTATTTTATTTTATTTATTATTTGACAGAGAAAGAGAGTGAGTGACAATGCACAAGCAGGGGAAGGGGCAGAGGGAGAGGAAGAAGCAGGCTCCCCGCTGAGACCAATGTGGGGCTCAATTGCAGGACCCTGGGATATGACTTGAGCCGAAGGCAGATGCTTAACTGACTGAGCCATCCTGGTGCCTCAAGCCCAAGATTTTTATTACTCTGGCTCCTTCTCTGCTTGGGTGTGGCAGATTGGCAGTGTCTTTCTGCCAAAGGCCATGGCTCCTTTCAGAGCCTTTCAGAACTGATTTTCTTCAGGTTCAGGTAATTATTTCCTCCCGTTACCCTGTACACACAAGGATTGCAACTATTCCGAGTGTCACTAGTCCTAGTACGAATTATTCCCTGCTGATTTCCTTTTAACCCTGCCCACAATCTGTGATAGTCAATTACCCTACTTGGAGGGTGTTGTGTCCTGCTGTGACCTTGAATGGGTCAGTAATGACCTGTGTAATCTTAAGTATTCTATGAAAAGAAGTATAAATATACTGAGAGAATATCTGAATTATTTATGCCCTGGATACCTCCCTTAAATATTCCTATCTTCTTAGGGTTAGTTTAGTAATCTTTCAAGACTCATCCTGGGCACATCTTTCACCAGAAAGCCTTCTCTTATGCTTTTCCCCATTTTCTATGTCTCTGTCAACTTTTCTTTTCCCACCCCCAAGTTTTGTTTTGATTCTTTTTCTATTTACTTTATCATATCTGTATCGTAATTACCTGCTTATTTGCCTGCTTTTAATAAATAGACTGTAAGCTCTTGGAGTACAGAGCCTCCATATCTCTTAATTGCTTGAAGTTTGGAGAGTTTTTCTTTTGACATTATTTATTCTTTCTTTTGTTAATAAGGTCAACTACTGTTTCATAGAGAGTTATAAATATAAGTCAGGAATAAAATGCCAAAAGATTGTACTACAGTAGTAATACCACAAATGTACAAAGGAAGGTCAAATATAAAAGGCATTGCAAATGAAAATATCAAAAATGTGGTAGCTAAATAGAAATATTTGGTAAGTTAATGGAATAAAAAGCAGTTAAAGATATAGGTAAAATGGCAAGGTATATGATTTTTTTTCAATCAAATATAATACTAGCAAGATGTCATTGTGTGTGCAAACAGAACCTCTCCTGTCCAAATTATAGTCCATCTCTTATTTCTGAGTTGAATGAGAACTATATTAATTATTTTAAGTATGGTTACTATATTAATGAATTACATCAATAGTATTTATTAAGTATGCACATGGTACTGAGGGGAAGTTGAAAAAACAATGTTAAGACATTCTCTCTCTAAAATAAAGAAATAAATCTTAAAAAAATCATGATAGCGACTTAAGAGATTGAAGTAATTCAAATTGAATGACTACAGTGTTCTGTTTTTGTCTTCCGTGCACCTCAAGGTCTTAGAGAAGTACAGGATACACAATCAATAATATTTACGGGATAAATATGTGGGTATGTAGATGGTAAATATAACTATTTTCACTGCTCTCATTATAATTGTAAGTGAAGGAATTTGATGACTGATTGGATTACATGAATGGCAAGTCAAAGCGATATTCCCAAAGTCAAGAACTTTGGTGTTTATCAAGTCATGTTCATTTATCTGTGATCTCTATGAATGGTCTTCAGATTTAGGTCAGAGTCCTCCACAACAATCTGAAAAGAAAGCACCAGGAAATGAGACACATGACTAGATGAACACATTTCCCACTGGGGTCCCATCTCCAGATTGTTGTGAAGCTTCCCCAGTGGGCACAATAAGAGAGTATGTGATTTTTAAGAATATTTGCATTGAAAACAGATCTTATTCCTGTCCCCACTCTAACACTTTTTAGCCACAAGACCTAAGACAAGCTGTCTGGACTTTAAGTTCACTATTGATAAAACTAGATCAATATAATCTATGTCACAAGTGGTAGGTATACTATGAAAATTTCTTTCCAAAAGGAAACAAATAAAAGACGCTATTATTACATTTGTGGAAATACTATAAATATTATTTCAAGTGGAAGAGGTAAATTGCATCAAATGGGTTATGTTTACACGAGAAATAGGGCATAAAATTTGGTTATGCAAAATCAAATACTAGTTTGAAGAACCGGAAGTGACTTTGTTAATTTTTTTTCCTCAGAAGGCTTTTCAGTCTTGAGATTTAATTAGAATTATTGATTTTCCTGGTTTTCCATATGATACAAAGTCTCTATCATATGGATAGTATTAGGCAATATAAAAATTATAGAATACTCTTCCTGATACAAATGATTGTTAATGTTAGATACACGCGGTATCTTGTTACGAAACAGGTCCTCAGTGTAATAAGTGAGGATTTCCTGACAAAATAAATATTCAACATCAGTGTTCTCTGTCAGAAAGTCTTGACTCAATGTGCCAAAGCTATAAGTGTGTCAAATAATCCTTTAATTAGATTACAAAATGCAGCTATTATATGTCAAATATCTATTGATTCCAGGAAGAAAATGGCTTGAGGTTTCTTAAGTATGCAACACCAAAATTCATTTGCCATGCAATTAACTCCAAATTACCTCCTTGGGAAATTAATATTAGAAAGCATGTTTAGGCATGTAAAAGCATATAATTGACATTTAATAAAAATCTTAGTGATGAATAGTAGAGGATTTTAAAAACATTTATTTCGGGGATCCCTGGGTGGCTCAGTGGTTTAGCGCCTGCCTTTGGCCCAGGGTGCGATCCTGGAGTCCCGGGATCGAGTCCCACGTCGGGCTCCCTGCATGGAGCCTGCTTCTCCCTCTGCCTGTGTCTCTGCCTTTTTCTCTCTGTGTGTCTGTCATTAATAAATAAATAAAATCTTAAAATAAAAATAAAAACATTTATTGCCAATGGATACACAGTTTAGCATTTTGCTCTCTTCTGCCTGGTTTTAACATGCATTTACCTAAGAATTTGTATGTTTTGATCACAAATGTAAAATTGTTTGAACTCTGGGAAGTAGAGTTTTTCTTAGAGCTACACAACATTTGAGCATCAACTCTAGTTATGCCAAAGAGTGTTAAAAAGACTCATGATTCTGGTCACATAGTACCTACCTCAGGGCTAAGTGAGAGAGTATTAGGGGGAGAAGCAATGGGCAAGCCACAAAGGAAAGGGAAGGCATACAGACAGGACCTCTTCTGGATAGCTTCCCATTCTCTTGTTGGCTTCTGGCATTTTGGTGTAAGAGCTAGACTTTATTGCAGGAAGTGGATGGGCCAGTTGCTTAAACCAGATGCTTACTAAGGAGAGGTGGGAATAGCATTGGTTTCTATGGAATGGCCAATACCAGCCCTGAGAACTTGAAGGAGGACAAGGACACAAAAGCTGACTACTGTCTGAAGACAGGTGAGTAGGTGATAGTGCTTTAGAAAATCACAAATGCAGCTACCTTTACCTACTAGGAAGCAGATCTGCAGCAAAAGTAGGCGCAGAAGCAGGTCACTGGGTTGACAATGGGAGGCCGAGGCCAAGAATGAAGTTTTATCTCTGCATTTAGTATAAGATTCAGAAGTCAAAGACCAGATACTGCTTTATTTACATGTTTTTCCTAGTGCTTATAATTGATATTGGGAGATATTTATTATATGACACTCTGGGCTCTTTACTTCTAGAGGCTGTTTCCTAATTTGAAGTTGATACTGTTTTCTGAATAACATCTCTCACACTGTGCAAATTTAATAGCATGGTAGGTGTTAGATTGCCCAGCAGACTTATTCTCTAAGTTTCTGGGCAGAGGTGAGAGTGGTGTTCCAAACTATAATCTTTCCTACTATCATTTTTTTGGTTGCTGAGGAATTAATTAAATATACTCACACAATTGTCTACAAATATATGCGACACATTTCTCCAAATCCATACGGTTGCATTAAGATAAAAGAGAGAGAGAAAATACACATAATTTATGCTGCCTACAAACACAAACAAGGCCACCGAATTTCTTGAGAGGCTCTCTTAGCACCGATCTTGGAAAATCCGAGCTTTCAGTATTTTAAATGCTCTGAAAGCCAAATACCCTAAGGAGATAAAGGACAGGATAATTGATATAAGAGGAACTAGAGTGATGAATAAAAAATGAACAAGAAACAAAGGAGAGAATGGGAAGATAGAGAATATTCTCGGCAGAGGTTTGCATGTATTATCATTGCTGGATCATTTCCCAGCGAAGATCTGATCCGTTTACTTATAAGGTTTAGGAGAGAGGACTGTGACAGTGGCAGAGAAAGAAAAAGAGTAATTAAACCCAAACACCGACATATATTATTTTCTCAGTTTATCTGAGATACATCGGTGATACCCATGGGACAAGTAATTAATGCAGAAATTATTAAAAGGAAATAAAGCAAGAAAAACAAAGACAGATTTAGGAAGAGAGGAAGAGTGAAGAGAAGGAAGAGAGAAGTCATTTAAAATAGCGTTACCTGCTAACACTGAGGACTCTGCATGGAGTTGGTTCAATTTCTGTTGACTGTTAATCAACTGCTCATACCTGGAGACCAGCAATGCTGAAAATTAAAAGCTTCAGAACTGCTGTGAGGGAGGTGATTCATGGCAATATTTTGCTTCCCACTCCAGGCAAATCTCTATTTATCTCCTACAGAGTTAGATAGTTTGGGGTTGACTTCTAAGACAGGCTGTCTTTCCCAACAGATAGCTCATCTTTCTGAGAATCCAGGGCACAGCTTTTTAAAAAGACAGTGTTTAAATTTGGGTGTGGGATTTATATGAGGAATTTGATAATTCTAAGAGTATTTCTTGAAGCAGGAACTTCTTTTCCATAGTTGTAGTTTAAGATTATATCACCACAGTTCCTGACAAAAGCCTGACTATTCTAATTAAAAAGCTGTAAGAATGACAAATGAGATTTGAGCTGGTTTTTGCAGTTTTCATTAGAATTATAACCTGAACCCTAAGATAGCTATATGAGAAGCTAGCAGATTTTGAAATAAATGAAAAATTATATGTTGCAGAGTGATATGTGTCTAGCCTTATTAAACTTCTATTTTAAACATGTATTTGGAGTATCTGTTGTGGTTTATTATTGGTATTTGTTAGGAAGTAGATGTTGGACAGTTCACTCCTGGCGCCACTTTTCCTAGCCATGTAATTTGTTCTAGAAAAAATATTGGTTTACTCATTTGCGAAGTAGAGTAATAATAGTACCCATCTCATAAAGCTATTTTGAGGATTAATGTAAAGCTTTCTGCATAGGGTTTGGCAGTGAAGGAATATCCACTATTAGCTATCATCTGATTATCTGCATAGTATCTATATTTCTATCTATGTAAATGTGTATATAACATATGGCATCGCTTAGAAAATGTTCACATTTACAATATTATTTTTCAGAAGCTGCTATTTGAAAATTAAAGGGGCAAAACAAAGGATGACTGATATTTATTCCAAATGCCTGATAAGTATTATAAATAGTTCTACCTGCAAATATTATATTGTCTCATGTAATTCCTAAAATGGTTGTATCCTTTGCATTGTGCCACTGAAATCAAGATGGGTCACCATCAACTCTACTGGAAGCACCCATCAAAATGCAGCCATGTGTGCTCTTTCCATGTGTGCTCACACAGTAGGGTCTGATCCGGAAATACGGTCTCTGTAATTCCTGCCACTGCTTCCAATCACTATGCAAAGCATGTAGGCTTCACCACGGTAGATGGATCTATCTTTCTAGAACGAATTATCCCAGACAGTGCTTGCTATTTGGACATGGCATGTAAAAAAAAAAAAAAAAAGTTCAATTAAAAAACAGAACAATCCCTTCATAGCTTTTTGAAGTATTTTACTCACTTATATAGCCCAGGCAGTAGGCAAAGACAATGCTTTTCCAAATGGAAAAGTTGGTAAAGCCTCACATTGGGATTTGAACCCATCTTTCTCAGCTCATTCAGTCCACGTTCTCTCCTTGTCACCACTTTGCATCTTCCATATAGAACTGAGAGAGATTTTGCGTTTACAGAACAAATAGACTTAATATGGGAAGTAGATGCAGTCAACATGCACACATTATTGCTATCTTGGTTACTCCTATTGAGTGCCTAATGTGATAAAACATCTGTTCTTTTGTTTTTATGGAGAAAATGGGTGATAACTTTAATAGAAAAAGAATGGTAAATTAATAATGGAGTGGAAATTTTCTTGCATTTTTCTATTTTCTTTCGAAATGCAATGAATAGGAATTGAATTTTAAAAGATGGTGCAAAATCATTGTTATATAATTGTACACATTAAAGCTTAAAAGCATTTGGACTCAGTTTAAATACAAAAACATTCATGTGGTTCGGGATTAAGGGGCTCAGAAAGTAATATCCTTGGGCTATCTATGGGAGATGCATTTCAAGCTATTCTGATGACAGTAATTCTTCATTTGGACCAAGCACAGAAACAAGATTTAAATGTGGATCCAACATAGTGGATCTTTATAAGAGGATTTAGATGTTAAATTCAAAAGAATCATAATGTAGTTATTCTTACAAAATCATGCTATTCATTGTCTTTTTTGGAGCTTGTCTTACTTCTATCTACAGCTACTAACAGATGCTATTATGCGTGCCCATTGGAAAACCTAAAAATGCACTGAATTTTGTATATACTAAAGCTTAAGCCTTTGATATGTTACACTTTTAAAAAATACTTACAGCATGTGGTGGAATTAAGGTCTGTAGCTCAGGGGCACCATAGAAGTTGCTAAGGAAACGCTGTGGGATATAGTAGAACATCTTTAAGAGCAGCTTTTAAAATAAAGGTAGTATAGAAAATGGATGGCAGAAAACAGATAAGATCAAGATTTTGTTTAGGTCAACTCACAAGCTTACTTTTGGGCCTTAGAATTAATAATGGAAACTTTGCTGTAAGAAAAGATTATTCTGACTGTGAATGTTAAGAATCCAAAGAGAGGGTACATATAAACTAAGGGATCTCAAACAAAACCCGATAAATAGTTGAGACAATTAGATGGATAACACTGATAGGCCTCAGGCTTTATTTCTGAGCACCATTTGAATGTTTGCCTTAGTATCCAATTATAATGCCTTTGGATTGAGTTCTCTGAGTTTCATCTCTCTCTCTCTCCTCTGAATAAAGACACTTTCATAGCTCTGCTGTGGATGTGGTAATCAGATGTGCAGGGCCTAAGATCTAAGCATTTCTACTGTAGGATTTATTTTAGATTTTTTTGATCATTTAATAAAAATCTTTAAAAGATTTTTAAGAACTAGCACTTCCTAAAATGAATGTCATAGAGTGAGTGCCAAAGTCCTAGAATAATTTTGTATATGGTTACCCAATAGGATTAGTCACTAATAAACACTGAATTAAAGGATTGAGATATTACTGGTTCTGTTCTTACCGGTTCATCATGGCCCCATGCCAGCCAGGCTATCCCTCACTTTTACAGCACCTAATGCAAAACCATAAGCAAACAATAGAACCAAACAACAGCACATAGAGACCAACCATCAATAAATACTGTTTCTTGATGGTGAAGCTTTATTGACCTTAACTACCTAGATGAATTGTGATTCATAATTGGATGTGAAAGTGACACTAAGTATTGCAAACATTCATTTTAACTTTAGGTACTTAACAATGAATGCACGTAGATACTCATGAGTTTGTATACATTTTATAGGAAATTTTGTGGTTTTTTTTTCAAGATTTATTTATTTCTTTGAAAGACAGAAAGACTGCATGTAAGTAGGTGGGGAGAGGCAGAGGGAGAGAGGGAGAAAGAGCATCTCAGGCAGACTCCTTACTTTAACCTATTGAGCCAACCAGGCGCCCCTGGCAATTTTGATTTTTATCTGATCTTGCTTTCATTTTGAGAAAAGCTGTGGTGAATAATAGTTATTTGTGAGAAAGTGATGAAAGGAAAATGTTGTTCTAGATTCAAATGCTATCATAGCGTCATGACTTGGGACACGGATTTTTCTTACTCTTAGACTTCAATGTGAAACAGAAGCCATTAAAGGGTCTCTTCCTTAACATTTTGTTTCTAAAAGAACATTTCATATTTATAGGTAGATTACTTTTATTAAAATGGTATTTTCAGTTATATATTTCCTTCTAAAGGCAACTTATTATACATATCAATTTTTAGCCAGATACACAGCATTTCTTTAGACTTCTGTTTTTGTTTCACTGGTTTCAGAGCTTATCACTTAAAAAAGTATGCCCTGAATATCCTATGTTTGAGAACTTAATTTTACTTCATTTTTTGTTTGATAATAATATATCTTCAAGTATTTAAGAAATGGTATATTTTTATAGCTCTGCTCTTGTTTCACACTCGACAAATGGCTTACTATGAAATATGCAGATCCTAAACTTCCCCCCCCTTTTTTTAAAGATTTTATTTATTTATTCATGAGAGACAGAACGAGAGAGAGAGAGAGAGAGAGAGAGAGGCAGAGACACAGGCAGAGGGAGAAGCAGGCTCCATGCAGGGAGCCTGACGTGGGACTGGATCCCGGGTCACCAGGATCATGCCCTGAGCCGAAGGTAGGCGCTAAACCAATGAGCCACCCAGGGATCCCCAAACTTCCCCCTTTTTAAAAATTAAACTTCATATTTTAAGATTGTTTTAGATTTGCAACCAGTTGTGAGAAATAAGACAGAAAGAGCCCCTGTACCCCTTACCCAGGTTCACCCAATGGTAATATCTTATAAAACTATAGTATAACATCACAACAAGGATGTAGAAATTGATGCAGTCAAGGTACAGAATATTTACATTGCAAAGGTCTCTCATGTTGACTTTTTATAGCAATATCTACCTCGCTTCTGCCTCCTCTCTCTCTTTAAACCTTAGGAACCACTCATGTGTTCTTCATTTCTATCATTTTGTCATTTCAAGAGGGTTATACAAATGAAATAATATAATATGTAATGGCTTTTCCCCCCTCTGCAGCACTTGGAGCTTCTTCAAGGATGTTGCCTGTATCAGTGATTTGTTCTTTTTTATCGCTGATTAGTTTTTCATGGTATGGATGTACTACTGTTTAACCATTCACCTGTTGAAGGATGTTTAGGTTGTTTCTGGTTTTAAGCTACTATGAATAAGCTTCTATGAACATTCCTTTTTTTTTTTTTATGAACATTCCTGTAGAGGTTTTTGTGTGAACATGCAGTTGACTGTCTGATGCAAATGGCCAAAAGTGCAATTGCTGGCTCTTATGGTAGTTGCATGTTTAGTTTTATAAGAAACTGCCAAACAATTTTACAGAAAGGCTATGCCATTGCACCTCCCCACAAACAATCTATGAATGATTCAGTTTCTCTGTATTCTCACCAGCTTTTGGTGTTGTTACTATTTTTCATTTTAGCATTTTGATGGTAAGTAGTGATATCTTGTGGTTTTAATTTGCATTTCCTAAAAGCTAGTCATGTTGAACTTTTTTTTTCCCCTGTGCTTATTTGCCATTGAGTATATCCTCTTTGTTGAAATATCTGCCTGCATATTTTACCTAATTTCTGATT
This sequence comes from Canis lupus baileyi, assembly GCF_048164855.1. Lineage (NCBI taxonomy): Eukaryota > Metazoa > Chordata > Mammalia > Carnivora > Canidae > Canis > Canis lupus. The sequence goes on along the minus strand of NC_132843.1, from coordinate 22,930,470 downwards.
GGATCATTTTATTTCTGTTGAGATTTGAGTATTCTTTATGTATCCTAGATATTAATCCTTTTTCAGATATGTGGTTTGTAAATATTGTCTCCAAGTTTATAACTTGTGTTTTTATCTGATTAACACAGACTTTGCCAGAAAGTGTTCATTTTGCTAATACCCAAATACCCACTTTTATTAAATTTTCCTTTTATTGATTGTGCTTTTGTTATCAAGTCTAAAAATTCTTTATCTAGCTCTAGATCTCAAACATTTTCTCATTAAATTTTTTTTCTCATTTAAAAAAATATTACCGTTTTACATTTTACACTAAATCCATAATCCAGTTTGAGTTTAGGTTGAAGTTCATCAATTGCCTAAAGATATCCAGTAGCTCCAGCACCATTTATTGAGAAGGCTATCCTTTCTCCATTAAATAGGCTTTGCATCTTTGTAAAAAATCAGGCATATTTTTGTGGGTCTATTTCTGGGTACACTAATTTGATCTATTGATCTAAGTACCTATCCTTTACTAATAGCACATATTTTGATTACTGTATATAGGAAGGCTTAGTATTGTTTAGCGTGACTTCTCCCATTTTATTCTCTATAAAAGCTATTTAACTATCCTAGGGCCTTGCTAGAGGAGGTCATTGAGAGGATGTGGCCACCAGTTGATCCACTAGTTAGACCCAAGCAATTGGAGGCTCCTTATTCCTGTCCTTGGAAGTACATTTTGCCCACCATTTCCACACTAGGAGTTGTTTCAAGCATACAGCCTTGTGAGAGTAATGTGGTGTGGTAATGTGGACTGACACATGACTGAATCCAGTTAAGACCCCTATATAAACTTTTAAGATTCTGACAGGTGGATACTGATATCTATTGGTCTTGTGGCCACCCAAGACAAGCCTTGTATTTCAGTTCCCACCTGCCAGTGTGGAGCGGCATGATTCTTTTTTTCAGTCTCTCCTTGCCCTCTGTGTAAGAGGGCCAGTTTACAAACCAACAATATTTTTCCGTATAAATTTTAGAATAGGCTTGTCAATGTTTGCAAAAATCCTGGCTGATATTTTAGTAAGAATTGCATTAAAATACAGAGTTATTTGTGGAGAATTGACATCTTTACTATATTGAGTCTTCTAGTCTTTGAATATGCATGTGTTCTTACATTTATTTAGGTATTCTTGGATTTTCTCTTTAAATCAGCAGTTTGTAATTATCAGCTCTTGTTTTGTTGAGTTTATTCCTAAGTATTTCATTTTTCTAAGATGTTTGTAAATGGCATTGTGTTTTAAATTTTTATCTCTGTATACTCATTGTTACTGTATGGAAATGGGATTGATTTTTGCATGGTGATCTTATATCTTCCCACCTTACTAACTCAGCTGTTTGATATTCATTAAGTTATCATGAACTGTAAGTTTCATCCGTATTGGTGCATGTTTCAATAGTTTATTCTTTTTTTATTGATGAGCTTTATTTTATTGTGTGGATATCCTAAAATTTGTTTATTCATTCACCTGTTAGTGGGCATTTCGGTTGTTTTAGACTGTGGGCATTATACATAAAATTTCTATGAATATTCATGTGTAAGTCTTTGTATGGGACATATTCTTTCATTTCTCTTGGGTAAATTCCTAGGAGTAGAATGGCAGGAAAATATATAGGTATATATTTAAATTTGTAAAAAAAACCTTCCCAGACTGTTTTCCAAAGTACCTGCAGCATTTTATATTGCTAACAGCAGTATATGAAGGTTTTAGTTCCTCCCCATTCTCAATGATAATTGTTATGACCAGTCTTATTAATTTTAGCTATTTTAGCAGATGTGTAGTGGTATCTCACTGAAGTTTTATTATGCATTTCTCTAAATAATGACGAATGATTTGAGGTTTCTTTTCATGTGCTTATTTGGTGCAGTGCCTGTTCAAATCATTTGCTTAGTTTAAAACTTTATTATTTGTTCTTATTATTGAGGTTTGAGTATTATTTTTTATATTCTAGATACAAGGCTTTTTTTTCTTTGTTTTAAAGAATTAATTTTTCCAGAACAATTTTGGGCTCACAACCAATTGAGAGGAAGGTAAAGAGATTTCCTATCTATCCTTTGCCCCTATACATGCATGTCACCCACTCCCATCTTATCAGTATCATTTACCAGAATGGTAAACTTGTAACTAAGGATGAACATTCAACGAATCATCAAATTTACCCAAAGTCCATAGTTTACCTTATGGGTTGTTCTTGGTGCTGCATGTACATTTGTATAGGTTGGACAAATGTATGATGACATATAGCCATCATTATAATATCTTATAGAGTATCTTCATGCCCTAAAAGTCTGTGCTTTCCTTATTCATCCATCCCTTCCCCCACTCCTAACAACTGCTGATCTTATTCCTTTTTTTTCTTTTCCAGAATGTGAGAAAGAGTTTTGCTCCTTACTTCCCAATCTGTATACCTTTTTATTGCATTTTTGTGCATTATTGAATTAGCAAGGACTTCCAGTAGAATGCTGAAAGGGAAATGAGGAGATCGGACACCTCTGTATGATTATTTTACTATCTGTGTTTATTCTGCGTTGGTTTTGGTTGATCTTTCAACTCATTATGAGTAATCATTTGAAACCTCCTTGCGTGTTTGATAATTTTTTATTGGATGCCAGAAATTGTAAGTTTTACCTTGTTGGGTATTCGGTATTTTTGAATTTCTATAAATATTTTTGAGCTTTGTTCTGGGAAACAGCTATGTGACTTGGAAACTGTTTTTATTCTCGTCTTGTCATTAAGGTTTGTTATGTGCAACCGGAGCAGTAATTAGTATAGAGCTAATTTTTCTCCTTTACTGAAGCAAGACTCTTTTGAATATTGTGCCCAATTCTGTATAAATTAGGAAGATTTCCAACCTGGCTTTTGGTGATAAAACATGGTTTCTTGCTTTGTGTAATTTCTGAATACCACACCCTCTTATCCCTTCAGGCGGCACTTTTCCTGGCCATAGCTAATTTCCTGACCTGCATGTACTAATCATTACTCTGCTGAATCCTGAGGTGGATCCTCTGCATATGTCCAGAATCTTGCTCTGGGCAGTTTTCACTTCTCCAGTTTTCTGCCTCGAAAACTCTAACCATTTTGGTCTTATTGGATCTACCTGTGTTCTGCCTCCTGTACCACAGCCTGAAAACTCTGTTAATACTTTAAACTGAAACAATTGTAAGAGTAACCTTATTTGCTGTCTATATCTTAGATATTACATTTTACTGTTGTCTGATGTCCAATACCTGAAAAACCATTCATTTTGTATTTTAATTTATTTTTCAGTAGTTTAGATAGGAAGAAAAATCCAATGCTTATCCATCTTGCCAGAAGTGAAAATCTCTTATTTTTTATTATGATATTTGATTCAGAAAAAGAATCTATGTGACTTGTACTCAAATTATAAAGAACAATGGAAGTAACATTAGTAAATCCATCATGTGACCCAAGAAATATAATATTACAAATGGCTTGTAGCTACCTCTGTTTACGTCTATGCCATTCAATTTCTGAACACTATTATTCCTATAGTATTAACAATTACCTCATTTTTATGTCTATTATTACTTTGATATCAACAAATAGGTTTATCAAATGCATGTATGCTTAATCAATATAATATTTATTGAGTATTTTTTGGGCTGTACAAAAATGAGTCTTCCTTCTATTACTTAATATCAAGTTTCTAAGTTTCAGCCACATTTTTTAGTTGTGAATCATTTATTTTTATAGCTTATTAATATTCTATTTTATGACCATACTAAGATTTATTTAGCCATCCTCCTGACAGTGTACTTTCAGTTTTATGTTATTTAGAACATTGACTTTTATGAACGTTTTTGCCTAACACTACTCTATTTTTTTTGTAAGTAACTCGGTTGTTGTGTTTTTGCATCAGCTGCCTGACTCATGGTGGGGACCTTACTGTTGTCATTAGCACATTACAGCAATGTGTAAAAATACATCTTTCACATAATTTTTAGCTTTAAATATATTGAATTTTTAGAATTATCAGATGCAGTTCTCTTTTCTCTGGGAAATATCTTTCCAAAAATGTCTTTGAATATTTTCTCTGTCATTTGTTTTAGTCAGTTCTTTTTTAAAAAATATTTTATCTATTTATTCATGAGAGACACAAAGAGAGAGGCAGAGACCTAGGCAAAGGGAGAAGCAGGCTCCTCACAGGGAGCCTGATGCAGGACTCAGCTCCCAGAACCCTGGATCATGCCCTGAGCCAAAGGCTGATACTCAACTGCTGAGCCATCCAGGCGTCCCTCTTTTAATCAGTTCTAAGGAAATTTATCACATGTAAATAAGGATTTCCATTCTCTAGTCTCCTTATCTATCAGATCATCTTCCATTGCTTTTATCTACTTGTTTTTCCATTTCAAGAAAGCATAGGTTTGCAACTTCAGAGTTATTTTTCTATTACCTGAATGACTTAACTCATATTTATTGAGTTCCACATATAGGTGTTCATATCCTCTGAACTTTGTAGCTTCCGAAGTAGTTTCTGTTTTTTTGTTTATTTGTATCCTTTCTTATTTCATGCACCTACTTTTCCTCTCCTTCTTCTGATATTCCATTTTATCTCTTTGCCTTTTCATAGAAGCCTTAACTTATAAGCTATTGTTAGCAGTTTTCTGCCTTTGTCTTTTGGATCTTGGGCTACATAAAATTCAGATAACAATTCTCTTTCTGATTTTTTAAAAATTCCTTTTCTTTCTCTTTTTCTGAACTTTTCCATAATTTAAAAACAAATTTTCTTGGTTTCATGGTTTTTTTCTTTATTAACTTTCATATAATATTGTCCCTTGCTTAGTATTTGTCAAATAAAAGATTAATTTTATTGCCTGTGATTCTACCTTTTCTCCATATTAGGGATGAAAAGTTATATTCTCACAGAACAGATGTATGTAACTTATAATTTTAATAGTTTCATAGTCATTCAGCAGTTGGAGTTCTCCTCAATTCTGCTGTTATTTTCTCCTACTTACATGATTTTGTCCTTTTTCCCACTCAAATAATTAGTGTGATAGTATATATTGCTACCAATAGCTTTCCTTTCCACACCATTATCAACAAACTAATTTTAGGGCTGAACCTCTTACAAGTCAATATAAGAGTTAGTCGATTTTAGATGTTCCTTTGGTAATTATGTCAATGCTTTCCAAATTAATCTAGACATAGAATTTATTTCTACTTCCAACAGGATTTTATCAACTTGTTAAAATCATTGTAAATTTAATCTCAAAGAACATACACAAGTATATACAGTGATATTATCTGAAGAATTATGTTCAATATGAAATAATTCAAAATGGCATGGATAGCCATTTAGACTATTTAAATAAAATATGGTAGCCAGTATTGTAGGTATTGTTTTTGTGGGTTTAGGAGGTTCTGGAATGAAATAACCATTTTTTTTTACCAGAGGCCTTATGCAAATTGTTCAGTTTCTTTAGAGATACAGAGATATCCTAATAGAAAGGTATTTTTGTTGACTGCTATTTTTGGATGTTAGGGAGATGACAGGAACTAACTAGCATTGTTTTCCCTTGGGATTAATCTGTTAACTTCCCTGTATCTCACACTTGTTCAGTGTTCTTTGGCAACTACAAGCTTAGAAATTTTCCAAGGCTCAATCAGGAAGAGTATGTGTTATATATTTTGAAGCCATCTACAGTATATGTTCTAAATTTCAGCTCTTCATCCCCACTTTATTTCTTAATACAACTTATCTATCTTTTCTAAAAATACTTTACAACCTGTTGTCCACTGATGTCCTCTTTCCCTCTGCAGTTTTCAGCACTCTTATGATTTATTCCTTAGTGTAACTTTTCAGTTTCATTTCAATAAAATTTTGGTAGGGCTAGTAAATAATTCATGTGCTCAGTCCACTACCTTAAACCAAGAGTATAAATTTACTTTCATAAGAAGAAAAATAATTCTACATTTTGGAAAAAAAAAAAAAGCACGTAAGCCTGAACCTAGTAAATATTAAAATCATTTCCACTTTAGGAAAAAATATTGTTTCACTAAAAGGTGCTGACCCAATTTTTAAAAGGTGCTATATATTAAAAGATTTAATATTTCAAATAAACTCAGGAAGGTAATGTAAACAAATAAAACTGTAAGATATATAGGTAATGGTGGACTCTGTGATATTTGAATTCATAAGCAGTCTAGACCAAACATGAATCCTACCAGGAGTCTGCCTGCAAGCAGTTTGGGATCCTTGGGGTTCACAGAAGTATAGCCGGATTCTAACTCAGGGGATGTTACAGTATTAGGGTGAGGTCAGGTTGTGGCTATGGTTAGGGCCAGATCTAGGTGTGGAATGAGCACATAAACACCTTCTTTTTTTTTTTTTTTCTTTCATAAAGCACCTTCTTTATGCATCCCACAGTCTGGCTTCTACATTGTTTCATCTGCTATTTTTCATCATAGCCATTTAAAAAATGCCATATCAATGTGTTACTCTGAAAAGTTCTATTAAAATATTGTTTTTCCTAGAGAATGTCCCCCAATGACATGACACTGGGTGTAATGAGTCAAAGAGAAGTTAAGTTAGAATGGTTAACAGGGAAAGAATACTTTATTGAAGACTAGTAATAGGGGAGAGAGATGGAACCCGAGTCCACTGAAACAGAAAAGATGAAGAAGTTTTAGGCACGGGTGTTGGCTATTGTACTGTATTGAATATGATTAGGCTTTCTTTGATTGCTAATTATCACTATGGAATTCTCAGTTATCACTTATCTCCCAGGGACTGGGAAAGAAGGGTATTGTCTTTCTTGATGACTCAATGTCAGAGGAATGGCTTTCAGGTCCTCCAGTAAAACTGGCAAGAAGTTGAGAAAATATTTATACCTTAAAGTGGTAGGGAAAGAACAATTACAAACTTTCTAGAGTACATGCTCTAAGCAAAGGGAAATCAGTGGTCTAGAGTCAGGAAGAGACCCGTCTACAGTTTGGTCAACCTGAGGGTCATGTTAAGGCTATCTTGGTAAATGAGAGGGTGAGGGAATATTTAAATTATTTATATAATTTTTTCAATTATATTCCAGATATTTTAAATGAGCATAAATTATGCTTCTTATAAAAATTATTAAAGTTTGATAAGTAAATGTATAAAATTTGTATCAATGGTACCAATGTAATCATTATCATCATATATTACATAATAAAGTATAATAGAGTACTTTGGAGAATATTTAGGAAAAATAAACACAAAAAATCTTGTTACTCCTTGATATTTTCAGAAGATATTAGTGCTTCTGGAATGTTCAACCAGCTAAGAGATAGATGTACTGGCTGAATTCATATATATAGATGATTGATTTCCAACTAAAATATTAAAATTAGATCAGAACAACTTTTTCCTTTCCAATTTTTAATTAGAATGTTTTCCTTAGAAACACTTATGAAAACACTGTGATGCAGAATACCTAAAATGTATAAATAGTAAAATGCACTAGGATGCAATCCAGACATCTCTTCAAATACACACAAAGTAACTACATACCTTTGGTTTGGTTTGTTTTAATCTTTGCATTCGTTTGATCATACTTGATGATTATAGTTAGATTTCAAAATAATTGAGTCAGATATGTTGGTCTGTTAACTTTGAGAATAGACTCTGAGGACTGTGTCTTAAATTTATATAATTTGACTATCAATCGTACTGATGTTTAAAATTTTACTTTTAAGTTAAAAGCTCTCTCCAGACAACATGATTAAACATATCTAAGTATAAATTAACAAAGTGCTCTCACACAGTATGAGAAGATACTGTTTTAAGTCAATTGAACCCAAACTGACTTCTACATGTCTTCAATATTTTTAGTTTTCAATCTATGCAAGCTTCTTAGTACAGAGAAATAGAAGTGAGTGGTGGGAACTCTGGGAGATGGCAGAGGGGGATGCACAAGACTTGCCTGAGATGTGCCTCTTCTACTTACAAACTCTCCGATTCTTGTGAACTTGTTTGCATACTGCTTCCTGTAATTACTTTTCATCATGATTGTAATGGTCATGTCAGTATATCATCATTAAAATTTTGTTGATACTGTGTCAATTTTGGAGAATCTTCTCAGAGGAGCATCTGTTGGCCAACTAGAGTCATGGAAAGTGGGACACCTACTCAGTGGTGGTGTCAGTGAGATGGTCCTTTAATGTGAAACACAATACACATGCCTAAGCTTTACTGCTTTAACATTGCCTTCTTTTTGATAATTCTAACTTATTTCCAGGATACAAACTCTGAAAGATATTTAAGAATAATTTCTGCCCTACTTCATATCTCATGTGTTTTTAATTTAGTAATACAATTAAGTATTAAGTAATACAATTAAGTACTATTAAAATACTAAACAGTTTGCCTTTTCAACATTCAATTCCTGAATATGGCTCATGGTTTCTTGTACCAATAACTCAGGTGCTTAGTGTTGGAATTTCTTTTTTTTTTTTTTTTTCATGGCAAGAACACAAGAAGTTCTAAAAGCTTTGGGAAAATTTTTTAAAAATTTTATTTCTTTAAGTTTTTATAAAGATTTATTTATTTATTTTAGGGGGAGGAGGAGCAGAAGGAGACTCCCCAGTGAGAACAGAGCATGGCAAGGGGAATTCAGTCTCAGGACCCTGAGATCATAATCTGAGTTGAAATCACGCAGGCACCCCTCGGAAGAATTTTCTTCTATGTTACAAAATAAAAACTGTTCTATGAAAACATTTTGTTTGTATCCATATTCCTCTGAGTCTCTCTTCTTTTTTTCTGTGCTTTTTTAAAAACCTGCATATATCCCTTAATGTTTCTTACTTTTTCCCATTGTAATTGGTCACTAATTGTCCTAAAATATAAAACTGAATTGTATTTTAAGTAAATTATCCCATTTTTAATCAACATGCATGTCCTTTGTTATTTATTTTAACTATAATGTTTCTCTTTTCTTTCCAGAAACAAACTAAAGCCCAAATTAGTTCAGGGTTTCTTTATGTGATTCACAATTGATATGTATTTATTTTTTCTCCTGTGCATCAGGAGAACTATCCTTTCTCCCTATAGTACTAAAGCTTTTTATTTTGCTCTTGGTTCATTATTGATGATTGGTAAACCTCTACTGTGTCTATTTCATGCCGAAAGATGGCTAGAGATGCCAAGAAATGACGAATGTAGTTAGGAAGTGGACACTTCAAAGCGCTGAGAGTTGTTAAATATAACACTAACTTATGCATGGGCAGAATTACTGCAAATGGGTTGTTATGGAGTCTGACACTGTGGCAGCATGAATGTGTATTATGGGGATAAAGAAAGAATGAGACTTTATATTCTCAATTCATTTTAGGGAAATATTTGTCATGTGACTTCATAAGCAATTTTCTGTGATAGCAATAAAATTGACTTGGACAGGCGTCTCTAAGTGAATTAACATAATTAATATGACTTTATTAACACAGCCAAAATGTTTTCCTCCCAGAAAATCTGACAGAACCTAAGCCTAGCAGTACTTGGCCACTGGCAAAGTACAACCGTGTCTCCCTCCACATCCCCTGCCACAGTCCCATCAGTATGGGTCCAGTGAGTTTTTGGAGGCAGAGCTCTTCAGGCAGGTGTCAGACGCTGGGAATATGAGAGAGCTCAGCTAACTGAATGTGACAGTTAATAACTTTTAGCGAGTGCCCAATTTGCTCAGAGCCCTAGGCACTGTGGGTGATCAGAGAGAAACAGAAGGAAACAATCTCTTTCTGCCTCTTAGGGGTTCCTAGTCATGGCAAAAAGAGGTCTTCTACTGGGCCCAGACAACAAGAGATAGAGCAGAAGTTAGATAAGACATCAGTCTAAGTTGTATAATGAAACATGGTTCAAAGGACAAGAATGGAATTGCCAATTGAATAAATGTAGTGAGATTAGTGATACTTTTGCGGCATTTTTTTTTGTGTGATTTGTGAGGCTTGTCCCTATTAAATTCAGCAAACGTTTTTAAGAATATGCTGTTTTGTATAATGTACCATGTTGGGTCTCATTATTATCATGATAGAGTTTTATCGTGATCTTCAAAAGTTAATGTCCTTCTCTCCTTTTTTATCTCTGTGTCTTTCTCTGTCCTGTCTCTTTCTATCTCTCTTTCTCTACACACACAACAACCCACACACATCTGTGTATTTATGTTATATATACACATAAGCACACACATATTTAATGCATATGTTGACAAGAACAATACTTATAATTACAAAAGAAGATTACGATAGCATAGAGAAAGGAGCAAGTACTTTCTGATAGGAGAAATAAATTTATATGGGGAATCTCTATATTTATGTTATTGTTTAGAAAAATCTCATATAAATGTTAATTACAACGAAGCAGATGTAACCATAAATTCATAAGCAATAAATGATCAGCAGAATAATGAATCAAAAACTGATCTATTGAAAACAGAACAGCACACAAGCAACTAAGTGATGAATGGGAAAAGCTGGTGTGGGTTGTGAGCAGTAGGTAAAGAAGAGAAGCTTAAGTAACAAAACAAGCGTAGGAGCTACCTTTTGCCAGCCTGGCACAATGTAGTGCTAGTGCTTTATATATCATATTTACTTATTTTAGTCTTTTTTTTTAAATATATGTATTTATTTATTTGAGAGAGAGGGGGTGGGGGAGGAGCAGAGAGAGAGGCTCCACACTAAGCAGGGAGCCTGATGAGGTGTTCAATCCCATGACCCTCAGATGATGACCTGAGGCAAAATCAAGAGTCAGATGATTAATTGACTCAGCCACCCAGGTGTCCCTACATATCATATTTAATGGGATTCTTCTAACAACTCTATGACCTAGGAATTGTATTCCTGTTTTACAGATAAATTAACAGATTCAGAAGATTTGCTTGGCTAACGACATCTATAAGATTATACAGATGGATGAGAAGCCAGGGGACTACTTACAATATCCAGTGGGAGGAAAAAAATATTTACATAAATTTCTGGAGGAAAAGGAAGAACACAACTATTGGTACTGCTAATAGGAACAGATGAAACCTATATACAGAGTACTATAGGAGTAATTAAACAGACAGACCTAGACCAGGAAGTTTTTGGGGAATAGAATGGAAATAATCTGAAGAAATGTGAATGTTATCTATTTTCCTTCTCTGTAGTCTATGGAGATAAATTTTAGGCCCCCCATGTATAATTTACACATTGCTTCTTCAACTATGGTGAAATAGCATTTTTGTATGCTTAATGGTTGGCCTAATGATATGGTTGATGACCAGTTTATTAGGAAAAGAACTGGAAGGAACTAAAGGGTCAATGCTATGTTGCTAACAGTGTAAATAAATAAAGAATCTTTCTTCTTCTGTGAAACTAGGGGAAAAGTATTAGAATTTGCACAAGAAGACAGGCAGGGTGCTACCTCAATATGCTATTAGATGTCATTTTATCTAGCCTTAGTGAAGACACAAGTTCATATGGTATTTCTTTGAGTTCTTTTAGGATGCAAATGGGACAAAATTGTGTTTCTAGGAGCTATTTTCAATACATGACTAGCAAAATAAAATAAATTGCAAAAATATCAAACTTCTCAGCCCGATTTACTTGACAAAAATCTCCAGATTCCTCTCTTTTGATGCATATCAGTTGCAAAGTTTCAAGGATTTTGTGTGATTTATAGAAGTGGCTAAGCATTCAGAACTCTCAATTATTTATACAGATCTGATTGAAATGGTCAAACTCTTCAGTTTTTTACTATTAGCCCAGCAGTTTTAATGACAACAGACAGGATACTTTCTGAGGTATACATAAACACAAAACAAAGGTTTAGTATTTTTCTTACTTGGCCAAGACCAATTCTTTAAGATATATCACTGTAATATAAAACAAGTGTCAAAGCAAAAGATATCCTCATTTTCAAGAATTGGTAAGGGAAAAGAGTTTATAGTAATCTGAGCATATTTGGTAGAGCTGTATATCTGTACTTAGATCATCTTCAAAGAGTACAATTTTCCTTGACACTCTAAGACTGTTCATGAATTTGGAATTAGGATACAAATTACTTCACTCCCGACCTAGGCATCAGGAATTCACTATTAGTGAGGCTGTCTACATGCACACTGTGAGGTATTCTGGCACAGAACTTTTCTATTTCTTTACATATTGGGAAGAGAAAGTCAGGCAAATGGAAGGTAAGTAAAATCACTGCCACATTTGTCAACATGATCTCTGAGGGATGAATTGACAACAAATTTTTCATCTAGTATGTTCACTGCTCCATCCTCAGGGCTTATAACATTGCTTAGCACATAGAAGCATTCCATACATATTTGTTGAATAAATAAAAAAGTGAAGGAATCTGTGTTAGTCATATGTAGCTTTTCAGGATGGCATCAAGTGTAATAACTGGTGAAGAATTAACTTTACTGCAGACTTAGAGGACGAACGCATAGATAATAAATTTCTTAAAACACAACATAAAATAATGGTGAACTCTGTTGCTAAAAGAAATAAAATGATTTTCTTAATTTTATTAATCATATTGGTTAATATGTTTATTTTAAACTTTTATCTTTCAGAAAATCTCTGAACATTAAGATATCTAAATTTTGTAGTCTCCAGAAGGCAAAACTGAATCTGGTGCTAGGAATACCAAAAAGGTAGATCTTGACTTAAAAAGCTAGAGATCTAGGGATCCCTGGGTGGCGCAGCAGTTTAGCGCCTGCCTTTGGCCCAGGGCCTATCCTGGAGACCCGGGATTGAATCCCACGTCAGGCTCCCAGTGCATGGAGCCTGCCTCTGCCTATGTCTCTGCCTCTCTCTCTCTCTTTCTCTCTCTCTCTCTCTGTGTGACTATCATAAAAAAAAAAAAAAAAAAAAAAAAAAAAAAAAAAGCTAGAGATCTTTATCACTTGGGAAATAAAAGAGGACTTCAGAAGAATTCCATATTGGTGAATTTTCCAAATAATAATTTTAAGATTTCTTCCAGTTAGAATATTTTATGATGTTATGATTGTTTTCCTATTTTCTTTGATCATTATTTCTTCTGAACTCCTACAGATGTTATTTATCCAAAACTTAATTTAGCCATATGTTTCTTAACTGCCCATCTTTACATCCTTAAGGGAAGAAATTATGTCATACACTTTCATGGTATCCCCATAAAGCCTAGCAGAGTGTTTTCTACAAACTATGTCCTAAGCATTTATTCATTATCAAGTATTTGAATCGGATGCAAGAGAATCTTATTTGCAGCGGTAGAGCTATAGGTACTTTACTTATATTACCCAATTTAATCCTGACTACAACCATATGAGATTAGTAGGAATGAGATCAGAATTTAGGTCTCTCTGAATGTATCTCTGCATAATCCACACAGTTTAAATGATTATCTGTCAGCATTTCTAATCTGAAGTTGAATAAGTGCTCTGCTTTCATATGGTAATACAGTCCTCTTGGATTCTATGGTTTGACCAAGCCATATATAGGAATTTTGATATACATTATGCTCTCCAGGCATTTCTTAAGCATTGATGAAGTAATATCTTTTCTTACGTATTAAATGTTTGCTGGAGGAAAAATCATGACGGAGCATACATAAAAACTATGAATTTTGACTCAGAATTGGTTATGAATGCCAAGAGTTATCATGGCTAAACATTTTCATCTCCTTTAGTTCCTCGAATTACATGCAGCTATGATTTAGCTTGGCATAAATGAAGGAAAGTATTGTTTAAAATGTATTATTCGCAAACTCATTTTTTCCTGGTAATTGACAAGCAACATAAAGCAATTTAAAACTTACTTAGTAAGCGCTTCAAGAGAGTTAATAAAAATACATGGTGTTTTCATTTTCTTTTCAGCCTATGTCCATTTTTAATTAGTGGTAGAATTTACTAATTTTTAATTTTAGTGATTATTATAAAAACAAGTGTATGCAAAGAATTAAGGCTAATCATTTATATAGGAGAATTAAAAACCTACTTATCACTTGCCTGGTTTGTTCTAGTGTAGACTCTTATTTACCATTTTATTACCTTTCAATGTGACTTTGAGTTTTACTAGCAGTGTTTAGAAACTCATGTCGGTCTTCATTTTGCAAATGGTCATTTATGTTATTATGCTAATAAGTTGAATAAGTTTAACATTGGCCTACAAGTGGATTTGAGTAAGCTTCTGGGAAACCTCCACAAATTCACAAAGTTAATGGCTTGACCTCCCAATTCTCCAATGTAAAATAAGCTATAATGATTTTTCAGGCTCTTAGCTCCCCTGCATTTAAAAAAAATGAGCTCTCATTTACTTCAAATGACTTGATTTTCCTTATAATCTAATTGTAAATGAATAATCTTTTATTTATCTTCTAAAATGATTCTTGTCCATGTTTGGTTAGGAGCCTTCTTGACAGAAAAGCAAAAAGTTTCTAGCAGGTGTTCTGAACAAAGACAGTGAATTCTTTGGAATTTATGACCAGGAGGTTAATTCAAAGAGGTAGCTCACATATTTGAGCAAATACCCAAAGAATAAATATGATAAATACTTTTAATACTTATTTACGTGATTTAGCAGAAGGTTGGGACGGTAGGAAGCAATGTGTGAAATATACGAAGATTTGACATTTGCTCTTTTAACAACTTAGAAAGGAACAGTTTAATTTTCATTTATTTAACATTAGTAAATTCTAAAAATTCCTTTTTAAACTGAAACTTTGCCTTTCACATTAGATGTATAGCTCTGTTCTTAATAAATGATTACTTATCCACAACTAATACTGGAGTAAACTGGTGCTGGCCTAAGAAAGTCTTACTATTTGTCTGAAGTTGGATTAATGCAAATAGGGAAAAAATAGCAGGGTGATTTCTGAATTATATATTGGTATTCAAATTGTATTTTTTGCTATACAAATGAAAAATTATGATTAATAGCAGAAACTGATAGCTTAAGTTTTAAAAAGAAGTTAATTAAATACGTAATGTGGTAAGGACTGATTTTGTTCTGACCAATAATATATTTTTTTTTGTATTTATGAAAGAGACAGTAGCAAAACCTCCTATTTATGGCTCTCTGGTTACAAAAGATACCATATTTATGGAATGATCACATTATGGGATATATTTTGATTGGCTTCTAGTCTTGAGTTTATACATCACTTGATGTGGAAATTTACAAAGCAACAAATAGAAAATTGTATTAGAAGAACCAATGAGTATCAGTGTTCCTCAATATTTGAGGAGGGAAGGGAAAGTCAGAAAGCCTCTCCCTTTGAAGTGTTCCTTAAAGTTGTTCACTTAACTCTAGTGTTTTCTAATCAGCATCTTGATCAGTATTGAGTTTTAGGAGGTAGATAAAAGCTGGTTTTATAAGACAAACTTTTATCATATAAGGATTTATTTAGAACTAACTGTAGCTTTTTTAATCTTTAAGGTCCTGGATCTGGTCAGAAAGAGTTTACATACTTAATTTCTTTCTAATACTGTAACAGCCAAATAAGGCAATGCTATAGTTAAGCAAGGACCTTAAGAACGAAACATTTTGCCTTCCGTCCTTTAGGATCTGTCCCTGATGCCACACATAAGAATATGATTAAAATCTGGGACCCCTAGGTGGCTCAACGGTTAAGTACCTGCCTTTGGCTTAGGGTGTAATCCTGATCCTGGAGTCCCGGGGTTGAGTCCCACTTCCAGCTCCCAGTATGGAGCCTACTTCTTCCTCTGCCTATGTCTCTGCCTCTCTCTCTCTCTGTCTTTCATGAATAAATAAATAAAATCTAAAAAAAAAAAAAAAAAGAATATGATTAAAATCTAAGGGAGAACAAAGGACAGCTTTGAATGGAAAGCTAAATTCCAATGTGAAATGTCCTGTATTCCCTGGATTGACTAGGGGAAGAGAATAAGGGCAAAGGGAAATACTAGACATAGTCACCTAGAGCCTGGTCAACAAAACAGATGGTACTTTGGTAAACTGAGTCGCTGTGGCTGTGCTGCCTCAGGCCATTGTGTGTTGCTGATAGATTTGTTAGAAGTCTTCAACATAGGCAACTGTGCTGAGAGGTACTTGTTCAGATAATGAGAAGTAAAAAGTAAGTAAACAAATAAAATTCTCCAAGTTGCAATTTATGTCCCTAACCAATAGCTTGAAACATAAGGCATATTATCTTTGGGAAACTTAAGGCATATTATCTTTAAGAAAACATTCTTATCTCTCGTTAACAGCATCTTTGAAAAGCAGGTATATCTTAACATGATATTTACAACAAGAATAATTTGATAGGAGACCGGGTTATTATAAGAGTAAAACTAAGAAAATATAGCATCATGAATGTTACTTCTGAGAACTTTATAATGAGGTTTTAATGCAGAATGTGAAAAATTAAAAGGAGTTATAAATTATGGAATATTCACTCCTATATCTACCTGGTAGTTAATTTATATGCTTTCTATAGCAACCTATTATTCTGCTCATATTTTTCATTGATCAGTGAGTTCCCGTAGCCAATAGTTTTTAAAAATTGAATTGCAATGATTGAAACTTATGTAAGCATTTCTACTCTAGAAAAAGAGTCACTTGCTTTCCATTGAAATGACATTCAGGACGCCTACATTTCAATGCTTGGCATAATTTTGGTTTCTGTAGTATGCAGAGGCATATTGGCATTGTGGTTTAGTCCTTAGGAATCAATGACTTTGGGACTTGGGTAGGGTTTTGTCACTAATTTATCTGGAAACTCCTGGCTCTAATTGGAACTTCTTTCTGTAGAAAGTTGTAATCAATGTAACAAATAGAATCACAGATAGGAAGGGACATCAAGAGATCATTTATTCCCTTCCACGTCTTCAGGCCATGAAAAAGACTAACCTTTTAATAACATCAAGGTCTGCTTATCTGGACAAAAGTAAATGGAGATTGTATAATTCTCCAGTGAATTTTGGTGGACTTTACAGGCAGTGTAGGTATTTTTTAAGGCAATAATTTCATTTTTTACTGAAGGATCCATCCTAAATTAACTCATAACTTTCTGTAGTACTCTATGTTGAGGTAATTCAGAGAATAGTTACATGATTTGAAGTCCTTTGAGAAATATAAACTAGCAATGATATGTATCCTTTTCTCCTTTTTCCCTTCAGAATTGAGTCCTCCTGTATTCACACCTGGATTCTGTGACCTTATCAGTGGGAACAGATGAGTTTATGATTAGAGTGGTAACTGATGTTGCTCCCTCTCTCTCTCTCTCTCTCTCTCTCTTTAATGGTGACTTCTCTATCTCTTGCAGATCTTTCCTCCTTACAAATACCCTCCTACCCATTTGGGCTGTCACCTATTTTCAGAAGTCCTACTAGGATTCTTTTATTTATTTTTTTGAAAGTAGGCTCCTTACTCAGTGTGGAGCTCAATGCAGGGCTTGAACTCACAACTCTGAGACTGAGATCTGAGTTGAGATCCAGAGTCAGTGCTCAGGACCCACTGAGCCACCTAGGCACCACTCCACCCCACTAGGATGTTTTTAAAAAATGGATTCACCAAAAATATCTTCAGCAAAGTTCTCCCCCCAAGCACTGGAGATGCGTTGCCGGACACTGTCATCAAGAATAAACAAGATTTCTACAACTCCAATATTGCACAGTGTTGAGTAGCACATTTGAAAGTCTTGATCCTCTTGTGTGATGCTCTTATAGGTGTAGATGGGCAAGAGTTTCAACATGCTACCGAGTTTTAGTACCATAGCTTTCTTGGGTTTTACATAGGTTTTTTTTGGTCTATAAAAGAAGTATTTAGGAGACAGATCTGAAGATCAAAAATCATGCTTTCAGAATCTTCCTACTCTTAATAGTTTAAGATGCATGAGTAGTTTAGGATCATGGTGCCTGGATTTATTTCACCTCAGGATGAGTTCTTCTAAGAGTCTTCCTGATGACAAACTTCTAGAAAACTTCTTTATTTTACAGACTTACCCCCATATAGCTAAGTACTATTTAGATTGTGCTGGGACCTCCTCCACACTCTATTTGCATTGCTATTTATTACATGACTTCATGAGTTTTATGAATTTTGTAGCAAATTAACTTTTCCTTTATAATTTCTTTAATTGCTCAAGGCTTCAATTATTCTATTTATCTGAATTAGAGTGTAGAAAAGAGCATCTATGTGTGTTTCACATCGCTTTTTATTTGGAAGGCAGGCATACATAAAGAGCTTGTGGTTTTACTCATACCTCTAGATCTCTTTATTTCTCCCTTATGATGTGACTGTAAGATTGGTGACACGGTTTTCTAAATCATTCCAATTGTAACAAACTTGAGCTTACACTTTCTCTTCTGTAAAACCCACAAAATTTGGAGAATTTCCACATGGAGGAATAAATAAAAGGATACACCTGGAGGAGCTTAGCTATTCTAGAACTATATGGAAGCTGTGATGTTTCTTTCCATGTCCTATTCTCAGTTGAAGTGTTTAGTTTATTTTCCCTGACATGCAGTTTGCATTACTTAAAAATTACTTTGACTTCATTGTTATCAAGGTAAAGAGAAAATAAGATTTACGTAATTTGTCTAAGCCCCCAGTTAAGCTGACATAGGGCAAAGTGAGCTATCCATTCACTAGGATCTGACATTTCTACAGACAGAAGGTGGTGCTGTTGATTAGGAACAATACACAGCCCCACATTTTTTCTATGAAACTCATGATCAAGTTATCATTGCAGCAAGTCTCTACTGAAGAGAGAAAGAAAAATAACAGTCAACTGGAACTTATTCTGGCATTTGACTTCAGTTACTTCTCTCCTTAGAATCGACCTGAAGAATGCTCCAACCATGTTATTCTTACTGTTTTATGTAAATCTTGGAAGCTGTGTGAAAAAAAATAAGTTCTAAAATATACTACATGTTGTTTCCTTTCATTCAGTGAGGTTTAACATTATGTGCAAGACCGTAAAGCATCCAGAAGCCTGGATGACTCACTGGTTACAAGAAAAAGACAGACATTTAAAATCAATGCAATATTGTTGCATTTGAACATGAATATTTCAGGAACACAGAATGTTGAAAAAAACCTTTTTGTCTCTAGTTCATTCACTACATACATACTTCTATGGCATAATAATCAAGCAAGTTCAGGTGCTGGGAAAGAAGCCTGTCTTCCCCTGCACATGTCGAACAATATCATGGTAACATCCAAAGACCCCTGGACACCATTTTGGGGAGGAATGATGAATACCAGATGCAGGCATGGTCTCATGTCCTTATGAAAGACCCTGGGAAGAATGAGAAAGACACAGAGGAGAGCAGAGTCACCTAGAATCATCTGCAATATCATGGAAACAGGTCAATATTGCAAAGCAGTTTTCAAGTCTAAAAATAAGGTTTAGGGCTAAAAGTCAAATCAAAGAAACTATGGGCTGACTAAATATCTAGGCAGCAAGAGCCAAAGTACATAAGGGCTTGTTTTATATAGTTGCTGAGAGAGAGGTCCAGATGCCTCTTATTAACATATTGGTTAACGCCAATTTGGGAGAACTGTGTTTAGCTTGAAAGATCTGTTTATGTCTTGTGCTATATGGTGACATTCTTTGGAGGAAGCTCAGACAAGAAGAGAATTTTAATTAGCAATAATTGTAAGCTTGAATCTTTCCACTGAGCTGAGAATATCTTTGCTCTCTTGTTTGAAAAATCCCCAACATTTCTTCTTAAGTTTTCCTTCTCTGGGAGTTGTAGGTAAATCTTTATCTCATTCTATTGGAAGGAAACGGCCTAAAGATTTATGGTGGGAGGCACTGTAATATGCCGGTTTGAAAACAGACTCTGAAACCAGATTGTATTTTATTTTGTATTGTTTGTTTGTTTATTTATTTGATTGTATTTTATTTTATTTTTTAATAAATTTATTTTTTATTGGTGTTCAATTTGACAACATATAGAATAACACCCAGTGCTTATGCCATCAAGTGCCCCCTCAGTGCCCATCACCCAGTCACCCCCACCTCCCGCCCACCTCCCTTTCTACCACCCCTCTTTCGTTTCCCAGAGTTAGGAGTCTCTCATGTTCTGTCTCCCTTTCTGATATTCCCCACTCATTTTTTTTTCTCCTTTCCCCTTTATTCCCTTTCACTATTTTTTATATTCCCCAAATGAATGAGACCATATAATGTTTGTTGTCCTTCTCCGATTGACTTATTTCACTCAGCATAATACCCTCCAGTTCCATCCACTTCTAAGCAAATGGTGGGTATTTGTCGTTTCTAATGCCTGAGTAATATTCCATTGTATACATAGACCACATCTTCTTTATCCATTCATCTTTCAATGGACACCGAGGCTCCTTCCACAGTTTGGCTATTGTGGACATGGCTGCTATAAACATCGGGGTGCAGGTGAGACAGCAAAAGAGAGAGGCAGAGACACAGGCAGAGGGAGAAGCAGGCTCCATGCAAGGAGACAGAAGTGGGACTCGATCTTGGGACTCCAGGATTACATCCTGGGCTGCAGCGCTGTGCCACCCGGGCTGCAGTTGTCTGTATTTTAAATCGAGTTCCACCATTTGCTGGCTTCTTTTGTGTGTCTCAAGTTCTCATCTGGGGATAATGAGAGTACCTAAGTCATAGTGTGTATGGAGTCAATGAGTTTATATAGGTAAAGCGTGATGAAAACTTTCCTCTATGTGTAGCATCAGAACTTACTATTATTTTTATTCCCACTTATTCAGGGAAGGCTAGGAAAGGATGTGAAGAGCAGAAGCTTGACCAGTGAGCATGCTTTCTTTCAGATGAAACCCATTCTCTATGCTAGGTCATGATCCCTTTTTGAAATGTGTCCTGAGACTTCTGGCATCACTAGTGCTTTCAGCTTCACTGTGTAAACATATAGACAGAAAGAACAAGAATATCAAAGATGGCAATAATTTAACACTTGACAGCCAGACAATGAGCCTGTCAACTATATACTTAATAAGCCCCTAAATGATTTTCTGAAAAGAAATGTTTTTAGAAAGAAAAAAACAAATGTTTGGTATAGTTGTACTGAGATCATCACATACTTAAGTGGACATACATATGTGATCTTAAAAATGAAGACAAAAACCAAAGGATGCATTTAGGTATACTTTGGGTCCTCATGATCCTTTTCAATGAGATAGTGAATCTGATTCTCTTCCATCGGAATTCCCACAGAGCAATTGTCCTTTTTTTTAAAAAAAATATTATCTCCAAAGAATATCCCCTTAGGTTTACATACTTTGCAATTATATGTTTATTTCTGATACCATTTTTGTGTGTGTGTGTGTGTGTGCATTAGTGTTTGATGTAGGCTTTATGTTTTTCAACAATTTTAAAGGTTCAATTCCTTCAAATACTTTCCAGTTTTATTTACTTTTATTTATTTTTAAAAATATTTATTTTATTTGAGATAGAGAGAGGGAGAGCATGTGCAAGTTGGGGGGAGGGGCAGAAGGAGAGAAGCTAGAGCAGATTCCCTGCTGAGCATGGAGCTAACTGCTGGGCTTAATCCTACAACCCATGAGATCTTGACCTGAACTGAAACTAAGGGTCAGACATTTAACTGACTGAGGCACCCAGGTGCCCCAAATACTTCCCAAATTTAAACATTTTATCTACACTTCCCCTCTCTTTTTCTAACTGAAGTACAGTTGACACACAATGTTACATTAATTCCAGGTACAACATAGTGATTTGACAACTCTACGTGTTATGCTCTGCTCACCACAAGTGTAGCTGCCATCTGTCACCATACAACACTATTACAATTCCATTGACTATATTCCCTATGCTGCACCTTTCATCCCTGTGACTTATTCATTCCATAAATGGAAGACCATACCTCCCATTCTACTTCACCCATTTTATCCATCTCCTCACCTCTCTCCGTTTGGCGCCCAGCAGTTTCTTCTCTCTACAGGGTAGACACTTGATCTTTATATGATAAAGTACATCATTTAAGAGAACATAAAGCTCTACAAAGAATAATATTTGTATATGATAGCTATTGAAAATTGCAAACTTTTGATTTATAAGCTTGCTCTTCAAATACCTCAGATTAGGTTTGTTGTCTTGCCTCTTCGTTCCCACACAGGAACTCCTATATACGAATACTCCACACTCTTTCCTATCTTTAGAAGAGTATTATAATTGATTGCTTCTCTAGCTTTTCCACTAGCTCTATGGGAGCAAAGACTGACTCTTACTGCTATGTCCATAAAACCTAGCAAGGTGTCTACAGTAGGCACTTAATAATATTTAATATTTTTTGAATGAATGAATGCATGGAATGAGTGATAGAAGGTGATCAAATGTGTGCGTGCATGTGTGTGTGTGTGTGTGTGTGTGTGTGTGTGGAGAGAGAGGGACAAGATCGAAAGGGTGATGAAATTAGAGACAAGAGATGGTCATTTGAGTTTTAAGGGCAAGACTGGACATACAACTAGCTTGTTTGACTCCCTTTAGAATTTTCTTGGGGGATGTGGGTCCCAAACTCAGTACTGATTCTCTGGGTGCATCAACAAATTTAAAGGTACTATAGAAGTTTTAATCTTTTTGAGGGGATCACCAACATTTGACATGTGTTTCATGCTAGGAGAAATACTAGCTCAAGATAGTTTAACAGACTCAACATTAGATCATACTACATTCCTTTCAATTATATCCTATATTTGAAAAGTTGGTGGGTTTTTCTTTTTCTTTCTTTTTTTTTTTTTTCTTTTTTTTTTAGTTTTTGCTTTAAAAAGCAGGTAGCAGGGATCCCTGGGTGGCGCAGCAGTTTGGCGCCTGCCTTTGGCCCAGGGCGTGATCCTGGAGACCCAGGATCGAATCCCACGTTGGGCTCCCGGTGCATGGAGCCTGCTTCTCCCTCTGCCTGTGTCTCTGCCTCTCTCTCTCTCTCTCTGTGACTATCATAAAAAAAAAAAAAAAAAGCAGGTACAGAATGAAAATTGGGTTGTCTAACCTGGTTCCAAAATTTCAGAAGATATGCAGTGCCCAACAGAAACATGCATCTCATTAGTAAAGAATTGCAATTACTTAATTGATACTATTATTTTTCTTTCAATTTATGTGCATTATCTTTTTAGATATCTACTAATTTGTTAGGATGTAAATACTGATTAAATTGCTTGCATCTCACAACTTAATAAATGGAACTGTTAGATATTTCTTTTGGCCTAAGGGCACTGTTATGAAATTACTAAGATACTAAGGGTCCCGGGAACTGAAAAAGTTTAGGGCCCCTTTGCTCAAGGGTGAAAAATAGAAAACCGGAAATGGGGCCTAGGATTCGAGTTCTTGAATGTGAGATGCTGCCAGGATTACAGTTTTGTTTCTGAACATTAGTCTACAGTTGAAGGTCAGGACAGATAATTAAACAGAGACCTTCAATTCAAGTCTAGGTGAACAATTTAATTATATTATTGTTTAATAGAGTTATTGCTACATGAGACTTGGTTTTATTTCCTCACAGACCATAAAGTCTCCCCAATTAAATATTTTTTTTCATTACTCATGGAGTAGATATCCTAGAAATATGACCAGCAAGTATAAAATAATTTCTAAACTTCCCTTTTGAAATGTAAGATGATACTTTATTTTTATCCTTTTTAATACTGAGGCAAAATTCTAAAGGCATGATTGACAGTATTGTTTCACTGAATTTTACCTATAGTTGCTATCAGCATTTTTAAGCTTTTAATCAGTAAAAGTAAAGAAATTAATGTAGAAACATCAAATGTTATGATGACTTTGGGCACCAGTCAAAATTGAGCTTTTGTTTTTTTCTTACTTTACGTACCTAATTAACCATCTAACTTGACAGCAGATTTTTTTCCTTATCATATTTTTTAGGGAAGACTAATTCAAGGGACTTGAGGAAACAATGTAATTCTGAAATTTAGGTTCATATTTTAATAAAAATGTGTGGTAACCTCAGTTTTTTTTCATAAAAGCTTTTAGATAGCTCTCTAAAAGCACCAACAGTATCTTCAGTATTTGCTACTTGTAACATACATAGGAAATATTTCCAGGGTCTGCATATTAATCTTGTGATTTTCTGTATTTGAAAAGAAAAAGAATATGCATGACCTGGCAGTCAATCTGAAGGCAATATTTTCCCTTGATGAATATCTCATCTTTTTTCTTTAGCACTGCAAAGTACTTTTGTCCTTTCTTTGCCACTAATGCTTATGATAAAAAATTAAATTACTGTTCATCCTTTCAATATGTTTTCCTCAGAGGATCTCTGCTGAAGAACAAACATTTAAAAGAGGATGCAGAAGGTTTAGTTTTATACACAGCCCTGCTATATTATTCATCGCAATGCATTTTTAATGTTAGAGAAGGAAAAGTAAAATATATGTTAATTTCTAAGGTGAGACAAGCAGTGATCGAGGGAATGATAAATTCACAGAAGCTGGAGATGTGTGTGTGTGATAATAAAATAAGAAGTCTTCTCTCCTAAATCCTGGGCTTTTTTCTGCACGTGGAAGGGAAACTTGGAGGTTTTTTGAATGAAAACCTTAAGACATCATCTCCAATAGTTAACAGGCTTCTGATTCTTTATATTTTCCATTGAGAAAAAGGTCGCCAGACCAAGATTATTAAAAACAATAATAATACAAGCAAAAGCAAAATGGAAAAAAGAAACTGTACCAACAAAACTGATAGGTTCCTGCTACCTCCTCTATCAGCTACCTAGCTCTCGTCTCCAATTTCATTTACATTGCTCAACAAAATCTGCGCCCTTGTTGTTAAAAAATAAGCCACTTATTTTTCCTGAGTAGGTGAAAAGATTTACATTAACATTCTTTTTACTTTTAAAGTCTGATACTATTTTACAAGAACAGCAGAAGAATAATGTGCTTTATTTTGTCTATGAATTGTCGAGGCTAATGCTTTTCTTTGTATTGTGTTCTTTTGGAAGTCAACAATTTCTCTTCAATCCAAAGGGATTACAACATCTGGTAAGGAATCAATTTACAAACTTCTCATAGTACAAGAGAGCAAATTCGACTTTCTGGAACCTGCTCTTCAAGCTCTCACAAGCTTTTCCAATCCAGTGGAAAAGATGGACAGCATTGTTTGATGTAAACAAGAGATAGTGAAAGCACTTGGGTTCTAGGGTATTTTCTCAAATTCTCCAAATCTATATTCAATCTGTTGTTATCAGAAAACACATATTTTGAATTTAGGGAGGATGAATGTGTGAAAAAATGAAACTGTCATTTGGAAAATCATCCATTTTTGGTTGTCTGCCAATCCCAATTGAATCAGTAGTTAAAAAAAAAAAAAAGAGGGTATTTTCCATTTTTTTTTTGTTGAGTACTGATGAGCAAAAAGTGGGGGAACCATACATTTAGGAAAACATGTATGAGGCATGAATTGCTTTTTGAAATATTTGATTTTATAATTCCTAAATTAAAACCAGTATGCTTTATTATATACCTTCATTATGGAGCACCTTATATAACTCAGTTTTCCATTCACTCTATGTTAGCACTTCTTTTCACCTCTTTCAGTTGAATTAATGTAAAAATTGGAAATACCTACTTTTAGGACAAAGGTAATTTTATCTCATTGCTCTAACAATATATAAAGTAACAAATGCCTACTTTTGCATTTATTACCTCATTGATTTTATTCTAGACATGTAGAGGTCTGAATTTTATTTTACTCATTTTATAATGACTATCACTATAGCAACTAGGCAGATTTTACCAAAATGATAAAACATTCATTATATGTAGCTACCTACAATGATTCATGATAGACAGGCTACACACCAATACTGAATAAATGATAATAAAATTCAAATTATCACTCACAATCAGACTAACAAAGCCAATCATCCCCAGAATATGTTGTTTTGTCTTATTCATTTCTACTTTTTTTTTTTCTGCTCTATGCCAAGACACCTAGACACTTCATTAGTTCAAATTATAGAAACATGGGATTCTTGGAGCAAAATTTCTGTTTAAAAAAACTGCTCCTGTTATCTAACCCCTGTTATCTAAGTCTGTTCAAATTAAATCTGATAGGGAAGTGTGCTTTCTATAGAAGAGAAGTAGCTAATATGCCTTAGGCCACCCAGAATTTTTCCACAGTCCCAATGTGTCTGCTTCTCAGGAGGCAGTATATATATAAGCATGAAATATGTGTTCTGGAAGGCAAGAGGGAGTCTTGTCCCCGGCCCTTGTGAACCTACCATTTTATGGTTTTGCAGCCTTGAGTCATTGGCTTGAAAATGCTGAAGCTTATTTTTTTATCTTTAAAATGGGGTTTCTGCAAAACAAGTGAAGAAACAAACAAACAAACAAACAAACAAACAAACAAAAAAACAGAATTAAATGTACAAATACAGAGAACAAACTGATGGTTACCAGAAAGAAAGGGATTGGAGAATGGGTAAAATGGGTGAAGAGAGATGGAAGATATAGTTTTCCAGTTATGGAGTAAATAAGTCATAGAAATAAAGGCACAACATAGAGAGGATATTGTTAATGATATTGTAGTTGTATGGTGACAGGTGGTAGCTACAATTGTGGTGAGCACAGCATAATGTATAGAGATGTTGAATCACTATGCTGTACACCTGAAACTAATGTAATATTATGTATCAACTACCTAAAATAAAAATAAAATAAAATGGAGGTTTTGCAACAATTAATTGAAGCAAGTGTGTATATCTTCAAGCACTGTGGCTGATACATGAAATTTGCTCAGAAATGTTAACCATGATAACGATACTGTTAATAGGAGAATAATGACATGTTCCTTATAAATATATCTTTCTTCTTTTCCATCTCAAATCATACTTTCTCACTGGAATTACAGTTAAAGTTCTGAACTCTTTACTTCCATGTAGATTTATCAAGTCAACTTTAAAAAGTAGGTCTATCTTTTCTGTCAAGCATGGTATGTAGCCATATGAGTCATGCTTCAGTGTCAGCATCTAATAACACTTCAATCTTCTATTTACTCATCTTGAAAAAGTACTCATATGTGCAGAGATGAAACTTTTGCCTATAAAATTCATATATTATTTATAGTTACAAAATATTACTTTGAATTGTTCAACAGTATTTTCTTTCTTTATTTTTTTAATGTAAAGCTTAGTTTATGAACCAGTCAGAGAAAAGTACCCTGTGCTCACAAAAACCAGAATAGCCTTATTAGGCCCAGGGTATCAGCACTTTTATTTCAAATCACTTGCACAAACAAACCAACACGTGTATGTGACTGAGCAGACAGGTATATACATATATGTGTGCAAATTTAAATGAAGAGTCCTTGCAGCAGGAATTCCAAAATCAACCTCAGTCTATGATTTCTTTAATATTTCCCTTCCCACAGTTTGAGACCAGGCAAGCAAAACAGTCTTTTATTGAAATAATCTTTTTTTCCCTCTATAGCTCTACTGGACTCTGGCCAGACATTAGCATCCTTTTTCCTAGCATAATGGAAGCACATTAGTCTCAGACTTGAGTTACAGCTCAGATCAGAGAAAAGCAAATTCTGGGTTTTCTTTGTGTTTACTGATTATGAGCCTTTTATGGTTGTTGGATCCAGTATAAGACATAAATCAGGATACAATCACATGGAAAGTTACGTCTAGAGACTACAGTCAGAGAGATGCAAAGACTAGACCCTGGGGTTAAATCTGGGACTGTGCTAATTCTTCTCAAAGGGTCTTATTCTTTGATGCAGTCAATGAAGCACATTCATAAAACACTAGAAAGATATAAAAAAGAGGTAAGTAATCAAAGTCTGGAGGTGGATTCAAACTACACCCCACTCCCCCAAATTAAAGAAATAGCATTCACTCTTTGTTGTGTACAGCAGGGTGATTGTAGTTAATAATACTGTATTGTATACTTGAAAGTTGCTAAGACCTTAAATGTCCTCAAAAAAGGAATGGTAATTATGTGGCATGACGCACATGTTAGCTACTATGGTGGTAATCATTTTGTAATATATGTGTATCAAATCAACATGTTGCACACCTGAAGCTTACACAACCTTATATGTTAACCACAACTCAATGATGCTGAAAAAAATAACATTCACTCTTTATTGTATACCTATTACATATTGAACATATTACTAGACACTCTAAAGACATTCTTGATGTGATTTCCACTACATTTGAGAGTAGATGTTATTACTTTTGAAGTTTAGAGAGGATAGGTAAGTTGTTCGTAGCTATGGATGACACCAAACCCAGGTCTCATGGAATCCAAGGGTCTTTACTCAACCGCTGCAGTGCTAACTGTCCTAATCTCAACCCTGGAGTAATTGCAGGGTAGGAAATGTATTTCTTTTTCTTACCAGCTAGCACTAAACACCTTTGAGAAAGATAGGTATCTTTTTTAGAAACACTTTTGTATGCAGTCGTAGGACACATGGGGGTAGGGAGGCACAAATGTTGTCCGGTATCAAAACATAGGTAGGGGAAAGCATATATATATGATAAAGTAAGGCATTGGGAATATATGATATAAGTACTCTTTCATCTCCCCTGGTGAAATTTACTATGCTTATGAGACATTGTGGGAGAGGACTTTGGGGCCATCTCACTCACTCTTCTGGGATTCACATCTAGGGAGACATGATGAAGCCCAGAGATACCATGTAGGGAAGCAGATGCCCCCCAGACAACGTAGACAGTGAAAATGTGTATCTGAGACATTTGCAGATCTTTTTTTTTGTTAATAATGTCCTAATATTAAAAACATTCAATTCAAGTATACCTAGCTTACAAAGGTGATGTGCTGACATCAGTGTGACATTTTATAGTACTGAGTAATTGTTGATTTAAAGGGCAGGATCAGAATGGAGGTTCCTTCATTTACTTTTCCTTCTTAGAGGCTGCATAGAGCAGAAACTCATTACCACACTTTTCTGGAATGCACTAAGTCTTATAGGTGTATTGCAGGCTGAAGCCACCAACTGTGCTCCTGCAATCATCATTATTAAGTCCTCTATACTCCCTTGTTACCTCTGAAGCATGTTACAAACATTGTGTCATCACCATTGTTTACTTTTTCTTTTTTTTAAAGATTTATTTATTTATTCATGAGAGACACAGACTGAGAGAGAGAGGCAGAGACACAGGCAGAGGGAGAAGCAGGCTCCATGCAGGGAGCCAGAAGCCGGACTCGATCCCGGATTCCGGGATCACGACCTGAGCCCAAGGCAGGTGCCCAAACACTGAGCCACCCAGGCATTCCTTGTTTACTTTTTCTACTCTTCCTTCTGCTCCGGTTTATAGGAGACTCACCATTGCTGAGAAAAAACAGAAAACCATGCCGACTTTTCAGGTTCCAGGATCTCAGGTCTAAAACTTGCATTTACTAGGACCATTTATCAGATATAATTACACATTTTGCAAAATATCACAAGTCATCCCCATTTTGCAAATAACAGACACTGGGATTTCAAGAGGTTATATAAGTCACTAAGGATTTAAAAAATAATGTGGGTAGGGCCAGCACTGAACAGCAAACAATAGCCAATGATAAAAGTGCACTGTCTGAAGTCCAGCACGTTGCCACTTGAAGTTGGCTTATTTACACAAAATTGCCCTCCCACTTTTCCAAATCAGATCTAGCATCTGAGTTTCTTGATTTCTTAGGGGTATCATTATTCTCTTAGTTGTCCAGACCTGGTGTTTTAGAGCTATCTTTGAATTACCTACCTTATCCAGCACATCCTATCAATACCCAAGCCTTTCAACATTTTCCTTGAAAGATCAGTTTTGTCCTTTACTTTTCTACTGCTGCATACATATTCCAGGTCCCTTTTCCATCTGGATTATAACACTTCCTTTGTTCCCTAATGGGTCTTCTTATTGTTAATATTTCTTCATTCTGACCTGTTCCATATGTAGTCAAGATCAATCTTCTTTAAAGTAGCCTATAATTTTGACACTCCCACCTCAGCGCTCTTCTATAATTCAACACTGCCTACTGAATAATATCTCAAATTCTCCCTATGGAATCTACCTACTATAAATGTGATTCCTCCTTACTTCTCTGATTTTATCTTTGCTCATTATCTTTATCCTAGCCAAACCAGGGAGGAATTTTAATTACTTAGTTTTCTCTTATTTGGCTAAATTATACAGAGGAGATAAAAACAATTTTTTTAAAAAAACAATTTTTTATGGAACTAATATTTCTATCCCTTTTCTCAAAATAATTTCCCTAAAACAATTTTACTTTCTTAAAATTAACCTATATCTTCGACATAGAGTTTTTGACTCTACAATCTTAATATTTTAAATGGAGACATTGTTTTTGTGTCTAACCAAATACTGTTTCTATCTTCCACCTCTGACATCAAGGAAAATAATTTTTATAACTTAAATGTACATGGCAATTCTTCATTTTTTTTTGAAGAGGGAGCCAAAGAGAAAGTGGAGGTAGAGAGGAAAAGAGGGAGAGAAAGAGAATCTTAAGCAGGTTCAATGCCCAGTGTGGAGATGGACACAGGGCTCAATCTCATAACCATGACACCATGACCCAAGCTGAAATCAAGAGTCAATCATTTAACATACTGAGCCACTCAGGAGCCCCAAGAAATTCACCATATTTTAAAAATAAAGTTTGGTACACAAGTATAACCTCTCCTAGGATGATAACACTGTTCTGTTTTTGGTGCTTTATAGTATTTAAGGACAATTTGTGGTGTGATTTCTATCTCAAAAATGAAAAAAGTATATTTTATTTTATTTTTATTTTTTAAAGATTTTATTTCTTTATCCATGAGAGACAAAGAGAGAAAGAGAGAGGTAGAGACACAGGCAGAGGGAGAAGCAGGCTCCATGCAGGGACCCTGACGTGGGACTCGATTCTGGGACTCCAGGATCACGCCCCGGGCCAAAGGCAGGCGCCAAACCACTGAGCCACCCAGGGATCCCCGAAAAAATACATTTTAAAAGCACCTTGTTTTGGGGTTTGAGGACGTGCTAGCAGTTGTTAATTAACTATTTAGTTCTATCAAAACAATATCATAGGTATTGTTATATTTTATACCTTATGAAATAACTCAATAATAACTGTAAAATATAAATAATATTTCCTTTCCCTCTTTTCCTTTTCAAATTGCTCATTGATCTACATGTGACATGATGACATGTACAGATCATATGCAGATTTGGTGACAAGGACAGAATTAGAATCTATAATCATCAATTTCTAGTCCAGAATTGTTTTAGTGGTTGGCATTTCCTTTTTTATGCTTTAGTAAGTTAAAATTTTTGAGTTTTATGAGACTAATTAAATTATACTTCTATTTTATCTCATTTTTTATATACAAGAACATCATTAAAGTGATTTTATGTCTGTTTCAATAAATATGGAGATAGAAAAATTTGAGAAAAATTCAGAAAAAGAAAAAATTCAAAATCTGTGTATTTTCTCTCTGTGAGAAAATGAAACCATTTGTCATATCTTTCCATCAGCACTGTTACTCAGTCTATGGATGTGTTCACTTCTTCAAGTCCTACAGCAGAATAGTGACCAACTGTGTGATAAGTTCCAGGGGCTTAAAAGGGTTGCTACATGAGAACATCTCAGTCATCAGCCTAAATTTTAGTCTAAAATTTCCACCACCAAAATTCTTCCTAGCATAAGGCACTATTTACATTAATTAGCTATTAAAGTATATATTATATAGGAAAGATATTACATGCATTAGTCCCTATTTTCATTTGTGTGAGGGAGTTTGTCAGATTTGCTTATCGGATACCTGGAAAACAAAAGGTTCCCGAACCAAAGAAACTCAAGCCAGATTCCTATTGATGGAGATAGAAGGTCAGTAATGCTCAACACACACACACACACACACACACACACACACACACACTTCCATTATACTCCTGCAATTCATGCTGGAACCAGTGGCTCCTTAGCATTTTCCTTCTTCCACATTATCCAGCTGCTTGGATAGCTTGGAATTCTAATCTGGCATAAAAGAAGTAAAGTATAATCTTATTGATATGCTGCTTTTCAAGCATTGAGGTTGTAGCTTTGACATAATGAATTAACTTTCTAACAAAACAGACTTTTCATAATTTGGAAATCTAAGCAGCTTTATGTTAAAATATCCAATAATCATTCAAAATTTCACCTTGAACCTGCTCTGTGACGTCTATGCAGTGGGGATTTGCAGATGGGTTATAATCTGTCTTTGCCATCCTGTGGGATATTATTTGACTAATGAGTAGTTTACTAATGAATTTTAATTTCATTCTGACTTCCTCAATTAGGATATCCACTCAATTCTCACAATCACCAAGCTAGCACATTCCATGTGATTTATTTATTATCACTCTAAGAAACAGTGGATCAATGAATAGAAGAATAGCGGCAAAGGCTGAAATTAGTCACAAGTGCTTTTTCCCACACTACCTGATACTGTTCTCATACAATCTGACTCAAAAAAAAATGCTATTTTGAAGTGTAGAGACATAGCTGCCACTTTAGTTCAGGTCCTTATTTTTCTCCATAATCTACGAAGAGGTATCCTTTTATCACTTAAATGTTTTAAATTATGCTCATACATGTGTACGATAAATTAAATATCCCAGAATAATTTAGTACAACTGCTCCTTACTTTTTTCACTCCACTGACACAACTATTTTTAACTACATATATTTTTCTTATATTTTTAATGTTTAAAAAATGACTGTGCTACTATTGCTTTTCTTAATACTTCTTTTTCCTGATTTTCAACTTTAGTTTTGTGTTTTAGCATAGTGCTGTGCTGGGATTTAGTCCTCACTTTTTGATTGTTGCTTTTTAACAGGATCTGATTCTTCCTTTGTGAATGTAATGATGAATATCCATGAAGATGCTATTTATGCTCCCTCTCTGTCTCTTTTCTTTCCTTCCTTCCTTCCTTCCTTCCTTCCTTCCTTCCTTCCTTCCTTCCTTCCTTCCTTCCTTCCTTCCTTCCCTTTCTTCTTTTTTTTCTTTCACTGAGTTTTTCTGGTTCCCCGAATTATCTTTGTATTCTCTAGAGCCCATCTTCTTTTTATCTCCATTCCTTAAATATCTGATAGTTCTCATTTGATCATTCATAATAAAATAAAATGAATGGCCACCCTTTGATAGCTTAACTGGTAAAGGGCATCCAGACTAGAGATGAAATGTATAATTTATGGAGATAAAAGGTGAGGCAGAGGGAATATAATCCCTGGTGTTGTAACAGTGTTGTATTATGACAGATGGTAATTAGGCTTGTGGTGAGCACAGCATGACAAGCACAGTTGTCAATCCCTAAGTAATATACCTGAAACGAATGTAACATCGTATGTAGACTATATTTCACTTAAAAAAAGAGAGAGAGAGAGAGAGAGAGTAAAAAGAATGGGAAAGTGGCTTGAGTTTCTGTTTCCATGTACCCATGGAATTTTGGGGCGGTAAGTATTGCTTAATATGTGGGGAATTGGTTATTTCACTGATGGTTCTTCAAACGCCTGAATCTAGAGGGTGTTCTTTCACTATACCACACAAAAATTGCACAGAATTTCCACAAATTTTCCTGTGTTTAAAAGCCTACTTATTGGCTTTTTTACATGTCATGGTATTTGGCTTGTGCCTGATTTTTTAAAATCCCACTTTTTACTTTCTTCCTGAGTTAAACCTGACATAACTGAGTTTGGGGTCATTCTGTTTTTGTTGTTGTTGTTGTTTATTTTTTTTTTTTCTTTAAGCGTATTCCTTTTTCTCACGGTTGTTACTCTCACTGCACGGTCACCAATTACCCACCGTACGTTTACTGAGCAGCAATCACTGTCAGGCGTTGTTTTCCACGTCAGGGATGCATCAGGCACATCACGTAAGCTCCTCAGGAGTTTGTATCCTAATAGGGGAGATATCTCTTCCACTCCTCATGAGGCTGAACATTTTTAAATCTGATTTTTGGCCACTTGGGTTTCCTTTTTCGAAGTACCTATTCACAATCCTCGTGTACTCTCCTACTGGGGTATTTTCTTCTGTTATTACTTTATAGGAGGTTTTGTATTTTGGAGATAGTGAGCATTTGTGTCATGTTTTGTAGATTAAATCAACAATGAGGTATCATAATTTTCTCATCAGATTTATAAAAAAATTATGAAGAGTAATAATATCTAGTGTTAGAAATGATGCAAGGAAATGGGCATCATTTCCTTACATTGCTTATGAAGCAAGAATTGATGCAACATTTAAAAAAGTAACTTGGAGATTTCTACTCAAATTTAAAAGTCAAATAGCATTGATTAGCAATCACATTTTCAAACACCAGCAGATAAAGATATTGCATACTGAATACATTATTTTCCTTAGTGGGAATACAAGACAATATAAAAATGATGATGACTAATGTTCCTGCTAAAGTCATTTGTGTTGCTGTTATATAACCTTAATTCTATATCTATTTCTTTAATTATCAATAAAGTACATTGAGTCCAAGGATATATTAGATTTGGAAGTTACCTAAAAAATTCTTTTAGATTTCACCTCTGGGAGTTGGAGAAGAATGTGTACTATGTGACCTCATTTAAAAACAAATAAAATTAAACAAAAGTATGTTTATTGGAGCATAGAGAAAATCATAGAGGGATTCACAGCAGATTCTTACCTAACAGGTCTGGAAAAGGAAGAACACAGGGGCATATTTAATTTATTCTTTATGAATATTTAGATTTTTAATTTTTTCTTTAAACAAGTATGTGCTATTTTACAAATAACTGAAGGAAATTCTTACAAAAGAAACCCCAAACAACCAGCCCAAAGATTCTGGGTTGGAGATGCCTGGGTGGCTCCATGGTCAAGTGTCTGCCTTTGGCTCTGGATGTGATCCCAGGGTCCTGGGATTGAGTTCGCCATCGGGCTCCCTGTAGGGAACCTGCTTCTCCCTCTGCCTATGTCTCTGCCTCTCTCTCTCTGTGTCTCTCATGAATAAATAAATAAAATCTTTAATCTTTTGGATGAAAGTCTCAGGAACTTTTAAACTGCTCCTTACATGGCTCTAATGCACATTTTATTGTTAGACTCAATCACTTAGAGAAAATCAATAACAAGGAAAATAATAAAAATTAATTAAGATATCTAGTTTAAGATTTATCCATATATATATATATATATATATATGGGTGTGTATATATATATATATATATATAACATATGGGTATATATATATAATTAAACTCAATTCATGTTATATATATATATATAACATGAATTGAGTTTAATGACTAAATTAGAGAACTCACCATAGTATAGTGCAGTCCTATAGGACAAGTTCATTGGACATTGATCACAAGGCAGGTTTGCAATATGGTTATCAATGAGTTTTATTATTTCAAAATAGTCAACAATTCCTTTTACTGAAGATGTTCAGAAGTATGTGTGCAGGCTATGAGAACCATTTCACTTTTTTTTTCTAAGATTTTATTTATTTATTCATGAGAGACACACACAGCGAGAGAGAGAGAGGCAGCCAGAAGGAGAAGGCTCCCTGCGTGGAGCCTGACTTGGGACTCGATCCCAGGACTCCAGGATCACGTCCTGGGCTGAAGGTAGCGCTAAACCGCTGAGCCACCCAGGGATCCCCTATGAGATCTATTTCAAATGATGACTTACAGAAAGTCTTTATCAATGCAACATTATTGGAATAGGGGCATAGTCACCCAGAGCAATTCATTAGAAAGTGAAGACTGGTTTTAATGTAGAAGTTCTGAAGTGAATACAATCCAGCTGGGCTTCAACATAAGCAAGGCTGCCGGATGCAGGATGAAGCATGGTAATAAAAAAGGATTCCTGGAGGTGGGTCGTGGGGGAGGCAGAATCTGGTGTAGAACTAACTTCCAGAAAGAATGGGCAGCAAAAAGAAAGAGCACCCCCAAAGAGCATGAGACACTCTAATATTTCCCTGCCAGGTTTGGAGATCCAAGACAATCCAATCTCATGGTAGAGATAATTTCCAGAAAGTGGCAATAGCCAGATTCTGGGAGATGGCATAACCGGTATCACTGCTCTCCAAGGTTTGAATTGGGTAACAGCTAGCCTTT
The DNA here is from genome assembly GCF_048164855.1 of Canis lupus baileyi. NCBI lineage: Eukaryota > Metazoa > Chordata > Mammalia > Carnivora > Canidae > Canis > Canis lupus. Next base: position 22,894,417 of record NC_132843.1, on the reverse strand, counting down.
CTTATTCCAAATCTGTTCTGTATGTCTTGTGTCTAGCAGCTGTTTTTTTTTTTATGCTTGAAAAATTTATGAATGCATGCACATATTTGCTAGTCATGTATGAAGATGTAATTGTGTGATGAACAATTGCTGTTTCTGCTGCTCTGCATTCTTCACTCTTCTGAGAAGAGTAAACTGATTTGGTTCTAGGGATCTGTTCTCATCTTTATTCCCCCACAGCTGTTCCTCAATGGAACTAAATTGACTCCTGGCTTGAGGAGTGGTCATGGATGGCTTAGCTCAAGCAAATGGAGTTTATCAGTCCTCTCGTCATGGTGAATTGGGATGAGAATGTTAACCTGTCTCAAGCAACTCAATGAAGAATGCCAAGAGATACCCCAGTATTTTGTTTATGTGTTTGAGAGATTGGGGAAAAAAAAAACCCACAAAAAACAAATTTCTTTTTCATAGGATTTGAACCTGAAAATATGATCTAAAGTCATGGGAAGTGATGGTATTACCAGATATTGCATAAACTTGTTAACACAGAGCCAGCAGTTGGAAAATGAGCAGGTCCTAAACCCAGAAGGCAAGCCCTTACCTCAAGCTGCATCCAAAGCCCATGGATTTTTTTTCAGTTATGTCACCAACAGTTTCTTCTTATTGTTTAGTTCAACTAAACTCAGTTTTCCATCATTTGCAACCAAAAGAGCCCTGGGTAATTGTGGCCAATTAAAGATGGCTGCAAGTTCTTTCATATTGTCTTTAGAGATTGACTCTGATCCCCTCCCTTTTCCCTTGAAGTTTGGAGGGTTCTGAAACTGCCATGCCTCATAGAAAACGGCAGAGACACACAGTGCCAGCTTTCTAGTTCCAGGCCTTAAGACACTGGCAGAAATATAATCTCTGGGAGCTCTGAGACACTGTGGAAGAAGTCCAGCAGCCTCGAGTAAGTGCTTTGGGGAACAGTCTCAGCTGAGAATGGCCTTCCAGCCAAGGCATGAGGCATGGAACAAAAGCTGTATTGGATTCTCCAAACTAGTTTCTCCGTTTGAGACCCATTCAATCAGAGAAAATAAGTAGCAAAATACCAGAGTGACCTCTGTAAGTGATACTACATGGAGCCAAAAGAATCACCACCTGAGCCCTGACTAAGTTCTTGACTCACAAACTTGTGAGATATACTAAATGGCTAGGTATTTTGAGGTACTTATGCCACAATATATAACCTGAAAAAAATATTTTTTACTCACTAAAATTTAAACACTTAATTATTCACCTATTGCTAATTAGTTACTTTTTCTTCTTTCTTTTACATATAGTCAGTAGGTGTTGAAAAGTAAGAACAGGGGATCCCTGTGTGGCTCAGTGGTTTAGCGCCTGCCTTTGGCCCAGGACGCGATACTGGAGTCCTGGGATCGAGTCCCACATCGGGCTCCTGGCATGGAGCCTGCTTCTCCCTCCTCCTGTGTCTCTGCCTCTCTCTCTCTCTCTCTCTTTCTCTATGTCTGTCATAAATAAGTAAATAAATCTTAAAAAAAAAAGAAAAGTAAGAACAAATTTTTCTTTTTCAGGAGGATAGTGCTAAACAAGATAAGGTCCTTCTGATGTGAAAGGTGAAAATAAGACTTCTGATTTCTTAGGTTTAAGCTACATCAGATAGACTGATTTGACAATATTACGATTTTAATCAAATTATCTAACTTGTTCGGTCCTTGTTCTTTAGTTAATAAGGTCTATCCTATTATATAGCTAAATATAAGTTTTAAATGAATATACACACATATATACATATATGTATCTTATATAATATATATGTAAAAGTATGTCATGAATTATAATTATCCTTACACATTTTAAGTTACCATTACAATTCCATTCCTAAATTCATTTATAGAACATGTCCTTCAATAATACATTTGTGATTAGGGGCTTTGGGTGGCTCAGTCGCTTAAACATCTGCCTTGGGTTCAGGTCATGATCCCAGGGTCCTGGGTTCTACTCCTGCTTTGGGCTCCCTGCTCCCCCCTGCTTGTGCTCTCTCTCTCTGTGAGTGTGTGTGTCAAAAAAATTTAAATCAATAAATAAATCTTTTTAAAAAAGAATATATTTGTGATTAAAAACCGATTCCTGTTGTGACCACCATCACCTATATTTTCGGCTGTGGAACGTATACAAATTCTGTGTAAGAAGTTATATACGTTGGAAGGAAGATTTACAATTATAGTTAAGAGAAGACTAATTACAAGAGTAAAATAGAACCTTCACATAAGATTTGGTGAGAATGTGGGAATTCAAATGAATAAGAAATCTGTGGTCAAAAGTAACATGTAAGTATCACACTGAGGAGAAAGGATGGTATGAGAAAATATGATTCAAATTCTAGATCTGACGCTCAGTAGCCTTTGTATTTGGAACTCATATTAGTGTCCTTTATAAGTCAAAAAGATAACATTGTTTTCTTTTTTTTTTTTTTGAAGATGTATTTATTTATTTGAGAGAGAGAATAGGTGAGTGAGAGGAGGAGAGGGAGAGAGAGAATTTGAAGCTGAATGCAGAGCCCAGTGGGAGGTTTGATACACAACCCTGAGTTCATGACCTGAGCTGAAAAGGATGCTTATCTGACTGCACCACCTGGGCTCCCCAATATTGTTTTCTTTTTTGCATAATTTACTATTTTGAAAGTACCCTTAAGTGCATGAGTGGTATCTGCAGAAAGTCTATGATCTGACAAAAAGGAGTATCTGCAATTATCTTTTTGTGTATATGTGTTCAGAAGGTGTTTATTAAATAATGTGTCATTCCTTTACATCCTTGTCATCTATTGTTCCTTGTTCCTCCAGTATTGGGAATGAATGGAGAAAGCTACAGCTGTAGGCCATCGTTCACAAAGCTCCAAATTTACTGAAGAAGTAGTGTGAAATTATGTGCATTGAAAATTGTTTCGATGCAATTAAAATTTAATAAAGTTCGCACTGCTCATTTAATTATTTTCTGACATTTTATAAATATTAAACAATGGTTTATTTCTTTATTTTCAGAAGAAGATAATTGCAAACATTACTGTTGTCTGGAAGGAGTCACTGTCGGGGCTTCTCGTTCCTTTTGTTGTTATGAAGCAACGTTTTCATAATGTCCTTTTGAATGTGATGAGTGATGCTTGATTTCTTTGCCTTTCCTGCTTTGTGACTCAGAAGCCTAATCTTAAATGATGTAATTTTTCATTTTAAGACTTTCTCAGGTTTCTGTAATGATTTAAGCCTATCAATATTTTCTGCTTAGTTTCTAGCCTACAGCTGAGTCGCGAAAAACATTATGATTTTTCCTCCAGAAGTTCTGTTTGATGCTTTAGTTCATATAATTGAAAAAAACAAAAAACATTTGCAATCCTATTTCCATTAACCAGCCTCTGACATGAGGCATCATATCCAGACCTCTTTCCTAACGTGGTTACACTACAAGTGATGCCCTGTTTTACCAGTTCTTTCTACCTGAGCCTACTAGATTAGAGTTTGTAGACCACCTCAATCAAAATCGCCCTTAGGAGCTTGTTAAAAATGAAGGTTCCAACATCTCATATACAAGATTCTAATTTACTCAGGCTGTAATGGAACCCAAGAATCTACATTTTTTATAAGTGTCCCCAGGAGGTTCTTATGGATATCTACAATAATTGAAACAATAAATATTAGATCCATTGGTAATCAAGTTTCTTTATACATATAATGTATACTCACAGACAAAATGAAATGGAAAATAGAGATAATAATTTGGCCAGTATTGGGGGAAAAATCCTTAGTGTATGGAATATCTACTTGGAAGGTTATATGACTCAGTTAATTATAAAATTGAAGATCTTACAACCTCATTTATTTCTCTATATGGTTATAGCAGTGGATAGGAGCTTATATAAAAATCAGCTCAGCAGTTGTTCACATTTTTGAAGTTTTAAAGTTTGTTCGCAAATTCTTTGATATTCCTCCCTTCAAAAAAAAAAAAAAAAAGGCAGCCTAACTCCTCCCTCTTCTGAATGTGGGCTGTATTTAGTGACTCTCTTCAAAGGAATAGACTATGTGGAACTGACAGTGTTGTTATTTCTGAGGCTAGGTCGCAAATGATGCTGTGACTTCTTTGTTCAGCTTTATCACTTACTCTGGGAGAAGTAGGCTGCCATATTGTGAATGTGTTCCAGAGGCCAGAGGCCTTGGTAAAGCCCAGGTGTGGAAACTCTGAGATCTCTTGCGGGTCAGTCATGAGAGTAAGCCCCCTGTAAAGTACATCTTCAAATCCTGAACAAGCCTTTGGATGACACTCAGCCTTGTTGACATCTGAGTGGACACCAAGTCAGCATTGGCCAATCAAGCTATCCCCAAATTTCTGACTCACAGAAGTCATAAGAGCTGTTAAAGTATATTGTTGTTTAGGCCACTAGGTTTTGGATATGCACCAGCAAATAACCAGTAAATACAATTATATAGCTATATTCCTTACTAATGTCTTTATTACTAAAGAAATTATTGATAACATTTTATATATCCAGTAATCTAATAATTCATGCTGAAGATTGAAGGTAGTTTATAGGCCTGCATTCATTTACTTCTGCATTTACATGATCTTTTTGTTATCCCCACAGCTAAATTGCTAAGCTTCTTTCTAAACACTATTTATTTATTTTTATTTATTTATTTATTTATTTATTTATTTATTTATTTGGGAGGGGGAGTGTTGCAGAGAGGGAATCTCGAGTAGGCTCCATGGCCAGCATGGAACCTGATGTGGAGCTCCATCTCACAACTCTGAGATCCTGAACTGAACCAAAATCAAGAGTTGGACACTTAACCAACTGACCCATCCAGGCACCCCTAAACACTACATTTTTTTAAAGACATCTTAGCAATAATATTACTCAATAAGTAGGTGAGAAACTGGATATTTTTTCCTATGTGTCATCTCTTTATTTATTGATACCTACTAGGTGCCAGTCACTGTTCTAGGAGTTAGGTGTACATTAGTCAGCAAAAGAGGAAAAATCCCTGCTCCTGTGGAACTTACATTTCAGTATTAGTTGGTACTAGTTCAATATAGTTAGTACTTGTTCATTAAATAAAGATACAGTGAGGGCTTGCTATGTACACAAGAAAATACGTCTATGTATATGGCCTAGGCCCTACCTTTACTTATCATGTACCTTCCACATTAATGCATTATTATGAACTCAATAGTCTTCAGAAGTGAACCTTTAAGCAACTTTTGTGTCAATTAAATGTATATTTTACTGACAAAATAAATTAAGATAGTAATTTTGTCTGTCTCCCATCTCTTGATTATCCATTCACATGCAATAAGAATGTTTGAGTTCTTCAGGTTATTCTGTCTATCAGCCTGTCACATTTTAATGTCAACTCTGCTCATTAGGGACATTCTACCCAGGTTTTTTTTTTTTTTTTTTTATCTTTTGTTTCATTTAGTAAAGAGTGAGGATGTCACATGGCAAGTGAGGTGTTTTTTTATTTTTTATTTTTGCATAACAGCTTTTTAATATACCAGGACTCATATAATAAGAAGGGAGACAAGAGCTATTATTTCCTAAGGTGAGGATGATACTCTACCATTTTTATAGCATTTATTATTATTATTATTATTTTTAAGGTTTTTTTTTTTAATTTATCATGAGAGACACAGAGAGAGAAGCAGAGACATAGGTAGAGGGAGAAGCGGGCTCCCTGGAGGGAGCCCAATGTGGAACTCGATTCTGGAGCTCTGGGATCACGCCCTGAGTTGAAGGCAGACGTTCAATCACGGAGCCACCTAGGCGTCCCTTTATAGCATTTATATTAAAACTGTGTATTCTTGGATTTATCGGTGATCAAAAGTACACTGTAAGCATAAAATGATAAATGCAGATTTACAAATGTAATGTACAATGGCAGTGTAATTAGTATAATAGCTGTTAGTGATAACAGCCGTTCATAGACTTAAAATTTATTCTTCTTAAAAAAACTTCTAGACAGATAGTTGCTAGTTGCTGAGTTCAGATTCATCAGATTACAGATGAGAAACCACTCAAGTAATTTTAGTCAAAATTAGCTATTGGCAGAGAAGTGACAAAATCCCTAGCCTGTGACTCAGTGTATGGTCTTTTTCAACACACTGAGGTTTTATCTCATTATTATGTATAGAAAGAAACAGAGAAATATTCATTTCACAACTGCTTAATTTTTCATCTTACAGAAAGTAACTTCAAGCTTTAATGTCTTACATTCTTAATTATTTGTTAGGCCAATATGAATTCTTTATTTTGTTTTTATTTTAAAATGGACTTAATTTGAGAAAATGGTATTACAGGACGTTTTTTAATATAGAGAAAAATCTTTAAAATCATTAAATCAAAAAATTTGCATTTACTTTTGTATTCTTACACTCTAGTTTTTAATGCAAGTGTAGTAATAGCAAACATGCAATAATGTGTATGTATGTGTTTATTTAATATTCTATAGGTTGTTCAATTTCTGGTATTACAAACACCATTGCAAGTAATATTTTATGTATTGGGTTTTGTGTATTTGTAGCTATCTTTATTTCATTAGAATTAATTTTTGAAGAGCATTAATAAGCTAAAAGATATGGACATATATGCTCTTTATATGTATTTTCTCAAAAGGCATGGTACTAATTCTCCATGCTATTAGTAATAGAACATCATTGAAGGTAAATAAATATTTTTCTGTTTTTTTCCTTACTATTTCTTCGTCACTTAGTATAAAGCTGGTGCAAAGTAAACAGCTTAAAGTTATTGCTAAATGGATAAATAAATATAAAGATACCGGTTTCTTTTGTAACCAAATATTTGGGTTTACTTATCCAGTTATATAAATTTTATATAACTATAATCAATGTGAATCCTAACTCTTCAGGAGAGTATCTGCTCATGTATATTTCCAGAACTTATTCACTATTTGCACACTGTGAAAACATAAGCAGTCATACTCTACAGTTTCTGGATAAGACAGAAGCTCAATACCCATAAACAGGGAAAGAATTGGGGCTTGTCAAGTAATAGGAAGTGTAGTGAATTCCATGTTTCATGTTGTCATCTTTAAGGTTTTGAAAATTGTGATAAATTCGGGGTGCCAGTTGATAGAGTGACCATATAATTTATGAACCAAAATACTTTTGAGTAAAAGGGGCTGTTTTTCATAAATATGCTGGGACAACAGGCATAAAACTGGGAATCTTCTATAGAAGTCAGAATGTAGTCACTCTGATCATAGACATAATAAAAAGTTTATTCTAACATTAGTTTTGTATCTACACCTCCGTCTACATCATCAGGGAAGGGCATTCTGTTAGAATAAAGGTGTTAGGGAAGAGAAGTCCATTCAGGCTGTGTTGTAGATCAGTAGAGATTCATGTCACAAAAGCATTAGAGGCGAGGAAATTCAAAACAAGGACAAGGCAATATAGAAATTGCCTTGATATTTCCCCAGGCCTGTAACCAAATATGAGTGTTGTTAGCAGAAGTAGGGAATTGGAACTTCCCAGGAAGTATCAGAACTACTATGGAATTGTCCAGCCAGGAGTTGGGAGAGAGATAAAATGAGCCTTTTGTGGAGGCTGGAACCACATGGAGACAGAGCTGCCATCAGCACATCTCTGAGGCAGAAGTAAGAGTGGGACTTAACCCAGGTTTCTCCCTTCCCCCTACTGTCTTTTCTGTCTTTGGTTGAACCAGAGATTAGCTCCCAAGGGAACCTGGGGATAATACTTTGCAGAGTCAGCTCCCCAGTGATATAAGAGAAAAGTGCAAGAGAGGAGGATGGCTCTGAGAGCATTTAGGAAAATAGTCACCCCACCCCATATATTAAGCATTTCAAGAGATTGAAAAACAACGTGCAAGCCAACCTGGACCATAGTGGGCTGTGCTGTTCAGGTGTGACGTACAGCAAGACACAGTGAGATTTTTCATGTGAGCTATAGTCATTACAGAGGCCCTTGGGAACCTCAAACCAGGCGACAGGCACCGATCGGGAGGGCTCCAGAAGATATAATGTCTTTAGTCTAGGGCTCAGAACAGCATAACTCTGATTTTTTGTTGTTTGCTAAAATATATAAGCCTCGCAGGTATAATAAATAAATAAATAACCTAAGATGTGTTTTATTCTGGTTTCTATTTCTTTTACTTTTATTTCTTTTACTGAGAGACAAGTAGGAGAAAAGTCAATAAAGATCTAGAGTCCATTGGAATTAAAAATCTCGCTGCGTATTACTAATTCATAATCAGAGTGCTTTTCTCTTTCTTTATATTTTAGAAGGAAATGGAATGTGTATGTGTCATTTGAGAAGAGATGCTGCTTTTGTCTTACCCTCACAGTGGCTGTGGTTAAGATTTTGATTTCTTACTTTTTGACTCTTCTTAATTTGCATAGACACCAACACCGTCCATATATCATCTACACTATGCTGAAGCCACAAGAATCAAGAATCCTTCCATATAAATTGGAGGAAAGCTCCTCTTCTGAGAAAGAAAATAACTACTGGCTAAAGTCTAATTAGAATTCTAAATTATGGGCTTCAAAATTCTTAATCACTAGGATTCTCTCTGCTTAGTTGATCTCATTTTCTGTAACATTTAAAGTCAAACACTGCTCTCCACAAAAGCAAATATATTCATTTTTACCCATGCAAAGCTCTGCAGATTCACTTGGAATCCTGGTCTCCAATTTCACAGCCTAATGCTGACTCATTGCTTTCCACAAGTTGACATTTTTTTTAATAATAATTCATCCTCACCATGACTACTTCTCCAATGATAGAATGATCATGAGGTTTTATTATCGAAATTGGTATACTTTTAAGAGTAAGAAAGAAGGGGCAGCTGGGTGGCTCAGTGGTTGAGTGTCTCCCTTTGTCTCAGGGTCATGATCCTGGGGTTCTGGGATGGAGTCCCACGTTGGGCTCCCTGCAGGAGGGGGCTGCTTCTCCCTCTGCCTATGTCTCTGCCTCTCTCTCTGTCTCTCATGAATAAATAAATAAAATCTTAAAAAAAAGAACAAGAGTAAGAAAGATGCTATTCGTGATTACAACAGGAATAGGCAACATTCACAATGGTCCCTGGCAAATCCAGATAAATGCTCCATCCTGACTGGAGCCCTAATAATTTTGCAAGCCTCTGAGCACCATAACAGATTTAAATAAATACAGATTTATACAGATATCCTCTCTCTCTTTTCCTCCCCTATTGTTTTCCATGTATTGTTTACTGTAACCTTGATTTTGCTCAAGATCCAAGGAAGGTATTGTTTCCATATTTAAATGCATGAGTTTTCCTAAACTTTTACCTGGGAACTGTTAGTTTGTTCTTTGGTGACCATTGAGTACTATTGTGTATATTGTGTTTGCTTATGATTCTCATTGCATTGTCTATTCGTAACTGATAGATTTGGAGAAATGGAAGACTGATAGTAACTGGTATCATCTGGGTAAAGGAAGGATACCCTTTTGTCATTCTAGGGATTTGGAGACTAGAGGATAGGATAGATCAACAAAAGTAAGATCAACCTGACTGGCCAGAAAAGTCCATCAGATACTATGGATATGGCTAAGCAAGTTGTTAAGACCAGAAAATTCAGGGGCCTCTGGGTGACTCAGTAAGTTAAGCATCTGCCTTCACTTCAGGTCATGATCTCAAGGTCCTGGGATCGAGCTCCCAGCCAGGCTCCCTGCTGAGTGAGGAGTCTGCTTCTCCTTCTTCCTCTACCTCCCACCCCCCTGCCACTTATGCTCTCTCTCTCTCTCTTGTTCTCTCTCTTTCAAGTAAATAAATATCTTTAAAAAATCATGACATAAATACAAATCTTTAAAAAATAAAACAGCTACAGAAGAGAATATAAAACTTCAGTTCTTCTTAAAGATGCTAGGGGAAGACAATATATCTGGTATTGAAGAAGTGACTATGTTCATCCACCAAGGAAGAGCTTCCAATGTCACAGCCCTAAGTGCAAGCATCCCTGGCAGCGAATGTTTTCACCATTCCAGGCCGTGCTCACACAGAGCAACTGACAGAAATGCTACCTGATATCTCAAAACCAACTTTGTACAGACAATTTGACTTGTTTAAAAGACCTGACGCTCTACCCACATAACCTGTGGATGGAAAAGCTCCACTTGCTTCTGGAAAGGATGATGATGATGATGAAGTTTCAAATCTTGTGGAACATTTTGATGAGGCTTCCAAGAATTAAGCCAACTGAATTGAGTCAACTTCTGGAGAAAATAAAACTTGAAGATGCTACCAGAAGCTGCTATTTTATATTATAACTACTTTTATAATCTAGATCTAGAAAATCTAGATCTCTAATATTTTTAAGCCCAAGCCCTTGAACACTGTAGCTCTTTGCAGTTCTTGCTTATACACGATTTATTCTTTGCAGCTAATTAAGCTAAGAGGCCTGGGAATAAAGTTTGAAGGAAGTTTAATAAAGTTCTCTGCCGAGTAGAAAAAAAAGTTTTTACTTTATCTTATAATGGATACAAAAAGGAGAAAGAAAACGGTTGGATTTGTTGCTTTTGTTGTTAGTTAATGTGTCAATAAAGCAGCAAGTTCCTTTTAACTCTCTTGCCCTGTCCTTTTTTCAAACATCCTATATAAGTCTGATAGAAGAGATGACCTAAAACCTGAAAACCACTCACTGCCAACAGAACGGTCTAGGAATTGGAAGTAACAGGAGAGTTTGGAAAGGTAATTTAGATGTCTCAATTCATTTTAAACCTTTTGTGTTTAGATTAATTTTTAATGTAATTTAAAACTGCAGCTTAATATAATTAATTAAAATTAACTTTAATTTAAAATTTCAATTTAAAATTTAAAGCTCTAACAAGGGCTCTTTGTCAACCTAGAAATTTCTAGTCCAATATTAGATCACTTATGAATCTTATATGTATATGTAAATGTGTGTATTTGTGTGTATACACACATGTGCACACTTACACACATACATATATGATATACATATATAAATAATTATGGAAACTTCTTATACTTACCACAGAAACCATACATTCCTAAGGACTGGCAACTGCATTGTTTTCATCTTTCCTTACTATCCCCAAAATGTCTTCAACAATCATGGTCATATAACAGGTGTTCAAAAAATAGTAGCTCAGTAAAGAAATACTTCACTTGTAAAAAATGCATTCAAACAACCTTTGGCTACCATAAGAAAGCAAATGTAGTACCAAGTTGTTTTTTCTTTTTTTAATCAACTTAAATAATTCCAAATAAGAAGGATATCAGAATGATCTTCCTGTATATAGACTGGTGCTATAACAATTAAAAATATCAACAACCAATGAAAGATTAGAGAATTTATTCTAGAATCATAAGATGATTTAAGGGTTAAAAATAGATCAATATCAAAGAGTGATATCTGGCTAATTCTCGTCCCTATGTGATAAAGTATCCTTTTTTGAGTGGTGGTGGGGTCAGAGAAATGTTGTGTTTAATGGCAAAGCTTAATACACTCCAGCATCAGGCATAGCCTGAAGTCGAAGCAACAGGGATGGTAGGTGACCCTCATGGGGCTTCACATGGGCGAAGGGATAAGGAAGGCGACCATCAAACAGAAGAGCCCCATGGCCTCCATAGGGCAAAGTCCAGAATGGCATAGGAGAAGAGCTGCTGCTTGAGAGGGGTTCCTGACATAGCCAATGGTCAAGCTGCCAAACGCTGTCCCAGTGCCAGCCCCTGAACCAGCCACACCACGGTGGCAGCCCAAGTGCCAACAGATTTGGCTGCTTTGTCAATGGCCCAGGATACAGCACTGGTCTGGAACTCCTGTCGGGCCACCTGGAGTGGGGAGCTGCTGTAGGATCGCTGTTTAGAGGAGATCTCTGGCCTACCAAGAGGGAGGCAGACACAGGCCTGATTAGATCCCTGATAGAGCAGTATGAATCAGAGCTGGATGAATGAGTAGTGCCCCCGTGGTCTGCATTTTCTTAGTCTGTACTCCCACTGTCATGCTGCCCCTCCTCGGACCAGCGCTGTGAGTGCATGTGAAGTGGGGGACCCCTCCTGTCCCCCAGCCTTCCTCCTCCTGGGGCCCACTCACACTATACCCTCTTCCATGCCCCCACCCGCACCTCCCTGGAGAGAAAATGGACATGGAGGATGGCGAGAGGTGCTGGCCAGAGGAGGACCTCTTTCCTGTGACGTTAGAAAGGAGAGGGACATCTCGGGGTCCCCCCAACCATCCGCCTCTCTCCTATCTGGCCCCTCAATCAGTATTTGAGCCTCATTGTCCCCATGCGCACCCATTGGTGAATCCTTGGTGACAATTTCGGCGACTTCGGGAATAAATGGCAATTCTGATGAAAAAAAAAAAAAGTTTATAAAGCATAGTTTATAAACTCTTGTCCAAGCAACATATAGATGGGGTGGAGGGGACTGTTCTCTGCTTCCCTGCCAGTCTCAGAGATGTAGGTCTGTTTTCAGACTGATTCTCTGCTTGTGAAAAATATGGACTAGAGCTGGTAACCAACTAGTAGATACAAAGGTGTAGCTGACCACGACTCCTTTTGCAGGATGTCTGGCCTGAAAAGATTATTATTTTGAAATTGTAGCATATTATTCTTCATTAATACCAAGAAAGAATAAGGAAAAATGTGCTGTCACTATGCTAGATTTCATGTATACATAAAGAGTCTTTTGGAGATAGGACAGTGAACGAATTTCTTTGGATGTCTTCTTAAAAATTTCTTTAAAAATTTCTTCTGGTATGGCTTAAGCACAGCCTTGCCTACAGGCTGGAGAATACTTGATGTTTTATTCACTTCAACTGTCCTCCTCCATGAATCCCCCCCAAATATTTGTGTATAGTATGCATAAATGTGGTGTGATCCTTTTAATTTTGTACATATGTATACAGATCCACTCATTAAAAACACTTAAAGGACAAGTAAGATCTGGGTCATACTTTCCTTCCTAAAAGGAGAGTTTTTTGTTTTTTGTTTTTTGTTTTTTTGTTTTTTTGTTTTTTTGTTTTCTTTTTAATCACAGCATTCACTCAAATGTGGTATTTAAGAAATGAAACGGATGAACATATGGGAAATAAGAGAAGCAAACCATTATAACAGTCTCTTAACTGTCTAGTTAAGACTGTTATAGACTCTTAACTAGAAAACAAACTGAGGGTTGCTGGTAGGGGGAATGGACAAGTGGGCGATGGGTATTAAGGAGGGCACTTGTTGGGATGAGCACTGGGTGTTGTATATAAGTGATGAATCACTAAATTCTACTCCTGAAACTAGTATTACACTATATGTTAACTAACTAGAATTTAAATTAAAAAATGAAACAAAAATAACAGCAGAATGATTAAGAGGAAAATGAACTTGACCAAATACAAAATTAAGGTAAAATCTACCCTGTAAAGGTATATAGAAGACATACAAAAATGAATGAAATAGCTTTATTTTTTTTTCAATCATAAATAAATATATCTGTACCTTTAATATGTCTGAAGGCTGATAAACACAGCTGTCCATGATGAGAAAGCAGATTACATCATATTACTCTAAATAAGCCTTCTAATGAGAAATCAGGATTAAGTTGAATCTGGGGAAGAAATTTGTATTTGCCTTGAGAATTTCAAGCTGATCTCTCCCAGGGGGGAATGATGGAGCATTAAGAGATTTTAATTTGAAATGAGGTTATGGGATTGTAAATTGCTGACAGATATTTAGTAAATGATTTAGTGTTTGTGTTTACATTCTAGCTTAGGAAAGATTTTGACTTTTTCAGCAAACTGAAGAAATGTCTTCAAAACACATTTAGCTAATCAAAATGAAGTGTCCAAAGAATGGGGAAGAATGAGCAATCAAATCAATATATTTGAATTATGCATTAAAATTCAACAATAAACTTTCATTCTCTGAGCAAGCCTCAGTCTTTATTAAGTATTTTAGTGCCACACAATTAATTTATTACTATCAATTAAAGATCTAGTGGTAATATTCTTGAGCAAGTGTTATAACATACAATATCAGGCTTTTTAAAAATATTTTTTTTTACCTGACCGTGTTCGTTGAAGAGATCATAATTACACAATGTCCAAGAAGATTTATTTTTTGGTGATTTATCACACACTATTTCTGAAAACATTCAGAGAGCGAAGCATATGTAGGTAAGATATTGTGTTTATTCTGCACCCACCAGGAGCAAGCAGCATAGCTCATGTCCAACTAGCTCTGTAAAAAGGTAGCCCCGTGGGGAAGATGGATAAGACCAAGACTGATACCACAACTTACTCCCTTTTTCCTTTTGAAAGTTTTATTTTCAATGTGACACCTACTATCATACAAAGTCCCTTTCTCTTCTTTTGACAAACTCACACAGCTTGCAAAAAGTGATTCAGCCTTCATTAGAGGAATGCCACCCAAAGGGTGTCTTTCAAAGGCTTTGTGTTTTTCAGCTGGAGACAAGACTGAATGAATCATGGTTTCTATGGCCCTACAATTTCTAGTCCAAGAAAGACACCACTGTCATTACAGATATAGCAGGAAAATGTGCCGTTTCTTACTGTGCTGCCTTGTGGACCGGTGTCACTGGGGAAATATCCCAGCCTGGTTTATGGGATGCTGTCCTATTTTATATGCAGGTACATCATAAAGAGTTTTTATGCTTGGGAGGCTAGTTAGGAATACACTGCTTCCCACCTCACCAACATTCGCCTTTTTATTTCATCTATTGGAAAAAAGTGGCTTACCATTTACCTTTTTACGTCCATTTCTAATTTGGAATAATCCTTTTTCCCTCAAATTTCGAAATCTGACACCCTGTTGAGGTTTGTGTCCTTCCCCTTTGCCTCTTCACATACATTTTCTTCTGCCCTAAAACCTGTGCAATTAACTCCTGTCACCTTAAAAGCCTTTCTTACAGCACATTGCTCCAGCTGTTGAAGCATATGTAATTACATCCTACCCTACCTGTCCTGGGGCATGCTAGTTTCATACAATTTTCATATCACCCTTTTTCATTATTCAAGCAGAGTGAAATTTTAAGGACAGTGTGATTAGGCTGAAATTGGAACTATTCAGGGTTTGGCATTGTGTGAAAAAGCAGGCTCTTTCCTTTCCTACACTGAACTAAAAAGCTATTGTTAAAAAAACGGTTCAATCAGCTTGGCACACACAGTGGTCACACATTCAGGACCGTCACAGTTGAGACTTTTCATGAAGCCATATTAACATTCATTAGTATTTTCATGACTGAGTTGGAGTTTAATCTGAGGGAAATAGTGTTAATGATTGAGGATTTTATAGATTTATATAGATTCTGTCCTAATTTTGACAATGAGAACTGAGAAAGACACATTGAAGTAATATGAACAATACAGGCAGAATACTATGCAAAGTAGGCCAGTGAGATACTTAAAGAATATTGAACATTACTTAAAACATTCATTGTACAAAAAAAGAAAAAGGAATAAAAAGCTTGAATAGTTGTTCTGTCTTTATATTACATCTAAACAGAAGCCTCTAAAGCAGATATAAACATGGAAAATGAACTCAACCCATTTAAAATTAATACCAATTTCCCTAACTTCCTAGCCTCCTAGCCCCATAGTTTTCTAAGATATTCTGTGGTTTAATGTAATCAGTTTTTTTTTTTAATTTGAAGGAAGATAGTTTAATTGATATAATTTTACAGAATACTTCAGTTACATGGGATTATGGAAGTAAAATTTCTGGAAGCTGAAATTTTATTTTAAGTATAAAACTTTGTATAGTTGAGTTACTTTCTAGAACTTTGGGATAAATGATTCTGGGTTTTGTCAGTATAATATACTTATCATATGTCTCAATGTGGTTTTCTTTTAAGTAATTTTTTTTTAAATTTAGATTCAAGTAGGCTAACATACAGTGAGTATTGGTTTCAAGAGTAGAATTTAGTGATTCGTCATTTATGTATAACACCCAGTACACATCCCAAGAAGTATACTCCGTAATACCTAGCCTCCCTTGAGGGCACCTCCCATCCTCCTCCCCTCTAGAAACCCTCAATTTGTTCTCTGTAGTTAATAGTCTTTCTCTGTTTTTATCTTACTTTTCCTTCCCTTCCCCTGTGTTCATCTGTTTTGTTTCTTAAATTCCAAATTTGAGGGAAATCATATAGTATCTTTATCTGACTTATTTCACTTAGCAAAATACACTCTAGCTCCTTCCACATCATTATAAATGGCAAGATTTCACTCTTTTTTAATGGTTGAGTAATATTCCATTGTATGTATATCACATATTCTTTATCCATTCATCAGTTGATGGACTTTTGGGTTCTTTCCATAATTTGGCTATTATTAATAGTACTGCTATAAACATTGGGTGCATGTGACCCTTTGCATCAGCATTTTTGTAGCCTTTGAATGAATACCTAGTAGTGCAATTGCTGGGTCACAGGGTAGTTCTATTTTTAAGTTCTTGAGGAACTCTCATACTGTTTTCTAGAGTGGCTGCACCAGCTTGCATTTCCACCAACAGTGCAAAAGTGTTCCCCTTTCTCAATATCCTCACCAACATCTGTTGTTTCCTGTATTGTTAATTTTAGTCATTCTGACAGGTGTGAGGTGATATCTCATTGTGGGTTTGATTTCTATTTCCTTGATGATGGGTGATGTTGAGCATTTTTTCATGTGTCTGTTGGCCATTTGTATGTCTTCTTTGGAGAAATGTCTGTTCTTATGTTCTGTCCATTTCTTGTTTTTTTTTAAGATTTATTTATTTATGATAGAGAGAGAGAGAGAGAGAGAGAGAGAGGCAAAGACACAGGAGGAGGGAGAAGCAGGCTCCATGCACCGGGAGCCCGACGAGGGACTCGATCCTGAGACTCCAGGATCGCGCCCTGGGCCAAAGGCAGACGCTAAAGTGCTGAGCCACCCAGGGATCCCTGTTCTGCCCATTTCTTAACTGGATTATTTGTTTTTTGTTTTTTGAATGTTGATTTTGATGGGTTATTTACAGATTCTGAATCCCAGCCCTTTATCTGATCATGTCATCTTTTCCCATTCTGTAGACTGCCTTTTAGTTTTGTTGATTATTTCCTTTGTTGCGTAGAAAGCTTTTTATCTTGATTAGATCCTAATAGTTCATTTTTGCTTTTGTTTCCCTAGCCTCCAGTGACACGACTAGGAAGAAGTTGCTATGGCTGAGCTCAATGAAGAGGTTGCTGCTTGTTTTCTCCCTTAAGATTTTGAAGTTCTCTTGTCTCAAATTTAGGTCTTCCATCCATTTTTTTTTATTTTTATTTGTGATAGTCACAGAGAGAGAGAGAGAGAGAATGAGGCAGAGACACAGGCAGAGGGAGAAGCAGGCTCCATGCACCGGGAGCCCGATGGGGGATTCGATCCCCGGTCTCCAGGATCGCGCCCTGGGCCAAAGGCAGGCGCCAAACCGCTGCGCCACCCAGGGATCCCTCTTCCATCCATTTTGAATTTATTTTTGTGTATGGTGTTAGAAAGTGGTCCAGTTACATTCTTCTGCATGTTGCTGTCCAGTTTTCCCAACACCATTTGTTGAAGAGACTGTCTTTATTCCACTGGCTATTTTTTTTTTTTTTCTGCCATGTCCAAGATTAGCTACCCATAGAGCTGAGGGTCCATTTCTGGGTTTGCTATTCTGTTCCATTGTCTCTGTGCCTGTTTTTGTGCCAGTACCACACTGCCTTGATGATCACAGCTTTGTAATACAGCTTGAAGCCTGGGATTGTGATGTCCCCTGCTTTGCTTTACTTTTTCAACATTACTTTGGCTATTCGGAATCTTCTGTGGTTCCAAACAAATTATAGTATTGTTTGCTCTAGTTCTGTGAAAAATGCTAGTGTTACATTGATGAGGATTGCATTGAATGTGTAGATTGCTTTGGGCACTATAGATATTTTAACAATATTTGTTCTTTCAATCCATGAGCATGTAACGTTTTTCCATTTCTTTGTATCTTCTTCAATTTCTTTTGTAAAGTGTTCTATAGTTTTCAGCATAGAAATCTTTTACCCTTTTGATTAGGTTTATTCCGAAGTATCTATGGTTTGTGGTGCAACTGCAAACAATTCCTTGATTTCTTTTTCTGCTGCTTCATTATTGGTGCATAGAAATGCAACAGATTTCTCTACATTGATTTTATATCCTATGACTTTGCTTAGTTCATGTATCAGTTCCAGCAATTTTTTAGTGGAGTCTTTCAGGTTTTCTACATAGAGTATCATGTCATCTGTGAGTAGTAGACGTTTGACTTTTTCCTTGACAATTTGGATGCTGTTTATTTCTTTTTGTTGTCTGAATCCCAAGGCTAAGACTTCCAGGACTATGTTAAATAATAATGATGAGTACACATCCTTGTCTTGTTTCTGACACTAGAGAAAAAGCTCCCAGTTTTTCCCCATTGAGGATATTAACTGTGAGTCTTTTGTATATAGCTTTAATGATGTGGAGGTACATTCTATGTATACCCACTTTGTTGAGAGTTTTTATTAAGAATGGGTGCTGTAGTTTGTCAAATGCTTTTCTGTATCTGTTGAGAGGATGATATGGTTCTTATTCTTACTTTTTAAATGTGGGTATCACATTGATTAATTTGTGGATATTGAACCACCCCTGCAGCCCAGGAATAAATCCCACTTGATCATGCTAAAATCCTTTTAATTACTGTTGGATTCAGTTAGCTCAGATTTTTTTGAGAATGTTTGTATCCCTGTTCATTGGGGACATTAGTCCTTAACTCTCCTTTTTAGTGGGGTCTTTATCTGGTTTTGCAATGAAGGCAATACTGGCTTCATTGAATGAGTTTGTAAGTTTTCCCTCCATTTCCATTTTTTGGAATAGCTTCAGAAGAATAACTATTAATTCTTCTTTAAATGTTTGGTAGAATTCCCCTGGGAAGCCATCGGGCTCTGGACTGTTGTTCCTTGGGAGATTTTTGATTACTTATTCAATTTCTCTGCTGGTTATGGGTCTGTTCAAATTTTCTATTTCTTCCTGCTTCAGTTTTGATAGTTTCTATGTTTCTAGGAATTTATCAATTTCTTCCAGATTGCCCAGTTTATTGGAATATAATTGCTCATATGAGTCTGTTAAAATTTTTGGTATATCTGTGGTGTTGGTTGTGACATCTCTTCTTTCATTCTTGATTTTATATATTTGGGTCCTTTCTCTTTTATGTTTGATAAGTCTGGCTAGGGGTTTGTCGATTTTGTTAATTCTTTCAATGAACCAGCTCCTACTTTTGTTCATTGATTCTACTTAAAAAAAAATTATGTATTTATTTGAGAAAGAAAGAGAGTGTGTGTGTGTGGGGGGGCAAATGCAAGTGGAGAGAGGGTCAGAGGGAGAGAATCCTTAAGCAGACTCCTCACTGAGATTGGACCCTGACAGGGGGCTTGACTCCAGGACTCTGGGATCATGGCCTGAGCCAAAATCAAGTGTCAGATGTTCAACTGACTGAGCCACCCAGGTGCCCCCTGTTCTACTATTTTTAAAAATTTCTATATCACTTATTTCTACTCTGATCTTAATTATTTCTCTTCTTCTGCTGGTTTTAGGCTTTGTTGGCTCTTCTTTTCCGACTTCCTATAGGTTTAAGGTTAGGCTGTTATATTTCAGACTATTCTTGCTTCTTGAGGAAGGCCTATATTGCCATATATTTTACTCTTATGAACCTTTGCTTTATCCCATAGGTTTTGGACTGTCATGTTTTAACTTTCATTTGCTTCCATGTACTTTTTACTACTTCAATATCCTGGTTAACCCATTTGTTTCTTAGTAGGGTGTTCTTTAACCTCCATGTATGTGTGATTTTTCCAAATTTTTTTCTTGTGGTTGACTTCAAGTTTCACAGAGTTGTGTTCTGAAAATATACATGGTAGGATCTCAATCTTTTTTTTTTTTTTAACTATTTGAGGCCTGATTTGTGACCCACTATGTGATCTATTCTGGAGACTGTTCCATGTGCACTCAAGAAGAATGTGTATGATGCTGCTTTAGGATGAAATGCTCTGAATACAAATGCTAAGTCCATTTGGTCCAGTGTACCATTCAAAGCCATTGTTTTCTTGTTGGTCTTCTGCTTATATGATCTTGGAGGATCTGTCCATTGCTCTAAGTGGGGTGTTAAAGTCCCCTACTATCATTGTATTATTATCAGTGAGCTTTTTAAGTTTGTTATTAATTGACTTATATAATTGGCTGCTCCCAAGTTGGGGGCACAGATATTTACAATTGTTAGGACTTCTAGTTGGATAGACTCTTTTATTACAATAGAGTGTCTTTTCTCATCTCTTACAATCTTTGGTTTAAAATCTAGTTTGTTTGATATAAGTATGGCTATTTCAGCTATCCTCTGATGATGTCCATTAGCATGATAGATGATTTTCTAGGCCCTCACTTCCAATCTAGAAGTGTCTTTGGATTTAAAATGAGTCTATTGTAAGCAATATATAGATGGGCCTTGTTCTTGTTGTTTCTTTTTTTTTTTTTTTTTTTTTTATGATAGTCACAGAGAGAGAGAGAGAGAGAGGCAGAGACACAGGCAGAGGGAGAAGCAGGCTCCATGCACCAGGAGCCCGACGTGGGATTCGATCCCGGGTCTCCAGGATCGCGCCCTGGGCCAAAGGCAGGAGCCAAACCGCTGCGCCACCCAGGGATCCCGTTCTTGTTGTTTCAATCCATTTTGATGCTTTATGTCTTTTGATTTTTTTTTTTTTATGTCTTTTGATTATAGCATTTAGTCTATGGTGATTACATCCAGTGTTATATTCAGAGTAATTATTGATATATATGAATTTAGTGCCCTTGTATTACTTGTAAAGTTGCTATTCCTGTAGATTGCCTCTGTTCTTTTCTAGTCTTTGTTGCTTTTGGTCTCTCTTTCCTGCTCAAAGGGTCTCCTTTAATATTTCTTGCAAAGCTGGTTTATTGCTCACAAGCTCATTTAGTTTTTGTTTGTCTTGGAAAATTTTTACCTCTCCTTCTATTCTGAATGACAGCCTTGCTAGGTATAGTGTTCTTGGCTGCATATTTTTCCCATTCAGCAGGTTGAATATTCATGCCACTTTCTTCTGGGCCTGCCAAGTTCCTGTGGACAGGTCTGTTGTTAATCTTATGTGTCTATCCTTGTAGTTTAAGGACTTTTGTCCTTAGCTGCTTTCAGAATTCTCTCTTTATCTTTGTATTTTGCAAGTTTCACTATGATATGTCTTGGTGTTGATCTATTTTTGTTGATTTTGAAGGGAGTTCTCTGTGCCTCTTGGACTTGAGTGCCTGTTTCCTTCCCCAGGTTAGGGAAGTTCTCAGCTATGCTTTGTTCAAATAAACTTTCTGCTGATTTTCCTCAGTATTCTTCTGGGATTCTGATGACACAGATATTATTGTGCTTTGTGGAATTGATGAGTTCTTTAAGTCTACATTCATGATCTAATAGTTTTTTTCCCTTTTCTTTTAAGCTTCATTATTTTCCATAATTTTATCTTCTGTATCATCTATCTGATCCTCTGCTTCTTCCATTCTCAGTATGATTACATCCAGTTGGTTTTTGTTGCATCCCATTTACAGCATTTTTAAAATTTTGGTCTAATTTTTAGGTCCTATATCTCTGCAGCCAGGGTTTCTCTGGTGTCTCTTATGCTTCTTCAAGCCCAGCTAGTATTCTTATGACTGTTCTAAATTCTTATTCACATAGACTGCTTATATCCGTTTTGAACAACTCCTAATCTGTGATTTCTTCTTATTTTTTCTTTTGGGGAGAATTTCTCCATCTTGTCATTATGTCTAGGTTTCTCTATTTTGCATGTTATAAAACCATGTTTGTTTCCTGCTCCTGAGAATAATACTATATTGAGAAGGTGTTATACACTGTCCAGGGCCTGACACTTCAGGAAGTATCTCTGGTGTATGATGTGGGCCCTCCACTGTTGTGTTTTGACTGCTCTTTCCCAGGGGTCAATCCTCTGTAGAGTTCCTCCTTGCTTGTGATGGGGAGTGTTTGTACTTTTAACCAAGTGTGCTTTGATTTTTTTGTTAAGATAAGACTGATTAAAAAAAAAAAGCTTGATCTAAGAAAAGAGAAAATTAAAAGGAAACAAAAAAGGATATAAACAGACCAACAAAAAACTATAAGCCTGATTCCAAAGAAGAAAGAAAAATTAAATTAAATTAAATTAAATTAAATAATTAATAATAATAATAATAATAATACTAATAATAATAAAAAGGAGAGCCTAGTCCTATTTCCACCAGAACTGTATCTGATGCTTTGGAGCATTCCGTAATTAGATACTTGGTGCATATGGACAGCCTGTGTTGGTCTTCTGAGGGAGAGGGGGGTTGCACTGGCTCACGGTCAGACCTGCTCTAGTAAAGATGTCTCTGCAGTACAAGAGTGTGGGGTTTGGTGTAAACAACTGTAGCCTTCACTAGAGGCACTGTGTTTTTCTTTGAGGTCGGACAGTGCTGGTGGGCCTGTGGGGGTAGGTTGGGGTGGTGGTGGAAGATGGCACCACCTGCCCTCTTGTCCCCAGGGAGGGGAACTCATGTCCACCACGGTTCAGGAGGCCCTCACAGAAAAGCGAACTAACTTCTCTCCTGTGTTCCAGGCTTTCCTCAGATCCCTGCCCTCGATCTTATCTGTGCCTGAGTGGAAGGCCTGCCCTGTGCCACAGTTCTCCTGCTTCATTTCCAGCCAGCAGCCTGTATTCAAAACTCCAAATCTTTAAAGGACTCACAAGGTGCAACCCGCTCTCCCACCCAGAGGAGAGGCTCACAGTGCTGCACCTGGCACCATTCTGTTCCAAAAAAGCAGTCTTTTGGATGGGCAGGGGCCTGGAGTCTTTGGTGAAGTACAGTGAGAAGTTGTAACAAGGTTATCAGCCTTCTGAGTGTGTCTCTGTGCCCTGCTGTGGAATGGCTTTTCATTGGCATCTGGTAGGCCCTTTACTCTTGGAGAGGCAATATACCTTCTTCCAAATGTGCTCCAGCAAGGGGCACATTGTCTCCCAGTGAGACCCAGGGCATCCCCACAGGATGTATCTTGCTCGAACCCTACATGCTGCTCTCTCTCCCACTCTCACCCTCTCTCCCTGACTTCTCCACAAAAAAGGGCTCTGTCCTCTCTGTGGTGCTATGGCTTTCCTCTCCCCCGATTCACATCTCCAAACTTCCTGTCTGCCTTGTTCTCTCCCTCCAATTGTGCAAATTGCTTTGTTAATCCTCAGATCAATTTCCTAGTTGTTCAAAATGATCTGATGTTGATCTTGCTGTGTTCAAGGGACAAGGCAAGCTCAGGTTCTCCCTCCTACTCTGCCATCTTAACTACTCCTTAATCAATCAACTTTTAAATATTTTATTTCCTCAGGATGAAACTGGGCTACTAGAAACATGAAACTTATTAAGTCTTTGTGATTTTAATAATTCTGTTTACTGTTCACCAATTGAAAATAGAGTTGAAAAGTTAATCAATGCAAAGCTCTAGTACTGTGGGATATGTCTCTCATATGCAAGTACACAAATGCTCTATTAATTTGAAATAATTATGTCATGTAATTGAATTGTTTTTATCAAATGATTAAATTTATTATGATATCACATCAAGGTATCAGTGGCATTAAGTATATTCTGAGCTTCCAGGGACAGACAGGGGCTAGACATTGAAGAGATGTATAATATTCATTTGGCACAATATGGGAAGATTGTGTATATGTCTAGCACATATGGTGGGCTAGGGGTACCAACCCTTGTGCAATTGAAAATTCATGTATAACTTCCAACTTCCCCAAAACTTAGTTACTAATAGTCTATGTGGACTGGAAGCCTTACCAATAATAAATAATCAATTCTATGTTGTATGGATTATATGCTGTACGCTTACAATATAGCAAAAGAGAAAAAAATGTTATCAAGAAATTCATAAGGAGCAGAAGATAGATTTACAATATTGTACAATATTTACTTTGAAAGATGGCATGTAAGGGGGGTTCAGTTCAAATCCATGTTGTTCAAGGCTCAACTGTAGAAGTAATTTTTGAATTTTTCTGTGTTATTTTACTATCATCTGCTATTCTTTCCTTCTTAATCAGCAAAAATAGCAAAGAGCTGACTATTTCTAATCCTAGTTACTAATGAAAAATCAGGGTGCGTTTAAATCCATGTCGTTACAAGGGTCCCTTTCAAATAGGAGTTACAGACCTAAACAATAAAAAAGATCTCCTATTCATCAGGACTCAATCCTCATGATCATGTAAAATTCTGTTTTCTTTTTCTATTCAATATGAATCTGTCTGAAAGGTTAGATTCATGTGCCAAAAATTAAGGGGTCTAAAGATATAAAATATTAGAAGAGCTATGTAAGAATGGGATCTTTTTTTAAATACTATGGAAATTGGTACAATTTGGGGAAGAATTTGACATTATGTAGTAAGATTGAAAGTGCACATATCCTATGGGAAATTAAAATGTTACTTAGAAAAACTCTTGCATGAATGTACCAAGGGATGTGGTAGGAATGTTTATAGTAACATTTCTGTAACAGAAAGCCACTGAGAAATGACCCCAAAATCTTTTGGCTGAAGAATATATAAATAAATAAGTTGAGGTCTATTTATAGAATGGTATGTAACATAGGTGAAGACAAATTAATATTGACATGAGTAAATATGATTAAAACTCAAAACTTTAATATTGAACAAAAAAAGCAAGTTTTAGAAAAATGCAGTGTATTATTTTATTTATATAAAGGCAAAAATAGTAGACAAAAAAAGATGGCATATTTCTTGGATACACATATATATTTGGTAAAAGTGTACAGAAATGTAAGAGAAAAATCAGCCTACAATTCAAAGGTAGTGGTTATGTCTGAGGGAGATATGAAGGAAGAAGGGAACCCGAACATATTCAAAGGTAATGATAATGTTTAATTACTTAAGGTAGGTGATGGGCTTATGAATGTTATTTCTTATTCCTTAAACTATAGATTATATGTATACATTCTCTTGCATATTTGATATATTTTATTTTATTCGTTTATTTTTTAAAAATTTACTTATTAATTTGAGAGAGAGTGAGCGAGTGAAAGAGCACAAGAAGGGGCAGTGGGAGAGGGAGAAGCAGACTCCCTTGCTGAGTGGGGAGCCTTAATGTGGGGCTCGAACCCAGGACCCTGGGATTATGATCTGAGCCAAACACAGGTACTTAACTGAGCCACCTTCATAGCCACCCTATTTCCTGTTTGAAATATTTTTAAATGAAAAATAAAATAAATTCAAAAACTATACTTATCCTTTAAAATTTAACTCAAATATATCACCTCATCAATTCTGTCTGCATGAGACCCCTGGGTGGCTCAGTCCACATTGGGCTCCCTGCATGGAGCCTGCTTCTCCCTCAGCCTGTCTCTGCCTCTCTCTCTGTGTCTCTCATGAATAAATAAAAAAAATCTTAAAAAAAATTCTGCCTGAGTAATCTGTAAGCTGCACTTTTTCTGTAAATGTTTAATGATCTAACAACCGTTCCTCTAATTGATAGTTACCATACCTGATTCTTGTTCTTATTTGAAAGACCATGGTAGACCACAGAAAGTGGTCATGTTGGAATTAGAGACAAGACAGTCAGAATTTCTTACCCTTTATACATAATGACTTCAAAATGTTTCCCTGGCTTTTTGAAGTAGCTCTCAATATTCATTTTATATAGAAAAAATACATTGAGTATGCCATATATGCAGGGAAGATGATAGAAAACAATGTTACATAGTATGCAAAACTGATTGATATGTAAAGGTGTATACCTTTGACTTTTTTCTGAAGTTTAATAATACTCTAAGTGTCCATAAAATAAACTTGCTCAAACAAATAAATTGTTATTTTCACTTGAAGTTATCTACATGAATTGTGTCTGCGGGATACATACATTTTGATTCTTTGCTGTCACAAACTACTGAACTTATTTTCACTGACAATTCTAAAAGGCATTTTTTAAATGCCTGTGGAACATAACATTCTAAATTTGACTGAATGAGGGATGCCTGGGTGACTCAGCGGTTGAGCGTCTGCTTTCAGCTCAGGGCGTGATCCTGGAGTTCTGGGATCGAGTCCCACGCACGTCTGACTCCTTGCAAGGAGCCTGCTTCTCCCTCTGCCTTTGTCTCTGCCTTCTCTCTGTGTCTTTCATGAATAGTAAATAAAATCTTTAAAAAAAATACAAAAAATAAATATTGACTAAAAGAAGTGAACTTTATGAAACTGTTACAAACCTGATCTGAAGCAATAACTCTGTTGATGAGGCCAATGGTGATGTCCAGACTACTGTCCAGAATTGCAGGTTGATGGATAGGAGGAGGTGAGGAAGGAATGAAAGAGAAAAATAAGAGAGAGACAGAGACAGAGAGATAAGAGAGACAGAGAGTCAGAGAGAGAGGGAGATTGATTCAGATCGCATGAGAATAGCAAGCAAACCTGATTGAAGACCTTCCTCAATACTGGTCCTTGGAATCCCTGCAATGTATTTTGCAGTTCAACTCATTTACCTTTAGGACTTCAGCAGATGCTAAATATATACTAATCTTTTTTTTGAAAAGTTATTTGAAGTAACTAATATCACTCAAAATACTGTTAGGAGCATGTTGCTGTCATGTCTGTCCCTCTGAAGAGAGACAGAATAATTGGTGGAAATTAAACTCTGGAAGAACATTTGACTAAAAAAGATCTCCATTCCTTTTTTTTAAAGATTATTTATTTATTTACTCATGACAGACACGCTGAGAGAGGCAAAGACATAGGCAGAGGGAGGAGCAGGCCCCTGTGGGGAGCCCGATTCTGGACTCGATCACAACTTGAGCCAAAGGTAGATGCTCAACCACTGAGCTACCCAGGTGCCCCACATCTCAATTCTTTTTTGATGTATGGGGAGAGGAATTTGCAGATTCTTTTAGCAGTTAATTTGATCTTTGTAATACATTTTTCACTTGGCAGTTTGTAAACCAGGATCATTTTTGTATAGCTATTTTTTACTGAAGGCTTGCTACATTCCAGCACCATTCGGAGCATGTGTATTGTTTACGGTATCTATAAGCAATGCCCGAAGTAGCTATTAGTTACCTCATTACATAGAGAAAGCAGAGTCATCAAGGAACTTGTGGGATGTTACACAACCAGAATTAGGACACAGGTCCACTGGCCTCCAAAATTGCGATCTTAACTTCTTCCACTGTACCATTCTTATTAGCCTCTCAGAATTTCTCATGCTCTCATGTTCTGTGCTAAAGCCAATCTCTTTGCTAAATCAAGTTTTTGGGAAATCTAACCAATTAATTGAAAACAGAGTTCCTATAACTATGCTATTTTCTTTCTCCATGATATCTAATCTGTAATTGCTGCTGTTCTTTCCTATGTCATCCCATCAACACTTCCTATGCTGATCTACTTGGTTACCAGGTAATCCTTGATTCCTTTGTAATTTGATTTTCAACCTTACCATTTTATACCGAGGAAATGCTGTGTGATGTAAAAAAGGAACTTGCCTTGAGATACAAGGTGAATCCTTTCCTGATAATATTAAGAAAATTCCTTGCCTTTGAAAACCATGATTCATGTAAAGTTACCAATTAACTTCCAGTGTGGAGTCCATTTTTAAATTTTATTCAGTGTATTGAACCTCTTTCCTGGAATTGATCTCACTGACTTTTTTTTTTTTTTTTTTTTTTTACTTTTTAATATTTTGACTTTTATTCTTCAATAATCTTGTTCTCTCTTTCTGGAGTGATCTTGCCCTTTCTTCATCTATTCCAATCCAGTTTTTTTTTTCTTTTTTTTAGATTCCAAGTTTTTCCTGATTCCTTCCAGGACAAATAATTCTTTGTGCTTCTACTATAACTATCATTCTTCTGAGATCATCCTTTATATTTGCATCTGTGATTGTTTCTCCCATTGAAAGGAAGCCCCAAACTGTCAGGAATTATTTCAGGGATGTATTTGTTCTTCTACTATGCCTAGTACAATGAATAACACATGTGAGTTTTCAATAGATATTTGCTAAATTAAATCAAGGTTTCATTATAGTGTTTTGTCAATAATTAGAAACTTGACCAATATCAAATATTTACTTGCAAAATAATGTGATTGGACATTATTTATTGAGTAGCTATTATCCATTTAAGTGTGTTTTTGTCTGTCTAGCTCATGGCCATGAAAATGATAGAGGAGATAATCAAAGAGTAATTTAGTTTTATTTCCCATCATTAAAAAACCTATGCATGTCTTCAATGAATCAAAATGTTCAAAATAATATTCTTCTTAGAGCAAAACCCATCACATGCAGTGTTTTATACCATCTTGAAAAAAAATGCCTTTTGGAGCCATTTAGAATCAAGACAAAATTATGTAAAATGTAAATGATAAAATTTCAAGGATTTTTTTTCTACCACATGTGTAGCATTTTCTGGGAAGATGTTATTGATTTTTGAAAATAAAAACAATAACATTAAATGCAGTACAGTCTAAATTCGTGGTTTAGAGGATTTAGGATCTGGAGATGAGGTTTCTCTATAGGAGCCTTGAAGTGAGCGTTGATGTTTCAATTAGTGCCAATTCACAGCCTACGAGAGCTGTGGAGAGCTACCATCTGGTGGCCTACTACACACAGAGAAGAGATGAATGTCTCATGGATATAACTAACTTCCTGACAGATAATTTCTCTGTGAATAAATCCTCAGAGCAATTCAAGTGTATATTTATTTCAGCTTTTTATTGGAATAGATGAGACAGGTGAACAAATATCCATTAAGGAGTTACTGCCTTTCATGGAACTTACAGTGACAAGAGGCAATATAAAGTTCTCAATCATTCACAGGAGAATTGTGCCGCATGGTTTTAAGACATCCAATAGCACACTTGGACGGAATAAATGCCTGTTGTTCTCTTAGATTAATATTCCAAGTATTGAATTTGAAGCCCAAAATTATGAGGATTTATTTTAAAGTTCAGCTATCAAACTTTCCAAAGTCATAACCCAGCCAATCAGGAAGGCTTTAAGCTAAGAATTTTGTAATTCATGTTACTTGAGGATGAATATGGAAATATGATATTAGACAGCTTGTTGTCAGTTTCTAAAAATCATTACACCTACAGAAATTGTATTTGGCCCACCAAATTTGCACTGTTTCATCTCATATTTTCTAGCATTTTATCTGCTTGCTGTTTCACATCATGAGGCTAAAGCAAGGACTTGCAAGAAAATAGAGCCTATCAACTCAAAAATAACAGATTTCTTCCAAAATTGAGTTGTACAGGAACAGAAATGAGAGAATGACTGTATCTAATTGAGTTTTCTCAGATTAAACCCTGAACTTTATTAAGCTCACTGAATACTTAGGATATCAGCATTTGGATTGGCATTTACTTTCCATTTCTCATTCATGCTATCCTTCAATATAGGCTGGTGACATAATGACAGTTTACTGAATGCATATTAAATGGCCAATCTGCGAAATCATGATATGCATTTATCATTTAATGTTAGAAATCTACCTCTAGGGTAGTTATCATCTTCATTTGCTGATAAGGACACAAGCACAAAGTCACCAGCTGGGAAGCAGTTGAGCCAAGTTTCAGACTTAGTTGCATCTCTTATGCCTGTGCTCATAGACAGAATGACATTTGTCTTAACTGCTTATATTTACAAATTTTTATTCTATATTGCGTATCTCCAAAGATTTTGCATCATATTTTAGATCTCCTCCAAACAATTAATTTATTACAGTGTATATAAAGTGATCATAACTCAATCAGCGTTATTTGAGATCTTTGGTTGTATATATGAAACCATAGAGAAAAAGGTAGGATTTATTTTAGGAAAAATATACTCTTTCTTTAAAAAGCATTTATTTAGGTATGATTGATATATAAAAACCATACATAATTAATGTATAAACTTGATGAGTTTGGAGATAAGTATAACCTGTGAAAACACCATCACAATTTTTGCCATTAACATATCAAAAGTTTCCCCAATCCCTTTTATTATTATTATTTTTTTTTTAAATTTTTTTTTAATTAATTTTTTTTTTTATTTACTTATGATAGTCACAGAGAGAGAGAGAGAGAGGCAGAGACACAGGCAGAGGGAGAAGCAGGCTCCATACACCGGGAGCCCGATGTGGGATTCGATCCCGGGTCTCCAGGATCATGCCCTGGGCCAAAGGCAGGCGCCAAACTGCTGCGCCACCCAGGGATCCCTATTATTATTATTATATTATAAAACTTAACATGATTTTAGTAAAATTTTTAAATATATAAAACAATGTTGTTAATCATTAATACTTTGCTGTACAGTAGACCTCTAAAATTTACTGACTTTTTATAACTGAAACTTTGTAACCTTTTACTAATAGTGCTTTATTTCCTCCTCCTCTCATCCCTTGGCAACCACTATTCTACTCTCTACTTAGGTGAGTTTGGTTATTTTAGATATCTCATAAAAGTAAAGCCTTATAAATTCCTCATAAATAAAAAGCCTTGATTATGATGAAACTTTCACAGATGTGTACTTATATCCAAACTCATCAGATTGTCTAAATTAAATATGTATAACTGTTAGTACATCAATCATTCCTCAATGAAATGGCTAAGGAAAAGAGAGATAAAGAATAATTTAAAAACAAGCTTCTTAACAAAAGAAACAATCAGTAAAATTAAAAGGTAACCTACAGAGTGGAAGAAAATATTTGCAAACTTTATATCTGATATAGGGTTAATGTCCAAAATACATGAGAAACTCTTAAAACTCAATAGCAAGGAAACAGATAATCCAATTAATACACGAGCAAAGGAACTGAACCAACATTTCTTCAAAGAAAACAGTACAAATGACCAACAGGTATACGAAAAGGTGTCCAAAATCACTAATGATCAAGGAAATTTAAACCAAAGCAGTTATCAGATATCATCTCACAGCTGTTAGAATGGCTATCACCAAATAGACAAAAGTAACAGGCATTAGTAAGAATGTGGAGCAAAGGGAACCCCTGCATACTTTTCATGAGGATGTAGATTGATCAAACCACTATGCACAACAGTATGGAGATTCTTCAAAAAATTAAAATGAGAAGGACCATATAATTCATTAATCATATACATATATGTATATGTATATATATGTTTCATATATATCATGTGTATATATACACATAGGATTGCTATCAGGATCTTCAAGGTCTATCTGAACTCTCATATCCATTAAAGCACTATTCACAAAAACCAAGACATGAAAGCAACCTAAAGGTCCATTGGCAAATGATTGGATAAAGAAAAAGTGGTATATATATACAGTGGAGTATTATTCAGTCTTAGAAAAGAAAGAAATCCTACCATGTGTGATGTGATTGAATCTGGAATAAATATATTCTTACGTTGAAAAATCTGCCTCATATGTTACATCTGTATATGCCTGCATATCATATTAGCCTAAGTATTATATTTCTGTAGAGCTACTTAAGTACTTATGTAATGATATAACACAGGCATTGATTGCTTTATTTATTTATTGGTTGTTGATATGAAATTTTTAATAGTATAAGAAATCCTTACATCATTACATCATTAAATAAGTAAATTATAGAAAGTGTTCCCTTTCAACTGAGCCACACTTATTTATAGCTTTATTCTTGTTTTGTCAGCAGCTATCACTAAAGAGTATTATTTTTGTACCAGATTTATTTCAAATCTTTTTTATATGAAGTAGTACTGTTTTCTGAAAGAATCTATAACTTAAGCTTTCCAGGAACATATTTACTTTTACTAAATTTTATCAAAGATTTTCTAGTACAACATGCTAATATGAACATCTGATATCTATATTTTCATGTATGAAAAACTTGTCAATTTAATACAAATATAGAAAACGTAAGAGTTTAAATAGGTCCTTGAAAATGTTAAAAACTATTAACACACACACACACACACACACACAAAAAAACTATTAACACATAAAGAAATAAACTAATGTGTATTTGTTTTGACAGCACACACATTAAAACTGGAATAATACAGAGAAGAGTGCTGGGGTTCCTATGCAAGAATGACATGCAAATTTGCCAGTGTTCCATACCAAAACAAACAAAAACTAACAGTCAATACAAGGACTAAAAAATTTCCTTTAAAAAGACATGATTGTTATAATGAAAAACAAATTGGAAATGTGTATGTGTTTAGCTAATATATATGTTGGGCAAAAACGTATCCTTTAAGCTTGGCTGAATTTATCTACATCCTTATTTCCTTAATGTCTGTAGCCATCATGGAATCAACAAATTCTGGTGAAACACTGATCCAAATCAATGTCTTACTTCTCTACATTGCTGCAGAGGACCAAGGTGATGATAGAAAAAATATTAAGTGATGTGGATCTAATGGAAACAACCAGTTGAAAAGGCATCGTGACCTAAAATAATACCACTCAATAATTTGCAAAGTAAAATCAGGGAACTTTCATGAACATAGTAATACTGAATCATTTATCTCCAGGCAACTTATATTTGATACTGCCCTTAAGCTATTTTCCATGTATTATGTCTCCTATACTTAATGCAGCATTTCAACTTCATCCTATTTCTTTCTGAGCCTGTGAGGAACCATTAGAAGCAGATTAGTAACTATTTATTTTGATGATAGGTGTTTTTCTGTGTGTAATAGAAAAAAGATTCAGAGTCCATGATGCTAGGAAATCATTCAATAGCTATGCTTTCCATCTCAACCCTGAGGGAAGAAAAGCTATTGATGTTGATAGGAAGGACTTTTCCCACAGTGCATCTATAAACTCAGTAGCTATTTTTCTTTTGTAACATTTTAAAGATTGTTATTAGCAGTTAAATAATACTACTGATTATTTTTATGCCATTATGTATTTCTTATGTTCAACTACTTAATGGATGACGATTATTTTTGCTCGGTATTTTATTTTCACAGAGTCCTCAGTTAACAATGCACTATTATCTTGGTCTAGGCTTGCTTGCTTTTTTGTTATGATACAATGTGAAGCCATGAACCAACACACATATCAAAAATTCAACTCTGCTTGTAACATTTATCTGTGGATGTGCTCTTCCCCTATCCTATTCTCCTACCTCCCCTCATTTTAGGATAGCCACCACTTTGAAAACAGTATATTATAGTTGCTATACTATACTATGCTGTGCTATACCATACTATACTACGCTACATTATTCTATACTATACTAAGTATGGTTTTATCACATATATATGCAGTCCTATCTAAAATATTTGGCTTTAGTTGACTAATTTGGAATATATAATAGAGTATCATAATGATGTGACATGATGTATCATATTTTAAGTACTAACTTATGTTGACAGTTACCATCTCTTAATACTTTAAAGATAACATTTCATATCTTCTGGCTATTACTGTTATTGAGAATTCCATTGTCCTTTCAACAGTAATTCCATTATAAGCAGTCTTTCTTTTTCTATTTCATGAAATTTGTCTTTGATCTTTTTTCAGTTTTACAACAGCGTGTCTTGGCATAGATTTCTTTCTATTAATCTTGGTTGGGATGTTGGTCTTTATTTTTACATCTGGAAGATTTGTTCTTATTATGACGTTAAATATTGTCTCTTGGGCAGCCCGGGTGGCTCAGCGGTTTAGCACCGCCTTCAGCCCAGGGTGTGATCCTGGAGACCCAGGACCAAGTCCCACGTTGGGCTCCTGCATGGGAGCCGGCTTCTCCCTCCGCCTGTGTCTCTGCCTCTCTCTCTCTCTCTCTCTTTCTCTCTGTCTCTCATGAATAAATAAATAAAATCTTAAAAAAAAAATTGTCTCTTTAGCTTTCTGCTTAGCCTTTGCTCCCAGAACTTCAACTAAGTATATATGAGAAATTTTCATTCTCTGTTCTAGGTCTTTTAAATTCTCTTGTTTTTTACCTCCTAGTCTTTCCTTATTGCTTTCAAAGTATTTTTTCAATGTTTATTTTTTTCAAAGTATATTTTTTAGGTTTGCAAATTTTCTTTCAAATGCTCCTAATCTCTCATTTAACCTTCCATTGAATTTGGTTTTACTTCAGTGATTATGTCTTTTGTTTCTAGAAACTTAATTTGCATCTCTGACCATCATTCTTTGTCTTCTTGTTCTATACCTACTTTATAACTGCATTTTTTCCTTATATTTTCTACATAGCTATTCTATCCTCTCTATCTGGCAGTTCCTAAATCTGCAATCCTTTGCTTTCAAATTTTTGTATCTTGTTTCTGTTGTTTATCATCATAGAGGATTGGCTTCTAGTTTGTTTGGAAATCTTCATCTGTGATCTTTTTTTTTTTTTTTAAAGGTTTTATTTATTTATTCATGACAGAGAGAGAGAGAGAGAGAAAGAGAGAGAGAGAGAGAGGCAGACACACAGGCAGAAGGAGAAGCAGGCTCCATGCAGGAAGCCCGAGATAGGACTCAATCCTGGGTCTCCAGGATCACGCCCCCCGGCCCAAGGCAGGCGCCAAACCGCTGAGCCACCCAGGGATCCCCTTCACCTGTGATCTTAATCCTAAAGGTATTTGGGCAAATTTTCTTCCAAATATAGTTTCTAATTCTGAGAGTGGCTAACACAGATCTACAATCACTTCAGTACCCTACTAACTTGGAAGAGGTATCTCCAGCTCAACTTCATCACTCAATACCCTTCCTACAGTCTTCTGATTAGAGGCATCAAGGCTTTGGCCAGCCTATCAGCCTGTATGTTCCAACTCTTTGCTTCTCTGTATTAGGCTCTCTGCCTCTCAGACTCAGCCTCACTTCCAAATCCAGCTTTTCAGTGCTCCAACTCCAGGCCATTGAAGTTCTGATTCTTGGTTCTCTAAACCTGCTTAGGTTCATTTTTGTTTGTTTGTTTGTTTTAATTTAATTTATTATTATTTTTTTTTGGTATTTTTTTATTGGAGTTCGATTTCCCAGCATATAGTATAACACCCAGTGCTCATCGCATTAATTGCCCCCCTCAGTGCCCGTTTGTTTGTTTTTGAGAAAATTGAGCCTGGGGATTCCTCCTAACATTGGTGAAGAGAGCAATGGTATAAAGAGTGAATGTCTCATTGGGGAGACATCACCACTCTGGTGAAGTGTTGGTGAGTTTTTCAACCTATCAGCTTCAGTCGTTTTAAACACATGCACTATACACATTTTTTTTTTTTTTTAAGATTTTGTCTATGTACTCATGAGAGACACAGAGAGAGAGAGAGAGGCAGAGACATAGACAGAGGGAGAAGCAGGCTCTATGCAGGGAGCCCGACATGGGACTCGATCCCAGGACTTGATCCCGAGACTCCAGGATCACGCCCTGGCCGGAAGGCAGGCACCAAACCACCGAGCCCCTCAAGGATCCCCAAACACATGCACTATTGAGATATAGAGATGATGTATGCTAGATGTTGGATAGATGATGATAGATATATGACAGATAGATGATAGATGATAGATAGATAGATAGATAGATAGATAGATAGATGATAGATACAAATATAGATACAGAGGTAGCTATATATATTTTTTCTGGCATTTTGCCTTCATGTTGTGCCAAAAAACCTATTCTACACCAGAAGTGTCAATAAACCTATTCTACAGCAGGGAGTTATTTTTCCTAGCTCAGAAGAGTTTCAGAGAGTTTAAAGGCTTTCATACAGTTTTCCTAATATTCAAAATCAATTTTCATTTTGTAGTGTTATACTTCTGTTTCCTGAATTCTTCCTGTAATTGTAGATAATGATCACAGCCTCCTGAGTTTATATATTACATCCATTTCTTCCATTTTGATAATGTTCTCTTATGTTCTATTAGCTTAAACTTTATTAAGGATTTTGCAAAGTTTTCAAAACATGGTTAACTACTTACATAGCTTTTAAAAGGAGATACACGATGGGAAAATCAAGTCTGTGTAAAAAAGTAATTGAAAACACTGTACAATATACAGTAAAAACGAGATTACTTTAAAAATAGAATCTGTAAGCTATGTTACTGAATAACTGTCAGAATATTTTGATTTTCATTTGTTCTCTAACTTTTTAACAACACTATTTTCAAAGAAAAGGAAGTGAAACTACTGTTTATGAGTTAAAGAATTTAAAGAAACATGCCATTATGAAAAAAACTAATGATCTTCATCTGCCTAGATTAAAAAATACATGAGATGATAAATCAACATATATATTTACTCAATTGCAGTACCTAGATAAAAATGCAAATGTGTTATGTAAATCTATAAACAGTACTTAATTAAATAATGACTCAGTGTCTAGAGAAAAAAGACCTATGCAATAACTATGTTTTTTGTTCATGGTAAAAATGCAAATGAAATCTTTAATAGTTTATAAATGAACCTATCTAAGAGACAGCTAATGCATACCTTATTCTAAATTAAATAAAAGCAATACATGTTCCATTATATTCATTGAGGTAAATTCTAAAATCACCTTATATTTGTGAAATATAAGATTCAAAAGTTTATTTTATTATTTTTCTCCTATGAAATCACTCTATGCTGCTATGAATCTTGGCATTAACGTTAGTTGGGATATTGTCTTCTCTTTTTTTTAAGATTTTATTTTATTTATTTATTCATGAGAGACACACGGAGAGAGGCAGAGACAAAAGCGGAGGGAGAAGCAGGTTCCTCGCAGGGAGCCTGATGTGGGACTTGATCCCGGGACTGGGATCATACCTTGAGCCAAAGGCAGATGGTCAACCCCTGAGCCACCCAGGCGTCACTTCTCTCATTTTCTATTCAATTTTCCTTCTCTCTTTCTCTCTTTCTCTCTTCATATAGCCATATGCATACACACACGTACATCCAAATATCTATATCAAAGAGGATAAAAGACATAATAAAATAATATCAACCCATATGCTTTTGGGTCAACCCCAGAATTAAATAACTATATTCTTGCCACTGAGAGTTATTTATCATATTCAGAGTAAAGGTTTGGTATGGTACTTTTCACTTTAATATTTATAGAATTTGATTGCAGCTGACTCCTCTACTCTAGGACTTTATAGTGTGGTAAGGAAATGGAATGAACAAAAGCAAATGTGTTATGTGATCAAATCTCAGTGATTAGTATAATTGAAATTGTGTGTCTTCTTCATGATGGAGTTTTGTTTATATCCAGATCATCTTCTCTCTGTACTCACAATTCTACTTAGTATCTTCTGCTTCTTTGCCCAAGGAATGCAAGTAATTTTAATACTGGCAAGAAAAAAGTGCAATTATGAAAGCAAATCCCCTGAAAAAACTCCATTCCCAAAACAAATATAAACTGCCCTTAACACTTTAAGATTATCAATGTGCTGCTTCCCTTCATTACAACTAATAGTTGAATTTCCTGTAAATAAATTATTTGAATAAGGCTATATACAGCAAACAAAGAATATAAATTACAGAAATGAATAAATAATTATTCAAATATTCAAGTAGGCTTGGTAATTCACATTGGTTAGTACAGTGAGATGCAAAGGTAACAAGTAGGATGTCAAATTAGAGGAGAATTTTCAGGAAGAAATAATCTTATTTCTTCATTTAACCCTTTTTACTTTTATTTTAAGTATAAGGGATTGCCATGCTATAAGAAGATATGTTGTTATGAAATCATGACTGGGCAAATAATTTTTCGTGGAAGGACTAATGTTGATAGAATGGGGCAAGACAAGCCAAAGCAAGGTATGACAATGACGATAGTAAGAATTCATATTTGTATAGTAATTTTCAGCTGGTGAGTAACTCTAACATCCATTAGTTCATCTGATATGTAAACTTTTTTGGTTAAGATGCTATCATTCCAATTTTAAATGTGAGGAAACTCAGAAAACATTTAGCCATCATAATCAAGATACCCAATTTGAAACTTAGAACTGAATTAAATGGAACAAAATCACATAGTAGAGAATTTTATGCTTTTTATGAGGTTGTTTAAAATTAGTAGTCTTAAGTTTTACTCCTTTCTTAGTGAGTGTGTAGTTTAGAATTTTGACTGTGGTAAGGAAAGCTAGCCTAATAGGCCATTAGCCACTCAGCCTACTAAAATAACATTAATGACTTTATGAAATCGTTTTCAAAGATGGTTGTAACTATTCCTGCCATGCTTCTCCAGCCAAGAACTAGGGTCACTTCCCTGACCCTTAAATACAGGCTAACCTTGGGACTTCTGCACCTGGTTTTTATTAGGCCTTTAAGATGGACTTGCTGATGGAAAAAAATAAAAAGATTCATAAATATTGTTTCATCGTCTCCTTTTTTCAAGATATTGAGTGCCTCGCTGTCTGAACTTGGGTTGCTATACTAAAATACCGTAGACTGGGTAACTTAAACAACAGACATTTATTTCTCACAGCTCAGAGGCTGGGAAATCCAAGATCAGACTCCAGCAGATCCAGTATCTCCTGAGGGTCTACTTCCTCCTCATTCATAGACAGTCCTGTGTCCTCACATAATGGAAAGGGTGAGGGAATTCCTAAAGTGTCTCTTTTATATGGGCACTAATTCAATTCATGAAGACTCTACACTCATGACCTAATCACCTCATTGGGGATTAGATTTCAACATATGAATTTGGGAGAATACAAACATTCCGGCCAGAGCAAGCATTTTATTCATTGCTGGATACTCTTTTCTCTCCATCTCAACCACTGTAAAATACTTAAAGTGAAATACATATGTGATAAATGTTTATTGTATAAAGAAACAGATTGCACTTGTGACTAAAACAGCTAGTTTATTACTCAATATTTATTCATCCCTACCTCCTTACTAACAGGGTTTTGATTTTGTTGGATATGCAAGTGACCAGTTACAAAACTACATTTCCTAGCATTAAAAAAAATAAATGTATGAAATATTTCTGGCATGTGCCTAACTCCCTAAAACGAAGCCAACTCAGCCAGAATGACCCTTTCACCTTTTGTTCTTCCTGGAATATGGTCGGAATATGGTTGTGATACTGAAGCTCCAACAGCCATCTGTCACCATAAATGAAATGCACATGCTAAGGACAGCTGAGCAGGGAGACAAAAAGAAACTGAGTCTTTGATACTATCATGGAGCTGCTAAGCCTGACTGAAGTTGCTCATTATGGAATTCTCATTCCTGGAAGAAAAATATATATTTATCTTGCTCATTAAGCCTTTTACTTACTCTATTACTTACTTGGATTTTCTGTTATATATGGCTGAACTCAATGTATTATCCTTTTCCAGTGCATAGTATTCCATTTCTAAATGACCAAACTGAGGCATCTAGAGGTTAAACGGGTCAAAGATATGTAAGGAGCAGATTTCAAAGTGGAAGGAGGAGCTCTGGCTTTCTGAATCACTGCTCCTGTGCTTTTTTCACCGTAACACAGCAGGAGGGCTTATAGAGTGGTCAGATCTTTGAGGGCAGGAAGTTACCGTCATTTTATTTCTTTTTTTAAGAGAAGATTTTATTTATTTACTCATGAGAGACACAGAGAAAAAGGCAGAGACATAGGCAGAGGGAAAAGCAGGCTTCCTGCGGGGAGCCAGATACAGGACTCGATCCCAAGACCCTGGGATTACAACCTGAGCTGAAGGCAAGGTGCTCAACCACTGAGCCCCTCAGGAGCCCCTATTTTGTTTCTTTTAATATATCTTTGTATCTTTTGAATATAAACATACATGCCAGACACTGTTTTTAGTACTGGATCTGCAGAGAAGAAAAACAAATCTCTTGTCTGCAAGGAGTTTATATTTTAATGAGCGAATAAATATGCAAATGAATATATGAGTAACAATTCATAACTGCTTTTTTTTTTCTGAATGACTGATCTACCAGAGATGATAATGATTTATTTCATTTTTCACATTTAGAAAAGCACATTAATATGTTTACCCTTTCCCTCCTCCATTTTACCAATGAGTAATTGGAGACCCACTGACATGAAATGTTATGTTCAAGGACACTCAGTTCTGGAAGAAACTTTAACATTACATGACAAGTTGATTACCAAAGTCATGGAGCAAAGTCAATCCATCAGGATTCAAGCAACAAATTGCAATATGCGTCCACTAGGCTGGCTGTAGCTGGAAGCTGAAGGGAACTTGGGTTTCTACTCTTGTACTGGGCACATGGTGGTGGAAGAAATTTTGTATACTCTATGCAGGCTGATAAGAAACAAAAAACAACAAAGAAATGATGGTTTCAGAATGTCTGCAGATTGAAGGGTCCACACCAAATTGTACAGAAACAAAATGCTTTCTTTTACATCAGAGCAATAGATAACCACCTGCGACCAAAGGACCAAGCGGAGTCTAAAACAGCAGGTGGATCTACAAAAAAGCAGCAGCTTTTGGAAGAGAGAAGACCAAACATCTCTTTGAGATAGCGACTCAGTACACATAGGATCAGCCTTGGGCAAAGTCTTTTCTTTAGAAGTGTCTCTGCAAAGTAACTGCTTTTTTGCAGGATAGCTTTGGTTGATGCTGAGTACAAAGAAACTAACCAGAACTGGGATTTAAAAAAGTAGTTAGTCCTTAATGCAATATGTTAACAATTTGGATCAAATCTGGCACTTCTTTGTCATGGGCCAAACAAGATTTACATCAAATACTTCTCAGCTGTTTGAAGAAAATCAATACTATTTGCAGCTATAGCAAAACTTAGTGTGGATTGAGACCACATAGGTTACCATGCATTTTGAACGGAATAATAGGTTTTGCTCTCATTTTTAGTTATTTTTTTTAAACTAGTGGAACCAAGTCAGTCTTAATGTATTTTATTGATTTTCTGTCACACCATTTTGAAAACATGTGACTGATTGGTACAATGGCACAAAGATATCTCCACCACTTCCAATTGCTTTCTTTTCAAGTGTATTGTGTCAATCCAGATTTCTAGGCTTTTGCTCCACACCTCCAAATTCTGTTGAAAATGTAAAGGACAGCTCCATGTGGAAGGCTCCAACTTGTCCACATGAGGAAAAACTTCCAGAAGATATACTGCTTCTATGATATGTTTATGTAAAGAAACCCTTTTATTAAACTAAATTTTAAGCAAGTTCCTCATTTTGACTCATGGCATTTGTTTGTGTGTGTGTGTGTGTGTGTGTGTGTGTGTGTGTGTCTTTTACATGATTACAAACAAAGTGAAAGAACAATTTGAAGTTTAGGAAGTTGATCCTGATATATCATTATTCCTATGGAAAAAATGAGATTTTTAGAATTATGAGGACTTGAAAGTTTTTCTGTGCATAAGGCATCTTCTATCTTTTTTGTATGAATTTCCATAATGTATAATTAAAATTTTATTACACGCATTTTATATAAACATGAGAAATGATTATCTTTATATGGAATCTGATACTAGGTATAAAATTAAACTTATATATTTGAATACTGCATACAGTGTCAGATTACATTTTGAAAGCCAAACTATTCTGTATAAAATGTAAAATTACTCTTTCAAGAAAGATGTTTATATTGTAGGCTTATATTTTTGCATCTCTTAGAAATTATTGATCTCAAAAACAAAGAAATCATTGATCTTATGATAAAAGTTAGTCTTTCACATTTAATACATTCTAACTGTGTCACAGATGTCAACTCCTTGAGAAATATATATGTGAGGTATACATGCTATAACATATATACATGATAATGCATATATGATGCAAATATGAATTTTAGTAACCATCTAAATCTACATATTATTTCCTTATGGTGGCAAAGCCAGGGGAGGTAAGAGGGTATGGTCTATCCTTGATAGAAGCATTGTCTTTAGATAATTAAAAATAATAAACCTAACTTAAAAGTGATATTTTTATCACCAAAGTTCAAGAATTTTAAATAATGCCAATAACAAATTTCTCCCCCCTGGATATATCTTTGATCGAAGTAATAAAAGTGCTAGAGTTACCACTGAATTTTAACTAATTAAAATTTGGGGTGTGTATTTCAAATTAGTACGATCTATTACCTAGCCTCTACGTACCCACTGCCTCATTTCCTGTGCTTTCTATCTAGTCAGCTATGGAACATTCACCCATTTTTAATGTACAAAAATATAAACAAAATTTTCATGCAAAACATTTGCGTGTGGCCTTTTCTACCAAAGAATAAATTTCTTGCAAACTCAATTCCATTTGCTATAACATAGAAAGAAGTTTAGTTCTTTACTCCTTCTGCTAGCTTGCCATAAAAAAGACTCATCAAAGTGCTCTGCTCGAAAACAGATAAATTATCTACTTTAGATTCCATCATTTAGCAGCATAGAAGAAATAGAAGCAGTTTTGGCATTTGCAAAATAGAGATGAATTTCCAACTCACATGAGCTGCACTTCTGCACTGCCATTTTGGTTATAACGAATAT
The DNA here is from genome assembly GCF_048164855.1 of Canis lupus baileyi. Lineage (NCBI taxonomy): Eukaryota > Metazoa > Chordata > Mammalia > Carnivora > Canidae > Canis > Canis lupus. Next base: position 22,852,039 of record NC_132843.1, on the reverse strand, counting down.
TTCCGCTCCGCTATATGGCAATTTAAAGAGATTTCATGTTCATAAGAGAAGATTTCAGGACTCTGTGTTTTTAAGAGTAAAGTTAGCCTTGAGAAAAATCATTTAGCTTGCTAATATTTAATCTCATTACCTGTTAAAAGAGGAGCTTATTTCAGAATTCCTTTTAAGTAAAGACACTGATGTTGAAGAACCTTGAATGAGACTTCTTATGGCTGCCATAGTGAAGTGCACAAATCTTGCTTTATTTTAAGACTTTTATAGCCTATCAAAACAGCCAAAGCAACAGTGATAACAACAACAAAAATGATATGAATTAAACATTTCCGTGCTTTATGTTAAGTGCTGGCAATGCATTTGTTCAATCCATCTCAGCCTCTCCAAGTTTTCTGAGGAAATGTAACTGCCCTCCTTTGACTTGTTCAAGCCCTCAAACTCTTGATTCTTCTCTATCAGTCACCCCTCCATACAATTCATTGGTGCCTCCTGCTCGAGATCTCATCGGGACTACAGCAGTAACCCTATAATGGTTTTTTGCTTTCATTTCCCCCCCTACAATCCATTTTCTGTAGAACAGTCAGAGTGAACTTTTAAAAATGCCAATTAGATCATGTTATTGACCTGTTTTAACCTTCCAATGCTTCAGAGTTGCACTAAAATCCATTTTCCTCAGCTGCATTGACCGGAGTCACCCAACCAGAGCCTGCTTGTCCGACCATCTCTTCTCTGTACCCCCACCGGAGCCAACAACCAGGTCTTGCTCTACTTTTCATGAATTCCATGTTCATTCTCACCTCAGGGGCTTGGCATTTACTATTTCTTCTTGCCGAGAAAGCTTTGGCTTGAGGACTTCACACTGCTAGCTCTTTCTTGTTAAATGACACCTCCTCAAAGCCACCTGCTCATGAATGCTTCCTGGAGTACTTTCACTAAGATTTATTTGTTGTTTTTACTACATTATATCTTTTTAGTTTCAAAACCACCTCTCAGGTGACAGCAGTCCTCCTTAGGTATCTGCCCGGGAGCAATTTGTCATTCGTGTATAGTACCATGTAGTGTGATTGTATTTAAGTGTTAGTTTGAAACAAACAACTGAATATATAATTCACTATAGTGGAGGATTTCTCCCAGAGTCTGCTCTACTCTGTAAAAAGAAAATGTGTCATATGCATATTTTATATGGGATATTTCAATAGGCAAAAATCTGGAAATTCAGGATACCTCTCCTTTAGGAGCTCAAATAGCATATATTTGAATATGCATACTTATACAGACATAAAAATACAAAATCATGAATGTGTAGCTTGGTTGATTTTTACTGCATCTACATACCCATGAACCAGCACCCATATTAAGCAATAGCGTGGTTGGCATCCAAAGAGCTACCCTTTTTCCACTACCAGATACTATTACCTCTCCACCCACTACCATGTGTAATTATTACCCTGACTTCTAAGAGATTGGGTTAGCTTTTCCTGATTTTCAACTTTAAAAAATAAATTATATATTTATTTGACAGAGTGTGTGTGTGTGTGTGTGTGAGAGAGAGAGAGCACAAGCAAGGGGAGCTGGTTGGAGAGAGAGAAGTAGACTGCTCACTAAGCAGGAAGCCCAATGCAGGGCTCCATCCCAGGACACTGGGATCATGACCTGAGCCGAAGGTAGAAGCATAACTAACTGACCCACCCAGGCGCCTGATTTTCAACTTTTTATAAACAGAATTGTACTGTGTATACGCATTTGTATTTGACTTTTTTCTTTAAGTGGTGCATATAGCTAAAATTTGGGGGAATTGCTCTATAGTATTCTACTAATTGAATAGAACACATGTATTCCATTTGGATCATTTCCAGGTTTAGGGACTATTAAGAATAGGCAGCTATGGATATCCTTGTACATGTCATTGGTGACCACGGTAGGAGTAGAATTGCTTGGACTCAGAGTGCACATTTCTTCACCTCAAATCAATACTGACAGGTTTTCAAAGTGACCATGCCAATTTTACTCCCAATAGAAGTGTAGCCTCCTTGCAATATTATTTTTTTCACTTTTTATGGAAATATGTAGGCACAGAAACAGCAGTCATTTAATTAAAGCCATCATCTTCAAATTATGTTCATTCTACTATATCGATTAAATGAAAACTTAAAAAAAAAAAAGTAGAATGTTTCCTCTCTGTAGTCATTTCCAAGGGGATGTTGATTTCAAAACAAGACAGAACTCCACATATGATAAGTCAGCAGAATCTTGAAGGAGTCAGGCAGCATGACATAAGAAAAGACAATAGGGACTAGAGATAAAAGGCTTACATTCCAATCTGGGTTTCTTTCTCTACTGGCTCCAGAGTGTTCAAATCATTCAGTCTATTTTATCAGTTATTCATCCAGAAAATAAGGATGAAAGAAGAAAAATTTCATGTAACTAAGTTTTTGTGAGACTTCAATAAAGCCACACGTGGGATTCTCTCTCTTTACCAAGAAGTAGAATAATCCCTACTTCAGTCAAGAAAAATGAATAAAAAGAAAAAAAAAAGTGACTGCTCTATTGGATAACACTTGCATATGTCTCTCTAGCGTACCTTACCCCCACTGTCTCCTTTCAAAAACTCCTGAATTGCACTTGGACATCCATGTGGTTCTTTAGAAATGTATTCTACCTATGCTCTTACAAATAGAGTTGTAATCCATAGGCTTTGCCAGCCCATGCTGTCATTTTCCCGGCCACAGGAATTATTTTAGCAGTGAGCACTCCAATTACCTCTCAGATCTCTTCCAAGACTGTGGGCAGCCTTTTCTTCATTTTCAGTTTTTATAACAGCTTTATTGAAATACAATTCACATATCATATAATTCACTCATTTAGAAAGTACAATTCACTGTTTTTTTAATGTATTCGCAGAGTTGTGCAACCATCATCACTGCCTAATTTCACAGGACTATTTTAGCACCCCCAAAGGAACCCATTAGTGGTCGTTCCCCATTTTCTCCTAGTCCCAGGCCCTCACAGACCAAGGCAATCACTAGATTCACTCATTTTCGATCTGTTATATAAATGAAAAGATACAATGTGTGGTTTTTCACGACTGGCTTCTTTCACTCAGCATAATGTTTTCAAGGTTTATCCTGGTTATAGTTCAATTTTTGGTCTGAACAGTAGATGGATACTTTGTCAATTACTGCTAAGGGATTTGAGAATGCCTCTTGACATTAGGAGCATTGAAGATTGGGGCACCTGGGTTGCTCAGTGGTTGAGCATCTGCCTTTGGCTCAGGTCATGGTCCTGGGCCCTGGGACTGAGTTTTGCCTTAGGCTTCTGGCAGGGAGTCCGCTTCTCCCTCTGCCTATGTCTCTTTGTCTCTCATGAATAAATAAAATCTTAAAAAAAAAAAAAAAGAGGGTTGTAGATCTCCTAAAAGTCTCCTCTCTTATTGGATTATGCTACACCATTATAAGTACCCCTTGTCCTTGTCCCCCAGCTCTGTAGATAAAGTTTTTCCTTATGTCCTAAAAATTTATTTCCTGAGTTTTTAGTGGCCTAAAACTATGCTGGGCTTAACTTCTCCATTCTTCTCACACTCATTGGGTATTTATGTAAATCTGATTTTTTTGTAGCTTTTTCTTCATGCTTTTCTTCTTTCACCACGGAGAGTGGTCACAAAGATCAGTGACCTTCAGCACTTTCCCCTACTCTTGCATCTGGCTTTTGGGAATGATATTCATGATGAGTAACACTGTTACTTGTAAACTGTCTTCATCTTCATTAGAAGAGCCTCTTTAAAAGTCCAAAGTCAGTCTTTTTATTTCTTCCTATTTCAGAGTCTGTTACTCCTTGCCATAGGTCTCAAGGCAGACCAAAACTCACAGACAATTACTGGTCTTACTAATGCTGAAATATTTTTTCTGAGATCTCCTGTTCCACTTAATTTTTCTGGTTTTAATGATTCATTAATGAGATCTTTTTCCCTTCCTTCTCTTCTCCAACATCCATATCAAGGAGAATCCTGCATTACAAATTCACAAAGACCAACAAAGAGTGGGAGGGGTTTTTAAAAATTTTTATATAAAAGCCTAGAGGTGTTACCATGAATTACAAGTTTATCACAGTGTTTAATGTTTGTTATAGACTCCCAGAATTATAAAATGTTAACTTTATGGTCTTCCAAACTCTTCCATTTCAACATTTCAAAGACTACAGTGGCACATATTTATTTCATTTTTTTTTTGGAATTTCCAAAAGCTAAAAACAAACCCGGAAGTACCAGTTTGCTCATTGCTCAAGCTTGTGCAATAATTTGAGTGCCTTTCTGGATAGGAGCATCCAAATACTCCTGCCCATACATCATACATTTTTCATTGCTGTTGTTTTTACTCAAAGACGTCATTTAATTCCCAATGATTTTATTAGCTTTCTACTACTCATACTTACCACTTGTGCAATGGTCCAAAAAATTTCAATTTTGTAATACAAGCTCCCCCCATACTCCACCCCTCAGAAAAACCATTACAACAAGAAGAGGGTGAAAATAAGCTATTAGAAAAAAAAAAACCCTATTATCTTTTTAATTAGATCAGTGTAGAAAATCACTTTAGATAATGCAATATAAATCAATGTACCTTCCCCTGCATGATTTATATGGTTTTGGTATGGATTTGGTAAGACTCATCCAACAAAATACATGAAGTATTTACTATGGTCATAGCATGAATGGGGCGGTGACAAACCAAGTAAAACATAGAGCTTGTTTCTAAGAATGTTACATTTAAAAATTTGGACAGTTGCCTGTTGTTCTAATTCACTTTGCCAAGACTAAGAAAAGCTGAATTTAACAACACAAACTTCATTGAAAAGTTTCAGCCCCTCAAAATTAGATTTAAGTTAAAAATCTCACTGTAATTAATTAAAATTATTCTTTGGATATTGTTTTGTTATTAATTTAATAACAGTAATAATTCCATTTAAGGGCATTTGGATTTTATATAATAATGATGAAAAGGACAGGCAACATCTTTATTAAAAGTAAACAGTCTCAAAAAACAAAACAAAGGCTAAGGATTTCTCACAGTTTGGGGATAGCTATTTATTTATTTATTTATTTATTTACTTACTTACTTACTTATTCCTTTTTTTAAAGGAAGAGCTTTATCTTTTAAAAAAAAATCTTTTAAATTTTTATTTGTTTATTCATGAGAGACACACAGAGAGAGGCAGAGACCTAGGCAGAGGGAGAAGCAGGCTCCCTGCAGGGACCCTGATGCAGTACTTGGTCCCCATACCCAAAGTCATGACCTCAGCCAAGGCAGATGCTCAACCACTGAGCCACCCAGGCGTCCCTGGGGATAGCTATTTAAAGGTAACACATCATTCGACTGGGATCATTACTTGAGAGTCTCCGCCAATAACACACAGTGGAGCACACACTTGTAAATCAACGGTTTTAATAAACAAATCGTATCCAGGGAGCTTGAGGGGAATGTGTATTGGAGAGGAAATAAGATGAAGCTGAGCAGTTAAACCTAAAGGAAAGCAGATTCAGGAGAATCCTAGTTTCAGGAGGTTGAAGCCTGGATAAAAGACTGTTAAACATACCTCTCATTTACCTTCAATACCCCTGCCCTGCTAGAGCATCTGAGCAATTTTCAGGTCCAATTCACAGCCACTATGCAAGACACCTCATGAGATTTTCTAAACAAGATTAGTATTGAAGGTGACCTTCTGTCAAAGTGGGAAAAGGTTATTAAATGGAAACCCCAGATTTGATATTTTTTCTTCTGACTGAAAAAGTGGGGAGAAAATAAGAGTGACAAAAAGTTAAAGAATAAAATCTTTTTTGTTTAAATGGAAAAAGATATATAAGTTGAGATACAACTAGGCTGATCATAATTCCAAAATGAAGATACATCTTTCTCATTCACTGCACAGTTCCCCACAGGGGCTGAAATTACTGATGCTACCACCCTGACAGGTGAGGGTTCTGACAGATAGAAAAGTTTGCTGTTTCCCATTCTCTCAGCGTTGTCTTGCTTTTTTTGCATCTCTAGAGATGCAGCTATATGTCTAGCTGGTCACCATGAGCAAGGATATGTTACAAAACTATCTGTTCTTTCTTGACTATTTACGTGAGTCTAGTAACAGGAAAGCTATTTATTCAAGTTCTTAAGGTTTCTAGTAAGACTAAACTCCAGATATGTTTGAGACCCTTTCCAGCTATTGAGCATTTGCTGGGCACTGTGCCAAGTAGCATTAGTGTATTATTTAATATAACCCTCAAAATAACTTCAAGAGTTGGTTTCAATTTTTATCTCCATTGCATAGATTAGAAAACTGAGGTTTAAAGGAATGGGTAATTTATCTGATTGAGGTTGTACAATTAGGAAGTTATGGTATCATAATCCAAACTTAGGTTTATTTTCATTATCTGCTAACCACTCTGTTGTACCATGTATTGCATCTAGGCAAGAAGTGTTTCTAATTCATATTCTTTTTTTCTCCTTGTACTTCTGATGCTTTCTTTGATGTGGGTTTCTTTCCTATAATTGCTTTCCATAGAAATGACCATGGTGTCTACTGAGGTAAAGGCAAATGTTTTACCTTCATCATATAGAATAGTGTTTTTTTAAAGAAAAAAGGATTGTTAGATAATATTGCATAAATATATAAAATCGGGAAATAAATAGTACAATAATTCATTGTTTAAACTTATTCTCATTATAAAAAAAATAGAACGGTGGAATAGGTTGGATGTATACAAATAGCTTTGTTTTTTCCTACTCATTGCTATTTGGGAAAAGGCTGTGATCCAAAGATTTAAAACTTAATCTGAAGTCAAGATGCAAATAACCCATAGCAGAAACAAGTCTTAATTCTTTTGATTCCAACTTAATGATTTTTTAAAAAAATAATTTAATTAGATATTTAAAAAAACATTTCCTTTTTTATGAAGATTTTATTTATTTACTCATGAGAGACACACAGAGAGAGGCAAAGGCACAGGCAGAGGGAGAAGCAAGCTCCCCCTGGGGAGCCCAATGCAGGACTTGATCCCAGGACTCCGGGATCAAGCCCTGAGTCAAAGGGAGACACTCAACTGCTGAGCCACCCATGTGTCCCAACATTTTCTTCTTCTGAGCTCATCCTACCTAAGGAGAAAATATGAAAATATCTTCATAACGAGGTAAATAATTGTGACCTAAAAGTTCTATCCAATCTCGTCATTTAGATCATTCTTACTTCATCATCCAGCAAACTTGTTTCATAAAGTCAAGGGATGAAATAATACTTTCATGAAAATGTAGACGTCTCAATAGAGACTTTTTAAATGATGCTTAAAAAATACACACTATTAGAATGTCTCAGCATAATTGACATGATAGAACTTAACAATAAATCTTTACTCCTTTTCTAAAGTCTTAACATGAATTAGAATGTCTTTCTGCTATTTTAGAAAAATATTTTGGGCAAGTGCTTTAGTCCTAAAATAATAATTTACATTTATAACTCTAACATTTAAAGAGTGATGTGTAAAATGGCAGATATTAAGGGAAAAAGTCAGTTTTGACAGCCTTTCTTTAATTAAGGTCCATTAAATGAATCTATTTAGAAGTATGTTTAATTAAGTGATTTCTCCAGACTTAGAGGCCAAACCTTTAGGAGATATCCAGTTAGAACAAAAGAGAAAATCCTGTATGCCCTTTTGGTTGGGCCTATATCAATACTTTAAAAGCTTTTTGCTGCTTTGAAACACAGGATTGGTTTCCTGACAATGATTTATGTACTAATATCCCCAGCATATAGCCTCTTTTTCATAATCATAAAACTGTTCAAGTTTGGATATTAGAGGTAAACATGACAATATAAAACATGCTGACCCTAAAAGAGGTGTTTCTATCACATTCAAACACATCATAGATAATAGCAAATGGTAGAAGTTAAAAAAAGGAAGGAAAGAGAATATCTTTCAGCCCATTAAGGGCTTTTTTGGGGAGGAGACAGTGAGAACACTTTACATGTATTTCTTTGGACTAAGGGATTAAATGCATGGCCGACTTTAGGAATATTAATAATTGGATGCCTCACATAAGCCAAGAAATGTGGCATCCTTCTAAACACAATTTTGAAAGTTTTTGTCTGAAAGGCTGAGACCAAGGCAGAGTGGGAGGACCCATGGAGAGAGAGTCAGTGTTTCTTATATTATAACTAAAATATTAGTTCTGCCTGAGAAATTGCATTTTTCCCCCAGAAAGACCTTAAATATAATCAAACCCACCTTTCTCAGAAGACCATTTAGTGACCATGTTGTTACTCAAGAATGGTCCGTTGGATTCTCATTAACCTCCATGCTGATCCTACATGATTTATCAATATCTTCCTTCCATCTACATCCAATATTCTGTTCCAGATGAGTTCTGGTAAGCACACCGTTATCCATCCTACTACACTCCAGGGGCTGTGTCCACTTTCTTGTGGCCCTGGTATAATTTGACTGATGAGATGACACTCTTATTATCACTGGATTTTCTCACTTCCACCTCCCCCTGACTCCAGCAGAAAGCGTGAAAGGTACATTTGGTGGGCCAAATTCAAAAATTCAAAGGCTTAGAAAATACTACAAAGGACAACCTGGCATTAATAAATAGTCTTTTTCAAGGCATAGGGAACCTTGCCTTGAAAAAGAAAACATATTTTCTTTAAGTATGTTATGTAGTTCTAATATAGCTTCTGGTTCAATTACCCTAATATCAGTGATTTAAATATTATTAACATTAGGTATCAACTTTATTCGATCATCTATAGTGATTTCATGAAAATCCCCATTCACGTAAAAAAGAAAGAAAAATAGATTTTTAAAATATATTTTGTTCCACAATGGGGAAATCCATAAAGATTCTCATAGGAACTTCTGATCCAGTATAATCTAGAGAACTTTCTTTCCCTCAAACTCTCACTAAAACAAAACAAAAGAAACTTATTTCCATTTTATACTACCTATCTTGCTTTTTTTCCCCAAATTTTATTTAAATTCTAGTTAGTTAACAAATAGTGTAATATTAGTTTCAGGAATGTCACTTACATGTAACACCCAGTGCTCATCATAGCAAGTGCCCTCCTTAATACCCATCACCCACCTCCCTCCATCAACCCTCTGTTCTCCATCATTAAAAATCTCTTATGGTTTGTTTCCCTCTCTCTCTGTCAATCTCTCTCTTTCCCCCTCTTTCCCATATGTTCATCTGTTTTGTTGCTTAAATTCCATATATGAGTGAAATCATATGGTATTTGTCTTTCTCTGACTTATCTTCCTTACCATAATACACTCTAGTTCTATCCACATCATTGTGAATGGCAAGATTTCATTCTTTTTGATGGCTGAGTAGTATTCCATTATATGTATATATATATATATATATATATATGTATACATATATATATATGCCAATTCTTCTTTATCCTTCATCAGTTGATGGATGCTTGGGCTCTTTCCATAGTTTGACTATCATTGATAATGCTGCTATAAACATTGGGGTGCATATGTCCCTTTGAATCAGTGTTTTTGTATCCTTTGGGTTAATACCTACTAGTGCAAATGCTGGGTCACAAGGTAGTCCTATATTTAACTTTTTAAGGAACCTCTATACTATTTTCCAGAGTGGCTACACTGGTTTACATTCCTACCAAGAGAGAAAAAAGTGTTCCCCTTTCTCAATATCCTCACCAACATCTGTTGTTTCTTGTGTTGTTAATTTTAACCATTCTAACAGGTGTGAGGTGGTATCTCATTGTGGTTTTAATTTATATTTCTCTGAAGATGAGTGATATTGAGCATTTTTTTCAAGCATCTGTTATCCATCTGGATGTCTTCTTTGGAAAAATGTTGATTCATGTCTTCTGCCCATTTCTTAACTGGATTATTTGATGTTGGGGTGTTGAGTTTGGTAAGTTCTTCATAGATTTTGAATTTTAATACTTTACTAGATATGTCATTTGCAAATACCTTTTCCCATTCTTTAGACTGCCTCTTAATTTTGTTGATTGTTTCCTTTGCTGTGAGAAGCTGTTTCTCTTGATGAAGTTCCAATAGTTCATTTTTGCTTTTGTTTCCCTAGCCTCCAGTGACATGTCTAGGAAGAAGTTGCTATGGCCGAGGTCAGAGTGGTTGCTGCCTATATTCTCCTCTAGAATTTTGATGGTTTCCTGTCTCACATTTAAATCTCACTTATTTTGAATTTATTTTTGTGTATGGTGTAAGAAAGTGGTCCAGTTTCATTCTCCTGCATGTTGCTGTCCAGTTTTTCCAACACAATTTGTTGAAGAGACTGTCTTTATTCCACTGGCTATTTTTTTTCTGCCTCGTCCAAGATTAGCTACCCATAGAGTTGAGGGTCCATTTCTGGGTTTGCTATTCTGTTCCATTGTCTCTGTGTCTGTTTTTGTGCCCGTACCACACTGCCTTGATGATCAGGGCTTTGTAATACAGCTTGAAGCCTGGGATTGTGAGGTCCCCTGCTTTGCTTTACTTTTTCAACATTACTTTGGCTATTCGGAATCTTTTGTGGTTCCAAACAAATTTTAGTATTGTTTGATCTAGTTCTGTGAAAAATGTTGGTGGGAGCACCTGGGTGGCTCAGTTGGTTAAGCATCTGACTCTTGATTTTGGCTCAGGTCGTGATCTCAGAGTCGTGAGATTGAGCCCTGTGTTGGGCTCCATGCTGGACTTGGAGCCTGCTTAAGATTCTCTGTCCCTCTGCCCTTCCCACTGCTCATGCTCTCTCTTTCTCTCTCTAAAAAAAAGTGTTGGTAGTATTTTGAGGAGGGATTGCATTAAATGTGTAGATTTCTTTGGGTAATATAGAAATTTTAATAATGTTTGTTCTTCCAATCCATGAGTATGGAATTTTCCCCATTTCTTTGTGCCCTCATTAATTTCTTTCCTAAATTTTCAGTATGTCGATCCTTTACTACTTTGCTTAGTTTTATTCCTAGGTACCTTACGGTTTTTGGTGCAATTGTAAATGGGATAAATTCCTTGTTTTCTTTTTCTGCTGCTTCTTTATTGGTGTATAGGAATGCAACCAATTACTGTACCTTGATTTTATATCCTGCAATTTTGATGAATTCATGTATTAGTTTTTGCAACTTTTTGGTGGAATCTTTTGGGTTTTCTACATAGAGTATCATGTCATCTGCAAATAGTGAAAGTTTGACTTCTTCTTTGCTGATTTTGTTGAGTCTAAAACTTCCAGTACTATGTTAAATAGAGGTGGTGAGAGGGGACAGCCCTGTCTTGTTCCTGATTGTAGAGGAAAAGTCTTAGATTTCCCACATTAAGGATGATATTAGCTATGGGTCTTTTGCATATGGCTTTCTTGATGTCATGTTTACCCACTTTGTTGATGGTTTTTATCAAGAATGGATGATGTATTTTGTCAAATGCTTTTTCCACATCTATTGAGAGAATGGTATGGTTCCTATCCTTTCTTTTATTCATGTGGTGTATCACACTGATTGATTTGTCGATATTGGACCACCCGAGCAGCCCATGAATAAACATTATCCTCTCATTAGCCCAATCCAGAAACAGAGGAACTGGATTCTAGATTTCTTGGTTATCTTCTAGAGTCAGTGACTTGGCTTATTCTCAGTCTTAAACATCTCTCTTCTTGGTCCCTTCCTCTCCATCCTCAATGTCCCTGTCCTAATTCTCTTCCTTCATTCCTTTCACTTGGATAATTGTATTACTCTCCTTAATTATATTTCTTCATCTTTACTTACCTTCCTCTACTCCATCCTCAATATCCCCTCCAGAATGATCTCTCCAACACAGGTATCTGATGAGTCAACAACAAATGGAAATATAATTAGTAAAAACTTAGAGAATAAGCTAATCTTCTGCATAATATGCCACATTTTTCTTAGTGTGAACCTTACATAAATGTAGTATCTTACTTGATTCAACATTCCATTTTCCTTTTCTGAATTGCTTAGTGTTCCCAGACCTCATTACACTCGTGCTTTCATATCTGATACTCCTTTCATCTGTCACGTCTGCTGCTGATTGTTACCCACTTGCTCTTCATTCTGTCAGTCTTAGCTCAAGTCTCCTCTGCTCTTTAAACACATCTTCGAGTTTCTTAGATAACTGTCAGCTATCTGCTTTAAGTTCTTTCTGTATCTGGCATATAGCTTTAATATAGCAACAGCACATTGCATTTTTTTAGTCAGTGTGTATGTCCATTCTATCTCCATTCCATAAGGTCTTGGAGGGTAGACACCAATCCCATCCTCCATATTTGTGTCTTGAGTTCCTAATATAGAGCTTGAAAGGAGTAGACACATAGTACATATTTTGTGGAATAACCAAATTTTCCAAATAATCTCTTATATGGCTGCAAGAACAGAAAAAGACATTATAGGTTTTCCAAGATGTGATTAATATTAAATAATTTCACATTCATAGCCACATTATGATCCCTAGCTTTTAAAATGATTTGGTCTTTGTGAGAGACAAACTACAATAGGATGCTGACATCGCCACAATTTTTGCCAATGAAGATAAACAGTAATAAGGGAATCATTTCCCACTGGTTGTCAGACGAATATGAACTGGAAAATCTTATCTATTAGAGTGTAGGAATCCTAAATTCAGACACTTATATTTGTTCTGTGAGACTCAAATTGTGATGAAAAAGTACATTTTATATTCCTAAGGCATTACGTGAATGATAAGATACTCATCTCTTTTTTCCCCTACAAGGAATAGGACAAGATACATTATCAATTTCAAAAACTTAAACTTTGATTATAGCGGGTAGATAGCGAGTTTATTGATGAGATAACATAGAGTTAGGTGGTTGCTAAGGATGCAGAAGTGAGCATTACCTTATGTGTCCCATATTAGCTTTGTCAATAAATATGAAACTTGAATTTCTTTTATTTTTTAAATATTTTATTTATTCATGAGAGACACAGAGAGAAAGAGAGAGGGAGAGAGAGAGAGAGAGAGAGAGAGAGAGAGGCAGAGACACAAGCAGGGGGAGAAGCAGGCTCCATGCAGGGAGCCCGACGTGGGACTCGATCCCGAGACTCCAGGATCACGCCCTGGGCTGAAGGTGGCGCTAAACCGCTGAGCTACCTGGGCTGCCCGAATTGCTTTTATTTAAATAGCAAATTTTACAAAGATTTTAGTATAAAGTGACAATGTCAACTTACTTTGACTTGAAAATTCCTCACTTGAAAAATTACTTCTCTTTCTAAATGTTATGTTCAAGTCATCCTCCTGATAAGGTAATCTATGCATATACAGGAGAAATATCATTAAAATAATTTATTCTTGGGTCTTCCCTGATCCAGAGAATATTTAAAAAAAAAATTCTTAAAAAAAAAAAATTCTTGTGTACTGCTCAATGCAAAAAGTAAAGCTCAAGTTGGTTTTAAAAAAGCTTAAGACATCACATATCTTTAATATACACATATACATAAATCTTATATTTATACTTATAAATAAGTATACAGACATAAATGTAATCACTGCCAGATTAAAATAAGAAGATAGGTGCTTGAGAAGTAGTATGAATAAGATTAAATTGGATACTAACTTTTTACAAATACTTTCAGAGTTCAAACATAGATGCTGGCTTAGTTGTAGTCATATGTGAAAATGATTCTCCCAAACAAGTTGCATTTGTTTGTTTGTTTGTTTGTTTGTTTGTTTGTTTCTTTCTTTCTTTCTCTCTTTCTTTCTTTCTTTCTTTTTTTGCATTTGTTTCTATGTTTAGAAATCTCCATTCCTTGTCCAGGACTGCTATCTTCAGTCATGTTCACCCTCATGCTTCTCCCCAGTGTTTTGAGTTGACAAATTAAATGAAAATATATATTTCTTATCCAATAGTCAGTTGGAGTGATGTGAAGTATGTTGGAGGGACAAGAAAGCTTAGAGTAGGGGGCATGTTTCCTAGAAGTGGGAGCTTGTCAAGCTCCCACACACATACCGCTTACCATATTGTCAAGGTAGACAGAAATAAGATGCTCCTGATCTCTTGCTTCTTCTCCTCGCTTGGAGGAAGGAAAGGGAGAGGGTGGAAAAGAAAAGGAGAGACGCCAGACAGCCCTCCACTCCCTTCTGGCTTTGGTAGGCCCAAGAAGAGGAGGGGAGTAATTTTGAACTTTAATGAAGGTTGGGAGTTTGATTATTACTTTGCCTGAACATAAAATTTACTGGAATGTATCTCCTGGATCCATTGGAGCAATTAATGTAACAGGATGCTTTTATAAAGCAGACAATGACTGGAAAAGTTATGGGCTTCGCTTGAGGTTTATCCAGAAAAGGAGAAAATTAAGCCTCACTGAAAGGGTTAGCAGGAACAATGGAAAAAAAAAATTTGCTTCACTATTGCATCCATGAGTCTGAGTTGTGTGGTATTCTAGGTGACAACTGTGGCTTGCAGCAGCTTTAGATATGGCTGGGAAGGGAAGGGAAGGAGGAAGGGAATTTTGTTTTACACAAATTCACTATATACTAATATATATGAAAATAATCCTAAGCATTGGTGTTAAATAAGGATAAACAATTTGCTATTGTACATAGGCCATGTTAATGTGGTCTTTTTATATCACTAAACCTTTAGTGAGGTAAATTTTAAAATCGATACATTTTTGAAATCTGTGTTTCAGCTTATATTTACAATGCATTTTAAACTGCAATATTCTGTTTCTAAGATGTTTATGTTTGTGGAATATGGGAGATTTAGGGGTAATTTCCATTAAAATTTTATTATATTCATTTATAATTTATAGGGCTGTTATGAGGCTCAAATAAGATAATGCACCTTACAAGTCTTTGAAAACTTTAAAAAATGTTAGATATTATAAATACTATTATTGTATTAGTACTAACAATTACTTTATAGTTATGACACAAAATACTTTTGTCTTTAATTTTTGTGTCTTTCTAGCACTAGGAATATTAATATATAAAGTTATAAAAGCATCAGGTTATCAGACTGTATTATTTCTGTTTTGAATTTTAAAAGCCATTTAATAATGGCTTTTATATTTGAATAAGTGTAGAAAGAGAAATCTAACCATAACACATACAAAAAAACAATATTTTTATCACTGTTTGATATTTTTTATTTAAATTTTTACAATAATTTAAAATAGTTTATTGAATAAGTGGTAATACATGCTTCAATATATGACAAAATAATAACACACGTAGAAAGATACGGAAGGAACATTATTTAAATAATAGTTCAAAAAAGCCAGTCTTTGTGATCATCTCTTCTCTTGCCCACAATTAGTCAGTTTTGTATGATAGAACATGTACTTACAAATAACCTATTTTATACAATAGATTTTTTTTAACCCACCTTTCCGTGATTCACCCTACATTTGATATTTACTGGTCATTTATTGCAATCAGCTTTTTATGCCATTTCATATCAGTTTACTACATTTTTCTTAATCCCTGCATAATCCTCTATTGTACAGCTTTATAGTAATTTATCTGATATGTCTTCTACTTTTTTTTTTTTTTTAAATCTGAGAGAGAGATAGAGACAGCAAGAGAAAGAGAACGAGTTGGGGAGAAGAGGGAGAAGCTCCATCCCAGGACCCTGGGATCATGACCTGAGCCAAAGGCAGATGCTTAAGCCCACTAAGCCACCCAGGTGCCCCTGTCACCTAATTCTTGATATTAACAGGGTCAGCTGAATTTTCAGATATTTTTATCTTTGAGAAAGCTGCTGGATGTTTCCTAAAAGTGGGCTTATTGGTGTATTGATTTGCAATATGAATTTTTGTATCTATACTTCTAAATTACTTTCCAAAAATAGACATATTCCATCCACAAAAGACAATAATACCTATTGTGTCATAGCTTCACTAACATAAGATCTTATTAAAATATTTTGTCTTGTTTCATTTGGAAGTTTAGAAATGGGGCATTGTTGCTATTTATAGTATATTTCTTTTTTGGTGTATGTGAAAGATCTGAACATTTCTAAATTGATTTCCATCTAGTTTTCAGTTTCTCTGAAATTATTATTCATATAATTTGCTTTTCCTTTAAATGAGATTTTTTGTATTATTGATTAGTAAGATAAGTTTAATAATTTTTTTATTTTTATTTTTTTAGAGAAGTTTAATATTAGATTTGTCCTATGACTCTATCTAGCTTTCCTTTTGTGTAGGCAAGAATTCTCAACATTGTAAAGCTACGCATAATTCTGACATTAGAATAATTTTGACTGAAACAGATTCATTTAAAAAATTCCTCCTTTTTATTTTGTGAAAAGATTATGAAAAATTAATCTGGAGAAATAAACATGTGGAGTCCAAGAGAACAAAAAGAATGCTACTAGCTAATTCAAACAGACTAAAAAATTAAAAAAATCAACAGATCAAGAGATTAGAATGTGAAGTCCAGGAGAAGACTAGGTTTATCTCATAATTTATGATTGTGGCATTTTAAGTTAATGGGGGATATTATAGATAACTTAATAACAGATTAAAAGCTACATCCAAAATATGTTACTATTTCTTTTTAAAAATATTTTATTTATTTATTCATGAGAGACAGAAAGAGAGAGAGAGAGAGAGAGAAAGGCAGAGACACAGGCAGAGGGAGAAGCAGGCTCCATGCAGGGAACCTGAAGTGGGACTCGATCCCGGGTCTCCAAGATCACGCTCTGGGCTGAAGGCAGGGCTAAACTGCTGAGCCATCCAGGCTGCCCAAATTTGTTACTATTTGTATTAGAATTAACTCTGTATCAATTTACATGTATAAATAAAAATAAGAAATGCTAGAAGATAACATAAATATTGTTTCCTATTTTTTTGAGTGTTGGTTATGGTCTTAAGGACAATATAAAACAAAAAATTCCTAAAGGAAAAATATATGACAATAAAATAGACATGCAATTAACAAAACACACCAGAAAATAAAAGACAGACAACAAACTCTAAAAATATTTATAACACATAAGCAGTATTTAAGGAGCTTATAGAAATGGATTTGCTAAAGTAGCAAATGAAGTCATCATTTTAATAGAGCCATTTTTCTGATATGTTTTGATGCAGTTTTTTTTTTTTCTTGGACATGACATTTCGATTAGTCTGGGAAGAAACCAAATTCTTTGAGCCAAACATCACCAAAAAATAGAAGACAGTGAACTGCATGCTCTTTACCTTTTGGAAATTGGTCTGAAGGGTTCTGTGAGCATGAGCTGCAGAGAAATAGTCCTTTCTGCATCATCTCATGGAGTTTCTGCCCAAACTCCAAACAGATTAAAGAGACTCTTCCCTCTGACCTTTTCAAGTGGTTCCTGTCAACTAGCCCCATGTCCCATATTAGAAGAGAAGCCACACAGCTGAAATGGTAGGCCACTGGGACAGACTACCACCTTACAGCTAAGAAGGACAATAGGGCTCTGTTGATCAAGAACGTCGGTTCCATGAAAGAATGTTTTATGAAAAAACAAAGCAGGCAAGCACACCAGCTGTACCAAAGAGAGAACTTGGAAGCATATATAAGGAGGTGAACAACCAACAGTCTTTTTCTTCTGGAGATTGAGGGGATGGTGAATTCATTAATTCTGATTTTTTTTTTGAAATGTACATTTGAAGTTTCACCATGTGTTTATAGCTTCTACTTTTCTTCTAGGATATTTGTAATATGTGACTCCTTGAACAGTCTGTGGCCCTCTTCTAGTATCAGTTTGCATGGAAGTAAATTTGGTTTTCCAGCAAATGAGTTGTTTCTCCCCTACAGCATCCTTCATTATATACAGGGACATTGGAATGATAAGTAATCCAGGAGACAGGAGGGGTGGGAGAGAGGGAGAGGTGGAAGGAGGAAGGGAGATAGGTAGGGAAGGAGAGAACACAAACAATATGAAGCTGCCTGCTTTAAGAAATAGAAATCGAATCCTACTAAGGGAAAAATGCCTGTTGTTTCTCTACCTTTGTGGAAGAGCTGGGTGTGTTCTCATCTAACTACAGGACTAGATTGAAGCTCAGAAGAAATTCACTTGAAGGAGATTTGTTTGCTGGTCCTCAGGGAAGAGTTAGCAGCCAGGGGATGATACATGGAGAGAGCTCAGTCTTGGGGTGCCTCACTCGACCTTCCCCAGTTGGTGAAAACTCTGCATGGTTCTTTCTATGGCATCTTGCATCGTGACCAGTGGCTGGGGGTCCATGACCTTTTTGGTCCTTTCACAGCTGTAATCGTGAATGTACCATCCAGTGAGACCCACATTGGTTGGAAAGTGGGCTGCAGTTGGATTATAGAACTGGTTGCCATGGCCACACTGTAGGAAATGTGGTACCTGGGAGCTTTCTCACTCATGGCCACATCTCAGGAGAGGTGCTCTGCCGCTAGGATGTGTCGGTGCACCTTGTCCACAAAGGTGAAGTCCACCAAATTCTCCCCATTTCCAATCACAAACTTCATCTTTCCTTTCCTGGATGCCTAAATGAGGATGGGGGCCAGCTAGGGTTCCTTGTACCTAAAATGCCATAAGGGCAGACGGCCATGGTTAAGAAATGTCTCTCTGGGTCATTGCCCCCAGGACTGCTCACTCCTATAAGATTTTTTGTCTCCACATAGTAGTCTATGGGCTTCACGGCAAATAGATGGTCTTCAGTTCCAATTTTGATTGACACCCTCAAAGATGATACTGGCACTACTAATTAAAATGAGTTTCTGAACCCCAGCCTCTTTGCAAGTTTCATTGCTATTCTTGGTGCCAATATAATTCACTATGTAAAAGAGTTTTTTGTTGTTACTAGATGGTGAGGGCGACACACAGTGGACAACAGAGCTTATACCTTTCAGAATTGGGTACAGATCCGCTTGGCTATAGAAGACTCCGAAGGAATGTCGGACCCTTACTGCATATCAAATACATTGACAGTGTGGCCTCTTGCCAGAAACTGCTCCACCAGGTGCTGCCCTAGGAACTCGGAGCCTCTGATCACTCTGCACGTATGGGCCATCCAAAGGTTGTCGCCCCCAGCTGGTAGAGGCTCCCACAACCAGTCTCAGTGTGCCCACAGCTTGCATCCTAAGACCTCCTGCTGCTGGAGCCACCATTTTCTCTGATGCAGTCATTTTGATGTCAAAGATGTTTGGTAAGGGTATTATTATTAACCTTATTTTTCATAAATAATTTTTTTCTTCTGACATTAAACTTAACACACTTTCATAGCTATTACACACAAATTGCAATGAAGAAAGTTATAATTATCCATAATCCAAGAATAATCATTTTCAATATATTTGCTGAATATATTTCTAGGTTCTGTTGTTCTTCTCTCTTTCCTTCTTTCCCTGCCCCATCCCTCTTTCTCTCCTCTCTACCTTCTAAAACAAAAGTACCATCCTAGATTGAATGTTTTGGGGATTTTCTTTTTTTTTTTTCACTTAATATAGTTTGGGCACATCCAAAAGCCAACTACATAGTAATTTTTTATTTCCACAGAGTATTTTTTACAATATGGATCTAGACTATCTAAATACTATCAATGACCATTTAGGCTAATGTTATTTTGCAGTACTCTAAACAACTCAGATGTACAGATTCTTGTACCTTACAATGTGTCTGATTATTTAGGTTAAATTTTCAGAAGTAGCATGTATAGGTCAAGGTATTCACACATTAAATATTTGATGCCTATTGTCGAATTGCCATCCAAAATATTGTGCCTGGCACTGAGGTGTTACCATTTTTGCTCTCACTTTTTATCATGTCTTTTTTGTCATTTTAAAATTTTTCAATCTAAATATTGAAAAAAAATCATTTAATTTGCACTTACTGGATCGTTAGTAAAGTTGAATATTTCTCATACTTTGATGACTACATTTTAAAAATTATTTCATAATTATTTCCTACACATTTCCATCGTCTGTTCTCTCCTCTTTCTCTTTTTAATTTTATTCAATTCAATTCAATTCAAATTCTCTCCATTCAATTTAATGGGAGAAAATGTAATCATTCTTAGTCAATTCATATAAATTTAGTCAAATTAAGATTAAAAATGTAGGATTTTTCCTCAATCTTGTATCTTCTCAGGGACATTTTTCCTTTATGTACCAAAAATATCATCAAGTCTGGAAGAGTTGGAAGTTCTCAGACACTGTTATTGACATTTTTCCTATTGGCTTGTGCTGAGAGACCTCTCACCTGATTCATTCTCCATTCTTGGTGCAAAGGCATGTCTTTGTAACCACTGCAAATCTTTTTCAGACGGCCAGCTCAGGGTGCCACATCCTTGATATTCTCAACCAAGGACCATGGAAGGGGCTGAGGGATTGCTTTCTCCTTGTGTCCTACCAGAGTATGTGAGGATTCTCATGACACTGCCTCAGATTGCTTCCTGGCATGCAAAAAAACATGTTTCCTCCTGAAACATCTGTGAGATCAATCTACCCCTCATGTGCATGTGTACTCTGGAGCTAACATTAGGTAGGACAGGCTTCAATACCCTTTCAATAACTCTCACTGATTCTTTTCACTTCTTCCTGACTTGCAAAAATCTTTATCAGTTTCAGGTGCCTGGATATAGCACTTACCAATCAATTATTTACTCACTCTGTACCTATATTGATACAAAGAATTTGGCTCTAGATGCTAGAAGGATCTGGCCTCTTATAACATAAAAAGCTAAAGCATATGCCAAAGGGTTGATTTTTAATTTTTGTACAAAAGCTAATCATTGATTCTTTCTTCCTATCTTCATTTCTGTAGTTATGATAGTTACCTAAGAGAAACCAGCATGCTCAAGCCTCATGTTTCTCTGGTTATTTTGTTGGTGTTGTTTCTCTCTTTTTCTCTGTTTTCTCTCCTTTTACTTCATACACACACACACACACACACACACAAACACACACACATCCTTATACATTCTAAATTGACAAAAAAAATTCATATATAGAGTATTCACTGAAAGATTTACGTTGATCACAGGAAGAACTTAGGCAACACTAAAAGTGTTGTAAAGTATTTCAAGATAAAGAAGTGCCAGGAGTCAAGAATTTATAAACTTTAGTAGACTTTATACTCATTTTCAAGACTGAAAAGTCTTGGGGAGATCTTTATAGTGAATTCCTTATAGGTTTTGCTTGTTGTTGCTCACATTTTTAAATTTTTGTTTTGTAAAACATGCCATGCAGGATTTGCTTGCTTATTCACTAAGTGGGAAAGAAAGGTCAACCAAAGAGTAAGACATAGTGTTCCAGCCTCTAGACATGAAAAAACTGAGGAAAGAAGGACTAAAGTCTTTTTAGGAAGAATGTTTCCTTTATCTCCTTATATTTTTCCTATTCCCTTCCATCATCCTGCTTTCACATTTTCTGGAATTAAGCACCTGCAAATTAAATATGCCCACCTAATTTGTAGCCCTGCCCTCTGAAGACACTCTTAGCAACACCTTTCTTTCTGTGTATACAAATGTACTAAAAATGATAGACACAGAGTAATAAAAATGTGTATGATAAATTAAATTGTCAATTTGTCCAGTTTATACAGAAATGTACCTTTTTTGTTGCATTTAATGACTGATTTTCTAGATTAATGTAACTATAAGTGATAAGATGTCAGACATTTGGTTTTAAATATTAGAAAATGATTTGAGGGGCACCTTTATGTACCAAAAATATCATCAAGTCTGGAAGAGTTGGAAGTTCTCAGACACTGTTATTGACATTTTTCCTATTGGCTTGTGCTGAGAGACCTCTCACCTGATTCATTCTCCATTCTTGGTGCAAAGACATGTCTTTGTAACCCCTGCAAATCTTTTTCAGATGGCCAGCTCAGGGTGCCACATCCTTGATATTCTCAACCAAGGACCATGGAAGGGGCTGAGGGCTGAGAGTGGCTCAGTTGAGTAGACATCTGCCTTCAGCTCAGATCATGATCTTGGGGTGGGGGTGGGGTCCCTGCTCAGTGGGGAGTCTGCTTCTTCCTCTTTCTTTCTCTCTTCTGTGTGTTCACTCTCTCTCTCTCAAATAAACAAATAAAATGTGTAAAAAAATTAAAGAATTAGATTTAAGTTCACTATCTTCTGTTATTGTTTTATTCCAGGTCCTGTTGTGCTGTTTCAGTCCTAAATTCTTCATTTACTGCAGTATACTACAGAACACAGACTAAGTATTCTAATATCAGTACTTCCTTAAAAGTCTTGGACTATCAGTAAAAATCTAATTGTGGGAGAAACACCCAAGGGGCTAAGCCTTGGGTTGGTATTTCCTGTAGTTTATGGTAGTGTAATGTTGGTGGAATAGTCAGCTCACTGCAATTTATTATTTCAAAGCTATTGATGTTACCCACACCTATCACAAAAAAGCCAGGAATTTTTACTTATTTGAGGTATACTTAAGTGTCTTAAAAAGAGTAATTGATTGGTGTGTTCATCTGAAACAGAATATCTACAACTTTCTTAAATATTCTCCTTTTAAATCATTGAAATGTTGCCAGAAAACATAGGAACAGCTGTTGAGTAGAGTATTAAATTTAGAGCAATATTATACAGGAGTGGTGATTTAGACATGACTTTAGGCATAATTATCACTGAAATATTCTATAAATAGAATAGTACAGGAAAACTTCAAATGTATAATTTCTGAAACTGCAATTGTCTATGGAAAAAGGTGCAAAGTAGAACTTCTCTACATATGGTACTGCTTCTTCTGGGATATGGTAGCAATTCCACAGATCTATGGAACGTGGCTTCTTACTTGCCTAGTTTGTCATGTTTTGGCACCCTAATTTTTACTCCTTTAACCCTAAAAATTTCAAGGCAAAATCGTATATATTTACATTCAAAAATGCTTTTCAAAGAATATACTTTTGAGTATTTTGATAGAAAAGTAGCTGCAGGTGACTTTCAATTAATTTATTCATTATTCATTTTGCATGTTTACTGAGTTCCTACTTTGTTCTATGGATTCTGGGTAAGATGAAAGGATGTCATTTCGACATAGTAGAACATCTTAGTAATGGAGTAAAAAGTGAAAAATTACTAGGTAAGGTGACAGTTAACTTCTGTTATTTTCCCAGATTTTTATAACCTTGTCTTCCCTTACCTAGAGATATGGAAAGAGACAAAGAGCATTTTAGCAGAGCTGTAGAAATCAATATTATTTTATCTTTGGAAAATAATGAACTCAGTCTTTATGAAACCTGTATGTTTTATCTTGAAACTTCTTATTGCCATTTCTATACATTCTAGAATGCTGTTTCATACTGACAACTAGGATATTCAGGAAAATGGTTAATTTATGTATGTTATCTTTCCAATCAATTCTGTGAATCCCTGTACTTTATACTTTGCCTACTGCAGGCACATATTTTGAATTAAAAGTAAAGATAATGATATTTTAACCAAAAGACTTCTATAATTAGCAGCAAAAATCTAAATAAATAGAATGAGAAGGCTTGACAGGAGAAACTTCCTCAAAGAGGTGAATATCGAGTTTGTCATTAACAGAAAGAAGAGAAGAAGCTGCACAATTGCCTGTGAACTAGCACAGCAATAGCAATTTCTAGCTCCTTATATGTGCTCATATGGACTTCACACTTACCTATAGAAGAGCTACTATCTTGTTTTAGTCATATTTATTTTAAATTCTTATGTTCCTCTCCTGATCTATAGGAAAGAAGCCTACAGGGAAGGAAGCATACTTTATTCCTTTTAAAAAAATAAATGAATACATGAACAAATTATTGCTTGTGTGAAATTAGGTTGCTAAAGGGAGAAGAAAGGGAGAACTTGCATTTATGGTAATGGCTTCTTTGAAACAAAGCTGGCTTAGGTGGATGTTTCAGATTCATTTCCTGAGAAGCCAACTGTGAGATGGAGTTTGTTGAGTAGGGGTTTACATAAAGACAGCTTTGGATTCAACATTTGTGAAATGGAGGCACTGTAGCAGGCATGGGCAAAAGGAGACATTGAGAAGGCAGCTCCAGTCATAGCCTCAACCAATCCTATGGATAGCTCTGGAGCTAGAATGACCTTTTAGTGTTATAGGCCACATTGATCAGGATTCTTTATGCTTGCACTGTTGAGTCATTGGGTGTTGGGCACCCTGGGAAGGGGCATGATCTTGCGAAAGGTGACTCTCTGCAGTTGAGGCAATCTCTGATGTTTCTGGCAGTTGAAAGCTGGCTACTGTCAGCACTCTGCAACCAGAGCAGCTTCATTGATATAATTCTTCATCAGTAGGGATCTGGAGTGTGTCTTACAGTGTCTATTACAGTGAGGTGGAACTAGACTATAAAGACCGGTAAATCAGAAAGAAAGAGTTAGAGTAGATAAAATTATGAATGGTGAACACGTATCTTTTTTTAAAGATGTATTTACTTATTTGAGAGAAAGCGAGAGCATGTGATCCAAGGGAGGGGCAGAGGGAGAGAAAGAATCTCAAGCAGACTCCCTACTGTTCGCAGAATCTAATGCAGGGCTTGATCTCATGACCTGAGATCAGATCTGAGCCAAAATCAAGAGTCAGATGCTTAACTGACTAAGCTACCCAGGCTCCCCAGTGTCATTTTTTTTAAGGCACAACAATACCACAAAGTTCATTCCTTTACCAGGATGTAGGTTGCATAGGGCTGGGTGGAGAGGAAGGGAGTTAGTTTAGAGAACTGTTGGAGTAATCCTGTCATGAGGCAATGAGGCCTCGGCAAACTAAGAGCTGTGGAGATGACCTGAATAGAACCTAGTGCTTGAATGAATTGAGGGGTTGGAGAGGTCTGCCCAGCAAGTTTTAATCTTTATTGTGCCAGACGCTCTGTCTATATCTTGTGCTTAATATAAGGTAGACATTATCATAATTTTATGCTATAGCACAGCAAATAGGCACGCTGAGTGGTTAGATGAATTGTCTAAATTTTCCTTTCTGACAAGGGAGGAAGACTAGATTTGTCTGACTGTAGAAACTGTACATTTTTACACCTAATCACATATTTCTTCTGTCCATTGATAAACTAGAGCCTACATTTCATCTCTGAAGTGCAGTTATGCTGGAGAATGATGTGGAAACAAGATGGTAAAAGAAAGTGAAAGAAGAATATTTTGAGTTTTCAATGGTGAGGAATAAGGATTTCTAAAAATACACAAAAGTTTATCAGATAATAGAATAAGAATAGCACCCTCATTATGCGTTGGAACTATATTTGAAAGAGAATACACTTAAGTCATCATAAAAATTCCATAAGACAGATATTATTATAATCTTCATTTTACAGATGAGGAAACTGGGTCTTAGAGAATTCAAATAAACTGCTTGAGGTCAAGCAGCTGGTTAATGAGGTGGAACTGGATCTTTTTACATCAAGATTGCCTGACTTTAAAGCCACCAAACATCATACCTTGTTAAAATTTGCCTCCTTATCAATGGAGAGTATTTCATTAAGTCATTAAGTCATTTAGACCAATTGCTAATATATATCCTTACCTTTTGAATATTCATCAATAACTTTGATGATCTTGCAAAAGCAAATTTATTAATTTGTGTTTGGCTAGTTAGCATTTTATGAAATGGGGACCTTTAAAGTCACCACCAATTCTTCATACAGGATATATGTGTATGTTTAAATTTCTTATATTCAGTCAGATTGAGACTTTCTGTACTAGTTTTTTAAGGCTGCCATAACAAAGTAACCACAGACTGGGTGGCTCAAAACAACAGAAATTTATTTTCTATGGTTCTAGAGGCTAGAAGTCTGAAGTAGAGATGTTGGTAGAACCATGCTAGCTCTGAAATGTGTAGAGGAATCATCCCTTGCCTCTTTCTAGCTTCTGGTGGTTTGCTGGCAATCCTAGATGTTTCCTGGCTTATCCATATGTTACTCCAATCCTCTGTCTTTGCATGATCTTCTCCCTATGTCTCCATCTTCACAGGGCCATATTATATGGACAACAGCGACATTGGACTGAAGGCCGTCTCTCTTCCAGCATGACTCCATTTTAACTAGTTACCTTTGCAATAAATTTATTTCCAAATGAAGTTACATTCTTAGGTACTGGGGAGTAGGACTTCAACATATTTTGGAGGGGGCACACAGTTCAACACATAACACTTGCATACATAAAATCAACCTGTGCAATCAAAATAATTTTGTTTCTTGTCTGTAAAAAAAGTAGATAAAGCTTTGCTAGGCATATTCCTTCATAGCGTCTCTTTAACTATTTAATCTATCTGAACAAATTAGATTCAGATAGATAGTAAATTA
The DNA here is from genome assembly GCF_048164855.1 of Canis lupus baileyi. Classification (NCBI taxonomy): domain Eukaryota; kingdom Metazoa; phylum Chordata; class Mammalia; order Carnivora; family Canidae; genus Canis; species Canis lupus. Next base: position 22,825,814 of record NC_132843.1, on the reverse strand, counting down.
TTCCTAATGGTCCATAATCCAACACTCCTCTTTGTATGGAATTCCAACTGATATTATTGAGTGTGCTCCTGTGGGGAGCAAATACCTTTACTAATATTACTTATGATTTTGCTATTCCCAGTGCATTGAATTTCTTTTTGCTCATTTAGATAAGTTCCCCTGGAACATAGAGGCAAAACTTGTAAGGTGGCTTGGGGAATTTGTTCTTCCTAAAGTGCTTTATTCTAATTATATTTTTTATTACTCATATTGTAAATGAGACAAGCTGAAGAGGCATTGCCAGACTAATTTTTTTTTCAGCTTTTGTAATTTGGAGTACTCTCCTTCCACATATATCTAATTATAAGAATTTCTTAGATGTAGATATCCAAGAATCTTAATATTTAATTTGCCCCTAGGAATATGACAAGCAAGATCTTATGTTTATTAAATTGGTCTTAGGGCAGGCAGCCCTAAAGTCAGATGCTATGATGCATGATTTGTATTTAGATATCATTAAACCATGTATAAATTATGCAATTATTTCATTTATGTGTAAAATGGAAATTAGACCTCTTAATTGTCAAATGTAATTATTGGCTTCCAGGTTTCAGCCTTATTTACCTTTCTGCACATCTTATGACTTCTTCCTTCCTCAAATTCTTTTTTATTCCTGATATCCACCACACATCCACTAGTACTTTATATGTGAATAGTCCTTTTTAGCATCTTCTTCTGCCTTCTTATTTGCTGTCTATCCCCCTGCACTTGTATTTATTCCAAAACATAATCCTTTTACCCTCATGATATTCTGTGCACTGCAAAATTGTTACATATCTATATACCAAGTAATGCCCAAATATACTTTTTTAGCTTTGATATCACCAAGTCTTTGACCTTGGTTGCCTCCTTGATATACTCTGGATGTTTATATGTATTTCGGAGTATAAAATGTGTCACATTTATTATCTTTTCTACAAAAGTGCTTTGGTAGTAATGTAGATATCATTCCTTCCTTGATTTACATCCTTTTCCATGTAATTTTGAAATTCCTACTCCAAAACACAAAGTGTATTCCCCTCTTAGATTCTGGGCTAGAATCTCGGTCTGGCCAATGAGATGCTAAAAGCAAGAGCTTTTTCAGCATGTAAAGACTGAAGTGTGCATGGGCATGTTCTTTTGCACCTTTACTATTGTCACGAGAATACCACACCTTGACTAGGTTGCTGGTCCACGGAGTTGTGAGAATCAAGTAGTAGAGCCAATCCACAGACCTAGGTTTGATGTAGAACTACCCAGGGGAACCCAAACAAACTCAGTATGTCCACTGCTATGTGAGTGAACTCTATTGACACAAGTAGAGGCAACCTGGTAAGATGTATGAGAAATAAATTATTGTTTTGGTGTGTCATTGAATTTTGCAGTAAATATCCAAAGTTATCTGATGGAAAAATTGGTACTTGGAGTGCTAATAAAACAAAAACCTAAAATACATGGCATTGGTTTTAAGCCTGGATGGCAAGTTATAAAGAAGGTGACATAGGAGGCTTAGAAAATGGTAGCCCATATGATATAGTCATGAAATATTTGTAAAAACTGTCTTCCGTGATCCTCTGGAAGACTGATATCAGGTGTAGTTAATTTCTAGATTTGGGCAGGACAGACTCCAGGCAGAGTGCAGAATGAGAGATGTAACTTCTTTTAGATGAATTTAATGAGGTAGTAAAAGTAAGACGTGAGCTCAGAGAAGAATAACCTGGTTAGTAAATAGAATGAAGAGGCAATAGAGAGATTCCATAATGTACTGTTTATAAAACTTATTAAAATTCTTCAGCCTCTCTAACTTTGCAAAACAGTAAAATATTCTCAAATTAAGATAGATACAGCCTCAAGGTAAAGATAAAATCAAGGGCCTTTAAGATGTATCTTAGGGATGGAGACCAAATCAAGAAGTAGCCCTCCTGTGCTTTCTTAAAATTTCAAAAGAATTACAGTGGCACCTAGTATGTCTTGCAGGGAATAAAATTGTCTCTAGAAATTACAGGTTCTTAATGGGCCAGTGCTACTCAAATCATGCAAAGGTCTATGGCCTTTATAACTATGGTTCATGGAAATGGAATATATAACAAAAAGCAAAAATTTGTCACTTTTGTATGTGCTGATTTTGTATGTGTTGATTGTAATCAAGTATATAAAACACTCAGATTTGGGGACAGCTAGCTAAAGTACCACCAGCTAAAGCTAAAAGGGACTGAAACTGCTTAATATTTAAAATACCCTTTGGGTCCCTAATTTTTCAGGCAGAGATTAGGCTGAGAATACAGAGGGTACATCCTCTAACAACTTCTTTAGAATTGGACAAAGATGACAACCAAAGTAGCTAAAAGCCACTCTCAGAAAGTAGAACTGGGATCTAATCAAGGGACATTTTTTACTTCCAGAAAAGGGAAGCATGGAAACATTTGCATAGCAGGAATTCTGAGTTGCCAAGGGGTGGTGATTCCTATGGTACTGTTCTTTTTTTCTTTCTTCAAATGGGAATTTTTTTTTTTTTTTACAGTTCACTTGTTTCTATTTCAAAAATTATATGATATATGCATGAGGTCAAAAATTTACTTGTATATTTATCTTTATCTTTCTTTCTCTCTATTCATAGATCTCTGAATCAAGAGACTGTATGTCTCAACTTGAAATACTTCACTAGATCCCAGACTTTGAGCCTGATGTTATGATTAGATAAGACATTTGAGGATCTGGGGATGAAGTGGGGATGAGTATATTTTGCATATGGGTAAGTGTGTGTTTTTATAGTCAATAGGGCATCTTTCAGGTTTACTTTAAAGACAGTTGTTAGGCATTTTCAAGTTCTGAAGGTAGCATATTCTGTACTATAGAATACTACTCCATCTAATTTATACGGAAATAACATGGAAGTCTGAGAGCTTTCAGTATGACTCTGAAGCAGATTCAAGGTGTGAATCAAGTAGCTCTGTCACTTCTGTCATAGATTTAGCAGGTATTTTTGTATCTGTGGTGGAAGAAAATGTCATGTCAAGCAGTAATAGAAAAATCACAGTAAACACTTTTGAGTTTCTAGAGAAAGGCCCCATGCCATCTGTAGAACCATTCATAAGGCATCTTCTATTATTCCACTAATATTTAAATTGATGGACTGGGTAAGCATCTATGCAGTCAGAGATGCCCATTATGGGTAAAATGAATAAAATCATGAATTTAGGCAGGCTTAGCAATACACTTTTAGTTGAGAGTGATATATCCATGATAGGCATGATTAATGTCAAGGGCACAAGAAGTTGCATTAACAGGTGGGCCAGACCCCAACTATAGTTATCCACTACAGTTACAGCGCTGCCTATCTTCATAGTATATCTGTGCCAAAAGGGAATAGGTTCTTTTATAACAAGTTGACAGAAATGTAAAGAATCAAGGCTGGTTCATGGAAAATCTACACAAAGGGAAGATCTCCATGCTAGTTGGTCATAAACATAGTATAACAAGAGATGTGCTAAAGCAAGAGTGTAGACAGTGGCTTGGAGCATAAAGTTTGGAAGGTTAGGGGCAGGAGGCCTGTGGAAGAGGCATGTGGATGGACAAATGGGAGAAGATACAAAGTGTATAGGATTTTTGTATCACTCATTTACGCCTTCAAGAATAGATCCACCTTTACCAATAGAAGCACTAAATAACCAAGTAGATGGAATTACACAGCCCAGTGACATCAGTTATTGGCCACTCATTGCTGGAGAGTTTAAAAATGGATATATGTCAGCCATGACGACAGGGATGAGGGCTATACAGAGACCCAACAGTATGGGTCACCCCATGAAGATCCCCACCTGCTAAATATCCCACCTGCCAGCAACAGAGACCAGTGGTAAGCCCCTCATATGGCATCATCCTATGAAGTGTCATCCAATTCAGTGGCAATTGATTCTCTTGAACAGTTTCCATCCTGGAAGAAATTCCTCTTGATTGAAATTTTCCACATTGTCTTAGTCTGTTTGGGATACTATAATAAAATATTAAAGACTGGGTAGCTTATCAAAAACAAGTTTTGATTTCTCACAGTTATGGAAGCTGAACGTCCAAGATTGGGGTCCCAGCATGGTCAGGTTCTGGTGAAGGCCCTTTTCCATGTTGCAGACCGTGACTTCTTACTGTGTCCTGACATTGTAAAAGGAGTAAGCTAGTTCTCTAGGGTCTCTTCCATAAAGAGGCCACTAATCCCATTCATGAGGGCTCTGCTCTCATGACCTGAGCATTTTCCAAAGGCCCCACCTCCTAATATCATCACACTGGGCATTAGTATTTTAACATATGAATGTGGGGGGACACAAGCATATAGAATATAGCACATATATTCTAAGGATACATTTTTGTTTCCTTTGCTTCCTGCGCCATGTTTAAGGATTTACAGAGTTTCAAATGCTGATACTGAATGCTACGTAATATCACATCAAACTAAGGAACCCACTTCACAGCAATGGAGGGACAACAATGTGCAGAAAAGCATGTCCTCCACTGGTCTGTCATATGCCATACCACTCTGAAATTGTCAACACAATAAAACAGTTGAGTAGTCTTTCCAATATTCTGCTAATGCACCAGCTTGAAATACTATCCTTTATAAAGGATATTGTCCTTTAGCATGAAGCATATACTCTAAATTAATAAGCATGATAGACTACTTGGGTTCAGGAACCGAAATGTGGAAGCAGTTGAGTGGTAATTTTTAAAGAAAACCTACAAATAAGTAAGAAAATAGTAGGAAAAAAATCACTGAAAAAGCATGCATATTTTTATTCCTAAGAGTCAATGGAACAAAGTTTTATTTTCCATAATATGATAGGCTGAATCTAAAGTGGCTCCCAGTGATCTCAATCTACTGGTATTTATGCCCTTGGGTATGGACTAGGCTTAGTTACCTACTTCTTATAAATAGCATATGTCAAAAATTATAGGATGTTTCTTCCTAGATCAAATTAAAGAAGATAGTGACTTCTGTCTTGTTATTATTTATTATCCCTTGCCCTTTTGCAGTCTATATTAAGTTGATGGTTCCTTAAAGTTTTTTTTTTAAAGATTTTATTTATTTATTTATGTGGGGGAGAGAGAGAGAGAGAGACAGACAGACAGACAGAGAGCACAAGCAGGGGGACGGGGTAGAGGGACAAGCAGACTCCTCACTGAATGTGGAGCCCGATGTAGGGCTTGATCCCAGGACTCTGAGATCTTCACTCTAGTCAAAATCAACAGTCAGATGCTCAACTGACTGAGTCACCCAGGTGCCCTGATAGTTGCTTAAGTTTGAACCCATTCTTTATTCCTTTCCTCCCCCTGCTTTAGGTATATGGTGTCATTGTTTATATCTTTTTATTTTGTGAGTCACTTGACTGATTTTTTCAGATCTACTTGCTTTTACTCCTTTTGTGCTTCCTACTTTTCTTATACCTACTTATGTTCTTTCCTTTCCAACATCTCTTGTAGGGCTGGTTTAGTGGTCATGAATCTCTTTAACTTTTGTTTTTCTGGGAAACTCTCTCTCCTTCTATACTGAATGATACCTTTGTTGGACAGAGTATTCTTCATTGTAGGGTTGTTTTATTTCAGCATTTTGAATATATCATGCCACTCCCTTCTGGCTTGCAAGGTTTATATTGAAAAATACACTGATAGTCTTATGGGGTGTCCCCTGTATGTAACTGTTTTCTCTTTCTGCCTTAAAAATTCCCTTTATCACTACTTTTGACCATTTTAGTTGCTATGTATCTCAATGTGGACTTCCTTGGATTGATTTTGTTGGTGGCTTTCTGTGCTTCCTGGATCTGTTTCTGTTTCTTTCTCCAGATTCAAGAAGTTTTCAGCTATTACTTCTTCAGATAAATTTTCTGCCTCATTTTCTTTCTCTTCTCCTGGAATCCCTGGAATACAAAAGTTGTTATGCTTGAGAGTGTTGTTGAGTTCCCTTAATTTATTCTCATTCTTTATTATTCTTTTTTCTTTCTCCTATTCAGCTTGATTGCTTTACTCTGTCCTCCAGGTCACTGATCCATTCTTCTGCTTCCTCTAGTCTACTATTTATTCCATCTAGGGTATTTTTAATTTCAGGTGTCAATTTCTTCATCTCTGATTGGTTATTTTTCATGTTTTTTTTATATCTTTGTTGAGAGTCTTAGTGAGGTCCTCCACCCTTTTCTCAAGTCCACTGAGTATTTTTTATAGCAATTACTGTAAGTTTCCTATCTGGCTTATTACTTTGTTTCATTTAGTCATCTTGACATGATTTTGTCCTGCCCTTTCATTTGGGACATATTCCTTTGTCTCTTCATTTTGTTTAACTTTCTTTAAAAAAAAAAAAAGATTTTATTAATTTATTCATCACACACACACACACACACACACACACAGAGGCAGAGAGAGGCAGAGGGAGAATCAGGCTGCATGCAGGCACCCTGATGTGGAACTCAATCCCAGGTCTCTAGTATCACACTCTGGGTTGAAGGCGGCACTAAACTGTTGAGCCACCCGGGCTGCCCTTATTTAACTTTCTATGTGTCTGTTTCTCTATGTTAGGAAAATCAGCTACATCTCCTGCACTAGAAATAATGGTTTTATGAAGAAGAAGTCCTATAGTGACATTCACTGGAACTGTCCCCTATTAACTGGCACTTTGTACTTCATGGGTATCTCTTATCTGTATTTTTTGCACCCTATTCATGGCTAAGCAGGATTTGCCTCAGCCCAGTCATCTGTAATGGCTTTTTTTGCTTGTTTTAGGCAGTGTTTTGCACTGTGTTCTTATGGCCCCATCTGGGCTTGCCTTGGGTTTGAGCTGGCTAGGCATTTGCCAGAGCTGCAGTTGCACTGAACTGCATGGCAGTCATGGTGTTTTCCCCTAGAAGTCTTTGGTTAGTGGACAGGAACTGCAGTCAGATAAGGTGTCTGGCCCTAGCCCACTGTTGGGGCTGTAGTTGAACTGGTGCATGTGGTTACCTTCCCCTCTCCCTGAGTCAGGGGTCACTTCAGAGTGGTGCTGGCCCTTGGAAAGGTTTTTTTGCACAATGCCATGCTTGTGATGCAGCTTTGGATGTACTCTTGCTAAGACCAAGTGAAAGGGGGTGAGTCTGCAGAATAGCATGAGGGCAGGACACATGGTATTAGCAAGGTTTACAGAGATCTGCTCTGGGATAAGTCCTGGAACTGATTTAGACAGTTGCTGAATGTGTTGGAGGGGATAAGTTCACAGAAAAGCATGAAGGTGCAGCATGCTGATAGCAAGCTATATAGAAAGTGTTGATGCTATGCTGGTTCTCACAGTTCTCCATAATTTAGGCTGGGGAACAGGGTGAGTAAATGATGCTCACCAGCTCTTTTGTTATTGGAGAAGTCTCCCAAAGATCCCTATTCCTCTAGCATGCACACACTCTGAGATTAGTAAACAAATATCCTTCCTATATATTCTAGTCATCTTTCAAATTACTACTTTTATGCTGTGTCTCAGAGGGGCTGTTTGCTGTGCTATCTCTTTAAGCATGAGGATTCAGTTTCCTGTCAGCCTCTGGCTCTCCCAGAGCAAAATCACTGATTTTTAAAGTTCTACATGTAAAGCCCCACTCATTATAAGAACTCAAGAAATTAAGACCCTTTGGTTTTTAAAGCCAAATATTATGGGGTTTGCCTTCCCATTGAGGATCCCCTATGTCTGGAGTACCTGGTATGAGTCTGCCTCTTTCCATTCCCCATGCTTGTGGGGGTCCTCCCTCCTATGGATAGTCTTTCAGATCAGCTTGGTTCTCAACTGTGTATCCACTCTTCCTATCATTTTTGATGTGGCCTCTTCTCTATATTTAGCTGCAGAGAGTCTGTCCTGGGAGTCTTTGAGTCTTTTTCTGAGTTATTCACACTAATGTCGATGTTATCTAGTTGTATCCATGGGAAAAGTTGAGTGTAGGATCCTATCTGTACTGGCATCTTCCCCAGAAGTCCTATATCTTCTTAATTCAATATTTTTCTACCATTTTGGAAAATTTCTAATAATTTTGTTCCATTCACACCATCAGCAACTATGTAATCAGTTGTATTCATCACATTTTAACTGTATTTAAAATAGATTCAGAGGGTTTCAAAAGTTATTAAAACAAACACCATTTAAACTTAGTTCTGCTTATAGATGGAACCAAGGTAAACAATAACTAGAAATTCTTCATTAGTCATGGTTGAGAATTTTATTTTTGAATACTTAATCGAGTTTTATAGGACCAAAGAAATATACATTCAAGAATGTTTAACATGAAGTAATGATCTAAATTAGAATTATTTCTTTTGTACTCCTTAAGTATTAAACAAAAAATGTTCTCCTTCATTTATCCTGTATGCTGGGTGACAGATGGAAGAAGAGCTTCCTCTATGACTCTCATGTAATCTCAATGCTCCAGGGTGGTGTTGCAGTCCCCAAATCTCTAGCTTCATAACTTTCAGATATGCTATGTCTTTGAGTACCTCAGAGAAGTATAACAAAGTAACTAAAGGGATGCTCAGTTTGATAACTCAGTCTACACAATTGCTTGGGAGGTCCTGCACTGACCTCTGAGGTAGTCCATGCATCTTGAAAAGTGAACTTCTGTGTTAACTTTTAGTGACAAGAATTCCTTCACTTTCTAGCCCTTAGAAAAATTTGCCTTTATAGATGTATTCCTCCATTTTCCAAATTGGTCCTGAACACAAGTCATATTCATAAAATTCTGTTTCAACCTAAATTGAAATTTCTGGCATATAATCAGGACTATAATAGCAAATATTAAAAACTGAACAAAGTAGAAACCTCACAAGATGAGATACACATGAGGTTTATATGGAGGACTATTTCTGTGCCAATTAAGCTCAATAACTGTTTGTTAGTTTTTTCCTTTCCTTATTTCCTTTCTGAACCTTCAAAAATTTGGCCTGTATAATTTATTATCCAAAACTTTGAAATTGCTACAGATATTAACTTGAAGGTTTTGAAATTGAGACCAGGTGGTTCAATCCAGGGCCTTACATTTGGGATATTGGATTCCCCTAGGGTAGCAGTCTGTCAAGAAAACCTTTGTGCAACACAAAGATAAGTCCAGATTCTTGTGCCAAGACTTGAGAGGGAATGAGCTCTCTGCTTGAAATAATCTAAAGTTCTGACTGTGTTGATGAGTAGAAAATGGTGAAATTTTAAATGCATAGTTATTATGGAGATGGAGACATTGCCTTTTAGAGATTTCTTCTGGTTTCATTCCACTTTAGGGATAGAGCATCAGGAATATTTTTCACTGGTTTAAGATATAAGAACACTGTAGAAATATTGCTCTGGCAAGGAAGGTTTTCCTATCTGTGAATTTTTTTTTTAAGTTAAGATTTATTCATCCTTTAGTTCACCATCATTATATCGAACAGAATTTGTCTCAACTATCTGCTTTTGCACACGTGTTGTCAAATCTCTCCAACTCTTAAACATTCTGTTCATGTTTGGGGACATTTTTTTCCCTTCTTTAATTGCTCTAGGGTTTTCACTCATTATCTCTTTTTACAATTCTTTTTGACAAAGCATTTATTCTAAGATGCTTTCTGAAAGCTAGAGTGGACAATGACTATGTTGTGGATTTAGGACTTTGCACTGTAGCTCAGAGCTTCTGTGGCTCTGAGTTCCTAAACAGAGTTGATGTGCACACCCTCAGGATATCCATGTTCTTAGCCTGTGGCACAAGTTCAAAATAGAGTCAGTTCATCATAATGGGTTTGATTTTCAAAAGCAAGAATTTGACTCTGCCCACTTAGTTGGTTCCATCATGTAATGGTAATCCTACCAATAAACAAAGAACACTCAGCTACCATATGTTCTTAGAAAATCTAGGAATACAAAAATAAGTAAGTTTTGATCATACTTCATCATTTAGAAGTGTTACTTTGATAACCCATAATAAGTATTTATCTTATAAATTCATTCCATAGCTAAAAAAAAAAAAAATCAAGTTTCTCTTCCCATGTATTACATTAAGTTTCTGAGCATTTTATGTAGAATTTAAACCCAGTGTTTAAAACAACCACCACTTTTCTACAGAAACCTGTGCCCTGAGCATATTTACTTAGGCTCTCACATTTTGTCAACACTGCTATGCCCTGATATTTACAATGCTTTCACCTGCTGCTTCTTTTTTTAAAGAAAATTTATTTTATTTAAAAAATCTATTGAAGTATAATTAATATACAATGTTATATCAGTTTTAGGTGTACAACATATTTTTTAAAATATTTTATTTATTTATTCATGAAAGACAGAGAGAAAGAGAGAGAGAGGCAGAGAGAGAAGCATGCAGGGAGCTCTACATGGGACTCGATCTCAGTTCTCCAGGATCAGGCCCCGGACTGAAGGCGGCGCTAAACCGCTGAGCCACCCGGGTTGCCCAGGTATACAACATATTGATTCATTAGTTTTATTCATTAGTCAGTGTTCGCCACTATAAAGGTAGTGGCCATCATCATGTTATTACAATATTATTGACTATATTTCCTATGCTGTACTTTTTTATCTCCATTACTTACTTATTTTATAGCTAGAAGTTTGTATCTCTTAAACCCCTTTATCTATTTCACCTCCCTGCCCCCCATCTCCTGCTTCTTCTTCACCCATATGTAGCCTCCAGGAAGGCTTCCTAAGTGACTGAAGCTCTCCTGACCATACCTATTTAGATTTAACATACTAGTGTTATGTTATGAACCTCAAAAGACTAAGCAGATCTTTACCTTTGTTAAACAACAACAACAAAAAGCCTTAATTTCTACATATGCATAACTAATTATCTTACTGATTGGGGATTTTTTTTTTTTTAAGGAAAAAGTTACATAAGTCAATCCCTCAATTCATTGCATTAGCAATTTCTAACAGAAATGTACTTTTTAAAAAGATTTTTCTTATGTATTCATGAGAGAGAGAGAGAGAGTGAGAGAGAGGCAGAGACATAGGCAGAGGGAAAAGCAGGTTGCATGTAGGGAGCCCTATGTGGGACTGATCCTGTAACTCCAGGATCACACCCTGAGTCTAAGGCAGACGCTCAACCGCTGAGTCACCCAGGTGTCCCAAAATGGTACTTTTTGCCCAACATATCATAATTCTCCTGAGTGAAATCAATAGTGTAGATCATTATCTAGTCTCTCAATTTGTGTCCCCCTCACTTCATTATCACATGTGTGGGAATTATTACAAAAATCCAAATTACTGTAGTGAGCAAACTGAAGCAATGGATTATACAGCCAGAACCTTAAGGTAAGCTGAAGTCAATGAGCAGAAGAAATAACCTAAACCTAAGGTTTAAGTTTTCCTAAAATTGGTTTCTTGGCAAAGAAATCTTAATGGTAGAAATAATAGCAATTAATAAAACAACTCATTAATTGTGTTCACTTCTATGATAGTTCTCTAAAGAAAATTATTTCTACTTGAAGTGATGGTAGTAGTATGATACTACAGTATATCCATCAATTCTCTGAAAAATAGATTTTTTTTTCACTAATCAATGATGCCAAATAAGAATTTAGATGTGCAAAGTTGTGTCCCACCTATTTTTCTATGTTTAAATTTGGTGCAGTTGTTTGACTTATTGTTTTCAAGGACAATAGAAAACAAAGATGAGTTTATAAAAATTAGTTTTCCTAATTTTTGTATTCATTCTGAAGAGAAGAAATCTAAAATCAAAACTAGACAGTTATCTAGAAGAGTGACACAGGACTAAAAGATCATTGTTTTGAATCTTTTAGAAGAAAGAAATTGTACTTTTTTGAAAAGCCTACAAAGTTCTCTACTCCTTAAATAAGAACTGATTAAAAGATGATTTAGACAGAAGCTCTAAAACAAAGGTGATTGCAACATTAACAAGAAAGAGCAAAAAAAAAAAAAGAAAGAGCAGATGGAGCTTGGTGTTCCCTAAGTTAACACAACTGAGATTCTAATACTGAAAGCCCACATTCTTAAGCATTTAGATTAGTGAAATTATATACTGAAAAATAAGTTTTGGCCAATGCTACATATATCAGTTCACTGTTATATTTTACAAAGATACATATTAAAAGCAGTCTGTGCCCACATTTTGGAATCTTTCAATTTGACCTTATTGGTCAAAAATGCATTATCTATATCAAAATATTTTTCAAAAATTACTAACATGATAACCATTCCAATGATAATAGAATGAATATAAGTATAAAACCTATAAATAATTCAAAACACAGTAGTGTTTTATAACAAAGTAGACATTCAGTTATTTCAAGTTTTCCATACTGGATGTGAGCAAGGTTCTATGTCTTTCTCATTCATCATTATATTCCCAGCACTAGATCAGAGTCTGGTTTTAATCACCATTCAAGAATATCTGTGATTGAAATAGAAACAGACTCATAAACACAGAGAACAATTTAGTGGTTGTCAGAGGGGAAGAAGTGGGAGGGATGGCAAAACAGGGGAAGGGGATTAAAATTTTAGGATAGGAGAAGATTTCTTAAACAGGACACAAAAGTCATCAACCAGAAAAAAGACTGGTAGGTGGACGACATTAAAATTAAAAGCTTCTGTTTATCAAAAGACACATTAAGGCAATGAAAAGGCCAGAGTGGGAGAGGGTAGTTACAATACATACAACAGGCAAAGGACTCATATCCAGATGTAACAAGAATGACTATAAATCAACTTTAAATTGATTATGAATCAACTTAAAAATGGGCAAGAGGCTAGAAAGTATATTGCAAATGAGGGCAGCAGAAAGGCAAACTGACAGATGGACAGGTGCTCTACCTTCTCTCCAGGGAAGCACATACTGGAATCATGATGAGACGGCACTGAGCACCACCAGAGTGGCAAAAACTGCAAAGCTGGTAAGAATATGAAGCAGCTTTCTGCTTCATATTCTTCATATGAAGAATATTATATTCTTCATTCTTCATATGAAGCCCTGGTGAGAGTGTGAACCTATGACCATTTCAAAGCACTGACTGCATTCGCTGTACAGCTTAACACTGGCATAGCCAGCAATTCTACAACTGGGTGGACACCCAAAAAATGCATTTATATGTGTGCCAGAAGACACATACAAAAATGTATGCACTAACATTATTCATAATTGCCTTAAGCTAGACACACCCCAAATTCCGAAAAAAAACCCGGAAGAACAGATGTTGAAATTATGGTATATTCAAACAATGGATTACCATAAAGCAAGCATGATACAAAATAATTACATATTGTATGATTCCATTTATATAAAACTTAAAAATCAAGAAACACTATCAGGACAGTGATGACTTTGGGGAAGAGAGGTAGTGTACTTCAAAGGTACGTGGTCTGGATTTTGGTTACCAAAAAGTGTTTATTTTGTGCTAATTCAGTGAGCTGTAAAATTTGTATACATTTTTATATGTGTGTTATATGTCAGTGAGCTTGTATACATTTTTATATGTGTGTTATATGTCAATAAAACGTAAGACAAGTTTAAAAAATATTTATTGATTAATGAATGGGTGAATTAATAAATGAATATTAAACAATTGTATAACCAGATCTACTGTATTGTGCTCAATAAAAGACCAGTATGCAGTCCCGTACACACCAGCTTTTTATGAGTTATAGTGAATTTTTTAGGTGGAATCAAAATTGCTTTCTTATATGATAATATTTAAGCTTTGTGTTTAGTAATCTAACTCTTAGAAAACAAGCTTCATCTAAGTTTAAAAATCATAGGTTCTATACAATGATTTCAAGGTTATTTCATTTCTCCTTCTTTTTTTCCTCCAAATATATTAACTAGGGCTTTGAGGAACATACAAATCTGATTTAAAATTTATTGGCTGTATTTTACCAAATTACAAATATTTTGGTCTTATTGAAAGATAGCAATATTTTTCTTTAAATTAATCTTAAACCAGCTTACTATATCATTTTAGCCTCAAGCCAGGGAACTTTCAAATTAAGGACAAATCCCCATAAAATCATGGTTTTGAAATAGTAGTTACAATTGCTCTAATGGAAAATAAAATAAAAATATAACCATTAATATAAATACCTTCCCACAGAAACTGAGAGCTCACAGTCTATTTTCCATCATGTTTAATTTTTAATGGGATATTTTCTAGATCCTTGAGAAAGACATTCCTGGGTCCTTAATGTGGTAAAAGGCTAATTTAATTTTAAAATAATTTACAATTTTTTCAAAGAGACAAAGTAAGAACATATTACAAGTCTTCTAAAATAAATGGTATGAGAAGGGAAGTAGGGAATCTCTTCCCTTATTCTTAACAGGAAGAATTAAGCTTTTTATTTTTAGTTTGTATTTTCTCTTACATAAGTGCAGCCTAAATTAATAGTAGGAAAGTAGGGAAGAAGGGCTAATGTCAGAATTTCTGATTTTGATTCCAAGTTTCCAATCCCAAACTTGATTAGACTCCTTTCCCCTTTGATCATATTTTATTTATTCTTCAATGAGTTCAGGTGTTATTTCAACAGTCAAGCTTCCACAAAACCCCTTGGGCTGGGTTACCTTTCCTCCATGCCTAAATCTGTACATATTTATTATAACAGATGGTGCATAATAATTCTTGATAATTAAAGTTTGGTTACTGGAGCTGAATAAAAACAGAATAAATTGTCACCTGTATTATACCATGGAAAAAATGCAGAAGATGAAACTGGAGGTTGCAGTTATGTTCCAGCCTTGCCATGTACCAACTTGCTAAGTAATTATAATATCTATTTCCATGGGTTACTGTGAAGATTAAATGAAATTATGTGATTAGCACAGTGTAAATCATAAAGCAAAAGTGGGTCTGAATGAAGCTCAAGGAATGTTGCTGGGTTAAATACATTTTCAAAATCCTTCCAAGACCTAGGATTTCATGCTTTGCTGATTTAGGATTTAGGATAATATTGCAGGATTTACTTCTTTAATTTCCACAGTTCTTTCCATTCATGTCATTCTAAGTATTTACACTTCAGTTTTATTTGTTGAATTTCTTAAATTTTTATGACATGAATGCTAACCTTTGTGTGTGGAATCAGATTAATTGGTATCCATTGATGTCTCTAAGATTTATTTAAAATTGGAAATGGGCCTAAATGGACATCTGGTATGAAAAACAAGTTGAAAGTATGCTATTTCCTTGGTGACAAAATATATTTGATTTAGAATTACTGAAAGATATTATTCTTTAGAGGTTTTTTAAAATTTATTATATAATTAATTTCAATCCAAAAACTTGATTTTACCTGGCAGAGAAGCAAAGTGATGTTGCATTTGGAGATGCAATGTTAATTGATTCTTAAAATACTTATTTTCCTACAAAACTTGAAAATATCATGAAATACCATTTTCACTTCTAAACATATATTAGAAGATGCTAATGATACTTTTCTGTTACAGTAAAGTGTGACTTTCCACCTTCTACAGAATATATTTTCTTCAGCATTAGGGCACATGCTTAGATACACCAAGCAAATTAGCACACTTGCTTTGCAGATACCAGGTAAATGCTGCCTGAGAGAGGAGTAAGTAAAGCATATTTTCAAGATATATTTGTGTAATAAAGCTATTTTTTGAAAACTATATATTCTTTATGCTCCATTTTTTCCTAAATATCTGGCCCAAATATAAAAGTTGAGAGTACAGTCACTTATGTATATTTACAAAAAGAATAATCTGGTCAATTGCCAATATTAAAAATATAAAAAAGTTATTTGCTAACAGCAGATACACTTAAGTTCCTATATAGTACCTCATAAAAAAATAACCAAAACATATCTTAAAAGAAGGTTTAGCAACTTTTTTTTTATTTTTAGAGAGTTCATCTTTTTTTTAAATTTATTTTTATTGGTGTTTAATTTACCAACATACAGAATAACTCCCAGTGCCCGTCACCCATTATTTTACTATCACAATATTATTGGCCAGCACATATATGAGTTCTAATATTAGCATATTTGTGCCTGGATTGAATTCAAAAGAATAAATGTATTTTTAAAGTTGAAATTAAAACAATCAAGTTGAGTTGTAGTTGAGTAGAGAATGTAGGAAATGATTAGAAAGAAAAATTGGTTAAATGGTGAAATTGATAAGGTTTAGATAATGTTAATTAAGTACAAAGTAATGTGATGAAAGAAAGTTTGAAAATAAGGTGACCATTACTTTACATTTAAATGTAGCTGGTAAAAATTCCATAATTTTAGTTCTGATGTTTCAGGTACCCTTCTGAGACCAAATAAAAATCAGATGAAAATCTAGCAAAATGAAGGAGACCAGAATCTTGGGTTGTTGTCAGCATTCTAGCTACATGGGGAATGAGGAGTCTCTGAGGAAAATTCATTTAACCAGAGGAAAGAATAAGCCATAAATACTAAACATGATTTTCTGAAAAGACTATCATTCAAGAATATCATTCAAAAGAATATATTTCAAGTATATCCTTTTTGGTATGATTGAATTATGGGCCCATGATCAGTACTGTGGGAGAACAAATACAACCATGAGCGCCTACTAATAAACCACAGTGAAATAGTAGAAATCAAGTGTTACTTCCTCCCTCACTTTACCACATGCTGCTGTCAGAGGACTGTAAGTGGGTAAAACCACAGAAGTTACCAGAGGGACACTGTCATCATGGTAGCATACTGGGAGACTCTGTAGTGCTCAGGAACCCCCCACCACCCCCCAAGCAGCATGGCACTAGATATAATAGATGCACTGCTAAGCATCTACAAGGAATCACAGAATCAAAGAGATACTTAGAGGGAAATTTTCATAGGACCAGTAACCCTTCATCAGAAATATTAAGGCGCTGGTCAAGAAAATGAAGTTATTCCTCTTAATAAGCCTCCATACCTATACACAGTCAAGACCTAGAGAAACTGGAAGAACTCTAGAGTAAGTGATTGAATATCTCTGTCCTCTAAGGGAAACAATTTGGAGAAGCTCTGACTCTTTGGTGATTTGCATTATTTTCCAACAGTGTCAGTATTTGAGGAAGTGTGATGGAGGAGGGCTTGAAGAAAGTTGTTGGGTGGATAGAATTTGGTCTACTTGGGTAGGCTCCTGAAAGGAGCTGTTGAACAAACATGTATTGCACACCATGGACTTGCCAAGGCCCAGAATGTTTTCTTCATCATAGTGAATGAATCTCAACTTTGTGATTTTCTTTGAATAAGGTGTGAATGAAGAAGATTATTGCTTGAACTCTACTAGAACCTCAGGCTCATGAAAGGATTTTTGAAAGTATTGATGGACTTTGGTGGGATAGGATTAGAAAGAAAATCCAGTAATAGAGCTGCCTCATGCAGGAAGTCCCTTGAGTAGCAATCTCTAAGACTACATGGTATGGTGGACTTGCTTTCTTTTTGATTTTAGGGTCCTATTAATAATAACAACTCAACAAAAAACTTAGTAAGCTGTAGTATGTCTAACAATCTGCTAAGTACTTAATACACACTATCTCCTTCATTCCTCACAATCACCTTATGAAGTAGACATTATTACTAGTACCTTTTAACAGATGGAAAAACTGAGTCTCATAGAAGACAGATGACTTGCCTAGGGGGTGGGTGCCTGGGTGCCTTAATCCATTAAGCATAAGACTCATTTTCAGATCTGGTCATGATCTCAGGGTCATAGAGTGGAGCCCTACAACAGGCTCTCTGCTCAGAGGGGCATCTGCTTGCCCCTCCAACCATGCACTCTCACACTCTCTAAAATAACGAAAGAAGAAAGAAAGAAGATAGATGACTTGCCTAAATTTTCACCATCTTTTAGGTATCAAGAACTGTGCTAAAAATTTAGCTCACATTATTTAATTAAAACTCAGAGACCAAAAAAAAAAAAAAAAAAAAAAAAACTCAGAGACCTATTGAAATGACTTGAGCTACGTTAAATGTCTATGTTAAATAAATGTGTGTGTGTGTGTGTGTGTGTGTGTGTGTGTGTGTGTTTCTTTGAAGCTCAGCTTACAATTCAGATATGTTGCCAAGTGGGCTATGTTAGGCTAAGAACTAAACTTTTCTGGAGTTTGTGGGTCAGAAATATACCTGTTTTCTTTCAACAGAATTAGATCTCTAAATGGAATTGAACAATTTTTAAACTTTTTTTAAAAAATTTTATTTATTTATGATAGTCACACAGAGAGAGAGAGAGAGAGAGAGAGAGAGGCAGAGACACAGGCAGAGGGAGATGCAGGCTCCATGCACCGGGAGCCGGACGTGGGATTCGATCCCGGGTCTCCAGGATCGCGCCCTGGGCCAAAGGCAGGAGCCAAACCGCTGCGCCACCCAGGGATCCCTTAAACTTTTTTTTTTTTTTTTTTTAAGATTGTATTTATTTATTCACGAGAGACAGGCAGAGACATAGTTAGAGGGAGAAGCAGGCTCCCTAAAGGGAGCCAGATGTGGAACTCGATCCCTGGACCCAGAATCACACCCTGAGCTAAAGGTAGATGCTCAACCACTGAGCCACTCAGGCATCCCGGAATTGAACACTTTTTGAATGATAACCTCTAAAAATGGTATATAATATACTTTTGCATTATAGGAAGTATTTAAAAACAAGAAGGCTTGGTTATAAATAGTTGGTTATTTTCTCACTTCTTTTTCCTATAGCATATTTCTCTTACGTATGTGCTTGGTATCTTTCCAGAGCTAATTAATCTTTGTTAAAGAAAAAATTGCCCCAGACAAGACAAGTAATACAGCAGTTGATGGTATGGGGTGCCTAGGTGGCTCAGTTGGGTTAGGCTTCTGCTTTAGGCTCAGGCCATGATGCCAGAGTCCTGGGATCCAGCCCCACGTCAAGGTCTCTGCTTAGTGGGGATCCTGCTTCTTCCTCTCCCTCTGCCTCCTTCTCCCTCTGCCTGCTCTTCAGGCTGCTTGTGCGCGCGCGCGCTCTCTCTCTCTCTGTGTCAAGTAAATAAATAAAATCTTTGGTGTTATTCCAATATCATTGCCAGCAATAGGGGACAGACACAAATCAAATCTGGACAGTTTTGCTGAACAAAGGATGGAGGGTTTTTTTAAGTATTTTTTTAAATTTTTATTTATTTATGATAGTCAGAGAGAGAGAGAGACAGAGAAAGAGAGGCAGAGACATAGGCAGAGGGAGAAGCAGGCTCCATGCACCGGGAGCCCGACGTGGGATTCGATCCCAGGTCTCCAGGATCGCGCCCTGGGCCAAAGGCAGGCGCTAAACTGCTGCGCCACCCAGGGATCCCCAGGATGGAGGGTTTTTAAGTGTTGAGTAGAGTTATTGGAAAAGTCCTGGACTACATTGTGGGGAGGTTGATCAACGGTATAGGTAGAGCACATGGAATTTTTCCTGAGTTTGTGTATTTATGATGAGATCATCTGTGTTTGCTAATTGACTCCCATCCAAGTTAGGCTCCTAACCTCCCACAGAGACTGGGAGATAGGAGTGTTATCTCCTTTAATGTTTACATTTTAAAGACATCCTTGAGAAAGACATTTCCTGGGTTTTAGAACTTGCAAGGGATGATTTTTACATACATTTCAAAGAAGCAGAAAGAATTTACAACTACAAATTTTCTAAAGTAAATGTTCTAAGAAAAGGAAGGTCAGGGCTTATAGTCAGAAAGAAATCTGTCTAAAGTTTAGGCAAGCTGAGAGGAACTTAAAGACCATCTTGATCACCATCAGCCTGATGTTTTTTGATATATTTGCAACCTTCTCAGGAGTGTTTTTTGCAGTTTTGGTGACTACACATATTGTGTCTGCCCCAGTTATTAAGAGAAGCTCTTAATGTCCTTATGTCCAAGCTGAGAGAACATTTCAGCTCTCAGCTTTCCCACAAATCCAGGCAAACAGAGTTTGAGACTCAAGATTTATCTTTGCTGCTTTTTAACAATCTCTTTATTTCATGCTACATTTAATCCAGCTATGGTTGACTGTCCTGGAGGCAGCCCCTATTTTCCCCTCTGTGCCGACATTGAAATAACATTTTTGTCACATTTAAAAAATCTGATTTTGCCAAGTATTCTTGAATAATGTAGATTTTACCAAAGAATTATTAGGGAGACAAAGGATAAGAATTTAGGTCACACACAAAAAATAAAATCCTAATCTCCTTCAAAGGCCCCATTTCCCCCAACCCTTTTGAAATTCCTGTGAACATCTGCTCTTCTGGAACAAAGGAAAGGATTTCTTTCCGCTTTCTCAGAAATTACCCCAGGGCTAGAGATGGAGATGCTATCTCTATGCATTCCTATCAAAATGCCCACTCTACTCCTCTTACCCCTCAACACAGTGGGCTCTTCCATCAGGAGATTTTACTGCTAAAATAAAGATAGTTCCATATCAGTAGTTACACTAAGATCCTTCATCCCTAAATGGAATAGTACTTTAACAGTTGAAGAACAGTTTTAAAATTTATTAAACTTGAAAGAGAAGTCCTGAGGAAAGAACATGCCTATGTAAAGTTATCATTTCAAGACCCTGAAACTTCCAGCCAGAGCTAAATCACTGACACGTGCTTTTACTGTGAATTTTGGCTTTTCCTTACTCATACATAATTAAGTTGCATTTCTTAGCTCCTTATGAGTCTGCCAGAGCTCTTGGGCAAATAAACTCAACTTTTTCTGAGTCCTTTCTCTTATGTGGTAAAAGGTCAGTTTTGTTTCCCCTTAATAAAGAATTAAACTATAGATTCCATAAACTAAGCCAGATCATAAGAACAATTTAAACAGGTCATTATAGACTAGTGACTTCACAAAACCTTTGTGTTTTTATTCCTTTCTTGTAAACAAGGTGATAAAGTAAGCTTTTACTGTTCAGGGATAAGTAATTTTAGATATTATTTTCAGATCATAACTTAGTGGTTCAACAGTTATGGTGCAATACGCTCAGATTCTAAGAAACTTCTTAGTAATATGTTGTACACACACAGAAAACCATGACTTTCAATGAAAGAATGAAACCCATCATCACCATGATGAGCTTCTTAGTGTCAAGAGATTCAGGGAATGAAGGTAAGATACTCCTTTCTGCCAAAAAAGCTCAGATCCTTTGTTTTGTTTTGAAATAGAAAGTTGGTAAGACTATTAACTAATGGTTGGTGAAAAATGTCCTACTGAAAAGGATAACTCTCAATTTGTCAGCTTTATTTTAAGGAGAATCAAACATTGTATCATTAGTGGGCTTAAATTCCTATAAAAATTCAAGAAATGCTTTTTTTTTAAGAAATGCTTTTTAATATGTAATAGAGCTGGTAATGTGTGTAGATACAATAGAACATAATGGAACCAAACCTACTTTTTTTCTTCAAAGTGTCACTACCCAGTCAAGGCATTCAAGGAATGAAATATAGGAATAATATACACATCATTGTCTTGATGGACTAGTTCCACATAAAAATTGTAAGAAAGTTTCAGAAGGATAACAGAGTAAAAGGTAGCCTAACCCCTTAAGTCTCTTATTGGATATCAGAAAACAGGAGGAAAGATATAGAAACAGGAAAATAATGATTGCAAAGGAGAGATGATACTGTGGAAAATGAAATAGTACTGTAGATATTTTATTCATTTCTTATTAGAAAATTTAAAGTAACATTCATCCTAGTTACAGTAGGTGGAGAAATAGAAATTTGTTATTACAAGAGAATGAGTAGAGGGCACCAGTTTGCTACCTATCTCCTGCTTTCTCTCCTTTCAGTTTTCCATCTTTTCAAAGGTACAAGCATAAAAGTTGAAACCATGACAAAGAATTTCTGCCAAGGAAAGAAGATGGATAAGACATGGTCAATGAGAATAGTTTTAGCATAGAGATTAAGATGGAAAGAGTTTCATCCAGCAGTCCCAGGTTGAAAGGAAGGTAGAGAGAGGGAGAATTAAATAACATAAAAAAATACAGTTCTTCAAGGGCCCCACATCTTAGCTCAAATACCTGTTTTGCAGTTTTGGTAATGTGGAAAATGTAGGGGAAATTATAATAGCACAGAGTGAAGGCAATGGCTAAAAGACTGGAAGGATGAAGTGGCATCCACGATGGTGTGGAATGTTTGTCTGAGAATGAATTCTATTTGCATGTTAAGAGCTGTCTGTGTAAGATTCATCCTAGTAATTTGGATTTTATAAGCCATTTTTAAAATAAGTAGTTCTCATATATTAACAGGACTTACAGAGAATGTTACAAAAGTTCCCCAGTACATTCTTAAGATTCCCACCATTTCTGAACTGCATTATATAGCACAGTGTAAAATGTGATGTAGAGTAAGAAGTTGGAAATCTAAAGATAGCATAAAGTTAATAAAATGCTGCACAAATAAGGGACATTCTCATTCTGCTTCACCGTGTTTAAGTTTTGGGTCTCATTTTTTTTTCTTATATTCTTTTTAGGGAAGATTAACTGTATCTGGAATATACCTGTTGCTGAGATGGAAGGGTATTTAAATTTTCATACCTTGAATGTCATTATGTAAGTCAAAGCATAGTTTTGATGGGTTTAAACTTTTACTTTTAAATCTTTTTTTCAATATCATATGTTGACAGGTAATTATTTTGACAATTTTAAATAGTTCCTCAATTTAGCCTCAAGTAGGAGAAATATTAGAAGCTGCAACAAATTTCAAAATCTAGGTAAGATTCATACTCTCCAAAGCAAAAGAAAATAACATGATAAAAAAACCAGTAAAGAACTTTTAAAATATTAATGTACTTCCTACATAATCTTTTATGAGTTTAATGCAAATTTAAAAATCATGGAAGGGAATAAATGCTTTTAAAAATGCTAATGAAAATTTACTTTGTAGGTATAATCAGTTACGCAGATTTTCACTTACAAAAAGGCACATGTCCACTTTTGAAATATTGAAGGGGTTTGGTTTTTGCCTTTAGCTTTCAGCCCTTCCAGTGATAACACAGCTGAGGTGGATATACATATCTTAATGACTCATTCACTGACGAATGCAATTCTGTCCAATAAAACAAGGGGTCTTTAGAATTTTTCATAGCAGCTAGATTCCACAAGTGCTGCCTAATTTAGCATAGAATTCTAAGTCAGAGAATGCGGCTGTCTTTGCAATAAGAAATAACACTTAGAAGAATACATTGTAATTAAAGTAAACTTTAGAACATGAGCACAGCAATTATATGTGGAAACTCAACTTTTCTCTCCTAAAAAATGAGGTTTAAATGACCTATGACTGCCACCCTCTTTTATGTTTTTAATAAATAGCATGTTCAACTTCACATTTTTACAAAAAAAAAGTTTATTTTGCCTTGTTCTCTATACGGATGCTTAAATTAAATTTATCTCTAAATTCCACATGGATCACACTAGGTTTCACCTCCATTCAAGTTAGAGAAACCCATCAGAGCACAAAGGCAGACCTTGGTCCAATGAATTTGATGGTGGCAAATATAGGTGGGTGGTCTTTTAGTGATGGTGTGTATCTGCCAAAATTGTTTTTGTATAAAACACATCAGTACATTTTTTATTTTTACTTTAACAACAGTAGAACCTATGCATCTTTTATTTCTTTGCTAAGATTTTTTTTTTAAGATTTTATTTATTTATTCGTGAGAGACACAGAGAGAGAGGCAGAGACATAGGCAGAGGGAGAAGCAGGCTCCATGCAGGGACCCTGATGTGGGACTCCATTCCCAGACCCTGGGATCACACCCTGAGCTGAAGGAAGAAGCTCAACTACTGAGCCACCCAGGCATGCCTTTTGCTAGATTTCTGATGATAAAAATATTCAATTAAAATCTTTAATTGCCACGAGGGGCATGAAAAATGAGTCATTATATTCTCCTATGAAAACCAAAGATTTATATTTTAAAATTTCAATAATTTTATTGGCCTTTATAGCTTTAAAATATTGTTCCCTCGTTGACAATAAATTTCATGAGTAATCATGAGTTGGCAGTAGATGCTTCTAAGTGTTCTTTTTTAAGTTTTTATTAGTTTTTGCACAATAACAATAGAGAATACAGTTGCGATATTTTCAAGCAGCGTATATTAATGCCTAAGAGAGCAAGGAAGAGATCCCATGACAAAATAAATTAGATTGGTATAATCATCATATTTATAGTAATAGAAAAAGTTTCTTTCATTATTGCCTGGTTAATCACATGTGAATAAAAACAGGGATTATAATCAGTATAATTTTGGAAGTACATCATGCCTGTATTCTCACATAATTGAAATTAGGGATTCTAAATTATGTATCACATCAACTGTGCTATTTCAAAACTCACAATTGTGTTTAAATATCATCACTTAACTATATTAGAATACATGTATATGAGACATGCAATATCCTCTATTTACACTGAAAAGTCTACTGACATAAAAATTGATTATACTTATTTTTTTTTCATTTGCTCCATAAATATAATAATGTGAGTTACTTAGCCTGATCTGTGATTCTGTGGAGGAAATAATATTGTTGTAGGCATTTGTTACCCAGATGTGTAAAAAAAAAAGATTACTTGTAACAATTTATACTGGTAGATGTCTAGTCCTAAAGAATTGCAATACATTAAAAAGAAAAAGCTTGACAAATCTTGCCCATAGTTAGAAATCAGAATATAATGAAATGTCAAAACATTTAAATAATCTCTCAACATGGGGTAGTGTGTAGGATATATTGACTATTATATAATATTACATAAATATACCCTGATGTACAGATAAGACCATTTTTCTACATCTTCTCATCATAGTAAATTTGGGTTGTTTGCATCTTAAAATTTCTTTAATAAATAATGTTGCAACGTGCACTTACATGACATCTTTTCATGCACATGGGAGCATGGCACTGCTTGGCCATGTGCTGTACATTTTCAAGTATGCTAGCTAATGAAGAAGTATTCTCTGAAGTTTTACTCATTTATACTTCACAGTAAGTGCCTGAGCATTTAAATTACCCCATATCATCACCAGCACTTGGTATTATGTGACTTTTTGTTGTTTTTATTAATAGAGGATTGTGAAATATTACCTTACTTTTGTTTTACTTTTGCTGATTACTAGAGAGAATGTCATTTTTCCATTTATTTATTGGCTATTTGGATATCTATATTTTTTCCTGAAAATTTCTTGCTTCTTTCACTTTGCAAAAAGGTTTATATTTTTTCTTAGTATTCGTAGGACCCCATGATATAGTTTGATAATTAATATTTGTAATTCCTACAAAATTTGTCCATAAATTTGTTATGAACATTTTGTATCTCAGTTTTTAGGTTTTATCTTAATTTGAGGTTTTAGGTTCATAAATTTTGAGGATTGTTAAATCCTTTTAATAAATTGACTTCTTTATCACTATGAAATGATCTTATTTACTTCTGGCCATGTTTTGTGCTTTATACTCTGATTTATCTGATATTTATATAACAATTATAATTTTCTTTAGATTAATACTAGCATGATGTATCTTTTCCATTCTTTAGTTTTTAATCCATGTTCATCTTTACATGTAAAGTGTGTTTTTCATAAATAGCCTTGCTTTTATTATTGAATCTAACAACTTCTGTGATTGAAATGGATTTTTAGGCAGTTTATTAATGCAATTATTAAGATTTGTTGTCTTTCTTCTTGATGTTTTTTTCTATTTGCTCCAACAGCTCTTTATTCTCTTCTCCCCTTCTTTATTCTTTCAGGTTAAATATTTTTTATGATTTTATTTTATCTCCTTTGTTGTCATATTAGTTATATTCTTTGCTTTGTTATTTTTGTGTTTGCATTAGGGTTTATAGTATACATCTTAAGTTATCACAGTATAGTATGACATTATAAGTGACATTGTAGCATTTAATATACAATATGAAGACTCAATAGTATACTTAGATCTCTCCCATCCCATTATGTTATCATACATTTTTTTTATTCTTTTTTTTTTTCTTTTAAAGATGCTATTTCTTTATTCATGAGAGACACACAGAGAGAGGTAGAGACATAGGCAGAGGGAGAAGCAGACTCCTCACAGGGAGCCCAATGTGGGCCTTGATCCCCAGACCAGGATCACGCCTCCAGCAGAAAGCAGAAGCTCAACCAGTGAACCACCCAGGCATCCCATGTTATCATACATTTTGAATCAATATATAATAAACTCCACAAAGATTAATATTAATTTTATTTAAAGTGTTTGGAAATGTGACTCAGCATTCTCTCTTTATCTAGTCTCTAAATAAGTTGCATAATAGTGCAATGTGATCTGGTTCTTGAGTGTCTTGCAAATGTCACCTTTAAAATTATCTGAACTTGTCAGTTCCCTTGGGTTTGCATGTATGTGTGTATGATTTTCTTTAAATTCTAATTATGTTTCAGAACTCCTGGATAGCTCAGTGGTTGAGCAGCTGCCTTTGGCTCAGGTCCTGATCCCGAAATCAGGGATTGAGTCCCTTGCAGGGAGCCTGCTTCTCCCTCTGCCTGAGTCTGTGCCTCTCTCTCTTTGTGTGTCTCTCATGAATAAATAAATAAAATATTTTAAAAATTCTAATTATGTTTCTTTAATTGATATATAGATATAGATAGTTGGATAATAGTGTAAATTAAGGCATTGCATTTTTTTTCTTAATCAGTTCTAGCAGGTTGTATTATAAAGAAAATTGGGCATATAATTTATTGTTTTTCAAATTTATTAAAGTGTATTTTCTTATTTTTAAAATGTCACCATTATCTGTGGTTATGTCTTTTCCATTTCTAGTAGTGCGAGCATTGGCTCCTTATCTTTGTCTGGATTCCCCCCAAATAGGACCTGAAGCGATGGTAAGTCTAAATGCTTCATTGAGGAGTGCAATCCAGAAAACAAAAGTTAAGGATAGGATGAGTGCAGCAAGTAAGGAAAGAGCTAATACAAAAATATGTTATTTAGTTGCCTGCAACCTTAGAAGATTGGTTGTTTCATTTCTTATTACCATAATAAATGTATCTCTGGAATATCCATCTGGGAGGAGTTCTAGGGAAGGATTTATCTATCAGTTCCTTTTACTCATCATAACTCCTACAAATAGTAACAAACACTACACAAAGTACAAATTTATTATCATTGTCAGACAACAAATTGCCAGCTCTAATTTACATTTTTCTTTTCATTTTTGGCCCCAAGGATTTGATCGTATTAAAAGGGCTTAACTTTGCATTCAAAAGTAAGCTTTCTTATGTATTATCTAGCATAACTAATTGTCTTCTGAGAAGGGGTTTTCCTGCCATGTTGTTAGAAAATGAAGAAAAACATACATATTTAAAGTGTTGTGGGTTTTGTTTTGTTTTCATTTTCTGGCTACGAAAACAAATGAGAACAAAATGATCTAGATATAGTTTACTTTCCATATTACCTTGGGTTGAAAAGTTTTCAGTGAGCAAGTGGATGTGTCATATTCAACAGTACATTAGGACAAGTAGGTGAAATATATTTAATACTAAAATAGCTTTTCCTTTAAATAACATTATTTTTTGTTTTGATATATTTAATCAAATTATGCTCATTCTTTTTCTTTAATATCCTTATCCTACATAGACCATAATTTTTTTAATTTGCCTTAATTTTATTTACACTACATGACTGATCAATATTCCATAATTCTATCAGAGATGTTGTTAAATAATGTAAAACCTCTCCAGATCTTGATTTTTAACACCATTCTCTAATAAAAGTCTCCAAAGCTCCATGGTAGAAATGGCTGATTCTAGGGCTTGGCCAGAAAATATATAAGATGTGCCTAGAATCATGATATCAGAAAGTAAAGAAGTGCTCAAAAAGGGATGCAGGGTGGTTCATGTCAAATAGACACAGGAGGGAACTTCAACATGCTCTTAATGATCAAGTTTCGATTAATTTGAAAAATAAAATAATGGTGCAATGGAATACAAGCCACAGAATAATCTAAATATCTAAGATTCTATTGATATGAATAAATAATTGACAAAATAATAAAAGGATATTATATAGCCCTTTCTTACAGTAGAATTCCAATCAATAAATGAGGAACAAGTAGAGGTGTTTAACTGGCTGTTGATAGAGCATGTAACTCTTGATCTTGGGATCATGAGTTTGAGTTCCACTGTGGAGGTAGAATTTACTTAAAAAAATGTAGAAGAAATAATGGAAATAGGGAGTCACAATTAAATAAACATGGCAATAATTTTTGCAGGTAAAAAATCACTAGATGCTAAGGTGGTTAGCTAATAGATGATAAGGGATAAGATAGTTATATAGATCCAAAATCAACTCACGAAATACTTGTAATTACAAAAGGTAAAATATCAACTTTACAGTGAGGAAATCTGGTGTATAACACTTGCAGTGTGAGTTAAGTTGAAATCACCAGTAACAAGACATATTCCCATCCTGTATCTCCTAATAGATCCACTGAGAAGGACATAATTTCAATTTAATTAGGAAACGATATCAAAACATTCCAAATTGAAAGACATTATGAAAAATAATTAAGTAGTATTCTTCAAAACTGTCAAGGTCATGAATGACAAAGAAAAACTGAGGAATGAAAGAAGCCTAAGAGACATGACTTCTTAATGCATTGTGGGATCCTGGATTGAATCCTGGACCATGAAAATGATGGTGTAAAACTGATAAAATTTGATAAAATTTGAGTTCTGTTCTGTAGATTAGTTAATAGTAATGTATCAACGTTAATTTCCTAGTTTCAATCATTATATACATAGAAAGATGTTAACATTCTGAGAAACTGTGGGAGGGTACATAGGAAGTCCTTCAAAATAAAAAGGAAAATACTTAAAAAGAAAAATATATATATTTTTTTAATTTATTTTTTTTTAATTTTAAAAAAATTGTCAAATAGGACATTTGAGAAAGTAAAATCTTGGAATACCTCATCATTTTCTGCAGAACAAAAGCCAAACTGCTCAGATAACGCAATCCAGACCTTGAGTTATCTGATTCTTCCACATTTTGACAGATTCCTCTACTATCAATCAGTCTAGGCACATCTTCACTTCTGGCTACAATAAATCGCTTGCAATTTTCCCAATGCTCAATGCTTTCTATTCCCTCTAGGTTTTATAACATGTCTTACTTCTGTTCAGAGGCTTATTGGCTCCATTTTTTCCCCATAGTTAACTTGAAAGATTCCTAAAGACTCAGTGCAATGATTCCCTCTTTTCATCAGGGTCACCTAAACCATGCCTGTTCTCACAATACTTGTGATTACATGTATCCTAGAATTTATTGTGCATTATAATTTATGATTTATTCTCTGTTCTGTCCACCAGCCTATAAATGATTTTAAGACTGAGATAGTGTCTTTTGTTATGATAGTTTGATGCTCAGTTGTACCTGGTATGTAGTAATGACACAATAATTATTCATACAATGAGTGTTTGGGTCTTATGCAAAATGAACCAATAATAGAGAGGAAAATTGCTTTTATCCCATTATATTTATAAATGAGGATGGTAGGATGGTATGTATTATTAAGATGTCACGGAAGATACAACTCAAGACCGATTTAATATATTTGTAGGTTTCTCTTCTCAGTAATAATACAATTTTGAGACCACATGATACCACCTACCACAGGAAAAAAAATATTTTAAATAAATAATGAATTGGAGTTTTTAAAAATTTAAAATTCATTTGAAATTACAAGTTAAATATACTACTGTATTAGCTCAATTGTATTATCTGACAGTATGTGCTAACTTTATTTCCTAGTTTGTTTCTTCTCCTTGTTGCCATATATTTGGATTTTTTTAAATATTCGGATTGTTGACTGATAATTTGCTTTACATTTTGGAGTTCTGCTTTGCCCCATTTGTTCTCTGAAAGTTCTATCGTAAGGCAGAGAGAATAAGCATATATCTATGAATCTAGACTGCCCTGATTAAAATTCCAGCTTAGCCGTTTACTGTGTGAACATGAAGGAATCAATTAATCTTTCTGTGCTTCAGTTTACTCATTTATAGAATGGAAATAGTAAGCTCATAGCACTCATTCTCATAATAGTAGCTCATAGGATTATTATGAAGATTAAATATTATTGCTGGAGGGGAGCTGAGTGAGGGTATGGGGTAACTAGGTGATGGGCACTAAGGAGGGCACATGATGTGCTGAGCACTGGGTGTTATGCAACTGATGAATTACTGAACTCTACATCTGAAACTAATGATGTATTATATGTTGCCTAATTGAATTTAAATAAATAAGTAAATACATAAATATTATTACACAAGACACTCTTAGAAGAATTCTGAAAACGTTCCTGGCTCAAAGTCCTAGAATCTTATAAGTGTAAACTACTATCATATTAATTGCCATTTGTCTTTAATCCAACCTTGCTACTTATCATTTCCTTTCAATACAGTCTTGTTACTTTCATGGCTATAAAAAACCATAATTAACAAAATCAAGTAAAATGTCTATTTAGAGTGTCATAGGGATGTAAAATTTATGGGAAATGGAGAGCTTAGTAGCAGACTTCAACCATCTCAAGGGCTCTTATGTATAAGAGATTGGAATTATTCTTTATTTTTCAGGGAAAATATTTTAAAGTGTATAAAAGCTGCAGGGAGACTTTGAATTTCTCATAACTAGAAATGGCAAAAATGTGACTCAAGGATAAAGATTTCCCTTTCTAGAAGTGCGGAAGCTGACCCTTTAACCTAGATGACTTCTGAGATGGCTTTTAATTCTAAAGATCTAAATGATTCTGAGTAATATTTTTAGGCAGAGAAGAATTTATTTATCCCTTCAATAATGCTACAGGCCCTCAATTCTGTTTTGTTTATCAAGAAAGAGAAAATCTGTCTTAGAGTGAACATTAAGAGTGGAAAATTGGAAGGTATTGGCATATATTCATGATAAGATTTATGCCCCTATCCACAACACTGTCTTTTACAACCAGGGGTATGTTGCCCACTGGTGCATAAAAGATACATTAGAAAGGGGTGCGTTACTTCCTAACAAACCCCTAAAAAGTTCTTCAATTTATTTCAGTTTGTAAACTTTTATATATCTAAAAAGAATTATAAGTTTGTGGAGGGTAGGTAGAAGAAATACAGTAGATCTGTAAATAAGTGTCTCTTTTCCTCTGATATGCTTATTTTGGAAAATATCAAGCATGTCCACTATTAGCTTAATATTTATGTGCAGGTGGCATAACATATTCATTAAGAAATGGACTTTCACTCTGAGTAAAATTCACTTAAATTTTTGATAGGCCTATTACTTTAGTAAGTTATAGATTGAGAAACTATGTTTCTTTTCTTTTCAGAGGACTTGTGAATAGGTTGATCATAGGTCAATTTACTCAAGAATAAAAAATATACTGTGTCTTCATCATGGACAAGTAGTATATTTAGAAAAGGAGCTACTGTGATCTAAAATTTCAATTATTTATTGCACTAATTAGAAATCTCCTTCTTTATCTACCCAATATGTTTTTTAAAATATTTTATTTATTTATTCAGCAGAGATAGAGAGAGAGAGAGAGAGAGAGAGAGAGGCAGAGGAAGAAGCAGGCCCCATGCAGGGAGCCCGACGAGGGACTCGATCCCGGGTCTCCAAGACCACGCCCTTGGCTGAAGGCAGGCGCCAAACCGCTGAGCCATGCAGGGATCCCCCTACCAAATATGTTTTTGATGACTATCAAGGAACTGGACCTGACGAGAATTACCTGGCCGTGTGACCTTAGGTACCCTTCTTTGACACTAGGAACTAGTTTCCTCATCATTAAATTGACCACATTAACAATGGCCCACAAGATATTATCTGAAACCTGTGGAAAGGGTAAACTTAACGTATGAACTTAAGGGAAAGTATATTGATAAAAGCAATACCCACGTTTATATACACATTACTCATCTCTTAAATCAACCTGATTTAAACATCAAAACTTAGCATGTAAAAAAATACTTAGCATGCCTGGGTCTTACTTTTCTCATGTGCGAACTGTAGGGATAGATGTAGTGAGTCTGGTGTTGCTACCTGCTCAAAAATTTTATTTAAAACTTAGTATAGGGGTTCCCTGGGTGGCTCAGCGGTTTGGCGCCTGCCTTCCGCCCAGAGCGTGATCCTGGAGACCCGGGATCCAGTCCCAAGTCGTGCTCCTTGCGTGGAGCCTGCTTCTCCCTCTGCCTGTGTCTCTGCCTCTCTCTCTCTCTTTCTTTCTCTCTCTCTCTGTGTGTGTCTCTCATGAATAAATAAAATGTTTTAAAAAAATGAAAAGTAAAACTTAATGTAGTTTGGCACTTTTTAATTTCACTTTAACCATGTACTATGCTTCAAAAATCCACTTGAGTACAAAAATACTAGTGATTGTTTCACCAGGTTGATGTAAGGTTTTCTTTTCATGTTTGTTTTGGTAAGAAAAAAAAGAATGCAATTTATAAATTACCCCCCCCCACACACACACACACATACACACACACACACACAGGATACTTGTCACTCTCCAAGTTCTCTGGTCTTTGCCAGATTAATAAAAAAATGACATCACTATCTATGCAGTTAAGTGATGAATGCACTTTAACTGAACTGGATATTTTATACTAAATATATCTTCTTGAACACTATCATATCATCACTCCTAACTTTTCAAATTCTTTTCTAGTCTTATAAAAAATAATTATGAATCTTCTAGAAGTGACAGAGTGTAAGTTTCAGAGCAAAGAGAAATTATTAAATGGAGCATGAGTAATGTAAGTAAATGAAAAGACAGACATGATATGTAGGACATTAATAAAACAAAATTTATATTGCAACTGCGCTTTGAAAGTTGGTAATATGATGCTGTGCTTCTAAAGAATATGGTTTTGCAAAGTGTCATATTGTTTATTTCTATCCACTTCCAATGTAGCCATTCCTTTTAATGTGTAAAGAAAATACCTCACATTTCTATGTCTCAGTGGGGTAAAGTCATGCATCAAAAAGTTGCTCAGTCTTTGGGGGGCCTGGGTGGCATAGTTGGTTAAGCATCCAATTTTTTATTTCAGCTCTGGTAATGGTCTCAGGATTGTGAGAATAAGCCC
Organism: Canis lupus baileyi; assembly: GCF_048164855.1. Taxonomy (NCBI): domain Eukaryota; kingdom Metazoa; phylum Chordata; class Mammalia; order Carnivora; family Canidae; genus Canis; species Canis lupus. Next base: position 22,792,813 of record NC_132843.1, on the reverse strand, counting down.
AGCTCCGTTTCTGGGCTCCATGCTCAGCTGGAAGTCGGCTTGAGATTCTCTCTCTTCCTCTCCTTTTACCCCTACCTCTGCTCCCTCCTCTCTCTCTTAAAAAAAAAAAAAAAAAAAAAAAAAGTTGCCTACTTTGAAGAGGAAGAGATAGGAGGAAGAAAGAATGTATTTTATTGTTGCTTAAATATATAGTCTCTTATCTTGTTTTTTCGGAATCAAGATATCATTAGTTTCTTAGTGATACTGTAAAACACTCAGTTCAGTTCAATTAGGATGTAATAAGGATAAATTCAAAGACTATAAAATTTTAATTTTTCTTTGATATTTTTATTCTATGTTCTTTTTTAATTTGGTATATATTAATAAGTTGCCTTGGATATACCAAGCACTGTATAATCAAGGACTGGAGATACAATGATGAAACTGATTGTTTTTCCTTTTAAATAGCTAATTATCCAACAGAGAAGTTTGGTAATAGTTAATACTATTACTAACTGTGATAAACTATGATAAAAATAGTAATTTTCATATTTGGAGTGCTTACTATACTCCAGAAATTGTACATTCTATTTTCCATAAATGATCTCATTTTTAACTATCACCAAAATCCTATGAAGTGGATATTATAATGCTGTTGTCAGATTAGGAACCTGAGGCGTAGGACACTGACTTGCTCTGAGTATCCTAGCAAGTCCATGGCAGAACAAATACTCAAACCTGGGTTCCCTGACTCCAAAGCCAAGTCTCATAACAATTATATGGTTACAGGGGGACAAACATTGTCATAGGAGTATGTACACGAGGTTAAGTTAGCATATAAATGAAGTGATTAATTTATTACCAATTAGGAGAGAAAGCCATGGAAAACCTGGGGTTTTGAGTGAATGCTGGCATCTGAGAAAGGTGGACAGATTGAGGTGAGCAGGGTTTTAACCATGGAGCATGGAGTGGAGGGGTAAAGGATAGACTTGAACATATGTAGGAGTTGGGTCAAGAACAACCTGTTTAAACTATATTAAAGACTTAGACTTTTCTTTGTGTGTATAGAGCCTCCAAATGATTTCTCAACAAGGAGATGCTCAAATCAACTGTGTTTTAGTGAAATCTGGCACATATGAAGAATATGGAGTAGGAAGAGACTGGATAGGAAGACAAGTTAAAATTACTGGAAATGTTGGCAAGAAATACAGAGACCTTATTTAAAATAGTAGCCACATGGAAGGAGATGAGAGAATAAATGCAAGGGAAAATTTAGGGATGGAATTGATTCAATTTGATAATGTTCTGTAAAGGATGGGGAATAGCTTAGAATAATTCCATGATTACTGTGTTTGGTAATAGAATGGATAGGAAAACAGAAAAATGAGCAGGTTTGTGGGGGGAAAAAGTTTATCACATATTTATATGTGAACCATTTAAATAAATAGGTGCTATTAGGCTTTCAAAGATCATTTCAACTTATGTTTCTTCTGACATGTTGTGATGTTAAGACACCTATGTATAATTCCTCCAAACCAGAATTCCTAAAAATTCTGTATGTTAGGGGGCACCTGGGTGGCTCAGCGGTTGAGCATCTGCCTTTCAGCTGCCTTCCCCGGGGTCCAGGGATCGAGTCCCACATCAGGCTCCTCACAGGGAGCCTTCTCCCTCTTCCTGTGTCTTTGCCTCTCTGTGTCTCCTATGAATAAATAAATAAAATCTTTAAAAAATCATCATGCTAGGAAGTGTAATTTTCAGGTACTTAAGTAAAATTCTGTTAGTCCATTAGTCACTTAGGTATATCAGTAGTTATTTTGCTTTGGGGGCATTTTAACAAGCAAAAATGAAAGCAAATCTTATCACAAACATTCTAGATAAATACATATTTGGCTCAATGTCAATGCACAGACAATAGTTTGATAGCAGTTTTGTTTTCTAAGTTCCTATTTTTGCTTTTAAAAGACAGATGCATCACTGAGCTGCCCTTAAGACCTTTACATTTGCAAATAATTTCTCATCTGCTACCTCGTTTTATACTTTAAACTAATTTGAGGAGATATTAAGAACTCATTTAACAAATGAAAAACATGCTTAAAGATTAAATAGGAAATATGTGACAAGCATACATTTCAGTTTTGCAAAGCCCACACTAAAATTATTGGCCCTTAACCTATAATAATATTATGCTATGAACAAAGTTGAATAAATGCCTTGCAACTAGCTCTGAGAATCACAGCGTATAGAAGCTTCCTTAGAAGCTTATTTTAGAAGTGACATGAAAGATCAATTGAATGGAATTTATTATAAGGGGATCTATAATACAGCAACTAATCAGGAATGCTCTTTCTGACTTTCTTCTCCAGCATCATTAATGTATAATTGATAAAATTGTATAGAATATTCAAAGTGCACTATGCGATGATGTGATATCTGTGTACTCTCTGAAGGGATTCCCCATACTGAGTCAGATAACACATCTATTACCTCAAATATTTATCTTTTTTCCCTCTCGCTAACTGATAAAATACACATAGAATATAAAAAAGTTTAACATGATTAACAAATTTGATATCACAGAGGTGTATAGAATCCTATATCCTACAAGAACAGAAGATGTATGATTTTTGAATATAAACAGAACAATTTATTGTTGTTTTTGTTTTATTTAAATTCAAGTTTCTTAACATAGAGTGTAGTATTAATTTCAGGGTAGAATTTGGTGATTTATCAGTTGCATATAATACCCAGTGCTCATTACATCAAGTGTCCTCTTTAAAGATTGATTGATTGATTGATTGATTGATTTGTGATAGACACAGAGAGAGAGAGAGAGAGAGAGAGAGAGAGGCAGAGACACAGGAGGAGGAAGAAGCAGGCTCCATGCTGGGAGCCTGACGCGGGACTTGATCCCGGACTCCAGGATCTGGCCCTGGGCCAAAGGCAGGCGCCAAACCGCTGAGCCACCCAGGGATCCCCCAAGTGTCCTCTTTAATGCCCATCATCCAATTACTCCATCCCTCTACCACCTTCTCCACAGCTTGTTTCCTATAGTTAAGAGTCTCTTATGGTTTTTCTCCCTTTATGTTTTATCCTATTTTATTTTTCCTTTCCTTCCTCTACATTCATCTGTTTTTTTTTCTTAATTTCCACATAATGAATAAAATCACATGGTATCTGCCTTTCTCTGACTTATTTTGCTTAGCACAATACTTTACTTCCATCCACATCATTGCAAATTGCAAGATTTCTTTCTTTTGATGGCTAATATTCCACAGTATGTGTATGTGTGTATATGTATGTATACGTATATATGTATACATATATATGTGATATATATATATGTGATATATGATATATACACATATGTGATATATATATACACATACATACTGCATCTTTTTTATCTATTCATCTATCAATGGTCATCTGGGCTCTTTCCATAGTTTGGCTATTGTGGGCATTGTTGCTATAAACATTGGGGTGCATGTATCGCTTTGAATCAGTATTTCGGTATCCTCTGAGTAAACACCTAGTAGTACAATTGCTGGATCAAGGGTAGTTCTATTTTTAACTCTTTGAGGAAACTCCATACTACTTTCCAGACTGGCTATAGCAGTTTGCATTCCCATCAACAGTGTAAGAGCATTCTTTCTCTGCATCCTCACCAACATCTGTGTTTCCTGAGTTGCTAAATTTAGCCGTTCTGACCAGTATGAGGTGATATCTCATTGTGGTTTTGATTTGTATTTTCCTGATGATGAAGAATATTGAGCATCTCTTTCATCTGTCTGTTGGCCATTTGTATGTGTTCTTTGGAGAAATGTCTCTTCTTGTCTTCTGTCCATTGCTTGGCTGGACTTTTTACTTTTAGGGTGTTGAGTTTGATAAGTTCTTTATAGATTTTGGAGATTAGCCCTTTATCTGATATATCATTTGCAAATATCTCCTCCCATTTTGTAGGTTGCCTTTTAGTTTTGTTGACTGCTTCCTTTGCTGTGCAAAAGCTTTTTATCTTGATGAAGTCCCAATAGTTCATTTTTGCTTTTGTTTCCTTTACCTCTGAATATGTGCCTAGCAAGAAGTTGCTGCGGATAAGGACAAGGAAGTTGCTTCCTGTGTTCTCTTCCAGAATTTTGATGGTTTCCTGTCTCACATTTAAGTCTAATCCATTTTGAATTTATTTTTGTGTATGGTGAAAGAAAGCAGCCCAGTTTCAATCTTCTTCATGAGGCTGTCCAGTTTTCCCAACAACACTGGTTGAAGATACTGTTTTTTTCCCCCCATTGGATATTCATTTCTGCCTTGTTGAAGATTAGCTGCCCACAAAGTTGAGGGTCCATTTATGGGTTTTCTCTTCTGTTCCATTGATCTATGTGTCTGTTTTTGTGCCAATACCATACTGCCTTGATGATTACGATTTTGCAATACAATTTGAAGTCAGGAATTTTGATGCCTCCAACTTTGGTTTCCATTTTCAACACTACTTGGCTATTCAGGGTCTTTTCTGGTTCAAGTCTTTAGCTCATTTGAGTTGACTTTTTTGTATGGTATAAGATCAGGATCTAGTGCCTTTTTTTTTTTTTTTCCAATCTGGCTACTCAATTTTCCCATTACCATTTATTGATGAGACTATCCTTTTCCCATTTTATATTTTTACTAACTTTTCAAAAATCAATTGACCATATATGCATGGGTTTATGTCTGAGCTCTCTATTCTGTTCTGTTGATCTGTGTGTCAATTTTTATGCCATTATCATTCTGTTTTGATTACTATAGTTTTGAAATATATTTTGAAATCATCCAGTGTGATGCCTCTTGCTTTGTTCTTCTTTCTCATGATTGTTTTAGCTATTCTGAGTCTTTTGTGTTTCCATACAAATTTTAGGATTTTTTTGTATTTCTGTGAAAAATATCATTGGATTTTTGAGGTTAAGTCTGTAGGTTGCTTTGGGTTGAATGGACATTTTAACAATATTATTTTTTCAGTCTATGAACACATGATACGTTTACATTTATTTGTGTCTTCTTCAATTTCTTTCATCAAAGTTGTATAGGATTTGTTTGTGTGTGTGTGTGTGTGTGTGTGTAAAGTCCTTCACCAACTTGGTTAATTTTTTTCCTAAGTACTTTAGTGTTTTCAATGCAATTATGTATTTTTTTTAAATTTCTCTTTCTGATAGTTTATTGTTGGTGTGTAGAAACAAAACACATTTTTGTATGGATTTTATATCCTGCAACTTTACTGAAATTATTCATTAATTCAACAGTATTTTGATGGAGTCTGTAGGGTTTTATTTATATAAAATCATACCATCTTTCAATAGAGACAATTTTACTTCTTTTAGATGTGGATGTCATTTATTTCTTTTTCTTGCCTAATTGCTTTGGCTAGGACTTATAGTACAATGCTGAATAAATGTGTAAAGTAGACATCCCGGTCTTGTTCTTAATCTACTTTGACATTTATTCAACTCATTTCCCCCTTTTTCTTTATTTTGTCTTTCTGCCTCTGTGTCATTTTCAATGCTCACTTTTTCTTTTCCTCCTACTCATGTTATGGAAACAAGCACACACATGCACATACGCACATGCAAACAACTTTTGGATCTGTTTTTTCTACTAAAGAATTACCATTCAGCTATAAATGTGATATATAGAAGAAAACAATGAAAATGAGAGAAAAAGTGAGAAAAGAAGACAACATTTTGATATTGTGTCCTTTCTTCACCTCTTCTGACTTCCTTTCCCCTTTACATTTTTCTTTTTCCTTCTCTTGGCTTTCTTACTCCTCAGGCTTAAAATGTTGAAATAATGGGAAGTTTCACCTATGGCACTAGAAAGATGTTATTCAAAGGGGAATGAAATAAAATATTTAGTACTCTGACACAGTCTGTGACCTGCTTCTTTTTATTGCTATAGTTCAGAGGAATGTTAAAAGGGTTTTATTAATGTGGTTGGGGCTAAACACAAACTTTCTGTATAGAGTTCTTTATCTGTACTATTTTACTTTGTAAAGTTCACCGATTATTTAACTACAGATCATTTTTTCAACTAAAATTTCTCTGATTTATTTTGTATCACATGCTGCTGCTCATTGTCTTGATAGTAATCAAATCAATATTGAGGCCTTATAAATGAGTTCATGGGCAGTTCACCAGTATCATTGTCTTTTATTTTCCTGTTCCAGATCAATTTTTTAGAAACAAGCTTGTCAAATTACAGGGAAATTGTGTAAGTGACCAGATAGGTCACTTTTAAATCAGGAGTTATTTATAAATTTTTCTAGTATTGAATTTTAATTTTATATACACACACACACACCAATTTAATAGTAATTTAATAAACATCCTAATTTTTTATTAAGAAAAATTACATAGTTTAATTGAACTCTTTGGTGAATATAATATTCCATATAAGCTATGACAATGAAATATTTTATGATTATGAAATACTCTTTTATTTCTATTTTGAAAAATGGTACTACTGTGTTCAAGGATAACAATGAATTGTTTCTTAAATTATTACAAATAATTCTCAAATATAAGATATATTTATTATATACATTATTGGGAATATTATAATTAATGTAACATAATAATTGTTATTTAAAAATAAATAAATAACAAACATTAAAAATAATAATGTTTGTTATTAATTCACAGTCTCAATAAAAAATAATTCACTGTCTCATAGTTGATAATATTTCATACTTTGATATAAAATTTGGTATGAAGTTCCTGGGGAAAAATTAACTTTAGTTCAATGTGATTCAATCTACCATAATCCAAAAGTTAAAGTAAATCATTATTAAGAGAAGAAGAATAAAAACATCCCCATAATGATGCAAAATGCCAATTTTACTTTTTCTCTGAGATCAGAATGAATCATATATGTGCATTTTAATTGCAATATATATGTATATTTCAATTTTTCTAGCATCTTACAGCACTAGACTTAGAAACTGACTACTTACAACTGCTATTACTAACTACTAATGTACTAATAAAAAATCAACTACTAAACAGCTCCATGGCATTGAAATAATAATGTAAATTCAAATTCTAATATTCTGATTTATTTAAATTATCTGAAAATATTTATAGATAAATAGATTTTATACTCAGATGTTTGAACTATATTGTTAAAGGAAGTGACAAGGACATGGTTAAAGAGGATGGATTAATACAGCATAGAACCGAGATGAGGTATGTGAGGTAATTATAGAACTAATGAGCTAGTTAATCATTTTGAGAACAAACCTTTGCTTCCATTTACTTCACCTGGTGGGAGGTTTGAATAGATGACTTCTAAAGTTCTCACAGAATGTAGGATTCTATGACTCTGAAATTTAATATAATTTATGATTTGGGTCCCTGATTAATTAGAAGGTTTGAGAAGCATATTAAGTTTTTGTAGGTCATTACAATAATGCTCTCAGCCACCTTAGTAAGAGGAAAGAGTTAATATTCAAAGTTTCCAGTTTATTATTGTGGAGTTCTATATCAATAAAGAGATGAACATGTTACAATGTCAAAAACTAGGCAATATATACTGAATGTTCTCTAATGAATTATTTTTTCTGTTCCATTTTTAAAATGGTGACCTAAGATTATCAAAGTAGTTATTGTATCAGTCAGTGTAGACAAACTGAACTTTTGAATGAAAATAAACAACAAAATAAAAATAGACTAATAAATTAGGCTAAATTATTTTATTTATTTATTTATTATATTATGAAGATCTAGCCTATTGAGGTTTTAGAGAGAGATAACATATTAACTTTAATCAGCTAGGGTTTAATTGAATTCACTATAACTCCTTAAAGTTGTATGTTCTAAGTGGCAGTCTAGTGATCTGAAGTCTTGACTTTCCTAGGTACCACATTCTCAACATTAGGGAGGAACTCCTCTGTGGGATGCCTAATCCTTTACAGTATATGTTGTATGTTGTGAAACTATGTATCTTGAATAGTGGAACATAATTTAGGTAAAGGAAAAAGAAAGTACAAAAATTCTATACCATTTGCATTTTAAAGCCTTTCTTCTACATATATGTTAATCAAAGATTAAATTAAATTATTATTTCTTGTTCTAGAGTGATCATTTTTCATGAGTTGAGACACATTTTGGTTATGTTGGTTGTCCTGGTATGTCCCAGTTTGGACAGTGAATTTTCTCTTGGCTGTAACAAATACATGTTAGTTATCTCTTTAAATCATAAATTAAGTGTGGCACATCCCTACCCGGGCCCTTATTCATGAAAAGTTAAAGGCCAAAAGCAGATCTTAAGAATTCATATGAATGTCGAAGGACACACAATATTTTCAAAGACTTAAAGTGCATTCCATCATGGTATCATATAAAATAATTGTTCCAGAGGTTCTCAACTTAATTATAAAATTTCTGGTTTTCTGTTTTCAAAGATAATAAGTAATCAATACTTGATTGATCAACCATAATATAGTCAAAATGGATGTCCAATACTGAAAACTAGCAGAAATAACATACTTTAGGTTCTTGACAACAAATATTTCAAAACATATTCATAGATTAAAAAATCGTATTAACTTCCTTCTCATTATGTTACTTTTTAAGTTGCTTCAAGTCAGGTTGGGAGTGATTGATATTAAAAACTAGTTTATATTTCAAAGGAAATTTTAACTTTTTACACCAGTTTGGAATTTGCTTTAAGGAGGAGATTTACAGCAATGATAGTCTGAAAATAACCAATACTGATCATCAGTTAAGGGTAGTTCCCCTTTACAGAGACTTCAGATGAAGTTCACTGATTTTTCTGGTAGTTTATTTTTTTGTAATTCAAATAATCTCTAAAGCAATGACCTCTTGAGACATGACTATTATCGTCCAGATTTTCTGTTCATGAGGTTACCTTGATTTTTAAGGCACCCTGGGTATGGTCCCATTTGGTAGATACTCAGAAAGTGACTACTTGGTATACTGTTAGAGGCTTTATATTCAAAATCTCATTACTATGAGACTACAATGAAATTTATTTGAATTTGTTTGAAGACAAAGGATTTGAGCTTTGCCATTATATTTATGTTCACCTGAAAAACAAAATGAAACAAAACAAAACCCATAAGATTATATCTATACATTTAAGACATTGGAGTGGGAATTTTGTTCATTTTGTGTAACTGTATGTGTATGTGCATGTCTGTAATTTTTTCCCTACTAATCTTATGTATTAATGTCGAGTTAGCTTACCATGATGTTAACTAAAATCAGAAAGACCAATTTCAAATTTGCCAGAGAAGACTTGGCAGGTTTTTGGGTAAAGCAGGAAGCTGAAATGAGATGGACCAATGTAACATGTACTGTAAATAAATATGAAAAATAAGCTTTTAAAATTCATACTAATACTAAGCTACCAGGCTAAGGCACAATGTATAAGGCCTGATTAAATTTCAACTTTCCTTTGTGTTTGTCATTTGATTGAATGCATCACTTCACTTAATAAAAACTCGTAATCAACATCAAATAGTTCAATACAGTAGGCAGAAAATAGAAAAATTTTCATTTCTGTAAGTAGCATATGCAGCTATTACATTTTTATTGGATAGGGAACCCAATAAGGCAAAAATATAAAAGTACAAGGCAAACAATTACAAAAAAGATACCATTCAATTCCTTGAGGTAATAATACTCAGGAATATTTGAATGTTGATTATGTATTTCCTGGGCTCTGATGAGGGAGGGCCCCATTCTTATCTTCATTTTTCAGATGAGAAAAGTGAGATTTGTGTCTACTGTCTACTGTTTTTTAACAAAGACAGCAGCAGTATTCATTGTTGAACCCAAAGAAAATTTGCATAATTTGAATACCTAGGAAATGTCATTTTTTCCCCTTCTATATTGTGACAAGATTTGTAGGAAAAGCCAGCGCACTTGCATTGAGAAATATCACTTATTTATTATTTGATTAAAAATACATTTATGGTTAATTTTGGAGTAACTAAGATCCATATGAATTTTAAAAATTATGATGAATGAATTTTGCATTGAAGTATCATTTTAGGAAAACATCATCACTAAATAAAAGCTATTTTCTGCTCAAATATACACATGAAGCAGTAAACCTTTTATGTAAATCTGAAGACAAAATTTTATCCATAAATCTCTTAGAACAAAATATGCAAATAAAACTCCATCATACTCACTTCTTACTTTCTCTTGTAAATCACAAATGGAATTTGCTTTAATCCATTTGGACAGTAGCTACTGTACTTATTTAATCTGAACCTTTGGCAAATAACAGTAAGCTTCCATCCCTGAATAACAACTAATTTTTCACCATTTACCATCCCATGTGCCATAGGACATCTGCTGTATGAGCAATGCACTCTAATACCGAGGCATGTCACACTGACCTTGGGAAGCAATTTTACTAATGAGTGGCAGAAGACCAATGAACTATGGAAAGCCTTTCCTGATAAAGTCATAAAATCAGTTTTACAAGAGTCAATTCCTCATGTTCCTTGTTACACAAACATTGAAAGCTACAGCACTCTTATCCCTCATAGATCCATAACAACAAGACTCTAAATAGTACCTGATTGGGCTGTGAACCTGGCTGAGCTCAAAATATGGTCAGCTGCCAGCTTGAGTGTCTCATATTGTCGAGACCAAATGGATTGAATAAATTGGACAAGAAGGTGGCTGTTCTAGCCCATGCTGATATCCTCATTTTGCAGATCTCACTTAAAATCATTTACTGCAGATTATATTGACAGGTAGGAGTAGATTTACAGCAATTGTGTAGTTTTATCAGTTGTCAACTTGATAAAAATTAATCTTTTCAGTATCCTAAGAGTCAGACCTCCAGCTTTGCATAAGTCAATACAAATTTCACACCACTCTTCATGTATCATAAAAATATTATTCAACTGAATAAATATTTATTGAACACCATTATGTCCATATTCTTACAAACTAATCATTACACCATCACTTGTGCAAGGATTGGTATTTGAAATTCAAGAAAAATTTTTGAATTATTCCATTATTAAATTTAGAGTTTTCATAGGAACTAGACTTTAACCTGCAAAAAATATAGCACTATTGCATGATTTTCAAACAGCCAAGAAAACACTGAAAATTTAATTTTAATAATTTAGGATTGATAATAATGTGCATTGTGAAGTATAATTACTTGAATGAATGACCGTTTGAGTTGATCCCGCTTTTTGAGCATTTAGGAAATGCTAAGGTTTAAAAGATGTTCACAGGAAAGATAATTATATATGTTACTATTAAGGAATTTATTTTATCTCATTGCAAAGATGTTTTCTATTCCATTACAAGCTCATTTAGAAGACTGACATAAATTTTTACACCAAATATGTAATGATAACAACTGAGAGTTACAATAAGCTAAGAGATTTATATCATTTTTCCTTATTTCATCTTTTTTGTGAGGTATATATTATTTTTTATTGTTTCCATTTTTCAAAGGACAGAGGAAACAGCTATTCAGATGGTTCTAAACTCTTCAAAAATCCTCATATGCTTATTGAAGGAAGTCCAAAATTCTCATTAAGGACTCTACCATTACACAGTCAAGTTCCTGCAGGCTCCCCTGGCTTTATTTCAACCACCCTTCTCCCTGCACTGTCACTCTCCATGAAAACGTGTGAATATGTGAGTTAAAATGAAATAACTCGTCATTCCATAGCCCCAATGTCAAGGCTACATCAGGATATCAATGCCTTCGATCATAGTGCTCTCAGAGCCTAAAATATGTTTGCCCAGTGTCTGTTTTCTTGGACATTAAAACTGCAAGATGCAGTTCACAGTTCACTTCATCACTGGTCTCCTTCAGGTGATCACCATTCTTCCACTGTTACTCTCTTTTTCTGCATCTACCATGTAACATTCTAGTGGACTTATTTGTTGAAATAAAGTTTCTCTTCCTGCAGAGGATGCCTCTCTTGAGGGTGGGACAAGCGTCCTCAACACCAAACTGTTAGCCTGTAGTTAGTTCACAGTGCACTCAATGCAATTATATTAAAATAGTAAATACTAGGTACAAAGTACAAGGTAGTCTATTGATTCAAAAGGGTGTTTGACAAGGGAAAAGTGGCTTTCACCTGAAGTTTAAGAAAGTCCTCAGTAACTTGACAATATTTATTAGAATGTGTAGAAAAAAGAAATCAGAACAAAAAATAGAAAATGTAAACAAATGAAAAACAACTACCAAAACTTCTTTTGACAAAGTTTGCTTTAATTACATGACCTAGGTGAGTACAGGCTTCCTGGAGTTTTAAGTTTGGTTTTGAATTTTTCCTAGATTCCTTTAAAGGTCTTTATTTGGTGAAACGTTCATTCATTTAACCTACAATGTGCTCCATCAGTGTTAGGAAACTTTTTAACCAAATAGGTCTGGACCCAAGACCCCACAGTCATATTTTTACTTAGTCCTACCTCATTTTCTGACCCCCTCACTGATGGAAATTGTCCTTCTAATCCCCTGGAATTTTCATTAATTTAAATGAGTTCACTTTCTGAGTTATTGCTTTTTTATTGCCAAAAATATCTTTTGCAATTACCTCTTCTTTTAGAAAGAAGGTTTTTTGTGTGTTTTATAAGATTAACTCCTGATACTCACTGACTGCATCTTTATTCTATATGACAAAAATATTCATTAATCAGGCTGTCAAAGGATGTGATTTTCATAGCACAGTAAGTGCTTTTCCACTGTCTGACTTCTGAAATATGGAGGCTGCATTGTAGAATGACCCAAGCCATATCTGGTGTCATGATATTAATCACTATAAGAGGTAGAGCCCGCAAAATCACAATTTGAAGATAAGCCTGTTTGGGGGACAATTTGCTATTCAGACTTCGTGTGCACCCTGAGAGTAATTTTTATTGCACACTGTGACAATAACACATTCATAATATAAGACAGAAATGAACTTGGCCTCAGTGTTTAGGGCAGCAATTCACAACTAGCTATGGTATTAGCGCCTTAGGCTAGGAACAATTTTAACACAAGGTATGAGTTTGAATTGGAGCTTGCTAATTCCATCAGGTTCCTGCTGTCTCCTATTAGAAGCAATTTGTTTATTTTGCTCAAAACTTTCTAGAATTGCTGTAAATGTTTTTGTGATAAACAGGAGATGAATCCAGAATAAGCAAAAGCTTCAATGAAGAAATAAAGCTGTTTTAAAGAGACAAGAGTTCCTGACCTAACAAACCTTGAGTGGCATCTTTTAAAAATAATAATTCAAACTCATGATTTATACGAAACTTCTAATGTATCAGTCTGGGCCCTAGAAAGGAACTGTATCCAACTCAGATGGCTCCAGAGATTTTATTTTATTATTTTTTAAAGATTTTATTTATTTATGCATGAGACACACACACACACACAGAGAGAGAGAGAGAGAGAGAGAGAGATACAGGCAGAGGGAGAAGCAGGCTCCATGTAGGGAGCCGGATGTAGGACTCAATCCTGGGACTCCAGGATCATGCCCTGGGCCAAAGGCAGGCACTAAACCGCTGAGCCACCCAGGGATCCCCAGCTCCAGAGATTTTAATTGCAGGGGCTACTTACAAAAGCATGGACAGGGTTAAGGAATAGAAAAAGAACAGTAAACACTGGAGACTATCAACAGCAATGGGAAGCTATTGACAACTTTAGGTTGGAAAGCACAGGGATAGGTCCCTTGGACCTAAGAGTCAAGAACCAGGGTGACCTGCAGGAATTACAGTCATGGGTACGGAGGACAAATGTTGCAACTACTGCCCAAGCAGAGGCAGCAGGGAAGAGTTAACACAGCCTCTTTCCCTTTTGGCTCTTCCTTGTCTCCCAATGAGCACTTGGGGGAGAGGGGAGAAGAAGGAAAAGTGAATTAGGAGGGTAAGGCAAGTCATAGTGCCAGAGAATATCAGCACAGTTCAGTGTCAGTTGAGCACTTCAAACTCCAAAGTTGTCTCTTTAGTATGATATTCTAACTCTTTCGGGATGCTCTTTGAAATAACTCTTGAATGAAAACAGTTTCTTTTCTTTTTTAAGATATTTATTTATTTATTTATTTATTTATTTATTTATTTATTTATGAGACAGCAACAGAGAGCATAAGTAGAGAGAATAGAGAGAAGCAGGCTCCTCACTGACAGGGAGCCTAATGCGGGGCTCAATCCCAGGGCCCTGGGATAATGACCTGAGCCAAAGGCAAATTTTTACCCAACTGAGCCAACCCATGATGCCCCGTTAAATAAATAATCTTTTAAAAAATGTTAGCCCACTAGCTTCATTTTTTATTTTCATCACAGTAAGAAATCACTCTCTTGAAGATGTCTAAGGTTTAAAATGGCACATTTAAGGGACTTGTCTGAGGTTTTAGATCTTGACCTTTCATAGTATTTGATATTGATTCATCTTGATGCTACTGATTACCTATTAATTAAAGTGTCCTTAATATACTCTTACTCAATAGCCCACTCTACTCTCACTCCTCCTCTTATTTTTTTTCTCTCCTATTTCTTATAATGTAAGCTTTCCTGAGGGTTATGGACCATATCTTTTATTCTATTTCTTTGAGTAGCAAGTATGATTTTCTACGTATAATGCTGGAATTTAAGGAATGTTACATTTTCATTTCAAAAGCAAAATCTTTGTCATTTTCCTCTTTTGCTTCCCATGGATTATACTATGTTCAAGAGTTTATGTGTTGTTAGAAAACTGGGGGAGAGGGGAAAGCCAGATCTTGATTTGTAGAAGGGGACCAACTTTGCTTTTGTATGCTCAGCTGCATGAAGCTGAATGCTTTGATCCTGGAGGACTCAGGAATGGCCTTCACAGTGGTCCACTCCCTGACTCATCTGCGACATGGCACTGATTCTAGGCTTTGGGGCTTAATGTGTCCCATTCACAAACGTCATACACCAATCCTACTCTTGGATATGTTTAAGTAGGTTTGGGTCTCTTTCTTGGCCAGGAAGTTCTCTGCTTCCCTTTTGTGCCCTTTGCAGTATCCTCTCTACTCACTTGGATAAGAATTCTACACTTAACTCCCTGTACTAACCACCTGTTTCCTCCAATACCAACCACATTTTCCATAACTGAATGTACATCTTTTCCCTTTATGTCTCTCTGTTTAGAATACCACCCAGGCCCAAATGTAAACTTCTATGACAATATGTTTCTTTTCTAATTTTTTTTTCTGTTTGACTTCAACGTCTATCTCAATATCTGATGTGTAATGTTCATTATAAAAAACTATTCAATAAATAAATGAATTCATGGATTTCCATATTAATTTTGATGTCTTTTCTTTCTTGTCCCACAAATATAATAGTTTTAAATGATTTTGTGATCTTTCAAATGTATTAGTGTTCTCACTACTTCAATCAAAATTTACACTCTTATTAAATTTCAATTTCATTATTGCAAAACCTTCCACTACTACTGATTATGATTTTTTTCTAATCTTGTAACTTCTACTCAAAGAATATGGATTAATTTTCCAAGACTGTAGGTCAAAATGCCAATCCTGTAATTATCCAAAACAAAGAAACAAAAAGCTAGAAAATTGCACACAAAATTTTAACTAACATTAAATAAAATCACAGATTATTCTTATAATTTTTGTCAGCATTTTAAAAATTGGTTTTTACCAGTCAATTGGTCATTCAAGGGAGTAAACAAATTCAGTATGTTGAAGGAGTAGAAAAAAATAGATCATAGACAAGCATCAAAAATAACATACTTTATTTGGGAATTGATTAAAAGCTAGTTTATAATGATTCAATTAATATATTCTTATTTTCTCCCTTGGTAATAAATCTTTTATTAAAGCTATGAGGCAAAAGCTGTTTTTTTTCCCTTTATGCTTCAATATCTGTTAGAACACAGATCATAGTGCCTGGTATATTCTGAGAGTTGTTTAGATATTAAGAATACAGCCAAGTTCCCTGACTTCATGGACCTTTATTTAGTGAGAGAAAACAAACATTAAACATTAAACAAACAAATTAAATGAAACACTTCAGGTAGTAATAAAGAAGAAAGACTCATGTGGTAGTGTATGCTGGGGAGGCAGTTTAGACTGGTCAGGAAGGACTTTTCTGAATATGAAACTAAAGCTGAGATGTAAGATTATGAAAGGAAGCCAGTCACGTAAAATCTGGGGCATGAAAATCTAAAGAAAATGTTGCTATAAAGGGTTTATAATTCAGCTCCTTAGTGTAGTAAAAATAAAAGTAATGATTTTGGATAGAATGACTAGTGCAAAGGCCCTGGAGTGGCAACAACCTTGGCGTGTTAAAGGAGCAGAACTTTCATTGTACCGTAGGTACAGAGAAGGAGATAGATACATAGATACATAGATACAAGAAGAGAGAGGAGAGAGACTAGAAGCTGTGGCTTGAGAGAGAGATTGGGGGGGGGAGTGACTGGACATGTAGGAGTTTTGAGACTATGGTACCAAATAATTATTCCAAATGATGAAGATTGAAGATCCTCAGAGGATTTTAAGCAAAAGATTGGTATGTTTATGCTGCAGAGCATCACTGGCTATTGTTTGAATACTAGATTATAGAAAGACAAGAAAAGAAGCAGAGCAATCAATGTGGACATTATGGCAGTTGTCTAGGAAAAACAACAAAGTGGTCTGTTCTTACATCTCAGAACAAAACTTGGGAGTTGGTTTCAACACTGGAGTTAAGTAATACACCGAAGTTGGTCAGAAATATCAGTTTTTAGAGAAATTTTGTTGGTTTGGGACCAATAAGCATAATTTTTCACTTTGTTTATTGAGATGTCTGGGGACTTAAAAAAAGAAGGAAGAAGGATTAAAAGGTCCAGTGAAAATGCCTTACAAAACTTATCTGGGGGAATTTTATGCTTTCATAACTTTGGCTTTGTTCCCAGCCCTGATTTATTTATGTGGTGCTAAAATATTTGGATTAAAAATTATATTATTAACTCAATGTTTTCATAAATTATGTCAAACATAACCTTAAATATTAAATACAAACATAAAAATATATTAATATCCATTTAGTGAAATCTGCAAGTTTAACACAAAATACTCCACTAATGGAATAACTTTTAACAGTTTTTAGGAACTTTTGCTTGAGAATACAATGATTTCATTTGAAATGATATTAAATATAGTCAAAATATATCAAATTGTCAAGTTTTTTACTTCTCTAAAGTATTGATTTTGTGCTTTGTTTTATAAAGTCCTATATCTTCTTTATAGCCTATAAATATTTTCAAAAGAACCAAGGTGAACACCTTCCTATGGCTTATTTTTCTCTCACTTAAAAGAAAATCACTTTGTGATATTTTTCATTCTTCTTCCTTTGACCTTGACTTGTCATTCCTGAGAATTAATGGAACTCAGTCAGCTGAACTTTTCTCAATTCACATTTCACATTTCTCTACTTCGGGTTTCTTGACAAACACAGAAGTTACATGATTTATTTGAAAGGGAAAAAATGATCTCACACGTGGCATACATAACTACATGTTGAAAAACAACAACAACAAAAAGCCTAGGAAAGAACAAAATACATAATAGGTCACACTGATCAATGACAGTGAAGAATTACTATAGGGATTTCTGACCCTCACAGGTCCCCACACAGCTTTCGGACCCAAGCTTTGATTGAGGATTAGGAAGCTACTTGTAATTTAAGGCTGCCAGTGCATCTCCCAGCCCTACTCCTCTTTTCTGGTTCCAACCGGGGAGTTGGAGAGAGGCTTTGGGAGCTCAACCAGCTTCCTTCATTTTCCAACGAGAAACACGAGGCCCAACATGCTGAGCAGTACATGCAGAAGTCGGGTGTGGTAGGTGGGTTACTCTGGGAAGCAGATACTAAGAAGGTAACTAGTGTGTAGGAAATTTACTGGGAAGTGCCCCTCAAATCAGCATGCCTGAGCGAATGAAGAAAACCCAATTAGATAGAGAGGAAAGTCAAGCTGCAATAAGGTCACAACAAAGTCATCAACCGTAAGACCCTGGGTCTGAGAAGGCCTTGCAGACTGGGGCAAGGGAACTCCCATACACTTGTACCCACCAATCACTGGATACAGGGTATCCTTGAAAAAGTGGTTGAAGAGTATGATCTTAAGTAAGCTCTCTTTAGCCAAATGCAATCTCTGAAGGGGAGTGAGTGTTTCTATTTTATTTTGGCTGGTGGTGGCATCTGAGTGCTGTACCATCAGTCCATTAGATTGTGTCTCCTGATTCCTGGTTCTGTGTTGCTAGTCTGCTGGAATGTCCTAGATGTAGAACTTCGTTCAGATCATGACATGTAATAAGCACCCAATAAATATAAGTCTCCTCCTGCCCTATTCCCTACTTCCATCTACTACTTTGGGTTAAGACATATCTTGGAACCATCTTCTAAATGATATTTTGCTTGAATGTTGGCCATTTAAGCCCTGAGTGGCTCCGACATGATAGTAGTAAGTATATTAGTGAGGCCTAGGAAGGGCCAAGTGTGTGGGAGCTATATGGGAACTGGATATGGCCTTGGACATCTGAAAATTAGGTGTAGGCACAGAAACATAGTCTCTTCCCTGGAATTTTGAAAAGGACAGTTCTTGGACATATCAGAAATGTCTCTGCACAATGTGAAGATCTTGAAGTAGTGAGAACAGGCTCTGTACTCACACATGTAGGTGTAAGAAATGCCTGTGGCCAAGGAGATGATCAACAAAGAAAGAGGGTTACTAGGGTGGGTTTCCTAGAAGAGGGACCACAGAGTGGGGGACCTATCTGAAACCAGGACCACCCCTACAACGTCATCCTCAAATGAAAATTTATAAAGAAAATAATCAAAACTCGATAGTAATTAGTTAACAATTGTAAGTAATCATTAGTTTTAAAAATAAGTTAAATTGAATTTAGCCTCTCCAAATGCCTTCACTGCTTAGGCCAAAGTTAGGCCAAAATAATCAGTGTATATATGCAGGGAGTAGTTGGAAAGAAGATGCTGCCACAGAAAATATGCCACATTAGCTGGTCAGTATTGTTTCCAAGATGTCTAGCAGTGAATATCATTATACCACCAGGACAAAGAGGAAAACGTAAATCTCTCACACTGGGTGAGCTGCTGTCACAGGTCTAAAGCCAAGTTTAATATGTCTCCAGATATCTTCCTCTGACCATTCTTTTCGGGACTCACTGTAGTTTCTCTTCCCTCTAGCTCCCACGTGGGAATTTTAATTAAGGACTTTCACTGATATACCAGTCACATTGTGAGGTGCATTTCAGTTCAACATCTAGGATATGGCAAATTTGGAGAGTCTGTATAACTTCTTAAGATGCAAAACCAAATATGCAAATCCATTATGAAAGAGAACCAAAAGATTTAAAGGGCCACTGAGAATGCTTCAGCTCACTGCAACACTGATGCAGTGATTCATCCACTTTCTCATCTCACACAACAAATAACATGGAGGAGGTAGGCAGTTCTATGATCAGTAAAGTGATTGAATAATATTAGTTCCCTCTATTGGCATCTCAGTTATTCCCTTGACTTTCTCTACTTCATGATGACAGGATAGCTGCCAGAGTGACAGATGTTGCACCCACATATTATGATATAAAATAGACAGGATACTTAATGACAAAATGAGTCTTTCTTTTGTCAAGGAGAAAGACTCTCCTCACATTTCATTTGCCACAGCTGAATCATACACCCATTTCTTCCTGCAGGGATGGCTACAAAAGTGTCTTTCAAAAGACAGCAAGTGAGTTTAAACTTACCACAGTGGACATTTTGCCATTGGGCCACAAATCAGTATCCTCTTTACAAATAAGAGGTGGGATGGTTAGGCAATTTACCATATTTTCCACATAAGTGAATCTTAAAATATAATAGGGTAATGAGTTCATGGGCATTAATTTCTTTCTACTATTGTCTGTATTAAAAACTGTCCATATAGAAAGTGGTAAATATTTTTTTCATTAAGTGATAGTAAACCTTAGAAAGTTTATCACATACTCAAAAATCAAAATAAAGTTTTACTATGCTCTTAACAAAACACAATGATATATAATAGCTAAGAAAGAAGGAAAAACATTCAAATGAGTTTCTTCCCCTTTGCTCTACATTTTTTGGTTATTTTTCTCATCATTTCAGGTCTTTTATCCATGTGGCTTCAGCTAGGAACTGGAAGCTTGTGTAGGAATCACAAGCATTTCTCATCTTGCTCCATTTTGACAGGAAAGTGTTCATAAAGGAGAAAAGGATTAAGTAATATTTCAAGAATATGGTAATGGCATTATAGATATGTAGAAGGAAAATAATTAGAAATGAAGTATAGTAGAGGGCCCAGAGCAAGGGGTCTGTGCGCCACCGTGGATTCAGACCTGTCTGCTCATACAGAGAGTACAGGAAGGTCAGGCACTATATTCATGAGAAAATCTAAGGTGCCCCCTCATGGACCTAATCACAAGAAATATTAAGAGTGTTCCACCTATTGAGCATTTATGAAACATTATGACTGGTATACTTTTTGGTAAGGAAGTCTAATTGAGGGCAAAAGAGGGTGACAAGACTAAACAAAACTTAGTTCAGGACAATGATTGGGCTCAGGATTGGTTATCTCTAAGTGGTATTCAATTTTTTTCTTTACTAGACCTCCTGAATATAGTCTAATATGTTGGATGAGAAAATCTCCATAAAGAAGCCATCTAATGAAGCTGTTGTATTATTACAAAGATGCATTAAATGTGAGAGCAAAGATGGGGGTCCTATATATATATTAAATATCTATGGTGCACCTGTGTGTGTAAAGATTGCATTTTTAATTTTTGTGTATTATATAAATTATGTAACTGTATATCACATATATGTGATTATATATACATATATACATTATGTGGTATAGTTATAGACTGTATATTCAATGTATACAATATTTAGTTTTCCTTATAGTTCTGCTAGCAAGCATTTTTTTTTCTCTCAGTTGGCAGATAGGGAAACAGAGAAGGAATTAACATGTCCAAGGTTTATCAGCATACATCATATAAAGAATTATGACATGAACTGCACTTGTCACTAGGAGTGAATACAGAGCTAACCCTCAGGATAAATAGATGATTGAAACTATGAAGTGGGAGATGTGGCCATTCATGGTTATTCCCGATCACTTGACGAAAACCTGCCATTCATTTGAACCTTAAGGGAGAAGTTTAAATCAGCATGCCATTGATTCTGCTGCAGGGTCATGGTGTGTCTAAGACCCCAATACTTGATGAACAGTTATTAGGACTCAATGAACCCCCAGCTGTTGCAGTCTGAGGACAAAAGTATTACAGTAGATAATTGATGACGCATAGAAGCAGATGAAAAGGTGGTTCATTGTTGTGCCAGAAAGTACAAAAGTGTTAAAAAGCACCCAACACACTAATAGGGGTACATCCAAGGGGTACATGTACCATGTGGAAGAGCTTCCAATAGTCAATCCTAGAAGAATTTGAACAACAAAAGAAGTAACGTAGTACTGGATTACAATCCAAAGTATAAAATAAATACCCAGAGTCCAGACTGATGTAAATAAGTTAATAGCTGTACAAATAAATGGAGAAAAAGAGGCAGACCTCTCAAGAGAAGTATTTTAAATAATTTATGAAGCTACTCTGTTCTCAAGAGAGTAGACCAGAGCTTCCCACTCTTCAAAGATAGACTGCACATAATGACTTCCTGCCAAAGAGTACGGTATTGAAAGGGAGATGAAGGGCTAACTTTATAGTGGAGAAACCTGACAAACATTAACCTTTCCTGGTGCACAAGGTCAACATCGGCAGTGGTGTGTCATGTTGACAGTGTACCCTGGGTATAATGTAATGACAGCAAATGGCACTTTACCTCTGACGTCTTTCTCATATGATCCTAGTTTAATAATGAGACATTCCAATAGAAGAGCATCCTATGGAAAAAGTAAATGTTGTCTTCAAAACCACGAAACTCACTGAAAACAAGGTAAGTCTGAGAAACTTTCACTTCCAAAGGAAGTTTATAGAGACATGACCACTAAGTGCAATGTGGTGTCCTGGATGAGATGCTGGAACAGGAAAAGGACACAGGAAAAATGAATGCAATCAGAATAAAGTATTGGCTTTATTTAATGGTAATGTATCAATATAATTTTATTAATTGTGACAAATATACTAATGTAAGATGTTCATAATTGGGGAAACTGTGTGTTGAATATCTGAGAACTCCCTGTGCTGTCGTTACAACTTTGTGAAAATCTAAAACTATTCTAGAATATAAAGTGCATTATCAAAAAAGACCATGAAAGTGTCTGTGGTATAATAGAAAAAAAATTAGGACATGCAATTATATATCTAGTATGAAAACTGCCTAAAAATAAAAACAGGTATTAGAAAATAAAACATAGGGATACAACAAAATTTTTGTAATAGCTGTGTTTAGATGGTATGACATGGTAATCCCCCCATAGCTGTTTGTAAGTTTTTAATGATATATACTCATTTCAAAATAAAAAGAAAATCAAGATGTTTCAAAAATCAAAGAACTAAGAAATGCATGTGTTTTAGATGTATAGAGCACTGTTCCTGGCAGTGTTCCTTTGATAAAACATACTTAAAGGAACACACAGGCAAAATCATCACAATAAAAATCAAAGTAAGAATAAATGAAAATACAATTATATTTCAGCTAATGCTTTTATTTAATAGCTACTTCATAGCATAATTTTCAGTTTTTGTGATAGATGGTCTTAGACTTTATAAGAATTCTATTTGTGAGTACTCTTTGTAACATGTCCCTGAACTCATCCTGTATACAATGTTGAATGGTAGCTGCCGCAAGTTTCTGAAGCAAAAACGTCATCTTTCTTTATATGTTAATATTACATGTATACACAATTATAAGTGAGTTCATTTTAAACTAGATGTTGACATTCCTTATCTTCACTGCTTACACATCTTCATGCACATGAATGGTAGTTGTAAATGAGACTCAATAATTGTAGCCAAATATTGATAAAATCTTTAATTGCTATATTAGCTCTGATAGTAGACCACTTTTATGTGGTCTGTATACCACTATTTCTTAGAAATAGTATATAAACATAAAATCTCAGAAGCCTAATATTCTTTACCACAGAGGTTCATTATAGGTAGGAAGAAGCTCTTTGTAACTATATAACAGTACATCACCTAAATGAGTATGAGAAGGCATAGCTCAAATAAATATCAGAATGTTGGTATAAGTAATTAAAGACAGTTATTATTCACAAACACAATTAAAAAAATTTAAATAATTGATGACTAAGATACATGAACAGTCAACACATGAATTGAATCATTTAGATACAAGGTTGAATGAGGACTACCAAATTCATCTTTGTTACTTTCGCACCTTTTTATGTATT
Organism: Canis lupus baileyi; assembly: GCF_048164855.1. Classification (NCBI taxonomy): domain Eukaryota; kingdom Metazoa; phylum Chordata; class Mammalia; order Carnivora; family Canidae; genus Canis; species Canis lupus. Next base: position 22,769,443 of record NC_132843.1, on the reverse strand, counting down.
GAATATCCAAGAAATCTCAGCTCCAAGCTTACCTCAAGCTTTAGAAGCTCATGTGTGTTTTTATTTTTATTTTTTTTTAATTTTTATTTATTTATGATAGGCACACAGTGAGAGAGAGAGAGAGGCAGAGACACAGGCAGAGGGAGAAGCAGGCTCCATGCACCGGGAGCCCGACGTGGGATTCGATCCCGGGTCTCCAGGATTGCGCCCTGGGCCAAAGGCAGGCGCAAAACCGCAGCACCACCCAGGGATCCCATTTTAAATAAACGTGTGATTATCTCCATTAAAACCACTCCAGCATAATTATTTTAAATGCAATCTTTTTTTTTCTGGCCAAATTCATTTTATCACCTAGTGTATTGCCTTAATAATGTAATAATGAGCACCATCCTTGCTGCAATCAACAAGACCGTGCATTGTGCTCTTTTTAATCAAAGATGTCGCAAATGAGAAAATTAGATACTGAGTATGAAAATGGATTGTTTTCATTAGAAAGCTATCGCCGACACTAATTAGATTGTGAATGCACAACTATATATCAAAGCATAGAAATACATGTCACAAAATTCGGCAATAACTGGCTGACCTTTGGGTCACTTTTTCAGCGGTCCAACCCTGGCCTTTGTAGAACACGCTCCTGAACTTGCAGCATGTAACTGATTGCCAGGTAGCTGCATGTAATGAAAACAGCTGCTGGGACAACGTAAACTGTTTTCACCAGCCAGAGATGACAATCTCTTCAAGGCACTGAAAGCGCTAATGGGAACAATTCTGTTTACTTGCAGGAAGCAAGACTTCTTGCTTGAAGAGACTAATCAATCCTCTCATTTGATAGAAAATTTAATTGAAGACAACATCCAGAGGTAAAAGAAATATTGTTCAGCTAGCCACTTCTTGTGCCATTCTGTCAAATTAATTGGGAGTGTCCTCGCATTTTCATTGTTGAATTCACTTGGCAGAATCACTAAATTACATTAAAGTTGTTTAAGCATGAATTTTGTGAGAGGCAATCTTTTTAAATTTGAGCAGTATGTAGGAAGCATGAAACGGATATATTAGAGGGATAATTTCACAATTCTTTAACAATGCAATATAGCATCTACTTCCATCTGCCAGTGAGGTGTGAAGCTCACCTCATGCCCGTATCAGTAATATGGGTAATTTGTTTTCAAGCAAATATTTACCCTGAAGTTGATATGGACTGTTTATTAATCATTTTCTACTATGTTTTCTTGCCTCCTGTGAGAAGGGGTGTAGTGTTTTTACTGCTTTTGTACATGCCCAGTTATATTGTTAGCAGCATGGGTCAATAGATTACTAAGGCATGTTGTTTCGAGAATACAAAGAGAAAAAAGCAATATTGAGGAAAAAAAGCCTCTATACATCACACCATTCCAACACTTTGTAGCACCTTTTCCGGGACTGTAAACTGTCCCCATGTAATCTTCTCCTAGTGTGGCTGCCATACTTTTAGACTCTACCTATTGACAATTGGGCAATACGCTTTCTGAGTGTCTAACATACATAGGTGTGATGTTCTTTGTTGCTTATCTTCTATCAATGTGCTCATGAAAGAAACTGAGAGTCATGGAAGAGTCTCCTTGCTTTTTTTTTTTAAGATTTTATTTATTTATTCATGAGAGACAGAGAGAGAGAGACAGAGAGAGAGAGAGAGAGAGAGAGAGGCAGAGACACAGGCAGAGGGAGAAGCAGGCTCCATGCAGGGAACCTGATGAGGGACTTGATCCTGGGTCTCCAGGATCAGGCCCTGGGCTGAAGGCGGCACTAAACTGCTGAGCCACCTGAGCTGCCCTCCTTGTGCTTTTAACTTCAGGTCCTGAATCATGTACCTCTGAAATATTTTTCAAATATGGCTGACAGTTAGTTAGTTTGTTGGACTTCAAAGCCGTGTTGTTTCACATACAGGGTATATACGCCACTAGCCTTTACACTGTTATCCCTAACTTCTTCACACTGCCGTTAAGTGACCTACCTCAAATTTACACCTGCATTTTAGAGTCATTTTGAAATGCTCTTTCCCATATAGTGACTATAGGTATAATCTGAGCCCCCTAGCATGGTTTACAATGCCCTCCATTATCTGACTCCTATTTCCCTCTACCTCTGACCTTCATCCTCCAGCTCTCCCCATGAACCATTTCACTTAGTAGTTGAACATACACCAGTCTTTTGTTTGAATTCATTTCTTCCCCCATGTCCTCTGATCTATTGAAAATATGCCACATCTCTACTCTCAGCTTTAAGTAGACCTCCGCCTCTCAGGGCAGGCTTCTTGACACCCTGGACCTTCACAAACTGTTTACTTTTCCCAGGTTATAATGCCTTTGTTTTCCACTATCACTGCCCTTATTACAGGTTATTTGTTTCCCTCACCAGTGAGTTTCTTAAAATGAGGACTACATCTTATTCATCATTATAGCCCTGATACTTACCATGGCACTGGACACACACCAGTGCTCATTAAATGTTCATGGATGGTTAAATGCATTGCAGTTGTAGAATGATATTTTGATCTGTGCCTTTTGTTTAAAATCTTGGTTTCAGGATGACCAGATAACTGCTCTCAATTAATAGTAAACTTTCTCCAAATAGGTCAGCAATCTTAACTGTAGTTAGAAAAATCCACTGTGGATGGTGCTCACTGCGCTGCAGTTATGTGATTGATGAAATGCTAAATGACATGGAAGATCTTGGGCTGAAGGGAACCTGGAGAATGTTATTTTACTTTTCTAGTCCTCACATTACATGAACATAAGTTAGAAGACAGAGGGTGTTGAATGAGCTACCTTATAATATCTGTTACACACTTAAAAGGTAGAAGTGAAAAAAATTAACTTTTTTTCTGAGCCAGTAGAAATCAATCTGCCAACAGCCTATGACGATTTTCTCTGGAGCCTTGGGTGCTAGAAAGAACAATGGCAGAATTCTGAAAATCTTAGAATAGTGCTTTTATATGGTTTTCTGTCAGCCTCTGTTGTTGGCTTCTAAGAGGACCAATAATCTCATCTTTATCTTCTTTTCAATCCCTTATCCACCATTATTCCATCCACAAGATTAGGAAGTGTTGAAGGAGAGAGGCCTGGTCTAAAACTGAAATTGGATACCAAATGGTCATTATCTCTTTTAGGGTTCCAAAGCTATAGGAATTCTCTCAGGATGAATGTAATTCACTCTCAGCAATTCCCCAAGCCCAAGAGAGTGATTTCAAGAAGAAGCTGTCTTTTGGGACCCAGGCACTTAGGAGATTGGTTCATTCCTTTCTCAGACCCTGTGATATAATAGCACAGAGGCCACTTATGCTTGTGAGTGGACCACTGGCTCTTCAACCTGGGATATCTGGACTAGATGAGGGCTATAGTGGCACTTAGAAAGAAGTACAATCTCCTTTCTGGAGTTCTGATTTTCAGGGTGCTTTCACAGAGCTCATTTTTTCCCTCCATATTATATTAGTGTCAGTGATCTTAGAGGAAAGGGAGCTCACTTAGACTTCCTGCTAATTTACCAAAAACACAGACTTTCACATGACTGAGGGTGAACGTGTGTGTGTGTGTGTGTGTGTGTGTGTGTAAAACCACACAATAGTAATGACTGCTTTTGTCAGGATTGATTTTCTGCTATATAGATTTTTCTTGTAGAAGATAACTAAAACCATTGTAGATGGTTGGACAAGAATGTGAATCTCAGTGGTCAGGATTCTGCTCCCTTGGCCAATCAGTACTGCCTATTGTTATTAATATTGTATATATTTACTGGATTTCTCTGTCTAGATATGCTTTAAGATGCAAAAAAGTGGGAGAAATATGACAAACTAGCCAAAATAAAACAGCTTCTATTTGTCAATGCACACTTGAAAGTATACCTGCACATGTCATTTATCCATGGAGCTCTCCTGGGAAGTTTTAAAGGTTACAATACAGTTGCTATCTAAATGTGCCTTGCCAGGCAGCCTGGGTGGCTCAGCGGTTTAGCGCCGCCTTCAGCCCGGGGTGTGATCCTGGAGACCCGGAATCAAGTCCCATGTTGGGCTCCTTGCATGGAGCCTGCTTCTCCCTCTGCCTGTGTCTCTGTGTGTCTCTCATGAATGAGTAAATAAAATATTTTTTAAAAATGTGCCTTGCCATGAATTATACCCGAGTGCTTGTGAACTCAAATGGCAATTATCATCTGTGGACTTTATTTGGTAATTAATCATATATAATCTTCTGATATCTGTTTGGTTCTTACCTTGAATTGTTACTTAAATATTTTATTGCCATTTAATTTTTCACCTGTTCTTCTATATTATCTTTCTAATGACGTTGTGATTCCTTAAGAACAAGGACAGAATTTTTCTTTTCTTTCTTTCCCTTTTTTTTTTTTTTTTTTTTGTATTCCATACTGTCAGACTCAGTTCTTTGGAATTGGGTAAGAACTCAATAAATATTTACCAATGAGTCTCTTATATGGTGTGTCTTGCTTCCACACTATTAGATTGAATCATGATATGGCAGAAAATGTTATATCTCCCAGGGTGCCTTTAAGACTCTAGCTCTGATTTCATCTTTCTCTTCAGCTTCTTTAATTTCCCAGCAAGACAAGTGCCCTGAGATTTTTATGTGCCTTGAAACACTGGAATATTATATACCAAACGATTACCACTGACAATTTCTGGGTAGAGTGTTCATAGATAGTTTTGACTATTTGTTTTATGATTTACTACACTTCCCAAAATTATTATGCATCAATTTTGAAATTATAAAAGATATTTTAATTTTTAAATGAATAAATGGTAATCATGGTTATTCTAGTTGTTTTACAAAGGGATAAATCAACTTAGCCTCTGCACTTAAGGGGTATTATATTATTGTTTTATTGAACTTTACAGTTGTCTTTTCTGTAGTCTCTTTGATTATGTTCTTTTAATGGTAGATATAGACTTTGCATTGTTATATAATAGACTGCTTAGCCTTTCTTGACATTAACAAACTAATCAGACTTGGCTCATTTCCTACCCCACTGAGAATATTTACAAAAATTCTTTAGACTATTTTCATGAGGATTACATATAATTGCAAAGTCATTATATAAATTCCCATGATCTTGTTTTATGTATATAAAAATACAAATATGACTGATTTAATCAGTTTTATTCATTTCTAGTGCCACAAAAATAAGATGGTTTTTGGAATAGTATAGGAACACAATCTTTCTTTACTTTGTCACAACCCTTTTTCAGTAAATCTTTAAGTTTTGCAAAGAATTAATTTAGAATGTTCCGTGAACTAAAAACAGCCAAAGATATGCAAAAGATGGCATCTCTAGCCTTGAGGAGTTTACTCTCTATTAAAAAAAATATTTCATTGATTTATGTGGGAGAGAGAGAGAGCATAAGTGGGAGGGTGGAGGAAGGCTAGAGGGAGAGGAAGAAGCAGACTCCCTGCTGAGTAGGGAGCCTGACAAGGAGCTCAATCCCAGGACTCTGAAATCATGACCTGAGTGGAAATCAAGAGTCAGATGCTCAACCTACTCAAATGTCAGCCACTCAGGCACCCCAGGAGCTTACAGTCTTTTATAGACAAGACATATCCATGAAATATTTGGCCATATCTTAATTATATGGTTATTGAATCGATACATAAGGGACATCTGTTTAAAAGAGGTCTAAATTACCACCCTGCCTAAGGTACTAGCTTTTTTTGAAAATCTTTTTAATCTTAGAAATAAGAGGAGTAATTTTGATTCAGTTGCTTGGAAAAAAAACACAGAAGTTCTGCTATTAAACATGTAATGATCTTGACAACATAATTTTGGGTTAAATTGATATAGGCAAACATAGAACAAATGCATAAAAGAAAAAGGACATCAAATTAAGAGACAATAAATTATTATTTAAAAATAAAATCAAGGGTACATTATTTCAAGGAATAAGTCTTTGGCAAGATTTATTGGAATTGTGGATCTTGGAATTTTTAAATAAAAAGGAATGGTAGAGATTGATTAGTCCATTTGTTTTTTTCTTACAAAGAATGTAAGAATAAGGATAAGGAAGTTCAAGGTCATTCAGCTTTCAATATCTTTGTAAAGTGTTCTTTTTGAACATATATATTACCGTTGTTTTGATTTATCTGGGTTTTATATATAAGGCTATTTAATAAATAAATACATGTACCAAGTTTAAAAACTCAAATGTCATGGTAAGGCTTGTAACAAACTCAGCAATATCTTTTTCACATCTGCCTGTCCACCAGACATTTCTTATGATTTTAATTACATACTTATGTTAGTTCTTGATTTTCTCAAGTATCAACATGATTATGGACTTCCTATGCTCAAATTTGATTTTTTCCCCCCTTAGGCCACACACACATTTCCTGTCCCCCAACCTCTAATATGGTTATATAGATTTAGTTTAGATCAATATTCAGTTATTACATTATTCTGACTTTGCAAATAATATTCACAATTAAGCTACATAAAATGAAATGACTATATTTTCTTTCCTACTATAATTTATTTTTCCTAGAATTAATAACAGTTGCATGTGTTTGTGTGCTTGGTTTTCTAAGTGCCTACCACTAATTTATCCCTAAATGTCCATACAGAACTGTAAAACTCCTCCCCAAATATCGGGAGATGCAAAAAGGTATCATTTTATATTTTTCTTAGATTTTATGACAGAGCGATTGCATTAATTGCCTCAATTTTTCACACCGCCCATCACCCTATCTCCAAGCCCTTTGGCAGAGCTCTGGGCTTCGCCAGATGATTTGCATTGGCCTCTAGAAAAGTATCAAACTTGAGACAAAGAGCAGCTTGACGAAGTACTTGTTCATTTCTGCTTGCTCGCACAAGATTATTCTTTGGTTAGTTTGCTGTTAAGATATGAGAGAAGTATAAAGAAGAGCTGAGTTGTCTGCCAAGACCAATATAGCACAGTCAGCCCCTAGCCAACCTACTAGCAGATCACATGGATGAGCAAGTCTCGCCAAGGTCATTCTGGCCTCGCCCAGATATGCAGAACTGCTCAGCTGGTCTATAAACATATCAGAAATAATAAAATTTTTTTTAAGCAATCAAGTTTTGGGCTGGCTTTTACTCAACAATATTTAATCAACACACAGATATTCTTCCTGAAATATTTAGTCTTAATTAGTGACTCTTTAAGCCTGTTGTACAGCTACTAACCTGGGATGACCCGTTACCATCTTGGGAATTTCTTTTGCCTATCTCCTACTTTGGAGACCCTTTTCCCTGGGTCCCACACACTTTGTAGTTTTTATTGCTTCCTTTTTTCAATAGAGTACATGGTCCAATAGAATTTTAAGAATGCATAGTACATAGTTACAATTTTTTAAGACCTATCAAATTAGAAAATATTGTATTTTTCCTTTAGAATCAGTTCATAGTTTGATAAACAAAAATAGAGGTTAAAAATCATTATTCCCCAGAATTTTCAATATATTTTTCTCCTTTTAACTTCTAATGTTGCTATTTAAAATGTTTTTTACTATTTTGAAAGCTTTTCAGCTCTTATTTTCATTCCAAAATTCGGAAACTTTGTGGATGCTTTGCCAGAAGTTTTATTGAGTTTGGAATGCTTTGGCATGAGTTTTATTTTATTTATTGTGTAAAACACTTAAAGAGTTGCTACTATCTGGAAAATGATGATTTTAAGATCCATTTTTAAAAATGTATTATCCCTTTAATCATTTTTCCTTCTGTATTTTCTCCCTCTGGAACCTCTAGTTCTAGTATGTCAACTCTTCTGAATTAAGCCTTTATTTTTACCCAGTTTTCCATCTTTTTATATATTATATTTTATTTTCTGTGAGAATTTTCAACATTCTATTTCAACATCCCCAGTGGATTTGAAAATATTACTGCCATATAACATTTAATTTCAAGAACTCTCTCTCTCTCTAAATATTTCTTTTAAAAAGCACTCTGCTCTGAATGGATGTGCATCTTCTTTTATGTCTCTGAAGACGTTAAAGTTTTGTGGGTTTTTTTTTTTTTTAATTTTCCTCCTTCCGTTGTCCTTTTTCTCTGGAGTCCTTATTTTCTGTTTATTTTGTTAAGCTCCTGTGTTTCCTGTTGGAGGCACTGCTTGATTGCTTGATGATCTTTGAATGCTAACTCATATTTAGATTGACATAGTAAAAACAGATAGAAAACTGAATGCTTGAGTAGATCTTGCTGATGTGAGTTCCCTGAAAGTGATTCAGCCATGACTGGGCACAAACCTGTCAGTATCTGTGGGCGAGTTCTCTGGGGTTGGTTATTTTCCCCAGAGAAAACTCTTTTAATTATATGCCGGTAAATTATATATTGCTTCGTTGCTGAGCAAGACTGGGGTTTGGGGGTTTCAGGAATTAGTACCCAAACTTGCCCTTGATTCATTTGTGGTTGGCAGATCCCCCTCTTTCCCTAGCTTCCCTCACCACCACTCCCAGCTCCAGCCTGTGTCATGGAATCCATATTTGCCCTTATACAACATTTCCATGGGGGAAAACTTGTTTTTTTGCCAAATGGGAGTGGGGCAATTTTGTGATTGAATGGACTCAAGAAGAGAATCTTGGGTATAACTGCACCTTATCATGACTTGCAATCAGGTATCATGGTTTCTTTTGTCCATCTCTTCAAAAATTCCCTCCTGCTTTCATCCCCCAGACTTTGGTTCTGTGCAGGGACTTGAAATGCCTTACCATAGTCACCTATTGTCCTTTAGTTTACTCTGACTTGCTAGTTCATTGCCATCTCTGTCTGTTTTCAACTTCCAAAATATGGAAGACATCTCACATTTCCTATCACCCTTTCCCCTTTCTTTGTCCCTCTGGGTCTATATGATAATTTAAAATTTTTTACTTTCGGGATCCCTGGGTGGCGCAGTGGTTTAGCGCCTGCCTTTGGCCCAGGGCGCGATCCTGGAGACCCGGGATCGAATCCCACGTCAGGCTCCCGGTGCATGGAGCCTGCTTCTCCCTCTGCCTGTGTCTCTGCCTCTCTCTCTCTCTCTCTCTGTGACTATCATAAATAAATAAAAAAAAAAAATTTAAAAAAAAAATAAAATAAAATAAATAAAATTTTTTACTTTCATTTTTCTAGAATTTGGGGAAAGGGCGCATGTTTTCTTTCTTTTTTATAAATTTATTTTTTATTGGTGTTCAATTTACTAACATACAGAATAACCCCCAGTGCCCGTCACCCATTCACTCCCACCCCCCACCCTCCTCCCCTTCTACCACCCCTAGTTCGTTTCCCAGAGTTAGCAGTCTTTACGTTCTGTCTCCCTTTCTGATATTTCCCACACATTTCTTCTCCCTTCCCTTATATTCCCTTTCACTATTATTTATATTCCCCAAATGAATGAGAACATACAATGTTTGTCCTTCTCCGACTGACTCACTTCACTCAGCATAATACCCTCCAGGTCCATCCACGTTGAAGCAAATGGTGGGTATTTGTCATTTCTAATAGCTGAGTAATATTCCATTGTATACATAAACCACATCTTCTTTATCCATTCATCTTTCGTTGGACACCGAGGCTCCTTCCACAGTTTGGCTATCGTGGCCATTGCTGATATATTTAATTTATAAAACCGAGTTAGTGACTTTAAACTTCAAAATATACAAAAAAATTCATATAATTGTAATATAACCTCTATTACTGTAGCTAAACAAAGTCAGACTAGAATGGCTCTTCAATATTTCTTGAAAATAGCTTAGACCTTAGGAATAGCAACAATTATTTAATTACAAAAATCAGAAAAATGCTAAATATTACTTTAAATGATGTGTTTTTGTGAGCCATAGGAACTATAGAATTAGATAAATGTTTCACATGTCCTTGAAAATTTGCATATTTTTAAGATGGATTAATTCTAGGAAAACAAATGTAGTAAAAACTTACTGCTAAACAGGGACAAATTTTCCCCCTCTGAAATATATGTTAGTTTGGCTCACATGTATATTTTCTAACAAGTTCAGGAACAGTGACTATTCTAACCAAGTATTATCTCTGTAAATAATGTTTTTTCAGAACCTAAGTTAATGAGGTAAGTCTTGGTTATTTGCTCATTAAAGTTCTAAAAATAGAGCGAGTGATAAATGTGGTGTCAGAATTTCCAGGCAAGGGGGAAACCTGGAAGGCTAACAGTGATCAATGCCAAAGTCCAACATCATGACACTGCATATTCATTTAACAAACCTCTTATCTGTTAATTACTACACTTCCCTGGATTAAGATGATTACACTTTCTGTGAGAAACCTGTGAAAAAATTGGACTTTTGTTTATGATCATTTGTCATTTGCTAGATTTTCTGCATGATCTGATATGGATTCCATTTTCCAAAACTATGAAGAGCTACCATTATAATTTCAAAGATAAAGGGAATAAACTCAGTAAAAATTTATTATGAAGGAAGATCTTAAGAAACACAATTCTTTTAGAAGAATTCAGTATAGTGATATTGGTGCAAGTGGATTTTGTTCTGCTGTGCTATCATGAGTTCTGTTCCCTTATTAAAAATGCACGCAACTCATAACCCATCTCCTCTGAATTCTATGTTCACTGAATATCTAGGTGTTATGAAATTAGCACTGTAATCAGCCAGTCCAGGCTTGAATACTTATTGTGTATTGGGTATAATGACCTTGAGAGAGCCAATTACTCTGACACTACAGACTCATCTGTAAAATGGGAACATTGTCACTCACCTCTGAAAGAATGGAATCTGTGTGTAAAAGTGATTAAGCTGTGCAAGTAAGCAGAGTGCCCAGTGCCAGGCATGCTTCAGCTAATCTATTAATGTTGGCTTTCTTCCTAGAGTGACAAATGCATACATAAAAGATATACAAAGGTCATAACAATAAAAACTTTATAAACAAAATTTTTAACTGACCCGGATTAGAAATTCACATAATTCATTGTGTAATGAATTCAGTTCTTGAATCCATTTTTCTCATGGGGAGAGGGCAAGGGTTTTTTTTTTTTTAAATTTATTAGTATTTGAATCTGTTTTTCTCACTGCTTAGCAGAGGGATTGGGTATGTGTCAGGATCAGCTGGGAAATGTTTTCAAGCTTAATGCTACACTCTTAGAGCCAGATATTCTGATATATCAACATCTCATGTCAAAAATTCACAGTTTTAGGCCTATGAAACCCAATTCTTATTAAGAATTTCTGAAATCACATGTTAGGAATGTGAATTACTATAGAATCATAGTTGCTTTCAATTATGTTTGGATAAATGACAAAGTTCTTTCCGCTAATTTCATGATTTGTGACAGTAGGCAACTTCCTAATCTAAGTACTCAGGTATTCATTGTATGTCCCTTAGGACCATGAAACTGCAAGTTCTAAGTAGTTGTAATAGGGGCAGAAAGAAAACTAAAATGTTCCTTTAAAACTTGACATGGTAATAAATGAAAAATCATATTTATTTACAACATTCAGATAGTATCAAAATGTTAAAATAAATTCACTCCATTTTGTCAATCTGTAAATCACAGCATTTCTGAGTTAAAGATCATTTATTTTTATTGCTGCTGCTGCTACTACTACTACTATGAACAGTAGCACTACTGGAATATACTCAATGAGTTATTACTATGTATAAACTACTGTTCTATACAACTTTTCCTGCATAATTTCATCTAAGCTTTCCAACTGAAAGTTCCTTTTAAAAATAATCCAAGAAAAACAAAACAAAACAATAATAATCCAAGATACCAGTTGTGACCCACCTCATAGAACTATAAAGAAAGCATGTAATCCTTACTCCATGTAAAAATCTTTTAAATAGTTGAGGACAACTTTATGTCTCACTTTCCAGACTAGTATTTTTATTTTTTTCTGAAACGACGAGATTGTGATTCTCCTTTCTAGTTTGACAATTGCCCTCTTAGATTCCTCTGCTGTCTCTGTTTTCCTCTTCGGAACTGAACCCAACACTCCTGTGTACAATAGCCAAGGGTTATCATATCCCTTGTGTTGGACTTAGCTCTACTCTTCAATCTAATGGCACATTACCTATTTTGATCTTTGTGCCACATACCTATCATATCATCCATATTATCTTTTTTTTCATCCATATTATCCTTCTTCATCTTATGCACAGCTGAAAATTGTTAGTAAAAATAAAAAAATATGTCTAGATACATATTTTTAGGTGTGCATAGGTGGCTCAGTTGGTTGAGCAGCTGGCTTTTGGTTTCAGCTCAGGTCAGGATCACAGGTTCCTGAGATGGAGCCCCATGTCGAGTTCCCTACTGAGCGGGGAGTCTGCTTGAAGAGTTCTTTCTCTCCTTTTCCTTCCACCCTTCTCCCTAGTCATTCACAAGGGCAGGCTCACTGTCTCTCTCTTTCTCTCAAATAAATACATAAATGAATCTTTTAAAAGGAAAATATGTATTTTAATGTCCACATCTCAAAAATATATACAGTTAATTACCATTTATATAAACTTATAGAAGTGATGAGTGCTACATAAAATTCTTAAAATAAAATTCCAATTTATATTTTCTTTGAGGAATGTGACAGATACAGAAATTCAGATCCTTATTCATGCTATCACTGATTTCTTCTTGACTTCATTCAACTCTTAGTAAATTATAAGTGGGTTGAAATGTAGCTAGAAACATATCAATATAAGTAAAAGCATAGCCACAGAAAATTAAACATTGGTACTCTAGTTAACTTTACTAATGTGGGTAAAATTAAATGCCATTCTAATAAAATTCTTTAAGCATTTTTTAAAAAATCCAATATGCCCAAGTACAATGACAGGAAGTGATAGTGAACATTCTTGTAGCAAATCTATACACATAGGTGATAGACTTTGGTAGGGGGTCATTTGCATGGCTATGTGGATGTTAAAGGACACAGAAACTATTTAAAAACAATGTTTCCACAGCTGATGGTTTTCAGAGGGGTGGTAGGTGGGGGATAGATGAAGTAGTAAACGGGGATTTAGGAGTGCACTTGTGGTGATAAGCACTGGTTATTGTATGGAAGTGTTGAATCACTATATTGTACACCGGAGACTAATAATTATACTTTATGCTAACATATTTAAATAAAAACTTTAAAATAAAAATGTTTCCAAAGACTTAGTAGCTTTCATTTTTATCTTTTATCATTTCCCCAGGTTTTTATAAAAGAAGATAAAGAATCAAATATGAGCTTTCTTTGTAGAGTGGCCAAATAAATACAAAGAAAGTATTCTATAAAAGTCTTATTTTTGGCTCATAAAATTATATATTTTGGGCAGAATTGGACATTTAGATTTGGTTTCTGACCCTTCTATTGAAAAAAAAAAAAGAATCTTTGAAAAGAAGAGATGGTTTGAGATTTTTTTTTCTGTTTGCCCAAAGTATGTTATTGTTTAGATAAAAATGTTTTATATTTTATATGATGCTTTTTTCCCCATTAGATTTATTTTTCTCAGAAGATCTTTGCTTTTATAGTCTTTCTTTCAAAACTATATGTGAACTTCTAAATACGGCCTTTTCAGGATACATCTTTCTGCTCAGTATAACATTGAATTTCATCCATGATTCCCTTGTTTACCCTGGCTCTATCAAAGGAATATTATCTTATAAATGTTCCTTTATATACAGATAATATTTACTAAGTGGCCTTGCTGTAACTCTGAAGTTGTCAAAAATATTCTTGTATGGAAAGTAAAATGCAAACTGGTTGGAAAATTATCTGAAAGTTGCCTTAAACCCATCATTTTTCCTTATTGTATTTTCCTTTTTCTTGATTGTCTGACCTTATCACTTTGTATTTAGCTATTAAAGTATCTCTCTAACGTATATAAGTAAGATAAGAATCAAGTCTTTAGACGTTGGGAACTTCTTAAATATATCCTGTCAGTTGTATCGATGGTATTTATTTATATTATTGGAGATAAGAGACCAAAAGAAGTAACTTAGAATTTAATGCACAAGGAGGTGGGAAACAGTGGGTGACCAGCACAGAATGTTGAAGGCTAAGCCTTGGCACACATTATTTTCCTCCTCTTTGTCATAGTACCTTTGCCCTAGGCTTTCTGTTTTTGGGAAATTCTTTTCTTCTACTTGCCTCTACTACCAGCAAAGAAGGGGATTTGTTGGAAGAAATGATTTATTTTAGAACATTCCTTTAATAAGTCTAAAATAAGGGAAAAATAAGAAAAAAATATTTTAGTGTTCTCTGTCTCTTCATTTTGAGTTGTCAGGGCACATTATGGTAGATTCTGAAAAGGGTTTAAACACTTAACAGCAGCTCTCTTTCTTCATTCACTAATTTATTTATTTACTTGTTCAGTAAATATTAACTGAACATACTTTGTTTTGTGCTAGGCATTGTATAAAGTACTGAGAGAGCAGATAAATAAAATAAATTTTTACCCTTAAGAAATATGTACATTTATGGAGATAATAAATATCAGTACTTAACCCATCATAGGAAAACTCAGGATGATTTCTTGGGAGAGATAATCCCTGTATTGACTCTTCTGTATTAAATAACTGATGGTTAGACAAAGAGAATAGGCCAGAAATTTCAAGCCTGGAAAGCAACATAAACCAAGGGCCTCAAATATAAAACAATTTGGTATATTTCAAAAGTGTCAACTCCTATAATGCCCTTGCATCACGAAGTGTCAGCTGGAGAATAATGAATGATGAGGCTAGCTAGACAGGTGGCCAATAATCATCTTAAGAATTTCAGAATGTGTCCATGGAGATAAAAATCACTCAGATTTTTTTACGTAGGGAAGATAATTTGTTAATTTGGCATTCAAGACAGTCAACTTTATCTGTTATGTGGATGGATTTTAGAGAAAGTGGAATGTAGGAAAAGAGAATGTTTAGTGAGCCTCATTAATAATCTAACATGAGTTTTTTGAGACTGAATTTTGCCAGTTTTATTTTCTTTAAGCTAAGTTTTTTGAGTATTTTCTTTATATTAGGTAATATCTAAAATCCTGGGAATACAAAGTTGAGCAAAACCAGACATACTTCCTATTCTCATGAGATTAACAGTGTAGTAAGGAAGATAGGTCAGGGATTGGCAAACAGTAGCTCTCAGGTCAAATCTGGCCTTCAGCTTTGCTTATGGGTTCAATTATGTCCCTTCAAAAAAGATATGATAAATTCTACCCCTCCCATACCTCCAAATGTGACCTTTTTTAGAAAGAGGGGATGATCATGAGATGCTAAAATGTTAAATTAGGTCATTAGGGTGGGGCTCCAATCCAATATGACTGATATTCTTATAAAAAAAAGGAAATTTGGATATAGACCTGCAAAGAGGAAAAGAGATGTGAAGACATCCAGGTAAGAATGACTTTGTGTCTGGAGTGCTGTATTTACAAGCCAAAGAATGCTAGGGATTCTGGGTAAGTACCAAAAGCTAGAGGAAAGAAGGGAGTTATCTTTCCCCAGAAGTGCCAAGGAGAGCATGGGTCTACTGACACCTTGATTTAAAACTTCCAGCCTCTAGAAACATGAGATAATAAATTTATATTATTTTTAGACACTTAATTATTGGCACTCTGGTATGGTAGCACTAGAAAACTAATACATATCTGTTTTTGTAAATGTAGTTTTATTTAAAAAAGACACATCGAGTTTTTTGTTGTTGTTGTTGTTATTTGTTTGTTTGTTTGTTTTCTCCATGGCAGAGTTAAGTTGTTGAGACAATGACTATATTGTAAAAAAAAAAAAAAAAAAAGCCCTGAATATTTACTAAATGGCTTTTTACAGAAAATATTTTCTGGTCCCTGGCACAGGTGATTATGAAATTACAACTGAAACACTAAGCAGATAAATATGCTTTTTTTTTTTTTAATTTTAAGATAAATATGCTTATAAGAATGTGAGACCGGGCAGCCCCAGTGGCGCAGTGGTTTAGCGTCGCCTGCAGCCTGGGGCGTGATCCTGGAGACCTGGGATCGAGAGTTAAGTAGATGCCAGACAACATAGTTTTTTATCATATTAAGAACTGTGTTCTTTACCTAAGTTCAATATGAAGCCATTAAAGGATTATTTATGAGTGAGAGAAGAAAATAACCAGAGTTGGATTTTGGAGAGTCACTATGAGCTTCAAAGACCTTTGTAACTCTGGCTGTAGGCAGTCCATTATGGGGAATAGACTGGAAAAGTGAAAAGAGTAAACATAAAAAAAATCTTTTAGGAACTTACCAGTGTGGTCTGGCTGACAAAGGATGGTAACTTGTTCACTAGTGGCAGGGATGGAGGTGGAGAGAAATAGATATATTCAAAAGATATTTAGTGTTTAGTGGAAAAATTATAGCACTCGATAATAAATTAGATTTGGAGGAAGTTGTGGTGATTAAAGAAGGAAGTGTCATGAGTGGTAAATAAGCATCCATCTTGTGGAAATTGATGAATGTTGGTGCCAGTCATTGACAAGAAGACCATAGGAAGAATTTGGTTTAATATAGGAACTTGAGATACCTTTAAGACATCTAAATCACTATGTCAACGAGGCTGGTGAACGTATAAATCTAGTGCTCAGAATGGAATTGGCTGGAAAGAGAAATTTGGAAGCTATCTGCATAAAAAATGTGATTAGAGCTATGTTTGAGGCTGAAATTTACTGGAAAGTACAGATAGGAAAAGAAGCAGTAGGACAATTCTTGAGAAATGCTGATATTGATCGTCAGATAGAGAAGGATATATCTACAAAATAAACAAAAAAGAGGCAAACAGAAAAAGAATGGGTATGGAACACAGATCCAAGCAGTATCAGTGAAATAAAAAACAATAGATCTGAACACTGATTAACATTGAAAATGAGTTCAAGAGAGAATAGAGGAATGACTCCCTACTTTCTAGTTTGCACGGGTGGACAGAAAATGTCTGAACTGGAAAGAGGACAGGATGAGTCTTAAGCATCTGGAATTTGAAGTGATTGGGAGGCATGTAAGTGCACACATCTGAAAATGCTATCATTAAGATCAGCTTTTATACATACAAGACTCACAATGTGCTAGGTATTGTTGAAAACATTTTATTTACATTAATGCATTAAATATCAAAACAGAGACTATTACTGCTTCCATTTTACATGTGAGGAAACAGAGGCTTAGAGATGATCAGTAATATGTTTAGAGTCGCATAACTTCTAAGTAGTAGAGCCAGAATTTAAACCTAGGAAATCTGGCTGAAGAACATTATCTGTTAGCCACTATGTTAAATTGCTTTTACAATATAAATCTGAAGATATGGTAGAAATATGATCTGGATATATAATTTTAGCAGTAGCCAATACAGGTGGGCATTAAAATCATGAAAAAAGTAAAAGAATCATGAATAAAAGAAAAAGAGTTAGATGGCAAAATATTCCTGGAAGAAAAAGCAATTTATAGAGATGATAGGATGTATTTTTGAGACAGACGAGGAATTATTGGAGAAGTCTAAGGAAAACCAGGAGAATAGAGAATCATAAAAGCCAAGGAAATAAACAATGTTTAGAAGGTAGTGACCATGTAGAAAATACAGTTAGCAAGGTCTAGCAGAGTTACATGTGTTACCTGTATTTACAGAATGTGGGAATCAAGACATCCCTGGTGACCTCAAAAAGTGGTGCTTCATCTGGTAGTGATAAAAGCTGAGTTAGTGGAATTCATTGAGTGGAAATGAGGTAAGTAGATGGAAATAGTGCATGTGATTGCTTCTTTCAGACATTTGTGTAGACGCAAAAAAAGATTATTTAGGAGAATAAACAGGGCACATGGTTAAGATAGTTTTTTTTTGAAAGATGAACTAGAGATTTGGATATGTATATGGGTTGTAAAAGAAACAGCTGGAGAGTGATGGGAGTGATGGAACAAAGCTCTGAAAAAAAAAGTAAAAGATGGGAGGTCTTGATGTCAAAGGCTTTTGTGCATGAACCATGTTATTATGAGGTAGGTTGCTTTATCCTCTTATATTTTCAACTAGGAGTGGGGTAAGGATGATGATATTATGGATTTTTTTTTAATTTAGAAAGGAAGAAATAAGATGGGTTATAATTTTTATATGGCTAATAGTGAAATTGATAGAGATTGAAGTAACTTTCAAGAAGAGGGAAGTAAAATAAGAATAAATAAAATGAATAAATGGATCAGCTAAAATTATAACTGAAATACCCTGCAATTTTACTGGTCTAATCTATATGTCAGTTCAGGTCTAATCCATATACTAGCAATCAGTGACCTAAAATGCTATAGGAAAAAGGAAGGTAGGGGATTGTATTATTGATCTAAAGGACTCAAGGGCAGAGTTCTGCTGACTAGGTACAAATAAAACATAAAATTGTAAGAAAAAGTATTATTGCAACTATAGTTCAGATGCTCAATCACAGATTTTAATATAGAGAAGAGAAAAAGAAGACCCAAGTGGCTGTATTGGACTTGGATTAAAAATCAGGCAATCTGGAGCCTGGAAATTTCTGATTTGATGAACAGGTTTATTGGGAGTAATATAGTTGTGCAACTATTGGTGTAGTTAAAGAATGGGGTGTTGGAGTCAAAGATTTCTGCAATGCCTTTGTTCTGGCCATTGGCAAGGTAAAAGACATAGTCATGCGTAATGGGGGTGGGGAAGGGTGGATGGCTAAAGACCGTAGATGGATTCATTAAGTTAAAGAGACCAGGCCTTGAAATTTGGGGTTATAATGATGTTTGGAAACTCTTGTTCTACAGTAGATGACCATAAAACGTTATTATGAATCTGTGTGAGGAGATTGCTTCAACTCCTGTCATATGCTAATACTGCTCTGAGAATATCTTTATATCTTTTTAAAGAGACCTTACAAAGAATAGGAAAGGCAAAGAATTGAATTCTTAAACATGAAATAAAGCTAGACATGTTTAGGTACCCAGTCTGCTGTGGTGACCAAGAGAAATACATAGCCAGATAATAAGTTGGTTACTCTAAATTGGCCAGGGTTAAGAATCATATCTGATGAAGATTAAAATCTGTAGAACCATCAAAAATGATAATCTCATTTTAAAGTAACTTGAGTAGGTGCTTCATCTAAAGATAAAAAATTAATATGACATAAAGCATCTAACTCTCCGTAAAAATATGCATTTCACATATACCTCCATTTAAATCACAGCTTTGCAGCTTTATAGCTGCTCAACCTTGGACAAATTAATTAACCCTAGGGATTCCAAGTTCTTCAGTTGTTGCATGAGGATGACAATAACTACTTCAGAGTTGTCATACTAGAACTAGTACACGTCTATCACATACAATATACTTAATACACTTACTTATTCAATTCAATCATTTGAATTAGAAATATTAGTACAAATAACACTAGGATAATTCTTAGAACATAGTACATGTAATAGGTGTCTCTATTCCTCTTAGTTGTCAGAAGATTTATAATTTTCCAAATTCTGTTCATAATTTTTTAGATAGTTAAACTTCTGAAACCATTACATTTCCCTTATGTTTTCAGATATATTGGAATAGGTTTTTTTTTTTTTTGAAATATCCTATCATGCTAATAAAATGATGACACCAAAATGAAATGTTGATAAGTCTCCTTACATGGTGAAGCAGGGGAGGATGTTGTCTAGGAGGGCCCCTCTAGTGTACGTGATCAAATGGTATTCCTTGAAACGGTTGTTATCCCTGTCTACTGCCTCCAGCCCCCTCTGTATCAGGAGGATTCCAAGCCTAAACCCTTATTGGGATATGGCTCAGAAATCTGGCTGCCCCTGGAGTCAGATCCTTGTCATCTTTCTTCCAAAATTCTCTTTTTAGGACCCCAGTCATCCTCTTTTTTGGCTCTCAATTACAAAAGGATTTATTCCATTCTCTAATGATTTCTTCTTAAACAACTGTTTCATTGCCCATTACAAAGGACTCCCCCTAGAAACTCACAAATACTTATTTTTCCTCCTTGAGTATAGTTCTGCCAAACCCAGACATTACAAACACAAATGCCTATTCAGCTTCCCAGAGAAGAGAGGAATGGTACTTGCTACTTTAATTTTTCCCTGATGCTTCCCCACATTTGAAAAATGAACAAAGGGACTTATTTACGTGTCATGTCTTGCTGAAGGAGGAGAACAACAAAGTCAGTCTTCAGTACAAACCATCAATAGCTGTGGCAGCGTGGGGTTTAAGTTCTAAAATCCTAATCAAAGTTTCTTAACTTTTCTCTCAAGTAGAATATTTTGTTCAAACAACATAGGCAAAAATGCATTGCTCTTTTAAAGGCTTTTGGGTGTGTTTATTTATTTTTCCTGTTTTCTTCTCTCTCACAGTTTACAAAAAAAAAAAAAAAAAGATACAGGTTTGAAACAGCATTTTGGAATGCTTTCCATAACTGTGGTTAGCTTAATATTAGGGAAGGATAAAAGGCCCCAGCAAAAGAGTGAGTAAATATGATCAGCTTTGTGGAGTTGCAGGCTTTAAGTAGACAGGTGACTCTTTCTCCTGAAACTCAAAACTGGAAATTCTTCTCAAATCTGTTCTATCTTGGAGTGACATGCTCCCAGTCCTACCCCATTAATGGATTGTATAAGCTGGAGAAGTGCAGGCAGTGCTCTTTCCAATCCAAGAAGGAAACTAAAAAGTAAGATTTACAAGTCAAACGCCTTAAAGCAGAGGTTTTTAACCAGAGGTCAATGCAAATGCCTTAAGTCATTCGTGGACCTATTAAAACTATCATCAGAACTGCATGTTTGTACAAAATATTCAGTTTTCTAGTGAGATAGGCATTAAGTTCCACAAATCAGAACTTTTAGAGTGACTCCTGGATGGAGTAGGGGTGAGGGGAGGGGTGAGAGGCAGATGGTGATAGAGAACAATCTGTGCTCAGGCCAGATCCTCGAAGTCCCTGAGCAGGAGGCTCTAGAAATCACAGACAGCTGAAGCAGTAACAGCACATCACCCCCGAGAACTAGCAATAGCCGGCAGGAAGCAGGATCTGGGTCTCTGAAGAGGATGGTTTAATTTGTGTCTGTTCTTTTCAGAAATCTGAAAGGTGTACAGAAAGGCAAAAGGGAAAGGAGCTGATGGTATAATGTGTTTAAGTGTTCTCAGGTATAAGAGGAAACAGGATAAATAATGAAAAAGATGCAAATGAACAACTTGTATCTTATAAAAACACAATAGCTTTCACTATTCTTTTCAAAATCTTTGCACAAGAATTAAAATTACCTTAAACAAAGAAAACAATTGGGCAACCCACATAGTATTAAAAAATAATTCACCTCAAAATGTTCAAAATAGTCTTGTTTTCTTATTAGTTGCAAATGAACTTAGCTTAAATAGCACAAGCAAATCACTTTACATTAATTATGGCTATTAATCAGCACTGATTTTTATATGTTTCAATTTATGAATATTTTATAAGTAAAACAAAATGTAAGGGAGCAACTAGCATTTGCTTTCACACTTTTCTTCAAAAATCTAATCTTTATTTTAAAACTTTTAGCTTTTTCTCAGGTTTTATTTCCCTTCTTTGCAGTAAGTATTCAAATTTGCTAATAAACTGTTGCCTCTAGTGAATGGCTGGCAAATAGTTTGAGCTATGTGGGACCTAATCAGACAATGCCCATTTTATGGTTTTATTCTGCAGAGAAAAATTTATAAAAAGGTATGTAATGATTCTCCGTTTTAGATCATTTTCTCCACATGAATGCAGAGTTCCATTTGAAACAGAAACTGTGCTTGTATCTAGGTTTGTAAGAAGGGTCGGTTTGAGAAGGCCAGTTATAACAAGAAATCAGAAAGCTAATTATAAATCATTTATTAAAACTCCATCACTCAGAAGAGGTAATTTTTCCACCAGTGGGGATTTCTAATTTTTCCACAAGTGGCTCACTTATAATAAAGACCAAATAAACAAACATTCTGAATGATATATAAATTATTAAACATATTTCCAAAAAGAAAAATGAATAAGGGAGGCTAATATGCTTATAAATTGCCATAGTCTCCCTGGTGCCATACATAAATAATAATACAAATACATAAGTAATAATACAGATCAGAGGGCATTGTACATTTACAAAATTGGAACTATGGTAATTGTTCTCTAAATTTGCCCTGGCTTTGAAGATGAGAATAATTAAGCAATGTGAAGAATTCTAGGATCCCAGGGGCTATAAATAATAGATCTTAAGGAGAGATGAATAGGGAAGGTATGAAGAAAGGGAAACATGGCATAAAATTGTGGAATTGGTTCTACTCCTTCAGCTAAAAGGGCCCTAAATATGCCAGTATTAGTTATCTATCATTCTTTTAATTGTATCACAATTCAAGCCACTATTTTTAAAACTTTATAATGAACCATTCAAAATGTTTACGATGTTATACTAATACTACCCTAGTAGAAACCCTGAACCCAACAACCTAACTCTAGAACATCTGCACTCCGTCACACACAGCCCAAAGATGCACGAGTGGGAAAACCTCTACTCCATATGGTGGTCATTAAGGGATCAAGATGCGGAAGGCTCTGTTAACCTGAGTGCATTCACCACTTCCTCAGTGACTCTGTAGGTTGAGGGAAGAATCAGAGAAAGCACATAGGATCACGGGGGCTAAGACTAGAAGAAGTATTATCACTTCCACTCACATTTAGTTAGCCAAAGCTCAATCACACGATCACACCTAACTCCAGGAGAAAGTCGAAAGCGTAATTTAGCAGTATGCTCAGAAGGAAAGGGAAATGAGTTTGGTCAATAGCTACCTAGTATTGCCAAAAAAGAAAAAATAAATGTTGCTGGGCCTTTTTAATGCAATTAAAAATTCTCTTCTTCAATTTCTGTAAGCATACAAATCATTAGGCTATCTCAGTAAAAATGCAGATTATGGTTCAATGGGTTTGAAGTGGGGCCTAAGAATTCTAAATTTTAATAAGATCCCAGGTGATGCTGATGCTTCTGGTCCACAGATTACAGGAGCAAAACAATAGTTAATCTGATTCTACTATGTGAAAATAAGTCCCCCATGAACAAACAGAAGCACAACCTCAATGAGATGAAGTTTAAGTCCAATAGCTGTCTTCTTGTTCTTGGAATATATAATCCTTCTCTGTGCCCTGGTTCTGCTAAGTAAAGTGACTTTAATAATACACGGTTCCTCCAAAGCTCACAGAAAGCCGGAGATTTATGATATAATATCTGCAAAATGCTGTGGCCTCCTTGGGGAAGAGGTATTAGAAATATACTAGGTATTATATTATTATTAGCTTGTCATTGGCTGGGAGGAAAGAATATCCTATTGGGAAGAATGTTGTTTGTTCCTTTAAGTCTCTAAAAACCTACCGGAAGAAGAGGAGCCCTTTTCCCTGCATACAGCATTTCTGCCATTATTGTTTCCATTATTCCATTTTGACATTTTCTACTGAGACATACAACTTATCCAGTCATACACACAATCAGCTAGACACGTGATGAGCCTTTTAACTTCATAACACAACTACTAGCAGTCTAGAACTTAAGAATTATATATATATAATATAATTTATATATATATATATTTATTTATTTTTTTAACAAAGGACACACACATCCACCACTTGCTGCAGTAGCACAGGTATAGTGTGAGCAATAGAATTTAAGTGTTCACAGAACTCCAGAAAAATCACAAGTCCTGCAAACTTGGTGAAGATTTTCCTGCAAGCCACATTTACTCTTTGTCTTTCTCCACCTCAAAACAAATAAATATCCCTTTTCTTTTTCTCTCCGTATCTAAAGCAATGAAACCAAAGTTGCCAGGATTGGTTTATTCTTTAATGTATTCATTCATTCATTTATACTGATTTTTACTCTTTCCACCCTAACCTTCCAGATAGGCTCAGAATGAGCTGGTGAAAAGAATGATGGGGAAAGAAAAATGAAAAAATGGAAAAGTGCAGCCTTCTTTTATCTCCATTTTACAGCCTACTTTCCCATTTAAGCTTGGAGGAGCACTTTCAAGAATACAAATCAAGAATTGCAATTGTTACAGCCTATGGGGAAAGAAAAGAGTAAAACAGGTAAAAGAGTCAAAGATTGAAAAAAGTATGTTCTTATTCTCATTTTTTGTTAGTCTTTTCTAATGAGTTGGAATGAGTGCTAAATTGAAGAAATGTCCAATGTGAGATTTCGAAGAATAAGATCGATCATCCAGTACTTTCTGTCCTGAAAACTTATGAAATAGCTATTTTAGGGTACAAATATTATGCAATGTTGTCAGCATATAGCATTTGCTTAAAATGTAATTTTTGTATTTTGAATGAATAGCTGGTTTTGTTGGTAGCATTATCTGAATTATTCAAGCAAATGGAAATTTTCTTCTGAATTATGTACAAAATTGCCTCCACCACTTGGAAGCTAGACACTTGACCATAGTTTATTATCATAATAACACTAATAATTCAGTATATTACAGGAAATCTGGCTTTAGCTATAACACAACTTGGAAAGGTGGACTAGATCTGATTATATTGGTCCAATTTAATTAATAAGAAAGTAAGATCATTTAGATGAAGTCCCTCAATATCAATTGCAGTACTGTTAGTAGAAGAGAAAGAACTTTGTTTTTTGATTCCAAGGGTAAAATTACTTTAAAATTAGACTGATTAGATCAAATTAGATTTAATTTCCAATTCTCTTTTGTTAATTAGGTGAGCATCTCTTTAAATTATATAAAGTAATATAGGTTCAGGTTTTTAAAATAATCAGACTACAGGAAGCTAATTGGTAAAAACTTAAAATCTCTCCTGTCCAAACTTCCTCCCAACCAAAATTTTATTCGACTACCCAGAGATATGTGTTATTAACAGGTTTTTGTATGTATGCCCCAGGAATTTTCTGTGCATATGCAGGCATATATCTTCAATTCACTTTCTAAATATAAACTCAGTGTAGACATGAATAATATGTATACATGTAGTTTATATAATTCAATATGTCGCATTAACAACTAAAAACCTGCTAATTATTTTTAATTGGAGAACACTTACTATTTAGATTATTTCAAAAAGTTTAATTTTAGGATTTTCATTACTATGAGAAGCTACATTATAATTATTCTTACTATACATATATATATTATTCTTACATATATATGTAAAACAAATTATATATACATATATATATATATATTCCCTTGTCTATGTGACAAGTTATAACTCCAACTTTTATGCTCCTTTAGAACTTCCAGAAGTGGCACAGTCCTGACAACATCTTGATTTTATGCCAGAGGAATACTTCTCATTCCAGCTTTTTAAAATCACAAAAACCATTGAGGTAGGTGAATTCCCTTAATCACATTTCTCCCTTGTTATGCCTTGTTGCTGAAAGGTAGGAGATGCTGGGCTCATTGTCCAAATTATACCAGTAGCTGTACGCAGTGCTGTTTAGAGTGCAGTCACAATGAATTCAAATCCCATCCTAAAAATGTTGGTTTGACCCCTAATTAGTTGGTGCATGTCCATGAGCCACCAGGCAAGGCTTTAGGGGTTGCAGAGTCCCATTATTCTTTCTTAGTGAGCCTTTTCCTTACCTTTGCAGCAGACAGATGAGTCTCTTATCAGAAGAAGCAGATGGCAGCGTGAGTCTTTTTGAAATTGCAGACATACACTTGGAGAACAGCTCCTAGAATTTTTTGTTAGAGTGTATTACACTCTAGGAGAACAACTGGCATTAGAAGCCCAGAAAAAACTTGAATTTTGGCTCGGAAATGTTTCTTGGGTTTTGCTTTAATAGTTATGCAATGTTGGGATTAAAAATGAGACAGCTCATTGACACTTGATATTCTGAGATGTGGAACACCAATAATCGTTGAAGATTTAAGAATTCCTGAACTTTAAACCAGTGGACCTGAATAACATTAACGAATCATCTTAACAGTTTACAGATGTTTTCATATTCAGGCTCTCATTACTCTTCAGGGTAAATAGATTTTTTTAAAGTTCTTCTTTTTTTCAAGGATCGAAGGGGCAAAGTAGTTTGTTCTAGGTCAGCTAACAAACGTAAATTAAAAAATTAGGTGTGTTGGTGAAGATTGGCATAATAAGTGAAGTTCACGATGTGGATAGGTAATTATTATGTGGCAGTCATGGTGGTGGATTCTCTATATACATAATGTTTTATTTGTCACAAAATTACTACAAGGAAATAATCATTATCATCATTGAGGTTACTGTGGATAACTTGCCCAAAGCTATCCTTCTAGTAAAAGGTAGACATATTTCAAGCCTGTATCCATTTAACTCCAACTTTTATGCTCCCTAGAACTTCCAGAAGTGGCACAGCCCTGACAACAGCTTGATTTTATGCCAGAGGAACCAGAGTCAAAAATCTACAGAACTATGGATGATAGATTTATGGTGTTTAAGCCACTAATTTTGTGGTAATTTGTCACACCACCAATAAGAAACTAACACAGGAGTGTCGTGGATATTAAATGAGATTAGCTGACATATTTCAGAGAATTAGTAAATCATAATTATTATTCTAACCATATGATATTTTCTTTGGCTATTACAATGATTTTAATCAGTTACACTGTTTGAGGTACCCTCCACCTTATTTTGTGTGTTGTAAAAAGTAGCCCTAAACTGTTGTATGTAAACTCACATAGTTTTTGTTTGTATGCACATGCGTTTTGTACAATTGTGGCAACTCGTGTACAAAGTTCATAGGTTTGAAAGAAAATCTGTCCATGTATTCCTTTTTGGTTTTCCTTTCCAGTACATTAGGAAAATCTAGGGTTTTCTTTAATTGTTAAAGCAAAGAAAGACAAAATAAAACAAAGTAGAGAAAAAAAAAGGTAAAATATTTTACCAGGGATATACAGAGAAAAATGTTTATTTCACATTCTAGAAATTCAACTAGGATTAGGTCTACTACTATTTATTCTATTAGCATTAAACATCATTTTATTTATTCATGTTTTATTAATCTTCTTAAGAAAGGTTTTTGACTAAGGAAAATTGGGATCCCAGTGAGCTAAATAAATAGCAAAGTTATGGTGGGGTTGATACCAGTTTTGCAGTTTGGTATCACAAGATATGCTTTTAATGCTCCTATATTTCCTCATAAATTATAAATAAGAAGCAAAAATTATTATACAACTAGTATGTGCCAACATTAATTTAGGTGCTAAGGATATAATAATAAAGAACAGACAAAAATTCTCATCCTCTAGTGGGTAAGAGAGATGATCAGATAAGTAAAACAAATGTTTGTTTGTCTTAAGGCAGCAGAATTGAGTGCATTTAAAATCCCAATGGTTAATTTTACAGAATTGAAGAGTTTGAGATTTAGTTAGCTCCAGAGTAAAACAATGGCCTACCTCTGGCGTTATGTAGAGATAAAGCATTTCACGTAAATGAAATCTCTTCGCAGAAAAGTCATTATTATGTGTGTCTCCTACACTTAATTTTTTTCATTTAAAGTTTTAGGAGATAAAGTTTTAAAATTTGACGTTAATGTTTTGTGAGCTTTGAAATATGATGCAAACATAATCGGCATAATTTAAGATTAAGGATTATTGGCATTTTTTAAAATATTGATTTTCAGTGCGAAAAGAGTGGTTTTATTAAAGCACAGGACCGGGGTAGTGCTAACAACCTAATGTGGCCAGTATTCAGTTAATTTAGCTGCTGGCTTCATGCAGTATACATTTGCTCTTTAGACATTCACAACCTTTTTGATAGTTTCTTTCATGTCTATGTAGGTTCTGTTTCAGATGATTGGTTTTGGAATTTAATGAATCTGGGTAGGTAAGAGTGTTTTTTCATCTTACCTTTATTCCTCTTTGTGAAATAGACTTTAATCCAGAAACATAGAATAATGCTTCATTGCATATTTAGAAAAGATAAGAATCCTAAATTTGGTGTTTCTTTTAAGAAACCAAAATGCTCTGATTGTTCCCTGGTAGGGGTAAACTTCCCTTTTCTTTGACTTCATTTCTTTTTGGAGTGACTTCCATTAGTTATTGGGTACCACTCCTGACTTCTTTCTTCACTTCTCACATATTTCTGTGGTGTATTTGGAAAAAAAAAAATGTGTTTAACTCTTTCCCTCTTCCCCTTAAGAATAGTTGTCTGCAGAGAAAGTGTGTCCTGGCCTGCTTCTTATTTTGTGGGAGGCTTACTGGTATAGGATATGTCCCTGTATCATATTCTGCTAGGAAAATCTGGCTAATTCAAGCAAATATATTAGCAAACTATCTGACCAAAGATTGAAACCTGTGTCTTCAATGAGATTTAATAGTAATAAAAATATCATGATCTTCAACTTTTGACTTGATATGTCATATCTCCTCCCCCATCCCCAAACCCAATTCTGAATTTGGACAAAGAGGAGTGATATTAGCTTTGACAAAATAATAATACTCAGGATATCTAACGAATAGTACAGCACCTCTCTCAGTCAGAAAAGAAGCAGAGGGAAAGGGGGAGGATATGCCTGACCAGTTATCTTGGCTGAATGTAAGATCTGATAGCCCAAAATGACAACACACACTTGCAACTTTCCTATGAACAAGAGAGAATGTATTCATTCAATTAAACCTAAACATAAGCATTTATCTCATAGGAGTATCGACACCTCATTTTAATCAATATCTGAGTTGTAATTAGATATTTTTGCTAATCAGATTGTTATAATTATAAATAGTATCCATTCATCTGTTGACCTCACTTTATTCATCCACTCGATGATCATCCATTGAGCACACGCTATGTGCAACATGTTGCTATAGTAGACACTGGCAACACAAAGATGCACAAATCATGGTCCCTATCTTCAGAAAACACATGGTAAAATGAGTTCAAGTGACTAAATCCTAATTTTTATTAATAAACACATTTGGATTTTTCCCAAAAATTACCTTAATAGCAGTCAAAATATATTTTCTAAATGAGAATACATGGCCCAATTCAGAAGCCTCATTTCAGAATTGATATGACCCTATAGGGAATAATACTTGTGTCGGCGCTTGAAATTTGCATTATTACAGAATTATTGAATTATCATTTTTAGTGGTACCAAGTAAGCCTATTTTTTCCAAATTTCACACAGTCTTAAAATTTCTTGACATAGAGATGTTCATAATAATGTTTTGTAACTCTACTCTTTGTTTTATCTTTAATTTCTGTCCCTAGCCTTCTGGGTTTTTGTATATTTGTTGTTTGCTTTTTGGTGATCTTTTTTTTTTTTTTTATTCCTTTGTCTATTTTATGTGTCTTTGCAAAGAACCAACTTTGCCTTTGATAATCAACTTTCATTGTCTTGCCTGTCTATAATTGCTTTTTTTGGCTTTCTTAGGTTTATTTTCTTACTTTTCATTATCTTTGCTCATTTATTTTCAGTCTTTATTTTCTTATAGATGAACATATTCAAAATTCCCACTAAGTATTGCCTTAACTATATCCTCCAAATTTTATTTAGTGGTTTCACTGTCATTAAATGTTAAATGTTTTGTAATTTTTAAAGGAAATGTTACTTAGCTAAAAGCTATGTAGGGTTATTATTTCTTATTTTCAGACATCACATGTAACAAAATTAATTTTTACCATTGATTTCTAATTTCATTACCCATTTGAAAGAAAATGAATAGTCTGTACTCTATGGCCTTATTGAAACTTTATAACTTTGCTTGGTACATAGTTTATTTTCCACATAGGCTCAAAAAGCACTTGTACTGTGTGTTTTTTTTGTGTGTGAGAGGTTGTGTTCATGTGTGCATTTACATATATGTATAAATTGAAATTTATAAATTTTATTTTTTTTACCTTTCCAATAATTTGTTTGATTGCAAGGTCTATTCACTAATTAAATAGTAAATTGAAATGTCTAATTATTGTTGTTTTCCCATTTTTTCCATATAATCATATAAATTATTGTTTTAAAGTATAAGCTATATTTAAATGTGTATATTTGTATGTGTGACATATTCTCTTGAAATTTTTTCTTTTTTCAGTATATATTCCTCTATAATACTGTATGATTTCTTCATCTATTTTATTTTACTTAATATTGAAATTGCTACCTTAGAAATTTTATTTGGTTTGTATTTATCATTTTTTAGTGAACACTTTATTAACATAAACATCTGTAATATATATTAAGTTCTATATTATATATAATATATACTTAATAGAATTATATTGTTTTTGCTTCTTTTTTTAAGATTTTATTTATTTATCCATGAGAGGCACACAGAGAGAGGCAGAGACGTAGGCAGAGGGAGAAACAGGCTCCCTGGGGAGCCTGATGTGGAACTCGACCCAGGACCCCAGGATCATACCTTGAGCCAAAGGCGGATGCTCAACTACTGAGCCAGGTGTTCCTGTCTTTGCTTCTTTGCCAAAGATTAGTTCACTGTATTTTTGTGAGTCTATCTTCAGATTCTTTATTCTGTTCTCTTGGTCTGTTTGTTCTTTTATCAATATCACAATATCTTGATTATTACTGTTTTATAATGGGTCTTGAAATCAGACAATTCCTGTCTTCTGACTTTTTTCCTTCAGTAATGAGTTGCCTGCACTGGGTCTTTTGTCTGTCTACATAAAAGTTATAATCAATTTATTATTATCTACAAAATAACTTGCTTGGATTTTTATTGTGAGTCTATTAAACTATAGATTAAATTGGGAAGGACTGATATCTTGCTAGTATTGAAAATTCCTATCCATGAACACAGAATGTCTCTCCATTTATTTAGTTCCCCTTTGATATATTTCATCAGTTTTGTAGTTTTCTTTATATAGATCTTGTACAGATTTTGTCAGAACTTTATCTAAGAATTTCATTTTGAGCAGTGTTGATGTAAATAATGTGTTTTTAATTTCAGTATCTACCTGTGCATTGCTGGTTTATAGGAAAGTAATTGACTTTGGTACATTAGCTTTATATCCTGCCACCTTGATGCAATAATTTATTTGTTACAATACGTTTTTTGTTGTTGTTGTTGAGTCTTTAGGATTTTATACACAGATGACCATGACCTCTGTGAACAGAGAAAATTTTATTTCTTCCCTCTCAGTCTCTATAAGTTTTATTTTGTCTTATTGCATCACCTAGAAATTCCAGTATGATATTGATTAAGAGTTGTGAGAGGGAATAACTTTGTGTGGTATTTGATCTTAAAGTGAAAAGTTTAAGTTTCTCACCATAAAATATGATGTTAGCTGTAGTTTTTTTGTAGATGTTCTTTATCAAGTTGAGGAAGTTTGCTTCTATTCCTAGTTTACTGAGAGGTTTTATTACGAATGGGTGTTGGATATCATCAAATGTTTGTTCTTCATCTACTGACATGTTCATGTAATCTTTTTTTTTTTTTCCTCTTTAACTTGTTGCTATGGTTTTCAAATGTTGAACCAGCCTTGCATACTGGGGATAAATCTGACATGGTTATGGTGTAATATTCTTTATGTGTTGTTGCATTCAACTTGCTAATATTTTTGAGGTTTTTTTTTTTTTCATCCATGTTCATAAGCAACACTGATTTTTAGCTTTCTTTCCTTGCAATGTCTTTGGTGTTGCAGGAGAGTTGTGCTGGCCTCATAGAATGAGTTTTAGAAGTAGTCCCTCTGCTTCTATCATCTGGAAGAGATTGTATTTAACAGGCATGATTTCTTCCCTAAATATTTGGTAGAATTTATTGGAGAATTCATCTGGGTTTTGTACTTTCTGTTTTTGAAGGTTGTTAACTATTAATTCAATTTCTTTAGTAGATATAAGACTATGCAGATTGTGTATTTTTTGTGTATATGAGTTTTGACAGATTGTGTCTTTCAAGAAATTGGTTCGTTTGTTCATTCATTTGTTCTAGGTTATCACATTTATGGGCATAGAATTGTTCCTAATATTCTTTTATTATCCTTTTTATGTCTATGGAGTTTGTGATGATATCTTCATTTTCATTACTAGTATTAGCAGTGGTACCTTTTCCCTTTTTTCTTTAGTTGGTTTGCCTAGAGGTTTATCCATTTTATTTATTTTTTCGAAGAACCAGCTTTTGGTAATGTTGATTTTCTCTATTGATTTTTTGTTTTCAAATTCATTGATTTCTCCTTGATTTAGACTTAACTTGCACTTTTTTCTAATTTTTTGATATTGGAGCTTATAATATTGACTTCAGACCTTTCTTCTTTTCTAGTGTATGCATTCAATGCTAGAATTGCCTTCTAAGCACTGCGTTGCTGCATCCCACAATTTGGTAAGTTGTGTTTTCATTTTCAGATAGTTCAAAATACTTACAAATATCTCTTGAATTTCTTTTTTGGCCCATGTATCATTTAGAAGTGTCATATATAATCTCAAGGTATTTTGGAATTTTCCAGCAGTCTATCTGTTATTGATTTCCAGCGTAATTCCATTGTGGTTCTAGGGCAGAAAGTGCATACTATCTTTTTTTTTTAATTTGTTAAGATGTCTGTTATGGCCCAGAAAGTGCTCTATCTTGCTGAATATTTCACATGTTCTTGAGAATAATATATAATCTGCTTTTGTTGGATGAAGTAGGTTACAGATGTCAATTACATTTGTTGATTGATGGTGATCTTGAGTTCAATTACATCCTTACTGATTTTCTGCATGCTGGAACTATCTATTTCTGACAGAGGATCTTAAAGTTTTCAATTATAATCGTAGATTCATCTAGTTCTTCTTGCAGTTTCGCCAGTTTTTGCCTGACATATTTTGACACTCTGTTGTTAGGTGCATGTACATTAAAGATTGTTATGTCTTAGAGTATTGGTCTCTTCATCATTATGTAATTGCCCTCTTTATCCCTGACAACTTTCTTTGCTCTGAAGATTGTTCTATCTGAAATTAATGTAGGTACTCCTACTTTCTTTTAATTGGTGCTATCATGGTATATATTTCTCCATTCTTGTAATTGTAATCTATATGTCTTTTTTTAAGGTGGGTTTCTTGTAGGCAACATATAGTTTGGTATAGTTTCTTGATCTGTTCTGACAATCTATCTTTTAATTGGCTGATTTAAACATTGATATGTGAAGTGATTATTGATATGGTTGGATTCTTTTCTACTGTATTTATTACTGTTTTCTCTTTGTACCCTTGTTCTTTTTTTTTAAGGTTTATTTATTTATTCATGAGAGACACACAGAGAGAGGCAGAAGGAGGGAGAAGCAGGCTCCCTGCAGGGAGCCCGATGTGGGACTTGATCCCAGGATCCCGGGATCACAACCCGAGCCAAAGGCAGATGCTCAACCACTGAGCTACCCAGGTGCCCCTGTACCCTTGTTCTTTGTTTTTTATTTTTGTCTCTATACTTTCTCTCCCTTTTGCAGTTCTAAGTGAGCATTTTATGTGATTCCATTTTCTCCCTTTTCTAGTATATCAATTCTACTTTTTTAAAAAAAATCTCTAGAGTTTGTAATATGCAGTTACAACTAATCAATGTCCACTAAGTAACACTATACTACTTCGTGGGTTGTGCAAATATCTCATAATAACAAAATAATCCCAATTCCTTCCTTTCGTCCCTATATTATTGCTGTCATTCTGATGCTCACATGGTCTTTTCAAACTGTGTTTTCTCTTTTTTTGTATGACTTGCAACTTTTTGTAGAAAGGTGCATGTGATGTTCTGGGTAAAAGGAACTGTAGTAAATGACCTTTAGTATTGTGGTTATAAGGTGTAGGAGGAGGAGGAGAGGTATACTTTGGTTCTACAATTAAATCTAAGTCTTCTCGTGAGCCTGTACTCCTGGACTGTGACCTTCACCAATGCATCTCTTTCCTCCCCTCTCCCCTTAGATGGAACAAGATGGCGAGAGTGGGCTGGAATGGGGTATTTCCCTTCCCCAGAGTAGGTTAGACCATGATAAAATATGAGCAGTTCAAGTCTCTGGTAAAACAGTTTCTTCTGAGGACAGGCCTTAAGAAGAAAGAATGCACTGGTGTATTACAAAATGGTTAATTTTTGTCTCACAGTGCTGGAAGCAGAAGAGAATTTTTCTCTGACATTCAATAGAGATATAAAAAAGAACAGAATAGACTCATCCCTGACATTTTTTTGATGCTTATAGATCAGTGTGTTTTGTCACTGATAAAGTTTCCAGTGTACAAATCTAATTGCATGATAAGTATTTTTGTTTTTATAAGCATGATAAATTATTTCATTATCTTACCTAAAATTATTTGGGAAATGCCAAGTATTTCTGTCATCTTCTATTACTATCATAGCATCTATAAATATTTATTTCTTTTGAACACATAAAAATGATGTCAGTTTTCTATATATTTTATACTTCGCAGTTCACTTTTATGCTTGCTTTCTCATTAAATTTCAAATTTGTGATATTAAAGTCATGATCTCTTATTAAAAAATGAAGAAATTATAGGAAAAGTACGTTTAGTCACTTGCTCAGGGTCAAACAGGTAAATATTCTTCATTTCAATGCAAGATACATTAAAGTAGAATCCATGTCTCTTCCTGTCTACCACTGAAGTAATTAATGCCTAATACAGTGCCTGGTATAGCTAAGGTGATCAATATATATTTGTTGAATAAACAAGGAATGAAAGCTTAATAAGTTCAAAGCTCTCTGCAGCATAAATTGATGAAGAAGTCAGAAAGACACAAAAATAATGGTCTTGTATTCAGATGAGCTATGAACGGATCACTGTTTAGATTATTAATAACTATAAATGTTTTATATTGTGTTTGTGTTACCAAGATTATCTTTGGTACATAAATATTAGAACTTATTGAAAAATTTAGGATGATTTGAGACTATTAGTATGCTTTGTGTATATTACATATACTGTTAATTATTTAAGATAACAGAAATAATTTATAAAACAGAATCCTAACTAAGTATAAGTGAGAACTGCTTTTTATTTCCATTGTTTATGGTCCTGATGGGGAGAAGTACTAAATTTGAGATTAATAAAGGAATAGAAAAATATTGAAAAATGTTGATTAGAAATTCTACTGCTATAGAATAAAGCAAGCATTGTTTGATGAGAAGAAATGAGTCAACGTATAAGCTCACTTTTTTTTTCCAATTTGAAAAAAATTTCTTTTTCTATTCATCCTTTAATTTAAAATGTATCTTCAAAAAATGAATCCTCATTATTAAGTTTAAATGGGTCTGGTGAAAATAAAATGTAAAGAAATTAATGGTTCTCTTTATGTGAATTCTCAGGAATTTTCATCTGCTTGTATGCATTAGCTATGAATATACATGTATTTGTACATATATATGTACATATACGTGTATCAGCTATGCTTATTTTCATCTAGTCCTCAGAGGAATTGAAGTTTTTGTTTCTGTTTATTGTTTGCTTAAGCTACCTTAGTGATGTCATACAATCTTTCATCATTAAAAAAGATAGATGAGAATGAGGACATTTTTTTTCCACCAGCTGTTGTGATTTGATACTGATAAGGGAAGATGTATGGCTCTGAAAAAGTAGAAATATATATATATATATATTTTTTTTAAATTTTTATTTATTTATGATAGTCACAGAAAGAGAGAGAGAGAGAGGCAGAGACACAGGCAGAGGGAGAAGCAGGCTCCATGCACCGGGAGTCTGACGTGGGATTCGATCCCGGGGCTCCAGGATCGCGCCCTGGGGCAAAGGCAGGCGCTAAACCGCTGCGCCACCCAGGGATCCCAGAAATATATATTTAAAAAGATATTTCCAACTGAAGTATTTTGGGGGAACACTGCAGGGTTTAGGGTGGGATTTGTACATAATGGTCATGATAGTGATGAAGTTTTGTCTCTAATACCTCTTTTCAGGAGAACGTGGAAAAACTTCAATTAGAACAAGTTAAGGAGAGTCATCTGTGTCTGAAAGTGCCTCAGGTCAGGTATAAATACATGGAAATCTATGCTAGTTAGATAGAGTTCTTACTTGTAACTAGTTTAGGATTTGCAACAGCAACTCACTATCTCGTGTGTAGCGGGAATAATAGCATGGACTGAATTCTCAAAGTAGATCATATTATCACACTGAATCAGGACAATGGTCTATCTACAGCTGCAGGGATTATGATCACAAATCATTGAGGAGCCAAGCCACTAAAATAGCATCAATATAATAAAATGTAGCTTCGAAAACCAGTGTGTAACATTACTCTGCAGAGAAAGCAGTTGTTGAAATTTACATCTAAGCTACTTGATAGTGTGCAATCAATAATAGAAGATTTCCCCCAAAATTTTGTTTATCAGGATCAGCCTCAAAAATCTAATAGAGTAGCTTGCCTATGATTTAAGCTGGAAGGCTCTGTTTTCCATGGCTTTTGCACAGAGAATTGAATTTATGGACTCTTCACGCAGCAGTGGCTATTACATGCAAGGTGCCAATGACTACTTGATTATCTCGGAAGGACCTCAAAGCTAGTTGGGCATGAAATAGAGGACCTCTTCAAATGAAAGGGATCAGAATATTCAACACAGTTTATAAAGTGTGACAATTCTATTATGTAAGTTTGAACAGCAGCCACTGTTGGAGGAAAAAAAAATCCATGAGGATATCCAAGAGAAAAATAGCTTGGCAGAGCTAGTGACCATGAAAAAATATAGGTTTCATTACTAGTGGGGGAACAATGTTTGGAGATTTTCTATCTTGAAAATCTGAATTATGCTCCATAGAATATGTAACTAGCCCCCAGTAATGTGAAACTATTACGGCATAGAAAATACTTGTAATGGCTGGATCCGGATTTAATATGGAAAAATTTCTCCATGATTAGATTGTGAAATTACTGATAATATCAAGGCAACTCCAGATAGAGACCATGATGACCTTTACTTTCTATGAGAGGAATCATGTGTAACTGTGCAAGAACAAAGGATAGGTTAGTAATCCATTTTTTCAGAAGGAAAGAAAAACTTTTTTTAAATAAACTTTTTATTTAGAACAGATTTAAAGTTGCAAAATTATTGTGAAAACAGTGCAAGAGTTCCTATATGCCCCACATTCAATTTCTCCTATTATGAATATCTTACTTTCGAATGGTACATTTGTCACCATTAATGAACAATGAACTGTTACATTATTATTAGCTAACATTAATACTTTATTCGAATGTCCTTAGTTATTGCCTAATGTCCTTTTTCTGTTTCAGGATCCTATCCAGGATACCTAATTATGTTTATTTGCCATGTCCCCTGACATTCCTTCTGGTTGTAATGGTTTCTCAGATTTTTCTTGCCTTTGATGATGACCATTTTGCAGAGTACTGGTCAGGTATTTTGTAGAATATCCTCCAATTGGGATTTGTCTGATATTTTCTCATGATACCTTTCTGAAAAGAGATATATTTCTGAGAGGAAGACCAAAGATGTAAAATGCCATTTTCCTCACATCATGTCAAGGGTAAATACTATTTTTTTAAAAGATTTTATTTATTTATTTAAGATAGAGAGAGAGCATGAACAGGGTGGGTAGGCAGAGCAAGAGGGAGAAGAAAGCTCCCTGGTGAGTAGGGACCCATCTTGGGGCTTGATCATGACCTGAGCTGAAGGCAGATTCTTTTTTTTTTTAATTTTTTATATTTTTATATTTTTTATTTTATGTTTTTTGAAGGCAGATTCTTAACTGACTAAGCCAAACAGGCGCCCTGAGGGTGTATACTATTGATATGATTTATTGTTGATGTTAACCTTCATCACCCAACTTGAAGTAATGTTTGTCCATTTTTGCCTATAAGCTTAACTTTGTTTCCGTCTTTCTATACTGTATTATTTGAAAGAAATTCACTACACAAAGCCCACACTTATGGAGTGGGGAGTTATGCCCTTCCTCCTTAAAAGCTGAGAGCATCTACATCAGTTATTTGGAATTCTTCTGTACTGGAGATCTGTTTCTTTTCCTCCATTTATTTATTTAATCCATCATTTATTGACATAGCAGACTCATGAACATCTGCCTTGGGTTGTAATTCAATACCATTTTTCTTATTTTGTTATTCAGATAGTTCTAGTTTTGGCCACTAGTGAGTTCTTTTTGGCCATTAGTTGGCTCTTGTATCTCTGACATATTCTTGTCAATGTTTTATTTTTTAATTTTTTGTAAAGATTTTATTTACTTGACAGAGAGAGAGAGAGTGCATAGTAGGCAGAATGGCAGGCAGAGGAAGAGGGAAAAGCAATGCAGGGCTCAATCCCAGGACCCTGGAATCATGACCTGAGGCTAAGGCAGATGCTTAACTGACTGAGCCGCCCAGGTGCCCCCTTAACAATGCTTTATTCTGAATTTGGTTAGTTTGTTTTTAGTACTTACTTTCTGGCACTACAAGGTTTCAATACGAGGCACACTCATTGAAACTGGAATATCACTGCTTCCAAGACCTTTCAGGTGACAGAGCAAGAAAATATTATGTGCATGTATATTCACTTACCTGCAAACATTTCTATGTGTGACCATACATATCTATGTTAAGTTAAACATCAGTTCTTACTGAAATAGGAACTCTTTTTCAGCATCCAGGACTCTGATTCTGGCTAAAATTGTGTATTTTATGTGTATTTCTTGACACTCTTCAACAAATTTTATTTTGTGTAATGTTGCATTTTGTTAAAAACAAAAAAAAATTCTAATAGAACTGTAGCTACTTAAAAAAATATTGATTTATTTGAGAGAGCCAGCACAGTGGGAAGGGATATAGGGAAAAGAGAGGGAGAGAGAATCTCAAGCAGACTCCCCACAGAGTGCAGAGCCCTACACAGGGTTCGATCTCAGAGCCCTTAGATCATGATCTGAGCTGAAATCGAAAGTCACAGGCTCAGCCAACTGAGACACCCAGGCACCCCTGGAACTATAGCTACTTCTATTTTAAGTAAAATTGACAGTTTTTAAATACTAGGATTCAGGGATTGAGGGTATCAGTTCCAAACTATGATGCTGAGATCCTGTGGTCTTTCCCTGCAACAGATTGTTTGACACCCCTTTATACTTCACCAGCCCATAGGATACTGGTTTTTCTCCTAAAAATTAAATTTTTTGTCCCCCTCTCAACTTGGCCGAGTTCTTATACTTATGTGTCTTTCAAACCTGCCTGAATATTAAATCAGCTGGGGAACTTTAAAATACGTACTGATATAATCTCTCTACCTCAGACCAAATTTAGTTTGTGTAGGATGAGACTCTGGAAATACAATTTTTAAAATCTCCCAGATTATACTATAGAGCCAGAGTTAGAATTGATACAGATGACCTCTAAGATCCTTTGGTTCTGAGATTTGGCTAATCTTGGATTTCTATTAATATGATCTGTCTGGATCAGTCTGTGCTTCATTCCCAATAAAATGTAATGCATACAAAATATACAAAACAAGCACAGATCTAGAAGTTATTCGGTGCTTGAACAGGCTAAAGAGAGTCTACTATAGACTCTTTTTATACTGGTACCATATAAACCCAATTTTAGATGATGGGCCTTATAGTCATTTGAGAAAATAAAATTGAACCAGGCCAATGTAAAACCATTATTCCAGAAGTTCAAGTCCACTGTGGGTGATTTAAAGTGCTTTCAATATTAGCAAATCGCATACTCTTTGTTGACCTGTTTTGAGATAGAAAGATTCCGTCCTTAAAATGCAGGGAAATACAGTTCCTATACTTTCTAAGTAAGATTGTACCAAAAGCAAAACAACAGTGTGGATTGTTCTTGGAGATCCTCAGGGAACTTTTTACAGAGCACTTTAATAATACGTTCAGGTATTGTGTAAGGCCCAAGGTCAGGAAACATTGAAATCTAACGACTGAAAGTATTAAACTGAACCTGGATACTTGAATTCTAGTTCTGAGACTCTGTTACAGCCTTTTTGATACCAGAGAAGTCATAACACTTCTGTGTGTTTTACTTCCTCCATCTGTAAAACAAGGATAATTGCATCTTCATTATGATGCTAAACAAATGCACGGAGCGATCTCTAAGAAAACACTTCAGATTCCATAGTCAAGAAGTCCCCTAAACTATACCACAGTGCCAAGTTGCTGCTCTTCTTCTATTTGACCCAAATATCTTTTGTAATTTGAGCAAATTTCCTCCTAGACTGTATTTGGGGGAATCAGAAAACTAGTTTGCCATGGCTTATTTGCAATAAGTTTCATCCCAGTGTTTTGACCCAAATGTTTTTTGTTTTGTTTTGTTTTTTGTTTTTGTTTTTGTTTTTGTTTTGATTACCAGTATCACCTGTATTCATTTCTCTCTCTGTCTCAGCTCAAACTGTGAGTCACCTAAATACCCTTGAATATTCTCCAAGGACAAAGAGCCCACTGCCACTGATGTACCCATGGTGAAAGACTGACTTCATTTTAAGTTTTATCAGCTTTTTGCTCTTTCAGCTCTAACTTCCGTGGTTCTAATGGTGCATGTAAAAATTCTAAATGGATTTAGTTTCTTCATTATAAAGATCTCTGACCCAATCACACACTAAATAAAGGTAAGTTGGAGGAAATCATATTAAGAGTCTTTATTTTGGTATTTGATTATGAGCTACTTAGTTGGATGGCTTTCTTTATTAGTTCCTCTGAAGGGCTTCATTTAGCGGAGAATGAGCTAAGGTGACAGTATATGGGAGTGCCGCCAGGCTCCAAAAATAAGCTTCTTAATTTTTCTTAGCTCCACATTTTTACATATTCTCTGAAGGTAGTTCTTGACTCTGAACATTTGAATGCTATTTCTCTGTAGGAGAAGGGGGTGACACACAGATGGAACTCATTACCTGTGGAGCCACACACAGCTCAAGAGAAAGTTTAACAAAGGGCAGGGAAGGTGGTTCCAACGTTTACCGTTGTCTTTTTTGCACTCGTCATTCCAGCATTCAGACAGTTTAGGTATGGTAGTGTATGTGAAAGGAGACTCCGCAGACTTAACCTAAGGACAGGATTGGATTGTAGTTTTTACACCAAAAGAAAAAAAAAAAAGCAAACTGTAAAAACACATGGAACAATCATGCCATATAAATTGTAGATTCACAAATAATCTTGGCTGCTTAGAATCTCCTGTGCTAAAGGGACATTTAAAAACTAGAAGTACCTGGCTAATCTGGGAGGGAGAGAAACTTTCATTAAGAAACCCTAAAAAGCGATTTGGAAGATAAGGACTTATGCACACTGAAGTAACATGGGCAAAGACTCTCAGTGTTCCATATCTGAAAAGAAACTAAAGATTTTTCTTTTCTGGGGAACAATAGATTTATCTTTAGAGAGTGACTATAAAACAAGCTATAACTGTGCCTTCATTTGAGACTTTGCAAGTGTTAAACTAGTGTCAGGCCCTTCTTCCCTGACACCTCATTCTTGATACAGTTCTATCATCCCCAAAATGCACCCAGTTTTTTCAATCATAGTTACCTCAAATACAGCTGCTGCCTATGCCCACTCCTCACTGTATTAAGCTTTGGATAATAGGCAGGAATGGACTCACCTAACCCATTTTCGGGGAGACAAATCAGAATGTGAAACTAATCAAAAGGAAAAGGGGAGGATTTCTAATCCCTTGAAAACCTCATCCTGGAGTTTAACTAGATTTGGCTCACAACTGAGACTTTAGTTGAGTTGCAGCAGGTGGCAATGGGAGGACATGGGGACCCTCTGCTCTCAGACTTTCCGTTGGTGCTTTGGTGTGACGCAGAGCAATGTAGAGCCAGGCAGAAGAGCCACACACACCTGGGTCATATCTTGCCTCTACCACCTACCACCTTTCTAACTTTGGAAGGCCCTGTGGGGAAGAACATTAGCCCAGAGGGTTAGCATAAGAATAGATAAAATCAGGTAATATGTATACGTGATGGAAAGTATGTATTATTTACAAATAATTTATATAATCTAAAGGAGTCAAGAATACAGAGCCCTAAATAAATTATTCAATGCCTAAAGCCACATTGTCAAGTAATTAAACCCCTGGTTTTGATCTTTGACAATTTGCCACCTAATTGCTGGGTCCTCCCAACAGGTGATCTTCCATTCTCAACCTGTCAATCTTAGGCCCACTCTCTGTTTCCCAATCCCAGGTGACAGAGGTATATCATGGAAGGAAACATTTCAACCCCCCCAAAACATATCCTCAGATAAGAGGGTTTTTTAAAAATGCTATGACAGGTGATTATTCTAAAATGTATCCCCTGTAAACCCTGAAGGGTGACAAGCATAGTTTTTCTGGTTTATTAATGGTATGTCACTAGGACACTCCATCTAGCTAGCTGGTATTTATTTATCATCCTCATGCTTATAATTACTGCAGCCATAATATTCAGTTGATTCCTCCTATCAAATTTCTCTTAAACCCATTCACTTTTTCCATCCTGTCTGCCACCATAGTGATCCATGTGCTATCATCTTTTGTCATCTTGGGACACCGCCATGGCCTCTTAACAGGCCTCCTTGTTCTTGTCTAGCTACCTTCCTTCAGTCTCCCCTGATCACTCAGAGAGGCTTTCCCTTGCTTTCAGGATAAATAACAAAGTTCTGGGGCAGCCCTAAGGTCATGCACAATCTGGCTTCTCTCTAGCCTCATCTCACACCACTCTTCCTTCCTCCAGTCCCCTGGTGTTTACCTCAGTCTGCTCCACCCTTTCTTCAGAAAAGATGTTTCATCTTCTGAAATGACCATCCTTCTCCTCTCCCATTGCCAGAGTTAATTTGAGCTCATCCTTTGGAATTTAGCTCAAATAACATTTCCCCAGGGAAATTCTCCTTGACTTTGCAGACTGCCTAGAATCATCAGCTCTGCAGTATGTGGCGCATTCCTGGTGTATCAGGCCTTGTCATAGCATTTATCACTATTATCATTTACTGATTAGGTTTGTAATTAGTGACTTAATAATTATCTCCACTGTTAGAATTTAGCTTCAAGAGGGCAAAGACAAGTTAACTTTCCTTTTCAGTATTTTTATGTGTAAGACTGTTGTAATAGCAGTCTCTACTATGGTAAAAAATAGATAATTCAGAAAAAGTGTTTAATAAGATGAATTGTACACAGTGTGTTCTCACTAAAATAATGTCACTATAACTGCTGTATTATATGTTGGAGGAGGAACTGCACAAATGAGACAATACCTGGTCGTTTACTGACTAGTTATGCCTTGTCAGAAGGAAAGGGGATGAGCTTATTTTTAGAACAAGAGTGTGTACATAGAATTGAGGTACACCATCAGACAAGAACTAACAACATGGGTGATGGCTTATTTATTTATCCAGCATAGTGGAGTGGAGAGATTTTAAAACCTCAAACCTCAGGATTGAATGTCAGAGCCAAGGACCCAAGCCTGCTCTGAGAATCTCATGGACTTTTCTTTAGAAAGGATGATCATCCAAAGGCAATTAGTTAAATATGAAAAAATTTTGTACTGAAACATATATTCTGAAGTTAACTCAGGGGCCATAGAATGTTCTTTGAAGAGCTTCATACTTTTCCTGAATGGGCTTCCAAGTTACCATTTTCTCTGTTGGTGGTAAACTGGCAACAGAGAAAGCTTTTTGCTTTATTGCAAATGTTGGTCAAGAAACGAGCTCTTGTAACGAGCAAGACACAAAAGGACAAAACAGTACAGAGACATGATGCTCACCCTCTGGTCTTAAGCAAAGGCAAATTTTGTCTGATTAAGAAGTCAGAAAACTGTACTTTTTCCACTGAAGTTTCTTTTTTTGGCCCAAGCCATTGAAGAATTAAAAACAAACAAACAAACAAACAAACAAACAAACAAATAGCAACAGCAAAGAAAAAAGCTATAAATATTTTTGAGACTTTAAAAATGTTTCTAAACATCCTCAGTCTATCATTTATGAATGCAAACAAAGATAAAAGAAAACTAACATGTCTTGAACACAAATTAGGTGCCTGGTCCTATAATAGGTACTCTTTTTATATTCTTTGTCATATGATATTCTGAATTACTCTGAAGGAAATGTTATTGTTTCTAATTTACTGTTTTAAAACACCCAGTAATTTGCTAAGTCTAATAATAGATGTACCTGGGATTTGGAAACAAGTTCACCCAGCTTTAATATCTGTGCTTTGAAATTTTTTTCTCCCAAAGGTAATAAAAAATTTCTAAAGTTTCTTCCAATTCAAAAATTCTAAAAATATATTCAAATCATAGGTTTAACAATCTTCCTTCCAGCAAAATTTCAACATGGTTAAATACAACTCTACACATCTTCTTTGCTTGCACTTGAAAAACTGAAAGTGGATTGAGAAAAGCCATAAAGATGCTGACTGGACTCACTTTAAATTCATGATTACCAA
This sequence comes from Canis lupus baileyi, assembly GCF_048164855.1. Classification (NCBI taxonomy): domain Eukaryota; kingdom Metazoa; phylum Chordata; class Mammalia; order Carnivora; family Canidae; genus Canis; species Canis lupus. The sequence goes on along the minus strand of NC_132843.1, from coordinate 22,725,231 downwards.
CCTCAAAGGGACTTTGGTCCTGCTAGGCAATCCTACTCTATATTTCCCTGGTAGATTTTTCTCCATCACTCAACTCTTTCTCATCTGCTCCTCTTTCCTCAAACTTCTACAACTGCTTCTGTCAGTTACTAATCATGCCTTTCATTAACAGAGCAATTGGAAAACTTCCAGATGCTTCCATTTATATGTCTACCAATTTAACTGTATCTGTACATACATATTTTGTCTATCCTCATGTGACAGTGGATGGGCTGACTGCTATAATCAAATGACAGTACTTCAATTTGTGCATTGGATTCCAACGTCTCATTAATTTATACTTTCCTCTTTTAGTAGTTCCTCCTCTCAGTCATTATCAGCTTTTTCATCTCTACTCGAACGTTCCAAGAGTGTGTGCGTGTGTATATATTTCAATTTCCATTATTTATACTAGTTACATTCTCTAAATCTTCTGGGAATACTGAATTGACAGATCTGGAACTATCATTCCCAGAAGAATACAGAGTTAGGTCCCTGAGAGCCTCAGGTCACAGAATTTTACTTCACATGTGTTTCTGTTTAAATATGCTCCATTTACTATATAGTTCTTACATAGAACAAATTGCATGGTCTCTGAATGATTTAAAGCCAGAAGCTTTAGAAGTTATTTGTGTCATGTAGGTTGTTTGCCAGTGTCCTTGTAAAATATGCCAGTCTCATCAGTGTCAAAAACCTACTCTTCCACATTACCCTCCTCCCGTATAACACTTAGCAGGGAACTAACTTCTCTTAGAGCCTCCTGATCTGTGGAATCTGCCCTGCCTTCAAGTTTAACAGTGTCATGCCAGATTTCCTTCTGAAATGTGCAAGCCAGCCAGCACTAGCTGAGATGGGTTTCACATTTTCCTGAACCTGGATATGACTGTAAATCTCTTTGGCTTTCAGCCTCACAATAATACGGTGCACCATGCTTTTTTTAATTAGTTGTCATCTCATGAATCCACAAATTGGGGCATTTTCCCATCTTTACCACAGCTCTATCATGCACTATGGATGTCACTTTATCACTTTCTAGAGTAGCCTCACAAATAAGAACTTGAATTTTCTCGTCCTTCTCTGATTGTACCATATTGTTGATTCATCAACATTGAATGCAGAGCCATTGGCATTATAACTCATGCTTAAATAACGCTTATCTAACATACACATCCATAAGGCATCCCATGTCTCTCTGATGCCAACGAGTGCTAGATAACTGTACTTCACTATCACACTTGGAGCATTTTAAACAGGGAAATCATTAACAAAAAGCATGAAAATGCAAAAAAAAAATGTGACTCTAAGAAGATGGTGAAATGAACATTTGTTTTTACAGTATAGCAGCTAAAGCAAGAAGGCAGATTACTGCCTTGTTTGACCTCAACATTAGGTTAATCAAATTTTTCATCACTGCAAGCCTGTGAATGAGTGGAAAGGTCCCATGGGTGTTGATTTGGAGCTTCCAGATAAATTTTAGCAAGTAGGTGAATTTGCAAATACAGAATCTGTGAACAATGAGTATTGACTATATGCATGTACATACATGTATATACATATATATGTGTGTGTATGCTCTGCATGTACATATGTACTGTAATTATGCATTATAATTAAAATCACAAATATAACGTATATGTACATATGCTGTGATTGAAGAATAACAAAAGCAAAATCTTTGCCTTTCATTCCCCTGCAACTTATTGCCCTATATATCTACTCCCCTTAAAATCTTACACAGTTTCATTAGCTCCAAAAATTTTTATTCTATTCTTTCTTAAACCACAATATCGAAACTCCACCATCAAGCTCATAAATGGTCTATACATTGTATCCTATAGTCAATACTTAATTCTCATTTTACTCAACCCAGTTGTCTTATTTTATACAGTTGACCACCTCCCCCTTCTTAAAACTCTCTCTTCGATTAACTTTCTGGACACACAGTTGATTCTCCTTTTCTGAGGCCTTCTCCTCTACAGCAGTGATTTCTAAATGTATGGGTCCATACCCTTTGGGCTATACAAAGACTTTTCAAGGGCTACAGTGATAAAGAGTTTTAAGGGAACCACCGGATCCATTCTATTTTTTTTTAATTTATTTATGATAGTCACACACAGAGAGAGAGAGAGAGAGAGAGAGAGAAGCAGAGACATAGGCAGAGGGAGAAGCAGGCTCCATGCACCGGGAGCCTGACGTGGGATTCGATCCCGGGTCTCCAGGATCGCGCCCTGGGCCAAAGGCAGGCGCCAAACCGCTGCTCCACCCAGGGATCCCGATCCATTCTAATTTTGCCTGAGACCATTTCATGCTGGCTCCATTTTGTTCTCTTCCACACTCACCTTTCTCTCATTTTACAAAAGAAAGATACACTTTCACCTTTCCTGAAATCCACCAGGTAACCTACCCAAAAATCAAGGTTCCATATATATCTATTTTAAAGATTTTATTTATTTATTCATGAGAGATACAGAGAGAGAGGCAGAGACATAGGCAGAGGGAAGTGAAGTAGGCTCCACGCAGGAGCCCAATGTGGGACTCAATCCCAGAACTCAAGGATCACGTCCTGAGTTGAAGGCAGATGATCAAACGCTGAGCCACCCAGGCATCCACAGGGTTCCATATAGATGCAAATGTTGGTGTTAAGAAAATGAAAAAGTTATAAGTGAGTGATTAACAGTTTTGCAAATCAAGGCTTTCCATGTCTCTCCAATGATTATTTTCAATAAGATTGAAGGAGAAGCTACTGAGTTGTTTGGTAGACTCTTATGAGAACTGGAGACCAGGTACCAAGGTACCAACCACACACAGCTTGGACACTAAGGATCAGAATTACCTACTTTATCTCCAACTTTATTGCCAGCATACACACATCTTACAGCTTTAATACAACTTTACTATGCCAACGTTCAAGGAGTTAAAGTCATAAGAACTTATAACTTTATTAATTCAAGAGAGAATATTAACAGGCAAATAACTTAATTGTTCATTACAGGAACTTCTAGAAGGACTTATCAACTCTTCAATAGAAAGCATCAAAAGAAAGTTTAACCTTTGCATTCTGGTCCCAATAAGTATAAACCCTCTATAACAAGACCCTTACTCATTTTTTTAAGATTTTATTTATTTATGTATGACAGACACAGAGACAGAGAGAGAGAGAGAGAGGCAGAGACACAGGCAGTGGGAGAAGCAGGCTCCATGCAGGGAGCCTGATGTGGGACTTGATCCCGGGTCTCCAGGATCACACCCTGGGCTGAAGGTGGCACTAAACCACTGGGCCACTGAGGTTGCACATCCCTTACTCAATTCTAATGAAGCCCGTCCACCCTCCTTCTGTCTGCACTGACACTCTTGCCTTAAATCAAGTTCAAATTTTCAATCAAATCTGACGGGATTTTTTTTTTTTTTTGTCATAACTGTGAGAAACTACTGATGTTCTGATTGGGTGGTGTTCTCTCTTACTGTGCTTAGCAATAAAGTCAGCTTTGCCTTATCAACAGGTTATGTAGTGATGTTTTGGCATCTGGCATCTGATCATTAAAAACAATCTCTGACTATAGAGTACTATTTGGTTTTTAAATTAGTTTTTCATCTTAAATCCAGTATAGTTAACAGATTATAATAGTTTCAAGGGTATAATATAGTGATTCAACAATCCTATATTTTTGGCATAAAACTTAGGAGTTTTAAAATCAAGTGGCCCTGTTGGTTCTCATCTATTCCTGTGAGCAAGTCTTTCTGGAGCTTTTATAAACACACACACACACACACACACACACACACACACATAATGAAAGATATTAATAGAATTGTTGCTAAACTCTACCTCATTAATAGCTTTATAATCAGAACAAATACTCTATTCTTATATATAATGTACTCCTAATAATTGTAACAATAATTTGATCAGAAAATAACTTTCACATTTAGAACCTTATGGAAATTTTTACAGAGAAGACTTATCTCCCAATGGTTTTAAGACATTACAAACTTACATCTGAAAACATACAAAGGCTTTTATTTTTTATCATAGAAATGTTTTAGTGGATAGCCTTTACCACTTTTTTCAAGCATAATACTGTATAATTTTCAACACATTTTGCAAAAGAAATAGAACAGAAATGTCAATTCAAAAGGGAAAAAAATGAGAATTCCTGACTGTTCAAGAAGTCTTGGTCAGATATTTTTAGATGAACAGGGGTAACCATCAAAGTATGTGGTCTCAAAATCACTAAGTATATTTCAAAGGTGATAGAACAGTGTAATTTTAAACTTTTAAAATGTCAATATTTATAATACACTAAAATGATATTCCTTATAAGAACTTGGGCTCATAATGAAAAGTTATAGTGTCAATTTTAACATGTGCAATGGGATAAGTTGTTTTGAAATCCATTCAAGAAATAGAAAACAGTTTGAGGCCCCTGCCTTGTTCTGTCTCTAAACCTATTTCCTTCCTATCTTTGAACATCCTCTGGGAAATCTTGTCGAGTTGCATGACATTAAATATTGCTTCACTGAGTACCACCGAATGTGTGTCTCCACTCTCCACCCCCAGACTTACACACCAAAACTTATGTTTGAGATATCTAAATGGATGTCAAGTACACATCTCTAAACTGAATGTATCTCAAAAAGAACTCTTGACTTTCACTCCCAATCCACTCTATTATTTTCCTCTCCATTATTTCCCATCTCTGTAAGTACTAATTAAAAAAAAAAAAAAAGCTGAAAAAAAAATAGCTCAGAATTGCAGTAGGTCCATCTCTTTTTATGACATCACACAGCCCGTTCCCCAGCTTGACCTATGGGCTCTACCATGAAAATATATCTGGAATCTGACCACATCTTACCATCTTCACTTCTAAAAGTCACAATCATTTGCTTCCTTTCCCAATTTCCCCTCATCTTGATCCTAGCAAGTGAATCTGGACTAGTCTCCCTGTTTCTATTTTTTGCTTATAATAGTGTTCTCTGGAAAGTAGGAACAAAAGTCTTTTACAATATAAATAAAGTTTTATTTCTATGCTCAAACCCACCAGGGCTTTCTCCTCTACTTCAAGGTCCAAGTCAATGTAGGCTTCTGTTTCTTTTATCTTATTTCCAAACCTCTCTACCTGTTCTTGCTATTCCTGTCACACTGCCCTCTTCTGTTTCTAGATCAATCACACTCCCAGCTTTGCACTTAACTTTCTTTTAGCCTGAAGTGAAATTTTCCCAGCTAGCCCTATGATGTTGGTCTCCCTCTAGTCATTCAGATCATCTTGCCTCTGATCTCCTGATATATTAGCACCTTCTTAGAGAGTTGCTCATTCAGCCGTCATTTAACCCCACTATTTTTCCTTCGTAACACTCATCACTGCCTGGCACATATTTATTTGCTATCATTTATTTATCTTCTTTATTTTATTTGTATTATTTTATTATCTTCTTTCTTATCTTTTTTTCTGGAAGATAAGCTCCTTGAGACCAGGGGTTTTGTTTTGCATACTACAATTTGCATAACCTAAAAAATGCTTTGAAAGATGGAGAGTAGGCAGAAAGTGAGGCTTATGGGCACCTGGGTGGCTCAGTGATTGAGCATCTGCCTTTGGTTCAGGTCATGATTCTGGGGTCCTGAGATCAAGTCCCACATCGGGGACTGCTTCTCCCTCTGCCTGTGTCTCTGCCTCTCTCTGTGTTTCTCATTAATAAATAAATAAAATCTAAAACAACAACAACAACAAAGAAACTGAGGCTCAAAGGGATTGTATAACTCCCTAATGTCATCGAACATGCAAATATTGAATCAAATAAAATCATTCATGTGCATAGTGATATTTATCTTGTTATGTCTATCTTGTAGGACAGTTTTCATTGGGAAGACAAACAGTATCATGTTTCTGAATGTTGAATTTATGATATATTATTATAATTTCTCTTTTGTGTAAGTGTTAAAATAATGATTATATATATGCACATATATATTAAAGTCTATTTGATCTGCTAATATCAATGTTTTGAAAGTGCTGCACTTTCAAATATCATTTCCTTGCTCCTATTTTCCCCAACATCCTACTACTGTTGTCACTCAGGCAGGAATATGTACTCGGAGTTTTACAATAAGTGACTTTGAATATTATCGTGCTCACTGCCATCCCACACATACAATAAACAGCAGCTGAATATATCAATGCAGGCATCATACATAGATGTGGTCCAAAGAGTTTATGACTAAAATGACTACTAACATTATTTAGCAATAATGCTAAGCTTTTGAAATAAACATTATTTCATTTGTTCCTCCATTTACTTAAAAATACTTAATGAATAATTACTATATGCCAAGTACTGTGCAATGTGCTAAATGTAAGTAGTTAATAAAATGGTTCTGATGTTTATTTTCAAGAGCTCATAATGTAGAATAAAAGATTGATATTAAATGAGCAAACAAAAAACAAGTAAATACTACATAAATAGTAGCTCTGTGAGGACAGGTTAATTTTTTCTTAGTCTTCAATATATCTACCTATAATAGCACTTGGCACCTAGTAAGCATTTGATACATTGCATCTAATTAATATAATTAAAACTGTGATAAAATTATCACTATAATTAATTTGTGAATATAATTTAAAACTCTGGACAAGGAAGGGGTGCTATGAACAGAATAATAACACTAATTTAAAAATAGACTTTAACACACCTATAACAATTCTACAGAACAGTATACTATTGTGTTGGGAGGAAAACAATTTTTTCTTTTCTTTACTATTCTAGGTTCTTGGCTGGGATTTCCCCTGTAATAAAAGACAGATGAACAGGAAAGAAACACAGAAGTTTAATAACATGTACACCTCTTGTATGCAAAGGAGATACCCAGGAAAACTGAATAATTCCCCAAAATGACCCAAACCACCACCTTAAATACTATTTCCATCTAGAGACAAAAGTAGGTGTTGAGGGCAAGGAGAACTGGTTATGGGAGCTTATCAGATAAAATATAGAAAACAAAAATATGGTTTTTATGCAGGTTGGAATCTGTGCCTGCTTCACTGACAAGTTTCTAGAGATTTAGTCAGTCATTTCCCTTTTCCTTGTACAGGGAGATACCCTTCCAAGTGGAAGTTTTTCTTGTAAATATAGATTTCTCTCACAAACAAGGAGTAACTCCTACTGGTTTTCAGAGCTTTTCCTCTGTGATCAGTTTCAGCTCAAGATAAACTTTATGCTGAACAGGCATATTTGGGGGGCAAATTCTGCTCCCTGTTACTGTCATTTAGAGTTAAAATCTTTAAGTTAGTGTTTTCCTTGTACTAAAAATTTTGTCCTTTTATTCAGACTTTGAAATGTCTTAAAACTAATGTGTATTTGTATGTATAATGACTAAAGTAATTTGTCTGAAATATTTAAATACTTTCATCTACATTTTTTCCCCGGAAAAGTACAAGAGGTGGAATAGCCAATAATATAAGTGCTTGAAGCATAAAGTAGATTCGCTAAATGTTTATTTAATGACCTCATCACTCTATTTAAATATACATTCCTGAAATTAATTAAATATCATTTTGCTTACATTTCAATCTTATATGTTGCAAGAAATTACTTTTGTAATTCTATCTTTCAGATTGTGATAATGATTTTTTAATGATAATTCTTTAATGTCAAGGCAATGTACAAAAGTAAACATTTTTCAAACCATCTATGCACCAAATATTATATCTCTCTTTCATTCCACCAAAAGAATATTAAATAGTCTGAATGGGCATGTGGCAGAAATGTATTCCTTCCCTGCTGTAATAATATCATGCTCAGTTAATATCATTTTAAAGAATCAAGTTTATTCATATGTAAGTTTTCTTCCTCAAGTACTTTAGTTTTTAATTTTAATGAAATTCCAATCACCTTATGCAGTCACATTTTAAGATGATCATCACTGTCCAAATATTGCTTCTCATGTATGTTTGTTTATAGTAATTAGTCTGATTTTCTTAAATGCAGTGTAAGATAAATGTATGCAAATAAAGTCTAGAGGGAATAGAATCAAAATTAGTGTTCTTGATTCAGAATGGTCTGTTCAGGGACAGCTTTAAGCAAATTGAAAAGTACAGAAACTCACTTATATCATATCCTTTTAGTACCTGTCCTTCTTCCGAATGGTGCAACATAATTTCTTGTTTCCACTATCCTTTGCAATAGGATCAAGATTCATAGATATTGTCTTTCCCTAAATAAATGAACTCATGTGTTTATCCCAGCATGAGAATTAATCAAATTGAAAAATAAATATACTCTAGTTGATTCTGGTAATAGAGTCTCATCTAAGTTAGTACACATGGAGGTTGTTTGTTTCTTATAATCAGGAATATTGAAGTATAATTTACACAATACAGTTTATAATTCAAAGTATATAATTCAATGAATATTGACAATGAATGAGAAAATATATAGAAACTGCTTAGTCTATTGCATATTACACAATAATCTTTCAGTAAGTAGTAGCTATTCACCCTCTCAAAGTCAATCCAGTTCATATTTCTAACCACTATACTACAAGATTCTTAAGAATTATGAGTCATTTTTTTTTCATTCTCTCTCCAGTACTTACTCCAATCTGTGAAAGATGCAACACAAATGTGTTAATGGATACATGAAAATCCCTCCTATGTTGCTCTTCTTGAGTTGAATTTTTTTTCCTTCCTTTGTTTTCCAGTTTTTGATCCTAATAACTTTTTATGAGACTCCACATCCCATTCTAAATTTATCTATACTAGCCCAGGGCCTCTGTTCCTTTGCTCTTGTGGTATTTCTCTTCTCCTAGAACAGATTCCTGAATATTGTCCACACTGTCATCTTATACCGCTTTCACCACTTCACTTTAAGTGAAATCTAGCTTCTCCTGTGATACACATTCTTTGAAACATTTATTATTGGTGTAGATACTTCAGAGCTGAATAACTAAAGAACTAGATGTATCCCAGTGATGAGTCTCAACCCATTAGGTTTCATAATTTAAAAAGACATTAGGGAACTAAAAAAAAAAAAAAAGTAGGAAAAAAGAAACAATACTACAAAGAGCTTTAGAGATATGGAATAGATCCCATGGGACTATGTCCGTGTAGGACAGAAGAAAGCCAAAATGCCTCTAACCATTAATTTTAAGGTATATTTTTTAAGAAATATTTTATTTATTCATGAGAGACAAAGAGACAGAGAGAGAGAGGCAGAGAAACAGGCAGAGGGAGAAGCAGGCTCCATGCAGGGAGCCTGACGTGGGACACGATCCCTGGTCTCTAGGATCAGGCCCTGGGCTGAAGGCGACACTAAACTGCTGAGCCACTCAGGCTACCCAAGGTATAATTTTCACTTAATAGTAAGTGAATATAAAACATTGTTTAAAATCACCTATAAATCAATGCATTTCATGCATCTCTACTAATTTAATGTAATTTGGTTCTTCCATTGTTAAAAAAAGAAACTCTCAAATTTTTCTTGTATATTTGCAATTTTTTTCCTTCAAATAACTATATACTGCATACAGACACCTGTTTTAATTGAAATATGTAGTTGGAAATGCCCTAATAATACATTTAGTTCTTTTCAAGGAGTGAGTTATGTAAGTTTTAATTGTGTTTAAAACTTATCATAATTAAATATATTAAATCTTGCTTTGGCTTCAAAATCGTTTTTAATTAATTCTTCCGGAATTATTGGCTAACATATTTCACATCCAATTCAAATGGATTAATCATCCAATCTAGTATCACATGTTCATACAGATATTTTAATTTAAGCATTATATCTTTTTAAATAGAACACAAATGAGAGCAGTATAGTTCCATTTTCGTGTGCTTGATCTTATCCTTATTTAACTGCTGCAAAGATAGAAACTGAAAGTTCTTGGCAAGTAGGGTTTTTAAAATAGTATATGATTGTTTCTAAATTTACTAATACTCTTTTTACTTTATTGCATAAGAAGGACCTCATTTATCTTTTCACATACATATTAAAAATATGTCATATCATTTCATAATATTTTAACTTTGGTATTCAATTTTTATTTGATTAACTAAAACAATTCTGCAACAGAATCAATTAGTGAGCAAAATCCTTTTAGGATAATTTTAGGATCAATTGTTCATTTCTTTATTATCTTTCACAGTTTATGAAATTTATCACTCGATGGATTATAGTAATTATATGAATATTGCTGATAGCAACATTCTTCAGTTTGTAAAGTCTTTAACATGAAATTCCTCATGATTGATGAATAGTGAAACAAATGCTAAAACATTTTATTCAGTTTTTAAAATGAGACTTTAAACCCACCTTACTAACTAACCACAAGTGCAGCTCTCTGTTTCATAGGCAATGAAATTAGAGAAAATTTTTCATGCAAACTAATATAAACAGTTTATAAATTTTGTCATTTTCTTTATACTTATGGTTAGTGAATCAGTTCAGATTCCCCAAGAAGCAAACACCAAAGTAGAATTACACATTTAAAAATGTATTGGGCAAAAAGGTATGTGAAGGACAAATGGGAGAAAACAGAAGAAGGCAGGGAGTATCTTCAGAATGCAGCGAAGGTCTGACATCTGTGAAAGGAGAGAGGGAAGAAGGATTGGGAAAAAGAACCCTGAACTATGGAACAGCTCTAAGAGAAATCTGAACAGGCATGTGTGAGATCCTCAATTAAGGTCACCCATTAGAAGAGCCCAGTGTCCTGTTGGAATGGACTTGTGCTGGTCCCCACACTGTGCTTGGCAGTGAGACAGCTGCTGGAAGCACAGTCTCAGTGTGAACACGATGGTAAATCCCGAGGATAGATGGATCCTTCCGAAGCTGTCAGTGAATGACGCCCCTTGTAGCAGATCTGAGCAGCACATTTCCCTGGCTGCCACGTTAGTAATTCTGAAAATCACATTTCCTCTGTGACTTTTTAATTAGTAATAAACCATACAACTCTAAGCAGCAGGACTTTATTTTTATGCAGGGTGCTTTCATTCACTTCTAAAGAAAAGATGCTTATCCACTGTTCATTACATAAATGGATTTTTTTCAACTTTCACTATCTCATTGATTTTGCTTCAATCAGGTTCACTGCTTAATTCAATAGAAGAAAGTAATTTGATTTAGATTTTTCTCCTTTCTTGAACTAATGACCTGCTGCAGCTGATAAATTTATTGTTTCTCTAATGTTTTTCAGATTTTGATGTTTGCTATCATTATCTATTCTTTAAGAAATGAGTGTTTTATCATTTTGATTAAGACTATTTGTAAGCATGCCAGGGAAGTATTACAGTTCTCAGACATTACTTTAAATACTGGAAGTATAATTTTGCCAAATTCAATAGTGTGTTTCTTTGTAAAATGTACCCTTAATCTTAACCATCCCATAGTTTAATTAGAAAAAGAAAAAAGTGTCAGGAGAGGAAAAAGTGTCAGCAGAGTAAGTAATTGGTTAGCTATGGACTTGTGGACAAGGCTATAAAGACCATATTTAAATACTCAACTGTGGGGGATCCCTGAGTGGCTCAGCAGTTTAGCGTCTGCCTTTGGCCCGGGGCGTATTCTGGAGTCCTGGGATTGAGTCCCACATCGGGCTCCCTGCATGGAGCCTGCTTCTGTCTCTGCCTCTCTCTCTCTCTTTCTCTCTGTGTCTCCTGTGAATAAAAATAAATAAATAAATAAATAAATAAATAAATAAATAAATAAGTAAATATTCAACTGAATATTGTCAACATTTTTCCTTTATTTGACATTTTGAAATGAGGACTAACTGAACACCCACACATACATACATGCATTTTCATAGTCACCTCATGTATGTAAATGTACATATCACCATGAATACAAGAGCCACAGATCCACACTGATAGATAATGTTTAAATGGTCAATCAAACTCCACCGGTGGGGTGCCTGGGTGGCTCAGTCAGTCAAGGATCCAAGTCTTGATTTGGGCTCAGGTCATGGTCTCAGGGTCATGAGACCAAGCCCTGAGTCAGGCTTTGTGCTGGGCATGGAGCCTACTTAAGATTCTCTCTCTCTCCTTCTCTCTCTCTGCCCCTCGTCTACTGCTCATCCACTGGTCATATTCTCTCTCTCCCTCTCAAAAAACTGCCCCCTTCCCCCCCCCAAAAAAAAACAAGCACCACCATTGGTACATCATTTTTCAAAATGCTAATCGATACTTGGTAATGTTCTAAGTAGAGCAGTGTTAAAGTTTTCCCTAACTTACCAGTTATATAATTAAAGAATTTAGTACCTTTTAAGATCATGCAAAAATAAGTTCAGAAAGTCACAAATTATTATTTTTTAATCCATAAAGATCCTATAAGACATTTAAAAGTCAGTGGGACAAGGAGTAAGGTTCTCATTGTGTGAAAAACTATTCCATACATTGCAAACTATCTACTATTCATGGCTCTTTCAACCAATTTCGGCAAGTCCCCCTCAGACTTTGTGATTGTCCAAAGGACCCTAGCCTCCAACATCTCTCAGAAAATGTCTTCTGAGGCGAGATTGCTGTGAACTACAGAACTTCTTCTGTGTTAGAGACTATGCCCTGAAGCATGGCCTCAGCATGTCTTCCACCACCTTACTCTGGACTACTCAACTGCTTTTCTAAAATAATGATGAATAATTATTTTGAATGTCTCTGTGTGAAGGATCATCAATTTATTGTCCCATCAGAACACAGAACCTATTTTTGGTTCTGGTTTGTTCTCTATATTGCCTGAAAAAAATGAATTGCTCAGGACCCCAGAATTTCAAGTTTAATTGAGTTGATCCTGTGAAGAAGAAACAGCAGTTTTTGCTACCCTGAATTCTCGTGGCTTACAGCATAAGGGTCTTGCAGCTCCAGCAAACTTTTCAAGTCTTCCCTGTAGGATTCTGCTGGCAACATGGGCTTGGCCACTGAATTTCGTATGTTTTACAGTCTTGCCTGACCAGGCGTAGATAATTATTCCTTATCACAATTTTCAACATTTATTCCTAACAACAAAATACAGCCAAATACAAAAAGAATTATGAAAAGAATAGAATTAAGAAACCAGAGGAAATACGTTTTTTAAGTTTGCTACTTTACCCAGAAATCAGAGTTTACCCAGTTTATTTCCTCTAACTGAACATAAAACACTAATTTTCTTAGCTACAGTTTGATCTTGTTGCAAAGCTTGGATGATCCATTTGGTATGGTTCTAGGAAGCCTCACCCCCACAGCATCCCCAATTTAACACACTGTTGATCAATCCTCATGGGCCACGCTAATCTTCTCTGTATCATTCCAATTTTAGTGTATGTGCTGTGGAAGCCAGCATGACCAATCCTCTTGGGGATAATTTACTTCAGATCTCTCCTTCAGGTTATTTTGCTTTTAAAGTACCTTCTCTGTCAATGAAATACTAATCTTCGTGTCGCTGAAAGTGACAATCTTTTTCAGATTATCAGTTTAAATATGATGCTGACAAATATCATTAGGTCTACAGACGCAACAAATCACTAAATTTTCTGTGGAAATGAATGCAAATATTAAATCTTTCCTAAATTTATAGTGGCTAGAGAAAAAATCACAATAGACACATCTGGGTTAGAATCCTGTAAGAGTAAACTGAAGCCTGTTCTGTGTCCTCTTTATGCCTTCAGTTGTCTACTGGTAAAATGAGGAAAATAAGTGTCATGTCATGAGCTTGTGTAGATGTTCAAATGAGATGATATTTAAAGCAATAACTCAGTGCTTGGCCTATTCTATGAGTTCAATAATATTAATTACAATGAAAGTATTATAATAATAAACATTTTCCTCTATCCTTCGTATAATGGCATAACTAATAAGTGATCCAAAAACATTTAAGAGGTTTTAAAACATGGAAGTTTATTTCTCTCTTAACAGTCCAGGGATGGTGATCTATAACAATTGGCAGTCATTTTGGGGATAGGCTGATGGCAGCTCTTCCAACGTTCAAACATGGCTTTTAAATTCTCTCCGATCATCGCCATTCTAACCTCATGAAGAGGCGAAGGACTGTAAAGGAAATATGATACTATTCTTATATTCACTGAGCAGAAAGGGAACATATCACTTCCGCTCATGTTCTATTGATGAGAGCTAATAATGTGATTCATCTATCTAGCAAATGTAGCTGACTGGACAACCATGTTATAGCTATAGTTTGTATGGACAAAGAGGAGAATAGATTTTGGTGGACATATAGCTTCCCTGCCATGACTTTCCTGAACTTACTGATGTAATAATAGTCTTTTCTCTGTATTTTGAAAGACACTTAACTCTGGGAAATTGACAAGGGGTAGTGGAAAGGGAGGTGGGCAGGGGGATGGGGTGACTGGGTGACAGGCACTGAGGGGGGCACTTGACGGGAAGAGCACTCGGTGTTATGCTGTATGTTGGCAAATTGAACTCCAGTAAAAAATATACAAAAAAAAAAAAAAAAAAGAAAAAGAAAAAGAAAGGGTGGTGTAAGGTTTCTCTATTATTAGGGAGTGCAAATATGGTAATTGGGTTTTTACTTCAGCCTCAAGAATACTGTTTCTTAAATTGAGAGCCAATATGCAACTGTAACCCATCCTCCTGGAGAACTTGTATAAATTATAGATTCCAGGCCTCCGGCCAACCCACTGAATCAATATCTCCAGAGTATGACCTGAGCATAGGTAACATCCAGGCCATAGGCAACATCGAGTATCAGTTCATTAAAGACTGCTACTACTTGTTCTTTAACATGGTAGGAGTAAACATTTTAAAAAAGGATGACAAAAATTCATGGTGGTTCTCTCTCCATGAATTATAGTTTTTTTTTTTTGTTTTTTGTTTTGTTTTTTTTTTTTAATGATAGTAACACAGAGAGAGAGAGAGAGAGAGGCAGAGACACAGGCAGAGGGAGAAGCAGGCTCCATGCACCGGGAGCCCGACGTGGGATTCGATCCCAGGTCTCCAAGATCGCACCCTGGGCCAAAGGCAGGCGCCAAACCGCTGCGCCACCCAGGGATCCCTAGTTTTAGCTTCTAAATGACATAGCAGTCTTTCAGATCAAACACAGACACTGATGAATTAGCTTTCATAGAGATTTTATCATTTGGCCTCTTAGCTTCTGTATCCATCCTAACTCAGAATTATAATATTGTGAATAAAATAAATATAAGAAGCAGTAAATTGTGGTTAAGACCTATAGGTTAGCTACCATTAAGGGAAACTCTGATCTTTCTTAATTATCATACATTTTTCAATGATAAAAATTTATTTTGTTACTTGAGTTAAATCTCAAATATCTTTATTTGAACAATTCAGCTTCATAGAAAACCCTTTAAATAAAACTAAAAGAAAATATTTTACATATTTATATTTTATTCAGCAGGGTATTTTTTCATCACCTAAATCTTCAAATATAGCTGTTAAATTTATTTTTTTCAGGTGCTATTATATGTTATTGTTAAAAAATCATAACCATTTTAGTAGAGTAGTTCTGTGTGTTCTTTGAAAACCTGAATAATTTTATTTTGTTACATTTAATTTCATGTTTTCAAAAATGCTATTTTTGTTTTTGAAAGTATTTTCTTAACATTTGTGATTTGTCTGGAAATCTCTCATCATATACTGAGCTAGCAAAAGATTAGGCTTTCTCATTTTTTTTTTTAGCATAAAGATCAAGCCTTAACCGAAACTTGGTGTGATATTTTTCACTTTTGATGCTTTTTATATGCCTAAGGCCAGTGAGCTTCATATCTCAGTTTCCACAGAGAACTCAGATCTGTGAGAATTAGCAAGGGATTAAAGTGATATTTACCCCCTGTGCTCTTGCTTCTAGCTACTGTGCTCTTTCTTTTAACGCTTAGTGTTTCCAGGAGATTTTTTAAAATTCATCATTCTCTATTATGGCCTCAATTTTTCTAATATTCTTATCAGATTTTCTTGACATCAGTTTGGCCAACATTGCCATCAACGTTGGCTTTATTTCCTTCTAATTCTATTTGAATGATGCTAAAAGAACAGAGTGTGAAGCTGTAAACCAAATTCATGTCTGTGACAAAAACATTGAAATAAGAATGAGTTTCTCACCTTCCATTAAAGAAAACAAATAAATTTTAGCTTTCCTAATATTGAAGTTGATCACTCAGTTCAGAGTCTGTTAGGAAGTAATGATTGATTTGACATGTTATATATGTTAAGTGAATTTCCCCACTCATTATTTACAGGTGCATGGCACAGTCACATACTCAGATGTATTTGCCCATGCTCAAATAAGAAAAGTCAAATTTTCATATTCTAAATAGAAGATAATAGGTAGCCCTAATACCTGATTATAATATTTTTGTTTATTTTACAGCCACACTTATAATTGAAGCAGAAAATAATCCTAGTGAGAGAATGCATGTTCAGTCTTGAAAGATCTTACTTTAAAAAAATTTAAGAAAGTTTACATGCTAAAAAATATAAAGATTTTGCTTATTTGAAGGAATAACAATCTCTCCTTGTAACTAAATGGATAATCACAAAAAACCCTTTGCATTTTTGATTCCAGAAAATATAGGCAAAGTAAAACATTAACCGAGGGGTAGACTCATGACCTGCATGATAGAGAAGAAAAGAATTGTGACTATAGTGTTGTGGCTTTGCTGAAATTTCATTGGATTTTAACTCTGTCACTTCTGATATTGTGTTGATTTGAAGACCAAATCAAATCTATAACTCTGATGGAAAGTACAATCCCTTTTTCATTACATTCAGGAAATGTGGGAATAGAACTAGCTTCTCTTCCTCTATGCCTTGGGAGACAAAAAGGAAAATGCAAAGTACCATTCTAAAGCTGTGTATATTATCTCATTTAATTATATTGACTTTGGGACGCCTGGGTGGCTCACTGGTTGAGCATCTGCCTTTGGCTCAGGTTGTGATCCCAGAGTCCTGGGATCAAGTTCCGCATCGGGCTCCTTGCAGGGAGCCTGCTTCTCCCTTAGCCTATGTCTCTGCCTCTGTGTGTGTGTCTCTCATGAATAAATAAATAAAATCTTATAAAAACATAATTATATTGCCTTTTTAGCTCTCTTTGCAACAGGAGCCTGACTCAAGAGCTGAAATCATCTGTCCAAGAATACATATTAAATAGATGAATTAGGAGATGCAGACACAAACCCAACCCTGACAGGTAAGACTAAATTTTAGACCTTCCGAGTTACATCCCAGGGACATTTGGGATTTATCTCATATTTAACCCAGTAAGGACTAGAAAGTCTTATTTACATGGATAATAGGAATGATGGAAATGAATATTCCAGTGGTAAGATACCCTTATGCTCATAAAGTAAGTGTCTAGTATTGCTTATGGTTCACCTTTGGGTGCAGGTAAGCCCACTGGTACATATTAGAATTGCCATATAGATATCCTTTGCTTTTCGAAAGTTCATATTATTCCATTTTTTAAAAAAAGATTTTTATTTATTTATTCATGAGAGACACACAGAGAGAGGCAGAGGTATAGGCAGAGAAAGAAGCAGGGTCTCTATGGAGAACTCGATGCAGGACTTGATCCCAGGACCCTGGGATCACGCCCGAGCCAAAAACAGATGCTCACCACTGAGTCACCCAGGCATCCTCACTTTGCTTTTGTGAAAGGCCTAAATTAGTATCTGTTTTTTGCTAACAGAAAGAAATTCAAAGAGGATTTCTGTTTTTATGAAAGAGGTGAAGAGCAAAAATAGGCATTCAGTCTTTGTTTTGCAGGTAAAGCACCCCTAGCAGTGACAGTGGCCCCGATAAGCTCTTTCCCGAAGAACTGCATTCAGCACTTTACTCAAGTCTCATAATTTTAAACTGTGTCTGTGATCATCTGTGCCTTATTTCCATTTATTTTGTGCATCTCTCTAGCAAAATGTGACCTAGGGTATTAGAAAAGCCCTAAGAGAGGTTATTTTTGGGGTCTAGGAATGCTCAAAAATGTCTCCACGTAAATTAATAGTGATTGTTTCTTCACTTTACACTATTTTGGCTTACAAAAGTTTTGAGAGAAAAGGTTTACTTTTGGATAGCAGAGAAAACTAGATACCTTTAAGAACAGTTGGATGGGGACACAGGATTATGAAAATAACTTGAGAAAGGGCCCAGGTTGGGTTTCTCAAAGGACCTGACAAGATCTTCATTGTCAGTATAGTGAAGGCTGTGAAATATGTCTTGTGATTCAGGGCCAGAAAAACTTGCATATCTGATTGCATGCTGTACACATCCTGGTCTCTGGGGCCGGGGGGGGAGAGTTATTATAGGCTTTATTTACATATGAGGAAGTTGTTTCCTTCCTGATGATGTCTTTCCACCAATCAGACTCTCTTTTGATAATTACTAAGACACCAACCCCCATGCTAATCACACTCGGGCTACTGCTCATTTAGGATACTTCTATGAGGGTATGAAAGTGTTATTTACTTACCTAGGCACTTAGTCCTAAGCCAATTTCTATATGAGTTTCCCATTCTGTGATGATATTGAATACATTGATTGAAGCAAATTCCCAACCAAAAGGTAGGTGTGTGCAATTCATACTTTTTGAATGCAGGCAAATTATTCTTACCCTAATTATCATTAAATGAGCATAATTATCAGCATCAACCACAAGATATATACACTGAACTCTTTTTCTGGATGTGTCAGAGCGATTACATGTTCTCACTGAAAAATAAAATCAACATATAATCTCTCTTATGGGGTCTACGATCAATTTGGAGAGATAATATATGCATAAAATACATTAAACTAGAAATGATACTTGTAAGCCTAATATACGTTATAGGCCCAGAGAAAGATAAGAATTTAGGGATATATGATATTTTCCTGATATAACATTACCAATAACAAAGTCAAGTGGCCTGGACGGAGCAAGCGAGATTTTAGTTTTCTAAAAAAGTATAAACATGATGCTGTTTAATGAATTGTCAAACAGTTGTAGATGTTAGCACAAATTCACAAATTCTCTCTTTAGCCCTAACATATGTGTTGAACAGTAGACAAAAGCAATTAATTTGGAAAAAAAAATAAGTTTTATCCCTTTAAAATTTCAACTCTGACAGTTCTAAAGATAACAGTTCCCTTGGATCTAATGAACATTATCTCCATATGTTTTAGGCACTTATTTGCTAGCAAAATCTCATTAGGCAGTGTGAAAAAATTAGCCCCTTATAAAATTACACATCTAAGGAACTGACAGCTTTTTTTTGATAATGCCTGCATTTGTCAGAAACAAAGAAGCAGACCCTGAGTCATAAAATATGATGTGTTTTGCATGACAGCAGTGCCAATTTACTTAGGTATTGTAAGTTTGGAATGTCCAGGATCTTAATATCACAGAATCTCCTCTTAGGGCTAAACTAGATGAAAAACTGACATCCTTTTAAATTTGGGAACATTTTAGTGACTTGGTAGAGCGCTACTAAGTGATTTCAGTTGAATGAGCTTGACAGGCATCTGACAATGTAATGTTAATTTTAAGATTTTGAATAATAAAAAAGTTCGTAGTAAATTGACATGAAAATTATCAACCCATCTTGGCCTGTGCTAGGTCTAGTTTTTTCCATATTATTTCATTATATATATATGTTTGTATATCTTTGTAGGCATTTTTATAATATATGTTTATTATGTATGTCCAATGAGGCTTTAAAAACAGAGGAACTAGAACATGTTATAGTTTTGTCTCAAAAATGATGAAATGATTAACACTCAGCGGTTAACCAGAAAAACACTCACAGAAACAAATGGGGACTGGATTTTTTCACCTAAGCAGTAGTCTTGAGGGACTACCAGCAGTGCAACCAGCCACATAGAGGCAAAAGATGTTATCAGCAACCCTAAGTCTTTTGGAATTTCCCCTTCACCAACAGTTGTGTTCCTTTATACTCATGCTTGTTTCCTCATGTATGAAAACTGTTGCTATAGCCCCAGACATCATGCCCACATTCAAAGCAGGACCAAGGACAAGCAAGCTGTGCTGGAACATCTGTCCCCTTTATCAGAATTTACCAGGAAACTTCAGAGTGTTCTCCATTGGCCAGGACTCAATTATACAGTCAAATGCTACCTTATAGAGAGGATTAGAAATTAGGAAGTAGGAGAGATTTTATTCGTTAAGACCATGACCATTGACATTGGATTTTATTAGCAGGAAAGAAGTCAGTAAAGGTATTAGGAAACCATGTATGCCAAATACATAATGGATTGTTAAAAAAAGAAAAAAGCAAGAAAAATAAAAGCTTTGCATTAAAGATGGAAAGTTCTTTCAATTCAAATTCAAAATAAAGCTTTATGATTTTCTTAATTAATGAAAAATATAAACATTTTCAGGCTTCTTTTAAAAATTAGTATTATATATGAATTATAATTATAACACTTTACATTTTTATATATTTTTGCCCTTTGCTTTCCTGACTGCTCCTGAGGCCACCACTACACTTTGTATTTGCTGGCTCTGAGCTTAGAGTTTCTCCAAGCCTCAATAAGAGGAAGGACAGAGAGATGTGTAGCAGCTTTCTTCTGTACCAGCTTTTGGTTGGTGTTTTTTTTTTTTTATTGTTTTTTTGTTTGTTTTTTAAAGATTTTATTTATTTATTCATGAGAGACACACAGAGAGAGAGAGAGACAAAGACAGAGACACAGGCAGAGGGAGAAGCAGGCTCCATGCAGGGAGCCTGATGCAGGACTTGATCCCTGGACTCCAGGATGATGCCCTGGGCCGAAGGCAGGCACTAAAGCATTGAACTACCCAGGGATCCCCATGGTTGGTGGTTTCTTGGCTATGTCTCCAACATCATTTTAAAACTGTTTTTGTTTTTTTTCTTAACATATATATAGAAATATCCCTTTTTCAAAACTGCCTTGGTTATTCAGGCTCTTTTGCACTTACAAACAAATTTTAGGATAGTTTGTTCTAGTTCTGTGAAAAATGCTGTTGGTATTTTGATAAGGATTGCATTAAATCTGTAGATTGCTAAGGGTAGCATGGATATTTTAACAATATTTGTTTTACTAGTATTTGAGCATGGAGTATCTATCCATTTGTTTCTGTCATCTTCAATTTTTTTTCATCAATGTTCTATAGTTTTCAGAGTACAGATCTTTCACCTCTTTGGTTTATCTCTAAGTATTTTATTATTTTTGGTGTACTCCTGTGTTTATTGCAGCATAATTTACAATAGCCAAATTATGGCAGCAGCCTAAGTGTCCACCAGTAGATAAATGGGTAAAGAAGATGTGGTATATATATTGTATATACACAATGAAATATTACTCAAATATAAAAAAGGATGAAATCTTGCCATTTGCAACAACATGGATAGAGCTAAAGAATATAATGCTATGTGAAATAAGCCAGTCAGAAAAAGACAGGAACCATATAATTTCACTCATATGTGGAATTTGAGAAATAAAACAAAGGTGGAAAAACAGATTTAAAAAACAGACTCTTAACTATAGAAAACAAACAGGATTACCAGAGGGGAGTGGTTGGGGAGATTGGCAAAATAGGCAAAGGGGATTAAGATTACACTTCTCTTGATGAACACTAAGTAATATATGGGACTATTGGATCACTGTATTGTACACCTGAAACTAATATAACACAGTATGTTAACTACACTGGAATTAAAATTAAAAAAAGAAACATTCACAAATTTTTAATGAGCTGAAGAAACTCTTATTTTCTAGGTTATATATTAATTCTTTAAAAAGCATCATTTTTATCACTTCAGTGGTATATGGAGAGGCATTTATCATTGGAAATAGAGGTTCCTCCTATAATTCTCAACATTCCTTAATTCAGTTGAACTTCACAACTTTATTGAGTATCTATCAAGATCAAAACACCATGCTGGCTGCAAAGCCACACACACACAGATGACTAATACAGTCTTTGACAAAAGAGGAACTCTCAATCTAGAAAAGGTGAAAGGAAGGAATGAGTCTCATGTACTATTTACAGCGCTATTAAAGCAACTATTTATAGAGCACTAAGGTTTAGAGGAAAATCTTGTGTGGCCAAAAAGGTCACAACCAAAGAAAAGGGTGTAATTTTGAAACATAGAATGCTCCAGAGGGAGTGTGAAGCATATTTGCTAGGTGTGGAAAGTAGAACAGATGCTAAATACAATAAATAATCCCTGAGAATTAAACAGTAAAATGGTGCCTTCTGGCAACAAAGTCAAATATGTATCATAATTTAGTGGGGTGTAACAAATTTTCTATGTGAGTGCAGAAGTCATGGCAAGAGGAGGTGAAAATGAACATTTCAATCAGGAAGTAAAGGGGAATATTGAGCTGCTGTAGGCTATAACAAACAGTGATTGAACAGAAATGAGTATGAACTTCAAAATACAAAGGCAGAAGACTGGAATGAATAGAAATAGGGCAATGGGTTGGAGTCTCTTAGCAAGTCTCTTTCTTAGCAAGAAAGAAAGCTGGTCCAGACTACTTTCCCAGAGAGCCAAGTGCCATTAACTGTATACTATGAAAATCCAAATCAGTTTTTACCCATTTTAAACATAAATCCAATATGTAAATGCAATTTAAAAACTGAATCTGTAGCATTGATCTCATGGAAATTAACTGCTTTCAAGAACTTCTAAAATTTATGCATTAAAATAATTTGCCTAAAGCTGCACATCATGTCAGCAATAGATCCAAGGCAAAAATTCACCAGTAGTTCTGCTATACAAAGCCACAAAGTATACATGTGTGGTGGTGTCTGTGTGTATGCGCATGTAATTGGTATGTGTGTTTTTTTCTGCATTTGGTGTTATGTATTTTACTTAATGTACATAATGTAGAAAAACATTATTATGCTAATTAATGGTGAGTATGTGCAAACAAAATAGGAGCAATAGTAAAATGAGTCTGTCTCCATTGCTGAAAATATATTTCATCACCTGAGACTCATTTTTAATTGATCCCTTAGGGAGAGTATAATAAGCAGCTATTTACCTGGCTGAAATGAATACTGTGGCAAATCATAGTTTTCACTATTTTCTCTACAGCTAACGCTTCCTTTGTGTTCATTAATGTGTCCCAATTTCATTTACTTATTAGATCTGGTTGTTGACTTACTGCAAGCAATAATTTCTAAGCAGATGAATGCTGAATGGAAATTGCTCAATTACTAGAGTTTTATTTTTTGCTACATTTATAAATGTTTGTCTTTGGCTGAAAGTAAAATGGCTTTTGGTTTTTGCACCGGTGAGGAGCTTTAGTGGGTTATTGCTGCATTGAATATTTTGTGGTGTCAGAGCTAAAAATGCTGGCATGTCCATTGCAAGCAGAGTAAAAACAGTAGTGGAGAATGGCAATGTCAGGGAGGGCATACTGACCAGACCAACCTCTCTGCTTGCTCCTCTCTAGCTAAGAACTGGCTGGGAGATTTAAAGTGACAAAGCTGTTCATTGTTTTGTGTTTTTCAGATAAAAATAATCATAATTTATTAATATTAGTCTTATCTGAGGCAAATCTACAGATATATTTAGTCACCTTGAATTTAGTATTTCTGGACATTCCTTTATCAATGGAATTTCAGAAAAGATATGTGGCTTTCTCTATATCAAAGCTTCTTTGTCATTCTTATGATGTTATCCAAGGAATTCAATCATTGCTATCATATTCTCACAACAGAGTGTGCATCTAAACCAACAACTGACAGTATCAGAAATTTCAGGCACTTAGATAAAGGAATAAAAAAACCATTAATAGTAATAGTTCTAATTTCTTAAGTAATAATTATTATGAAAATTCAGTTCAACACCTGAATGGAAAAGGGTCAAAATAAAAAAGTGTTTATACATCCAGAAAAAAAAAGTATGGCATATTTTTCAGATCAACATGTACAAAATATTCGAATTATACTGATATATGCCTTATGGTGAAACAAAAAGATATGTGCCAATTACCAAAAATACCAAGGAGCTGCAAAAAACAAAACAAAACAAAAACAAAAACAAAAAAGCACAACTTCTTGTCAAATATGCTAGAGGGGCAAAGATGGACAGAATGAGGAGAAAAGTGAAGTTAACTGACATAAGCTACAAACAAGTTGAGGAAAGAATGCATCATGAGACAATCAAAAGCCAATAAAAAGTGTTTCAGTGTTCCCTAATGCAGAAATCCATGTAGGGTTGCACCACTGGCATTTTGGGTACCTTCAGATAAAAATGTGATGCCTGATAGACTGAATTAGAGCTTTGCCTTAGACTTTAATTAGGAAGATATTAGGGAGATTCCCAAATCCAAATTGTTCCAGAAAATGAGCAGGTTGGATATACAAGATCAAACAGTGGTCAATACTCAGGATGTTTTCCCAAAATTGACAAAGTAAATGTGGGTTAATCACTAAGACCAGATGGTATCTACCCGAGGGTTTTAAGGAACTCTAGGGTAAAACTGAGGAACAGCTGGCCATGTGCAGCCAATCATTTCAGAGAAACTTGTTGCCAGAAGACTATCTGTTTGCAAATTTAATTCCTTTAGAGGAAGTCTCAAGGAACTGTAGTTGGCAAGTTTATTTTAGTAATAGACAAAAATACTATAACTATAGTAAAGCACAATTGTCACATACTTTCAACTTGTTTATTCTTTTTATTTTAAAAGGTTCCAGAGCTCACACGTCTTTAAAATTACTGTCTCTGGGGTGCCTAACATACTTGCATTGGACTCTTGGTTTCAGTTTAGGTCATGATCTCAGGGTTATGGGATCAAGATATATATATATATATATATATATATATATATATATATATATCTTGATCCCAATATATATATAATATTATATATATATATATATAATGCATAATCTGTTTAGGATTGCCAGAAATGCTCTATACTGTGCAGTTGCTATAACAAAACAAGACAATCATTATTTCCTCTGTGCTTTAGCAGCCACCAACCTGGGTAATTGGCATCAAATGATGAAATAGTGACTAGTGACTATGGGGACTAAACAAATAGAAAAATGTGTGAAAATTTAATCCATGGAGTCTACTATCTTTTCATTGTCCTTTAATACTCATGCTCCTGTTCTCTCCTGTCTACTCCCTCTCTTCAATGCAATAGTTATAGTGAGGGATATGTAGAGTAACAAAAAATGAATGGAGGGTCCTACTATAGATCTGTGATCACAAACTCTAGCAGGGTCCTCTGTCATGTCTGAAAACTCTATTTCCTTAATGAATGCACTTCCTAAATCTCCGTAATCTCTTACACAGCCCAATCTCAACTGATGGACTTGCCTCTTATTTTACTCTTATTTTACTGAACAAACAGAAAAATGAAAAGAGAATGTATACATTTTCTCACTAAAAATCTACCAATGGATCTCTAACTGTACTTTATATATACTCCCTTCCCTCTGTTACAATGGATAAAACATCCCTTTTCCCATTTATGGTTGTTCTCTCCACTACTGTAGTGTATTCTGTTCTTTTTTCTCCCATTCCTGGAATTTTCCCCCACAATTATACCTTCCTTGTCTTGCACTGGAAGCTTGGCTTCAGTTTGCTGCCTCCCCAGTGCAATAATATTGGTAAACATATATGCATTATTTTAATAATGCTTGAGACCACACTTGCCTGGTATCAATGTCTCAATCTAGAGGAAGGCTTGTGTCCTGGTGGTTCGTGGGTCAGGAAAGGAAAAGTGTTCCAACAGCTAAAAAGAAAAAGATTGGATGAGAGAAGTGGGAGACTCAAGGTTGATTCCCACTGCAATAACAATTTACCAACTAGCAGTGATTTTCAGTTCTTTTTTTTTAAGATTTATTTATTTATGATAGACATGGAGAGAGAGAGAGAGAGAGAGAGAGAGAGAGGCAGAGACACAGGAGGAGGGAGAATCAGGATCCATGCTGGGAGCCTGATGTGGGACTCGATCCCGGGACCCCAGCATCGCGCCCTGGGCCAAAGGCAAGGCGCTAAACCGCTGGGCCACCCAGGGAGCCCCATGATTTTCAATTCTTAAGCCAGTCATGGGGATAAACAGATGATAAAGGTAGAAGATGAAGGGTCAGGAATGAGGGCTTGTTTTTAAAAGGATGCAGAAATGAGTAAAATTTATGTGATGTGCGTAAATAAGAGAAGCCTAGAAATTATTTTCTGTTGAAAATACTCCTTATCAAAAAAAAAAAAAAAAAAAAGAAAAGAAAAGAAAATACTCCTTATCAGTATTTACCTTACCTGAGAACCACATAGGACATGGCTGTTTACTTCTGTTTTCTTCGTGACGTCTAGAAAATAAAGTTGCCCGAAAATTCTCTATACATCCCTCCCCAACCAAAGAAATGCTCAGTTAGCATACTTCTTGGCCCAGAAGGGGACACAATTAATTAGAAACATGATGAAGTTGTTAACAAAGGGTGATACATTAAGAAATGTTTCGGCGAGCTTCAAAAAGAAAAATTGATAGCCCTAAGATAAGTTTGTTTATTCAGGTACTTAAGTGATGTTCATCATTGCAGCATCTGGGTGTTTCACATCTCAGGCAAGCATCATTACCGAAAAAGAGGTAATTTCAACAGCAGAAAGCAAAATAATTGAACAGAATTGTTGCCTGCAGGACTGAATGACCCAAAAACAAGAAAAACCTTGAATAATCACAATGAGGAATAAAAGAGGAAGATAAAAACTGTAAGCAAAATAGGGGAACACTGGATTTAGTGATCTTAATTTAGAGTTCTGACCTATGGTTTCCAAATATTATTCTCAAATACTTGATAAACTTGATAAAATAAGAACTAAGACTGTCCCAGTTTACTTGAACTTTGCTGTTGTCCTGTTATTTATGAATGCCTCATATCTGGATTACAGCATAAGATTATTTAAAAACAAAGTCTTGTTCCTCTTGAATCCATCTTTTAAGACATCACCATACTAATCTGCCAAGAAATACCTTCCCATTAATGGAATTATATCTGTTCAATTTTTCTTAAAGAATTGAGAGTTTGTAACCTAAGGAACCTCTATTCATATATCTGCATTTTCTTTGCCTTGGCTAGTAACAAGTTTTTTTTTAAGTTGAAAGCCTGTTTATTTGTTTGTTTTAGGTCACTTCCATAGGCCCAAGGGAATTTAGGATTTCAAGTTTCTTTAGTGCACTGACCTAAATTTCCTTGTCCTGTTTTGTAGAATTGCAGGCCATCACAATTAAGGTCCTCACTTCGTGTGAAAGACATTCTGAAGCTGATATTTTGTCCACTTTTGGAGCTTTGCTACATCTATCTACCTCTCCATCTGTCTTTCTATCATCTATCATCTATCGTCTATCATCTATCATCTATATATCTAATCAATTTATTTAAACTAAAAAAAACTTGAAAAACAGTTCACCCATTTTTCTACATCCCCCAACCATGCCCCTAGCAAACACCAATCTGTTCTCTGAATTTGTGAGATTGGGGGCACCTGAGTGGCTCAGCAGTTGAACATCAATTTTCCAGGGTCCTGGGGATCGAGTCCCTCTTTGGGCTCCCCTGAGGAAGACTGCTTCTTCTCCTGTCTATGTCTCTGCCTCTCTCTGTGTGCCTCGCATGAATAAATAAATAAAATCTAAAGAAAAAAAAGGATTTGTGGGCTTGGTTTTTGTTTATTTATTTTTAGATTCTACAAATAGCAGAGATCAGATAGTACTTTATCTTTTTCTGTCTGACATATTTCACTTCACATAGCATCCTCAAGGTTCATCCATATTGTTGTAAATGGCAAGATTTTATTCTTTTTTGTGGCTGAATAATATATATATATATATACCACAATTTCTTTATCCATTCAACCAGTGATGACACTTAGCTTTTTTCCATATCTTTACCACAATAAATAATGTTCCAATGAGTATGAGGGGCATATATCTTTTTGAGTTAGTGTTTTTATTTTCTTCACACAAATATTCAGAAGTGGACTTGCTGGATCATATGGTAGTTCTATTTTTGTTTTTGTTTTTGTTTTTTTGTTTTGTTTTGTTTTGTTTTTTTTTTGAGCATCCTCCATACTGTTTTCCATAGTGGCTATAACAATTCACATTCCCTGACCAATACTGTACAAGGATTCCCTTTTCTCCACATCCTTGCCAACACTTGTTATTTCTAGTCTTTTGGTAATAGCCATTCTAACAAGTGTGAAGTGAGATCTCATTGCAATTTTGATTTTCATTTCCCTGATGATAAACGACAAAGAATTTTTCATGTACTTGTTGGCCATTTGTATGTCTCCTTTGAAAAAATGTGTATTCAGATTTTCTGCTCATTTTTTAACCAGATTATTATTTTTTTTGTTATTGAGCTGTATGAGTTGTTTATACATTTTGGATATTAGCCCCTTATCAGATATATGATTTGCAAATATTTTCTTCCATTCTGTGGGTTGTCTTTTCATTCTGTTGATGGTTTCCTTGGCTGTGCAGAGCTTTTCAGTTTGATATAGTCTCACTTCTTTATTTTTGCTTTTATAGATTTTGCTTTTAGTGTCAGATTCAAAAGCCATGTCAAGGAGCTGTTTGTATTTTCTTCTCAGAGCTTGATACCATGTTTATGTTCAAGTAGTTTTGAGTTAATTTTTGTATATGGTGTAAGATAGTTTCATTCTTTTGCATGTAACTGTCCAATTTTCTCAGCAGCAATTGTGGAACAGACTGTCCTTCCTTGTTGTATGTTCATGGCTCCTTTGTCATAAAGGGTTTTATTTCTCAGCTTTCTGTTCCATTGATCTACATGTCTGTTAATATGCCAATACAATACTGTTTTAACTATGACAGCTTTGTATTATAGTTTAAAATCAGGGAGTGTGATGCTGGCAGCTTTGTCCTTCTTTCTCAAGATTGCTTAGGCTACTCGGGGTTTTTTAAGGTTCCATACGAATTTCAGGATTGTTTTTTATGTTACTGTGAAAAATATCAATGGAGTTTTGGTAGATATTGCACTGATTCTGTAGATAGTATGGACATTATAACAATATTAATTCCTCCAATCCATGACCGTGGAATATCTTTCCATGTATTTCTGCCTTCTTCAATATCTTGCATTAAAACCTTAGGGTTTTCAATATATGGGTCTTTTACATCCTTGCTTAAATTTATTCCTATACATTGCATTCTTTTTGATGCAACTGCAAATAGGATTGCTTTCTTAATTTCTTATATTTCAAAATTAGTGTATAGAAATGCCACAGATTTTTGCGTATTGATTTTGTATCCTGCAACTTTTTTGAATTTGTTTATTAGTTCTAACATTTTCGATGGAGTCCTTAGGGTTTTCTATATATAACATGTCATCTGCCAATTGTGACAGCTTTACTTCTTCCTTTCTAATCAAATGTGGTGTTTTTTGTTTGTTTGTTTTCTTGTCTAAGTGCTCTGGAAAGGACTTCAAAATATTGGAAAATACTTTGTTGAATAAAAGCAGTGAGAATGAGCATCCTTATTTCTAGCTTAGAAAAAAGGCCATTGAATATGATTTTACCATTGAATATGATATTAACTATGGGCTTGTGATATATGGCCTTTATTACATTGAGGTATGCTTCCTCTGTATCTGCCTGGTTGGAAGTTTTTATCAGTTTTATACCTGAATACTGACTTTTGTCATATGCTTTTCCTGCATCTGTTGAGGTGATCATATTATCCTTCATTTTGTTAATGTGGTGTATCATGTTGACTGATTTGCAAATATTGAAGCATTCTTGCATCCTAGAAATAAATCCCACTTGATTATGGCGTATGACCCTTTTAATGTATTTGCTGAATTTGATTTGCTAATGTTTTATTGAGGATTTTTGCATCTATGCTCATCAGGGATATTGGCCTGTAATTTTCTTTTTTTATGGCATGTTTGTCTGGTTTTGGTATCAGGGTAATGCTGACCTCCTGAACTGAGTTTGGAAGAGTCTCTTCCCTTTCTGTTTTTTGAAAGAGGAGTTTGAGAAGGATTGGTATTAATGTTTGATAGAATTCACCAGTGAAGCTATCTAGTGGTGGTCTTTGTTGTGAGGTTTTTGATTACTGATTCAAAGTCTTTAGTTTAAAAAGGCTTTATTGGGACGCCTGGGTGGTTCAGCAGTTAAGCATCTGCCTTCGGCTCAGGTCATGATCCCAGATCCTGGGATCGAGTCCCACATCAGGCTCCCTGCATGGAGCCTGCTTCTCCCTCTGCCTGTGTCTCTGCCACTCTGTGTCTCTTATGAATAAATAAATAAAATTTTAAAAACATTTTTTAAAGGCTTTATTTTGCTACTTGCTAGAGACATCTTTCTCTTTATTGCCTTCCAGGCACACATCTCATGTGTTTAAATATTACTGCCTCCACTTCTCCTTTTCCTGTCCTCCAATTAGTCATTCATCACATGCACAAAACTTTCTTGTAACTGTTCAATTAAACACTTATATACTTTTTTTCTTTTTATTTGCTTAGTGTTTGTTTTGTTTTATTTTGTTTTGTCAATCTCTTTAACTCGTGTTTCAAATCTCTGATGTTCCAATTTAGGACTTACTTGGATGGAAAGCATTTTCCATAACATTTCCGTATCCTTGTCTTTCTGAGTACTTCTTCTTGGCTAACCCTGACCTTACCTTTATTACAAAAACAAGTTTAAGATGCAGTTGTCTGTAATTAGCTCACAATTTTGACCCCCACTAAATTCATATTGTATTTATTTATGATTTACTGCTTACTTTTTAGTTTTCTCATTACATGTGTTTACTTCTCATTGTCTCTGTAGTGAAAACTTCCTTAAAAAAAAAAAAAGATGGATAGATAGAAAGGAAGGAAAAAAACATTTAGACCTCAAGGCCAGAAATCATATCTTTTAAAATTATTAATATAGCAAAGCACAACAAATGTGATGATATCATAGGTTCACAAATATTTGCTAAATGATGAATTTATATAGTCTGTATATAAGAGCAATTTTTATTTTTCATAGATAGATATGCTTCTAATAAGTTCCCTGGATCAGTGCTAGTATAAGATGTTCTGTAAACTATTCTCTGCAGAAATTATTTCCTATACTGTAGACTCTAAATGCAGTGATGTAAAATGGTGTTTGATTTCTACCTGTTTGTGTTTATGTTTATATTTTGCTCCACATTTTTACTTAGATCCACATAGACATGAAAATATCAAGTAATATGGCACTTGAATGAAGTAAAATGGTTGAAGAAGTAACTATTACCCAGCTATGAAATTAGGGATACTCATTGAAAGATCCTTGAAGACCAAAATGCCTCAAAGAAGAGAAATCAGTAAGATGACTTCCAAGAAACAAGAATATGATGTGTTTCAAAAACAGCAGCAAGGGAAACAACAACAAAAATATGTTAAGATGATCTCAAGCAACTGAAGTGCCTTTATTTTTATTTTCATTTTCAGATGATTCTTTAATTTCCAGAAAACTTTAGAATCATATATGGAAGTATATTCTTACCAACAAGTTAATTATAAGTGACTTCTATCTGGAAAGCACAAGAAGAAAGTGTGGTGCACTCCCATTGGCTCAGCCTTAAAGAAGTTTTTGGTTTTCTCTGTTTGTTTGTTTTTTGTTTTTTTTTTTTTTAATTTTTATTTATTTATGATAGTCACAGAGAGAGAGAGAGAGAGAGAGAGAGGCAGAGACACAGGCAGAGGGAGAAGCAGGCTCCATGCACTGGGAGCCCGATGTGGGATTCGATCCTGGGTCTCCAGAATCGCGCCCTGGGCCAAAGGCAGGTGCCAAACCGCTGCGCCACCCAGGGATCCCCTGTTTTTGTTTTTAATGTGGCAAATTAAAGCCATTATGTGCTATCAAGGCAACTGATCTCTTTTTCTTTTTATAGGATGTAATAGTGAGGCATATTTCTGAATGTGAAAATAGAACAAACTTTCCTCACTCATCTTTTATAAACTCTGCTTGGAGCCATGTAATGCCTGCTGTTTTTTCATAACCATGGATTTGTAGATTCAAAAGTTCAAAATGGTCTATTCTTTTAACAGAAAAAATCAATCACACAATTTATTTGCTGCCAGTAGTTTGCAATTAGATCTCATTCACTACCACATGGTTGAAGAAGTCAATATATGGGTGTGTTAGAAACCGTATTCAACAAACATGAAAGATATCAACTCATCATTAAACAGTGGGACTTAAACTGAATTAAACAAATACTCTGAACAAAGAAGCTAAAAAAATCAATTTCTTTTTTCAATTCTTAAAACAAAATGCTAAAAATATTTAAGGCAAAATCTCCTCAACTATGCTTGTGAGAAATACTGGTATTTTGGGTCAGTAGTAGAGGGAAAAAAATGAAATGGCATAACACAGTAACAAAATCTGTAAATCTTTGTTGGCCTAGCAAATGAGTTGCATAGAAAAATTAATGAGGTGGTTTTGATGGGAAAGAGATTCGGAATCACAATAATAGGGCATGTTTTAAATATTTTCCCTTGTAAATTCTTACTTTATTTATAAAGTCATCCAACCTATAATCTCAGGAGATGTAAGTCTATTTTCCTTTTTCTTTTCTGATTAAATAAGTAGCAGCAACAACAATAGCAAAACTCTGAAATGATGTTCCCTAATTTTCAACTGTCTTGATGGTACTTAGTGCTCTTTTGGTGGTGGAGTGTTAATATTTATTTCCTTTTTGCTCTTCTATATCTGCCACATGTTATCATATTTGTCCTAAGTCTATTTTAATCAAATAAAATATTGTATATAAAGCTAAAGTTACCTGTGTCCCTCTTCCCACATTCTATATGCTTATACCCTCTTGTACTATAATCAATGCTTAACACATTGTGTAACTTTCCAGTATCTTTCTTGATTTGTATGTATATGTGTGAGCACAACATATTACTATGTGAATTTTATTTAAATATTGAGCACAATTTTGCAATTTCCTTTTTTCATCATTTTGCCCTCCATTATATCAGAGTATGCTATGTAGTTCATTCTTTTTCTTCTGTTTATAGTATTCCACAATAGAGTAGATAAAACATTTTATCTACCTGTGAGCTTGTTGATGGACATAAAAATATTTTTTCAATTATTTCCTATTACAAAAGATACTAAAATGGAAACCCTTGTACATATAGTTTAGTGCACATGTGCACCAATTTTTAATATATTTTATATGTAGAAAAGAATGGCTGATTTGGAAGAGATATAATTAATTCACAACTGGTTATTGTCAAATTTTTCCCAAATTATTGTGACATTTTATACTCACAATTTAAGTGAGTATAAGTACATATCACAATTTCCTCCAAACCCTTTCTAATATGTGATATTAGTACATATCACAATTTCCTCCAAACCCTTTCTAATATGTGATATTATCAAATTTTTAAAAATTTTCGATCAATATGAATAAGAAATATTATTTTCTTTGTAAACTAGCACTTAGATTACTTAAAAAATGTTTGGGGCATATTCTCATATTTTTATTGGACTTTTAGAATTCTCTTCAGTGAATTGCTTTTCACTGAATCTTGTCATTTTCTTCCTATTGGGATTTATGTTTTTCTTATTGAACTCAGAATTGCTAATGGATAAAAATCATTTTTCTGTAACAGAGTAGCATTATTGTTTCCTAGACAGCTCTAGCTTATCTTTTAACTGTTCTCTATGGTGTCCTTACTCATGCAGAAGTTCATGGTCTTTATATTAATCAAATTTATCAAAATTCATTTTATAAGATTTACTTATGTATTGGATTTAAGAAATCTTTCACTTCTAATCATGGGGTATATTCTCTTACACTCTCTTGTAATATTTTTAAGTTGTATCTTTCCCAAGTTATTTCCTTCATCTAGGATTATTTTGTATAATATAAGGACCAAATGTTTATTCCTTTATGCAAAGACTATCATTCTAACATCAGTTACTTAATAGTGTCATCTTAGCCCACTGATTGGTAGCATTACCTCTGCCAAAATCCTATATATACTAGGTCAATTTCTAGGTTCTCTATTCTGCTCCACTTGTGTGTTTCCTTTCTAATCTTGACTCACATTTATAAGAAGTTGTGCTATCTAACAAGAAGGAACCTTTCATTCTTCTTCTTTACTCTCTACCCCAGAATTATCTTTCCTATTTTTGTCTCATTCTCACGAAGTTAAGGGTGTTTGTTCAAAATCTACAAGGCATCCTTTTTGAGATATTCACTGTAATTGCATTGCATTGATAAATTTTGGGGAAAATTACTTATTTACCATATAAAGGCTGCCATCCATGAACTTATTATACACTTTTATTTATTCAGAGTTTCTTTTGTTCTTCAATGCTTCATAATCTTTTATTTCATAAAGAACTTGCACATATGTTCCCACTATTTCCTCCCACATGTTTTAGCTTATTTTGTAATTGTGAATAGGTAGTTTTTACTACTACATTTTTGGAGGTTATTTCTCAATTGCTGGTCTTATGCATAACAAATTTGCTGAATGTTCTTGTTAGCTCTAATAATTTATAGATTCTCTTTGGTTTTCCTATACACAGTGTCTGCAAATAACTCTGTTCTGTCTTCCTTTAAGATATTTTGCCTCATATTTGTTTTTCTATCATACATAACTGGCTAGCCACTAGAGTTTCAAATTCAATGTGAAATAATTGAAATTTAGAGGTCATCTTTATCTTTGTTCGGTCTTTTATTGAAATTTGTAAAACTGTGATTCTTTCATGTGATTTTTAACCAGTTTTGTATATGCTTTCATTAGGCCAAGAGAATTGCCCTGTATTTGTAGTTTGTTGAGAACTTAAAAGAATGAATTAATTATTAATTCTATTAATCATTTTGATGCACTTCTCTGGTGGTCATCAGATCAGCCAGACATTGAAATTCATTTTTAAATTAGTATTCTAATTGGAATATCAACATTATATTATCATTATAATTGCTTTTAAAATGTACTTCCCTATTAAATAAAATCTAAATTTATTTTTACTAGGTTATCACAAATAGAAGAATTTAAGTATTCTTGTAGGAGTACAGTAAAGTGCTTGTAGGACTGAGTCAGTCCCTCATGGATGAACATTATCTTTAATTTTTCCCCAGAAATAAAAATTTTTAAATTTTATTTATTTATTTTTTATATGTTTTTATTAGAGTTCGATTTGCCAACATATAGTATAACACCCAATGCTCATACCATCAAGTACTCCCCTCAGGGCCTGTCACCCAGTCACCCCAACCCCCCACTCACCTCCTCTTCCACTATGCCTTGTTCATTTCCCAGAGTTAGGTGTCTCTCATGTTCTGTCACCACCTCCGTTATTCCCATTCATTTTTCTCTCCTTACCCCAATAATCTATTTCACTATTTTTTATATTCCACGTATGAATGAAACCATATAATGATTGTCCTTCTCCAACTGACTTATTTCACTCAGCATAATACCCTCCAGGTCCATCCACATCGAAGCAAATGGTGGGTATTTGTCGTTTCTAATGGCTGAGTAATATTCCATTGTATACATAGACCACATCTTCTTTATCCATTCATCTCCCGATGGACACCGAGGCTCCTTCCACAGTTTGGCTATTATGGACATTGCTGCTATAAACATTGGGGTTCAGGTGTCTCTGGTTTTCACTGCATCTGTATCTTGGGAGTAAATCCCCAGCAGTTTAATTGCTTGGCCTCAGCACAGTTTTCCAGAGTGACTGTACCAGTTCACATTCCCACCAACAGTGCATTAGGTTTCCCCTTTTTCCACATCCTCTCCAACATTTCTTTTTTTCTGTCTTGTTAAATTTCACTATTCTCACTGGTGTGAGGTGGTATCTCATTGTGGTTTTGGTTTGTATTTCTCTGATGGCAAGTGATGCAGAGCATTTTCTCATGTGCTTGTTGGCCATGTCTATGTCTTCCTCTGTGAAATTTCTGTTCATGTCTTTTGCCCATTTCAGTATTGGATTGTTTATTTCTTTGCTGTTGAGTTTAATAAGTTCTTTATAGATCATGGATACTAGCCCTTTATTTATTTTTTTTTTTTTTATAATTTTTTTTTTTAATTTTTATTTATTTATGATAGTCACACAGAGAGAGAGAGAGAGAGAGAGGCAGAGACACAGGCAGAGGGAGAAGCAGGCTCCATGCACCGGGAGCCCGATGTGGGATTCGATCCTGGGTCTCCAGGATCGCGCCCTGGGCCAAAGGCAGGCGCCAAACCGCTGCGCCACCCAGGGATCCCGGATACTAGCCCTTTAATCTGATATGTCGTTTGCAAATATCTTCTCCCATTCTGTAGGTTGTCTTTGAGTTTTGGTGACCATTTCTATTGCTGTGCAGAAGCTTTTTATCTTGATTAAGTCCCAATAATTCATTTTTGCTTTTGTTTTCCTTACCTTCATAGATGTATCTTGCAAGAAGTTGCTGTGGCCAAGTTCAAAAAGGGTGTTGCCTGTGTTCTCCTTTAGGATTTTTATGGAATCTTGTTGGAATCTTGTCTCACATTTCTTTTTCTTTTTTTTTTTTTTTTGTCTGTTTGTCTCACATTTCGATCTTTCATCCATTTTGAGTTTATCTTTGTGTCTGGTGTAAGAGAATGGTCTAGTCTCATTCTTCTGCACGTGGCTGTCCAATTTTCCCAGCACCATTTATTGAAGAGACTATCCTTTTTCCAGTGAATGGTCTTTCCTGCTTTGTCAAATATTAGTTGACCATAGAGTTGAGGGCCCATTTCTGGATTCTCTAATCTGTTCCATTGATCTATGTGTCTTGTTTTTGTGCCAGTACCACACTGTTGCGATGATCATAGCTTTGCAATACAATTTGAAATCCGGTATTGTAATGCCCCCAGCTCTGGTTTTCTTTTTCAATATTCCCCTGGCTATTCAGGGTATTTTCTGATTCCACACAATCTTAAGATGATTTGTTCCAACTCTCGGAAGAAAGTCCATGGTATTTTGTTGGGGTTGAATTGAACATGTAAATTGCCCTGGGTAGCAGGGACATTTTCACAATATTAATTCTTCCAATCCATGAGCATGGAATATTTTTCCATCTCTTTGAGTCTTCCTCAATATCTTTCAGAAGTGAAAAAAAATATCCTTCAGAAGTGTTCTGTAGTTTTTAGGATATAGATCCTTTACCTCTTTGGTTAGGTTTATTCCTAGGTATTTTATGCTTATTGGTGCAATTGTAAATGGGATTGACTCCTTAATTTCTCTTTCTTCAGTTTCATTGTTAGTGTATAGGAATGCCACTGATTTCTGGGCATTGATTTTGTATCCTGCCACACTGCTGAATTGCTGTCTGAGTCCTAGCAATCTTGGGGTGGAGTCTTTTGGGTTTTCTATGTACAATATCATGTCATCTGTGAAGAGGGAGAGTTTGACTTCTTCTTTGCCTATTAGAATGACTTTTATTTATTTTTGTTGTCTGATTGCTGAGGCTGGGACTTCTAGTGCTATATTCAATAGCAGTGGTGAGAGTGGACATCCCTGTCGTGTTCCTGATCTTAGGGGAAAGGCTGTCAGTATTTCCTCATTGAGAATGATATTTGGAGTAGCCTGGATGGATCAGTGGTTCAGCGCTGCCTTCGGCCCAGGGTGTGATCCTGGAGTCCTGGGATCGAGTCCTATGTCAGGCTCCCTGCATGGAGCTTGCTTCTCCTTCTGCTGTGTCTCTGCCTCTCTCTCTCTCTCTGTGTCTCTCATGAAAATAAATAAAATCATAAAAAAAAGAAAATGATATTTGCTGTGGGCTTTTCATAGATGGCTTTTAAGATGCTGAAGAATGTTCCCTCTATCCCTACACTCTGAAGAGTTTTGATCAGCCATGGATGCTGTATTTTGTCAAATGCTTTCTCTGCATCTATTGAGAGGATCATATTGTTCTTGCTTTTTCTCTTGTTGATGATTTATCACGTTGATTGTTTTACGAGTGTTGAACCAACCTTGCATCCCTGGGAAAAATCCCACTTGGTCATGGTGAATAGTCTTCTTAATGTACTGTTGGATCCTATTGGCTAGTATCTTGGTGAGAATTTTTGCATTTGTGTTCATCAGGGATATTGGTCTATAATTGTCCTTTTTGGTGGGGTCTTTGTCTGGTTTTGGAATTAAGGTGATGCTGGCCTCATAAAATGAGTTTGGAAGTACTCCACCCTTTCTATCCTTCGGAACAGCTATGTAGAATAAGTATTGTTTCTTCTTTAAACGTTTGATAGTATTCCCCTGGGAAGCCACCTGGCCCTGGATTTTTGTATCTTGTGGGGGTGGGGGTTTGATAACTGCTTCAATTTCCTTCCTGGCTATTTCCCCGTTCAGGTTTTCTATTTCTTCTTGTTCCAGTTTTGGTAATTTGTGGTTTTTAGAAATGCATCCATTTCTTCTAGATTACCTAATTTATTGGCATATGACTGCTCATAATACATTTTTAAAATTGTTTGTATTTCCTTGGTATTTGTAGTGAACTCTCCTCTTTCATTCATGATTTTATTAATTTGAGGCTTTTTTCTTTTTAATAAGGCAGGCTAATGGTTTATCTTATTAATTCTTTCAAAGAACCAACTCCTGGTTTTGTTGATCTGTTCTACAGTTCTTCTGGTCTCTATTTCATTGAGTTCTGCTCAAGTCTTTATTAACTCTCTTCTTCTGCTTGGTGTAAGTTTTATTTGCTGTTCTTTCTCCAGTTCATTTAGGTGAGAGGTTAACTTGTGTATTTGAGTTTTTTCCAATTATTTGAAGGATGCTTGTATTGTGATGTATTTTCCTCTTAAGACTGCTTGTGCTGTATCCCAAAGATTTTGACCAGTTGTATCTTCATTTTCATTAGTTTCCATGAATCTTTTTAATTCTCTCTAATTTCCTGGTTGACCCATTCATCTTTTACTAGAATACTCTTTAAAATCCACATGTTTGAGTTTCTTCCAAATTTCTTCTTGTGATTGAGTCGTAGTTTCAAAGAACTATGGTCTGAAAATATGCAGGGGACAATCCCAATCTTTTGATATCAGTTGAGACCTGATTTGTGACCCAGTATGTGGTCTATTCTGGAGAAAGTTCCATGTGCACTTGAGAAGAATGTGTATTCAGTTGCATTTGGATGTAAAGTTCTGTATATATCTGTGAAATCCATCTAGTCCAGTGTATCACTTAAAGCCCTTGTTTCATTGGTGATGTTGTGCTTAGAGGATCTGTTATTTGCAGTAAGTGCCATGTTGTAGTCTCCTACTATTAGTGTATTATTATCTAAGTATGTCTTTACTTTGGTTATTAATTGATTGATATACTTGGCAGCTCCCACATTAGGGTCATAATATTCATGATTGTTATGTCTTCTTGTTGGATAGACCCTTTAAGTATGATATAGTGTCCCTCTTCATCTCTTACTACAGTCTTTGGGATAAACTTTAATTTATCTGATATGAGGATTGCTACCCCAGCTTTCTTGAGGACCATTTGAATGGTAAATGGCTCTCCAACCTCTCATTTTCAGGCTGTAGGTGTCCTTAGGGCTAAAAAGAGTCTCTTGTAGACAGAAAATAGATGGGTATTGCTTTTTTATCCAGTCCGAAACCCTGCGTCTTTTGATGGGATAATTTAGCCCATTCATGTTCAGAGTTACTATTGAAAGATATGAATTTAGTGTCATTGTAATACCTACTCAACCCCTGTTTTTTGTAGATTATTTCTTTGGGCTTCCTCTTCCTTTTACAGGGGCCCCCTTAATAGTTCTTGCAGACCTGGTTTGGTGGTCACATATTCTTTCAGTTTCTGCCTATCTTGGAAGCTCTTTATCTCTCCTTCTATTCTGAATGAGAGCTTTGCTCTCAATTGATAAAGTATTCTTGGCTGCATGTTCTTCTCATTTAGGACCCTGAATATATCCTGCCAGTGCTTTCTGGCCTGCCAGGTCTCTGTGGAGAGTTCTGCTCTTAATCTAATATTTCTCCCCATATAAGTTAGGGATCTCTTGTCTCTTTCTGCTTTAAGGATTTTCTCTTTATCTTTGGAATTTGCAATTTTCACTATTAAATGTCAAGGTGTTGAACATTTTTTTGGGGGGGGGGATTTCTCCTTCTTCTGGATCTGAATGCCTGTTTCCTTCCCCAAATTAGGGAAGTTCTCAGCTATGATTTGTTCAAATATGCTTTCTGTCCCTATCTCCCTCTCAGTGTTGTCTGGAACCCCAATTATATGTAGATTCTTCCTTCTGAGGCTATCATTTATTTCTTTTAACCTTTCCTCGTGGTCTTTTAATTGTTTTTCTTTTTCTTTTTTCCTCAGCTTCCTTCCTTGCCATCAACTTGTGTTCTATGTCCCTTACTCTTTTTTCCATCTCATTAATCCTGGTTGTTAGGACTTCCAGTTTGGATGGCATCTCCTTTAATTGATTTTTAATTTTGGCCTGATTATATCTAAATTCTGCAGTCATGAAGTCTCTTGAATCCTTTATGCTTTTTTTTCCCAGAGCTTTATAATTGTGCTTCTGAATTGGCTTTCTGACATTGAATTGTAATCCAAAACCTGTAACTCTGTGGCAGAGAGTAGTGTTTCTGATTCTTTCTTTTGTGCTGAGTTCTTCCTTCTCGTCATTTTGCTCAGTGCAGAGTGGCTGTATGAGTGGGCTGAGTCAAGAATATCAACCACAACCTAAGTAGGTTTTACCCTAGATGCTTCTGACAAGGTCAGAGACCAGAAAATGAAAACAAAGTTCAGAACGAAATAAAAGTAAAGGACCACTAAAGTGAAACAAAATTTAAAACAAAATAGTAAAAAATAAAAGCCCAAGAATCCCAAAGAAGAAGAAATAAAAAAAAAAAAAGCAAAAAAGAAGAGAAAAAAGCAGAAATAAAGAGGAAAAAAGAGAAGGAAAAAAGGGGGGTTACTGGGAGATGGTGGTGGTGATGAAGTTGTAGTGTAGGGAGAATGGAGTCTACATGTTGCGTCCTGGAGGGTGATCCTCTTGGTTCTGAGCGTATTCAGTTCTGTATGTTAGGAGATGCTCAGTCCCAAATTTATGTAAACCAGAAATACTTATAGAGAGCCCCAACACTGACCACCAAAAGGTACATGAGATAAAAAAGGGGGGGGCAGAATGGGAATGAAAAGAGAATATAATCTCACAGAACAAACTAGCACAGTATATCACTTGGTTCCAGGTGCACGCCGGTCATGTTTTAGAAGGTATTGACTTCCACCATTGTAGAACAAAATGAGGCAGAGAAAATAAAAAACGCAAAACAAAACAAAAAAAGTTGAGTATGTTGAAGGGAATCTAGAAGTGGAAAATACAGATAAGACACGTAATTGTAGACATGAAAGTCAAAAATGAAGAAACCTAAAAATGAAGAGGTGGTAAAATATTGTAGTTAAGGTGGGAAAAGAGAAAAAATGGAAATTTTTAGTCTGATATAAAAACGAGTTGTATTGGAAAAAGTGGGGGGAAGGAGGGGTACCCTCTGGTTCTATACATTATAAATCCCTCAACTTCCCCTGGATCTTTCCAGGTCAAGAACCGTGCTACTCCGTCAAGAACGTGCTCTTCCCCTGTCCTTCCAGCTGGTCTTCTGGGGGGGGGGGAGGGGCTGCTGTGCTGATTCTCAGGTGTGTGCACCTGGGGGAGCTGCCCCCCCCTCACTGGGTGCACAGCTCAATGGGTGCTACTTACCCTGTGAGACCTGTGTCCGCTGGCGGCCTGGCCTCTCCCAGGCACGGGGTGACACCAGGAGGAGCAACCCCCTTGGCAGTGGCCAGCTTTCCAGCCCTGGAGTCAGCGCCTGCAGTAACTCCCGCAGCTCCCAGTCCACGCTGGCTTGGATGCTCCGGGGGTGGGGGGCGCTGACCTGCACAGCTCGGGGCACCCAGGGGCAGGAGCCTCCTCGCTGTCCTGGGCCCTCCCCGCCTCCGCCTGTCCCGGGGGGAGCGCAGGATCCTGGGTTGTGTCCCTCGGTGCCCTGGGCTCTGGGGCCTGCGCTGCTGGACTCCGCTCCGGGCCGCGCAGGTCCCTCTGCCTGGAGCCACCACCGAGCTGCTCCCGGGCCCCGCTGGCGCGCTCCAGCCCTTTGGGGAGCTCGGCCCGCGGGGTGTGGGGGCGCTCTCCCACCGGGCGCACCTCTTCTTCTGTTAGTGACCCCCCGGGACCTGGGGGCTCCACTGCCCCTCCTGGGATCCTGCCCGAGTTCCCTTAAGCCTTTCTGTCCGGGAAAATTGGTAAAGTTCTCGCTTCTTGGGGCAGGACTTTCCTGTCCTGGGGACTCTCGCTGCCCCCCTTAGCCCGGCTCCTTGTAGGGCCCCTGCCCCACTGCATTCTTTTTTATTTTACTTTTTTCCGCCTTCCTACCTTGTGAGAAGTGAAAACCCTTCTCTCTGTAGTGTTCCGGCTGTTCTCTCTTTAAATCTCAGGCCAAATTCATAGGTTTTCAGGATGATTTGAAAGTTATATAGGTAAGTTGGTGAGGACAGGTGACTTGGGGACCCTACTCCTCTGCCATCTTGCCCCCGTCCCAGAAATAGAAATTTTTTAAAAAGCAGTTTTCACACTAGATCACAGAATACCAATCTTCATAACTACTAGTACACCATCAAGTGTTCCTACTGTACTGGGCATAATTGATGCAATGTGGCTATTACTTTCTTAAGATCTCTATAATTCTCAATCTCCAGTAGTCACTAGCCTTTCTCATATGCCATACTGTGCTGTTAAAGAAGGAATTTTGAGTATAAATTAATCTATGTCTTACATAGTCTCAAATGAACCAGAAAATTTCTTGATGTCTCTACGTATTATATAATATTTTAAATTAATTCTAATTAATATTTAATTCTACGGTTTTCAATCTTACATGCCCCTTTAAAACACAATAAAGAGTGGCATCTGGGTGGCTCAGTAAGTTGGGTGGCTGGCTCCTGATTTTGGCTCAGGTTATGATCTTAGGGTCCTGGAATCAAGCTCCTGGTGGGGCTCCCTGCTCAGCCAGGGGTCGGCTTGAGATTCTTTCTCTCCCTCTCCCTCTGCACCTTCACCTACTCTCTCTTCCTCTAAAATAAATAAATTCTTTAAAATAAAAATAAATAAATAAATAAATATGTAATAAATAAATAAATCACAATGAGAATAGGTTTCTATGAGGTTCTGTTTATCAGTCATTTGGCTTCCCATTCTTGCATAATAATAAGCACACTGGTAGGTGAAAGCAACACTATTCATATCTTTTCTTAATAAATTCCTATTTCAGACATACTTTCACTTGTAAACTTCCACAGTTGCATAATCATCTCTCCCTAATTTGGTTATATTGACTTTACCTTTTCATCAGTGTATTTAGATTTTGACAATGTGTTGTGGACCAGTGTCCAGCAATCCTTGTGGAGGTGTCTTCATTGCCCTGGGCTGGCTGCTTTACTCAGACCTATACAGATGATCATGATTTCTCTGCTGGAGTTTGCCCAAGAAGCTATGACTATCATACTCCCCAGAATCATAGTTCTCTTCTTTTTTTTTTAAAGATTTTATTTATTCATTAATTCATGAGAGATACAGAGAGAGAGAGAGAGGCAGAGACATAGGTAGAGGGAGAAGCAGGCTCCATGGAGGGAGCCCGATGTAGGACTCAATCCCAGAACTCCGGGATCACACCCTGAGCCAAAGGCTGAGCCACCCAGGCATCCCCATAGTTCTCTTCTTGATCTCACACATTTTTAATCAGCATAGATCCCAGGGACTGTAGATTTTTCTTTGGGTCATTATCAGATTATAAATATTCATAAAACCTAGGATAATTTGAATCTGATATGGTCCTTTTGCAGTTTGATTTGAGGGGCTGATGATGTA
The DNA here is from genome assembly GCF_048164855.1 of Canis lupus baileyi. Lineage (NCBI taxonomy): Eukaryota > Metazoa > Chordata > Mammalia > Carnivora > Canidae > Canis > Canis lupus. Next base: position 22,681,456 of record NC_132843.1, on the reverse strand, counting down.
TTCACTTACACTGATCCATTAAAATGTTAGCAGCTACTCCATCTATCACCTTTTGGGGGCAATTTTTAATGAATTGTCTAAACATTGCCATCCAGTTTAATTGTCCGAAGTTTCCTTCATCCTTTTTATTTTTATTGTTCCTTTTTTTCCCGAATAATCCATCATCTCCCCTTCACTTAACCTCATTTGTGGGAGCAGAGTTGGTAGATTCTCCCAAACCTCCCTCATATAATTGTTCTCACATTACCAGTGCTTTAGTAACAGGGTGGAGTCATTGACAAGACCTGAGGACTTTGGTAAACATGCTAACATAGGCCTTTTTTAAAGGTATCATATGGCAGGTAAATCGAGAGAGGTCCATCAGCTTCCAGGCACAACTCCCAGCATCCTTTCTCAGTTGCACAGGTTGCTTTATCTTCAGATTGTTAACCAACAAGATACGTGCAAAGATGCCTTGGTCATGGTGCAAAGCCATGGTGCAAAGCCAAAGAGGGTCTTTTGTACCTCACTGGTCATAAAAATCAGGCTATGGAACTGGTTAAATCAGATGCAAAGACTCAGTCTATATATTTCAGTAAATAATAGACACAAGTTAGTACAGACTGGTTCTAGATGAATTTTAAACATATTTTAAATCACTGCCTAGTACATAGATATAGCTTTTAAACCAATTTGTCAATTAAGTTTTTCAAACCTTTCAAAACATTATTTTGTCCACATCACCTATCAGTTAGTGAAGTAGGGATGTTAGAGGGATTTTATCATGCAGATTTATTCACACCTATCTGCAATTCAGTCAAGTTTCCTTACATATTTGAAGATACATTATTATGTTCACCTGGGTGGTATAGTTTTTTATCACTGTGGTGAATTTAAGTTTTTAAAACATTTTATTATTTATTTGAAAGAGCTCAAGAGCTCATGCATGCCTACACGCATGCACAGAGGAGGGTAGAGAGACTCTTCAGTAGGCTCCATCTCCAGTATAGAGCAACACAGGCCTCCATCTCTGACCCTGAGATCATGATCTTAGCACAAATCAAGACAGACACTTGACCAACTGAGCCACCCAGGTGCCTCTTAAGTAGTTGTTAAACTACATTGTTACTATTTTCCCCTAAAGTATATTTTATATAATATTAACACTAGTACATTTTAAGGTGTTTTTGTCTTAGTGTATTTTTTCTAAATTTTATTTTCAACATTTCTGCATTTGTTATATTTATTTTTCATGAAATTACATAGCTATACCTTTAAAAGCTAATGTTAGAATATCTGTCTTTTAACTGGCATTGTGGATTATTGATTTACTTGAATTATTTCCCCTATCTTTTTTATTTATAATGAGTTTTTCTGCTTCCTTTAACTTTCTTTTACCAGATTTTCTGATTAGTAAATACTTTCCCCTTATTGTTTTGGAAGGTACATACTTAGTGCTTATTCTTTTTTAAAAAAATAGGTCTTACAAAAGATAAAGCTAATCAAAGTTTCTACCTTCCTCAGACCACTTTCCTCTGACCACTTTCTATTATTATAAATGCTGATTTGGGAGGGGTGCCTGAGTGACTCAATCAGTTAAGCATCTGCCTTTAGCTCAGATCATGATCCTGGAATCCTGCAATTAACCCTATGTGTACTGTCAGGCTCCCTGCTCAGAGGGGAGTCTCCTTCTGGTTCCCCACCCCACGCCCCGCCCTTTGATCCTTCTCTTTCTCTCTCAATAAATAAATAAAATATTTTTTTAAATGCTGATTTGGGGAGCTACCATCCAAAGGGATGTAAGTGCCATTGTCTGGAAGCACCTCTCCTCTTAATGGTTGTGTAATCCAATTTTCTTCCCATTTAATTTTCAATGAATACTTCATGAGATCTCACCTGGGTAAACCTGAATATAAAATTGTCACATTAATGACCACACTGTTGCTTGTTATGTAGCCAGCTTTTGAAGATAATCCACTGCGCTTGTATCTGCAGAATACTATAATGTGCACATCTCATATCACTGTATTTGTGTGTATATTTCATATAAGAATGTCCCTTTCTTTTCTCCTCTAGCAGCTCCTTTATAGTTCATGAGATTATATAATAACTTCCAATGCAAAAAAAAAAAACAACTTTCAATGCAATAGAAGTTCTTTTCAAAAATTTTCATTTCTAGACATTGCTGTATAATAATAGGTAATAATACATTTTAAAAATTGAAATATTTTTTATTCCAAGATGCATAAAAAAAACACCCTCTCTACCTGTGGCTTTAAAATCAAATTTTTTTTCCTCCCAACATTTGAGAGATTTTATGTCTTTTCCATTTGTTGATTATATTATTGAACCTTCAACTACATTTTTGAATAACCTCACTAATAAGAACCATCTCATATTAACCAGAATTTTTTAAACAAGTTTACCCAGGAGAGAGTCAATTGATCTTACCATTCCTAATTGGAAATTTATGACTTCTTTTACTGTCTCTATACGATCTAAAATCTGACTAGTTGTATCGGGTATGTTCTACTTAGGAATTTGAAGACTGATAACTAATTATGACCATTTATGAGTAAAAGCAAAATAAAGAATTTTTTAAAAATATTAACTGTGTTCTTGTGTACAGCATTAAAATTAAGGAAATGCAAATATCTACTTTTGCCTTCAATATGTTTACAATTTTTCCAGCAAGATAAGTATTAAATATATAAAAAGTTAAATAACAATAGAAAGGTAAAAAATAAAACAGAACAGTCAACAGCAGTAATGTCATTTGATTAGTCAACAAGGGAGTGATATAGATACAAACTGGCATTAGTTCAAAGGAAGAAAAACCTTAGAAACAAAATCCTTTAAGGATGATTATGCCCTGAAACTGAGAGTTATTTGCATGTCTAGATACTTTGAGGATAATGAAAGGCAATTTAGTCTAGCTAAAAGATAATACTAGCCTTTGTCTGGTATCTGGTAATGAAACAACTTAGCTTGAAATGTATAGCTCATCAATAATTGATGTATGAATATTCCAATCTTTCAACTGGTGAACTGAATTACTTTTGGTTCATTAGCACTACCCAAAATTCATTTATTTTAATATGCATTTGGGTTATAGTATTTGAATTGTAAATAATTTCATTCATTTTTTCCTTTCCTATTTTAGCTTACGTGTAAATTAATTTACTGGCAAGATAAAGAAAAGTTTCTTCTGCACTGTTTCACCACACAGCTATGAGATTGGTAGGCTCAAACCATAGCCACTTTATATGAATGCTTTAAAAATATAACAGTCATATCTCCTGAAGAGCATAAAGAATTAGTTAAATCCTCACATAGTTGTATACGTGCAAACACATTTAACCAAGATAATATTTTAATATATTTGAACATAAGTGTAGTACTTGAGATTTAATCCAAAATTTGAGGCAATCCTTCCTATACTACAATGCACACATTAGGGCTGTTGTTTTGTTTTGAGACAAACTATAGCAAAGAGGGAAGTATATGTAGAAACCAAGGTCTATAGGGATTAAGTAACTTGTCCACAGGTATGGAGTTGTTAGATTGTAAACTCAGCTCTCTATGACTCCAAGTTGTATGGTCTCTCTGTTATACCATTGTTGTATGTTGCTATCTCTTGGAAACATATTCCTGGGTTGAATTTAGTTTACAAGGAGTATCTTCAAAGTCAATGTTGTGAAAAGAATGGGAAGGAAACAAGATTATATAGACAAGGGTGTCAATCTGTAATACAAAGACAGCAGTAATTTTTGCCAAGATCATGGGGCTGCTCTGGAGCTAAAATGGACTGTCAGAATTGTTCCATGTCGGGAAGAAATGGATGGACCTTTATAACCACATCTGTTATATCCGGGGCACTCAGCAGGGGTGTGACGTGACAGACAGTTGAGTGCAGGTGGAGGAGAAAGCTTTTCTCTGCAACTGAGATGATGCCTGAAGTTATTGACAGCTGAAGGCTATCTTTGTCAGCATTCTATCCATCTGGAGTAACAAATCTTTCTTGAAAGAGGATCCAAATGAAATATCTTTGTGTCTACTACAATCTCACCCCCCTCCCCACCCCGCACTGCTCAGCTCCATTTCTTTATATGTGATCAGAATGAACATCCTCTACTGGTCTTGATGCCTTACCTAGCAGAATAACTTGGACCTTTATTTCTGAGAATTCTGAGGCTCTGGTATCCTTGATGTTTTCAAGCAACTGCCAGTCAAAATTAAGTGAGGAAGTACCAAAAGTCACCCAAGTGGATTACCTGGTTTCACATATGTTCTTTCTTGACCTCATTGTGTAAAATTATCCTGATGATAAAGGTTTCTTCCCTTTGCCAAAAGATAGTGACCACTTTCTGGCCTTACTAGTCCATAGATACAAGAAGTCTGAAATCATTTATAGTTTAATATAGGACTCAGACTGTAGGGCATGAGTCCAAATGAGTTCCCCTTCTGCATAGCAGTAACTCTAACCCAGAGTTATAGGATTGGGATGCACAAACTCCCCAAATCACTCCATGAGAAGGAAGGTAAATTGTGCTACTCCTGATTCTACTTCTTGGTTCTATGAACTATGTATTCTTCATATTAGAGACAGAACACAGTTTAAAGTCTTTGATTCCAGATAGATACTATATACTGACTGGATGATGGTATTTTATTCTTTTTCTATTTTTTAGTAATCTTTACACCCAAACTGGGGCTCAAACTCATGACCCTGAGATCAAGAGTCACATGCTCTTCTGACTGAGCCAGCCAGGCCCCTCTGGATGATGGCATTTTAATCTCATAATGTTTCTCCTTTAAGCTAGGATTTTAACTATTTGTTTGACAGGTTATTCCAATACTTTCTCAGGCAGATTCTAGGTGGCATAGCGTGTGATATAACAGTGGATGTGGTGGTCATTGGCTTACTCTTATATCTCCTTTATTGTAAAATGAGGCCCTGCTGGCAGAAAAGAAAAGGGGTCTAATAAGGCAATTATCCACCAAGTGATTAATTATTATCAAAGGATGACCTTATTAGGGCTCATCATTGGTCTCTGTTGCTGGCAGGTTGGACTGTTTCAACCATCGATAAGTGAGACCCCCATGCCTCTGTACTATGCATATTCTCCATCTCTGCCAACATGACCACTTTGTTCATATGTCCATTGCCCCAGCAATAGGATAGTCAATGACAAAAGCTGAATGATTTCAACTAATTAAGTGATTTTTGTCTTTGTGATTTTTAAAAAAATATTTTATTTATTTATTTATTTATTTATTTATTTATTTATTTATTCATGAGAGACACAGAAAAAGAGAGAGGCATAAACACAGGTAGAGGGGAAAGCAGGCTCCATGCAGAGAGCCTGATGTGGGACTCAATCCTGGGTCTCCAGGATCACACCCTGGGCTGAAGGCAGCACTAAGCCACTGAGCCACCCAGGCTGCCCTTATTTTTGTGGCTGATTAGTGCCTCTTTCATGAAAAATTATTTCTGGTAGGCATTAACATGTGGTGCAACGATCCTCACACTTTTATCCCACTTTCACTTGTCTGTGTAGGACCCTCTACCTCAGATCCTTTTGTGTCTGTTTTTCTAATTTGTTTCCACTCAGGTTTCTGACCAAGACATTACCCACTGTGCATATGTCAGGCCAATTCTCTTTTCACACAGAATGGGTAATAGTTATGCCTCCTGAAGCTCTATTGTTTGGGAAAATTTTTCATAAGTTTGCCTTAAAGCCACTCATGTGTGAGGTTATTGGGTTCCTTTTTCTCTTGAACCCATATACCAGGTCAATCTGTCTACAAACCAAGCTTGGATTTTTTTTCCTTCCTCATTACCTGGTAGCAAAAAATCATTCATGAGGCCATAGGATGAGCTGTGGCTTCAACACAGTCACAGCAGAATGGAAGGCATGGACTTTGTGCTCATACAAACTGGCTTGTACCCTCTGAGAACCTACCTCATGAAATGTAATTCTACAACCATGGTCACATGTCCTATCTCTACTAGGACACAATAACATGCCAGGATTGTTTTACAATAAACAATAAAATTCTCCACTGAAGAAGCCATAGTTTTTATCCTAATGCCAGATGTTGACATTTTGATTTTCCTACTGGGGCTTGCCATAATTTCCACATGGCACTTTTTCTCAACACTGATATTTCTAATTGCTTAGGATCTTCTGGGACATATCACTTAAGTGGCCTAAGTATATTCTCTAATCTATTTCTGTTCTAGAACCCATACAAAGCTGATGGCCTTTCCCATCACACAGCATATGTATGGGTGCAATATTCCAGGTATGGCATATGCTAGCTGTGGAGCCCAAAGAAGTATAATGGGACTTCTGCTAATTTTGTCATGGTCTGAGATGCAAGATGCAATAGTTTGTATTTTATTCTTAATGGGGTATTCTGGCCTCCCCTTAACCACTAAAAACTTTGCTATTGTGGCCAACTCGTAAAAATCTGCAGTGGTTACTCTCTACTTTCCAAGGTATCTTTCCAAGGTCTCCACTGTACTAGACCTTTCTTGATCACTGACCTAGTTAGCATGATGTCATTCATTATAATGGATACATGTAATGTTCCATGGAACATCTAGACTATATATAATCTGACTATATTATGACAGAGGTAAGGAAAGTAAATGTATAATATTATCTGTTTATAAATGCAAAGTTTCTGATCTTTTATGAAAAAATAACAAATATTACAATCACCAAATTAATAGCCACATACTTATTAAGAGATAACGCTCCATTAAAACTTCCATATTTTTATACCTTCTGGGCTTTAATAGTAGACATATCTAGGAAGCTAGAGATACTATTTTACTCCTGAAATTTAGAGATATATCTTTCCCTAGCAGATATTTGTTTATATTCAAAGGGTTGTACAAATCTAGGTATCTTTCACTCCCTTTCCTCAATGTTTAGTACTCTATAAAACTGGCTATAAAACACTTTTGGTTAAGACTGGTTATATCATTACCATGTATACTTGCCATTGAATTGCATGGTATTTTCTCTCGGCCACTGTTCCTCTCTTCTGATCACTGGGATATAAGTCTTAAAAGTGTCTCACAAGTGCCTGGGTGGCTCAGTTGGTTAAATGTTGGATTCTTGATCTCAGCTCAATTCTTGATCTCAGGGTCATGACTTCAAGCCCTGCATTGGGCTCCATAGTGGGTATGAAGCCTACTTAAAAAAAAAAAAAAGTGACTCAGGATTAGAAATGGAACAAACAACTGTGCTGTTTCATGGGGATAACTACTTTTAATCTTATCATCCATCACTAATTATTTATAATGGTCCAAATTGAGTAGCACTCTTCTCGGTTACCCATGTGCTTTGTCCATTGAAATGCTATGTTTTAATAAATATCTGTGTAGCTCTCTGGGATTCAAGCCCTTTGCCTACCACTCCAAACTCATTTGTCATTATGATAATTATATCCACTTGGTTTCTAAGAGTTAAGCACAACCACATGGCTTCTGTTGTTTCAAGGTCCTATCATTCCCATTTCTATCTAGGAATCCATTCATATAACCTTTTTTCTAACATCACCTGTGGCCTATAGAAGACAGCTACACTGAGCTTCTTAGTGAAAGTCCCTTATAGTGCGTTCTCTTTGCCCTTAGTAAATGGTGTATCCTCCATTCCTTTCTGTGGCACATAATTATATTACTGGTTTTCTAGTCTTACATAGTGAACCTTCAGTGAACACATTAAAAAAGACAACTGTTATATGCTTTGGATTCCTTCTTCTACTGTTTGCCATGATAATTCTGGCATCTCTCTATATGGGGATTTTCTTTTCTTCTGCTTCTAGGAGCAATCCTAACAAAGAGTTCACACCATCTCTTTGAGATCTTGCCAGGGAATTAAACCTGTATATCAGGAGAATGCTCCCTATGGTCCCCCTTGTCTAATCACTTGTTTTTGTTCCTTTAATCAATCAGAAAATAATTATCCTTGTGCTTCCTCATATCCTGCCAGTACATATTGGCTTCATCTTGCAGCTCCTTTGGAGTAGTCCTTTTCCTAAGTTATCAGATCCAACACATACTGGACTGAGTCATGCTCCTCTAAATTAATTCAAGTTAATACTAGGTCTGTACTTGGTAAAGAGGAGGGGTGATGGAAGATCCTGAGGAGGGGTTATGTTCTCTTTTGTGGCTGTGGTGGAAGTGGCAATCAGAGGAAAGAGAGAAACAAGTTTTGAATTCACTTTCTGTAAATGTGGAGAGCTGGCTTTTCATAAGGAAGGCTTTTCATAAGGATAGGTCACTTCCATAGGCTCCAGCGGTTCAGGGAAATCTAAAGATTCAATGTTTTGGGGAGATTAATACAGATAATCCTATCACATGTGTTAGCTGTCCATTCTTTCTCAACCAGGGCCATGGTTTTGGCATGCAGATCTGCCTTTACATTTCTTGGAACTTGGTAGCTCTTACATTTAAATTCTGGTGTTGATAATCAGTTTTCTTTTATTTTCTCTTGAAGATTATGATACCAAGGACGCCCGCATATGTGGCTTTCAGTTGCCTGCTAATCAGTTATCTTTTTATTAAACTAGAATATCAATGGAATTTAGTAATAGTCATACCAATTCCATTGTCTTTATAATTACTATTTTATTTATACTTTAAAAATCAGATATATCACACCCACTATTGCAATCTTCCACCAGTATATGATGCCAATTCACCAGTGAAAGTTGTAAGAATTCTATTATAAGACCTAACTCAATAAGGCAGCATATCTCCATTACTAACTTAAAGAAATTTCCCTCTGTTAACTTTAAATACATCATTTTCCCTAGAAAGAGAAGGTTACAATAGAATCATTACTTTCCTGATTGTGAAAAATTAAGTAATTGCTTTGTACTCCTGCTTTAGTCTGTCATGGGCCTTTTGGTTGGTAAGTGCCATGTGTGACTTTTGACTAACAATTGTTAACATGGCCTGTAATTCTTTTCTGAATTATCCAGATACTTGTCTTAATTCCCTTATCCTCTTTGAGCATGTGGAAATGCAAACAATGTCAAGCATGGACAATATCTCAGAAATATGAAATCACAGTTTATTTGCAAGTTGGTTTGTATGGGGAATTACCTCAACAATTTAATTCCTTGTCCTATTTAGAAAGATTTCAAATAATGGTTTTGTTGTCTTTGCTTATTTGTTTTAACTTGAGGTATGCAAACAGTTGTTTCATTTTTTCTTCTCACCTATTGAAAAACCACAGGAGAGCTTATTATAATTAATCATTTATTAAGTATCTGTTTACTATGGAAACTGAAGTCTCAGCCTTTGAAAATATGTCATAAATTATAACTGCTAATATGAAAGATGAATATAAAAGTATACTTTAAAAACTATTTTAAGGGGAGCCTGGGTGGCTCAGCGGTTTAGCGCCAACTTTGGCCCATAGCGTGATCCTGGAGTCCCACGTTGGGCTCCCTGCATGGAGCCTGCTTCTCCCTCTGCCTATGTCTCTGCCTCTCTCTCTCTCTCTCTCTCTCTCTCTCTGTGTCTCTCATGAATAAATAAATAAAATCTTTTAAAAATTGTTTTAATAAACATGGTGGCCATATTGTATTTCCGTTAAGGTGTTGTTTTTGTTGTAATGGCATTGATAAAAATTTGGCTAATTATAAAAAAGTCATCATTTATCCAATGGCACACATACAAATACATGATACAGGCTCAATATAAGAAAAATATTTATTTTGTTCTGTTCTTTTTTTAAGGACGATAAGTCAGGAAACAGAAAACTTCCTCAAATATAAAAACAAATTCTAAGATATTTTAATAAAGTTAAAATACAAAACAGCATATGCATGTGATACATATAAATTTTGCCTTCAATTATTTGCTTTTATTTTTTTTAATTGTATGCTTTTCATATGACAATGTTACACCTCCTGAAATAGATTGGTCAAATTGTCCTAATGTAAAAATTTTAAACTGGCCTCATAGAGACTTCCATTTCAATCTAAGATGGAGTAACAAAACCACATTTACTGCTTTGCATGAAATAATGGAAAATCAGGGCAATTATATACGTTGCAATGACTTTCAAGATATTCTACATCATACAACAATGGATAATCGTCTCTAAAATATGAGAAATGAATGAGGTGAGCTCTACGATTATCCTGTTACTGTTGGAGGAATTTTCCAGGCTGTTGTTCTTGGAAGAGGAACCCAATCAGAGCCTTAAAGACAGGAAACAGAAAATTAAGTTAAAAGTACATAGGACATCAAAGAACAGGGATATTATTTGTTCCAAGCAGCCAGAGTAGAAAGCTTTATAATTTATGAACCATTATTTAGCATACTAATAAGGGTTTAAAGATTGCTTTGATCTTATATAACAAACTGTATAGGCATGACCTGAAAGGAACAAACTGATTTCAAATAACTTGACTTCGTCCTAGAATATAATTCAATAATGTTTTTAATCATACAAAAAAAAATCCACCACCTAGCATACACAATGTTGAGCAAACAAAAATTACCAAGTATGCAAAGAAAACGGGAAATACTATTCATAATGAGAAGAAATGTCAAATCTAACCTGCATGAGAAATTATAAAGATGATAGTACAAAAAGACATTAATACAGCTTTTATGTGTGTTTTCCATGTGTTTAAGAAGTGAGAGAGAAAAAAAATTGAACATATAAAATAGAGAAATAGAAAATATGGAAATAGACCCAAACTGAACTTCTAGGGAATTAAATATAATATTTAAGATGAAAATAATCTGGATGTGATTGGTAGTAGATTACACCATGCAGAAATATGTTTAATGAACTTGAAGCAATAGCAATACAGAAACAGAAAGAACAGAGCTTCAATGAACTATGGGACAAATCCAAAAGTTAAATATAGATTAAATTAAAATACCTGAAGCGGAAGTGGAAAAATTATCTGAAGAGGTAATGACTGACATCTTTTCCCAAACTTGGTGACAACTATCAGATCACAGACCCAAGAAATTAAATGAACCCAAGAACAAAAAAACACACCAATACACATTATAATGCAATTATTTACCACTAGAGATAAAAATATTAAAATTCCAAGAGAAATGGCATACTTTACATACCAATACACAATGATGAAGATGACAATATATTTTTTGTCAGAAACAATGAAAGCTAGAAGAGAAATGGAAAAAATATTTAAAGTACTTAAAGAAAAGAATTTCAGCCTAAATATCTTCACCTACCAATAACATCCTTCAAAACTAAAGACTTTTTCAGATATACAGAAATGAAATAATTAGACATCTATACACCTATATTCTATAAGAGATGTTAAAGAAAGTTCTTCAAGAGAAAGGGATGGCAAATGAAAGCCTGAATTGTACAGAACAGGATAAAGAGAACTGGAAAGGGTAAGTATGAAGAATTTTTCTTATTTTTTAAAATATTTAAAAACAGAATCAACTTTTTAAAGCAAAAGTAATAGCAAAATATTGTGGGGTTTATAGGATGGATGGAAGTAAAATTAAGAAATGAATAGGCCAAAATTTGAGATGGATGAATAGAAATACACTATTATAAGACTCTTTTTCTATACATGAAACAATATAAGATAGTGTGAAAGCATATTGTGATATGTTAAGGATATGTATTATAAAGAAACCACTACTAATACACCAAATAAAGAGGTGCAGCTCACATATCAAAAAGGAGATCAAAGAAAATAATAAATATTTAATTAATTCAATAGAAAACAGAAAAAGAAAAGAGGGACAAAGAAGATTTGGGAGAAAATAGCAAGATGGTAAATTTATACCAAATCATATCAATAATTATGTCAAAGATAAATGATCTAAACACACCAATTAAAAAGCAAAAATTCTCAGACTGACTAAAAAAGGAAGACTCAACCCATCCTGTAAGAAAATAACTTTAAATATAAAACAAATATTTTAAGAGTAAAATTAAGGAAAAGTACATATAATCCTAACATTGATTAAGAGAGAGCTGGAATGGCTCTATTAATATCAGGCAAAGTAGATTTCAGAGCAAAAGAAATTATCAGAAAGAAAGGAAGTCATTTAATGAGAAAATGGCAAACCGATCTAGAAAATTTAACAGTCCTAAAAGTTTATGTACCTAATAACAACATAGCTTAAAAACACATAAAATAAAGGAAAGGAGGGAAAATGAGTGGGGAAAAATTAGAGAGGGTGACAAAACATGAGAGGCTCCTAACTCTGGGAAAGGGACAAAGGGAGTGGAAGGGGTGGCGGGTGGTGGGATGGGGTGACTGGGTGATAGGCACTGAGGGGGGCACTTGGTGGGATGAGCACTGAATGTTTTACTATATGTTGGCAAATCGAACTTCAATAAAAAAATAATGAATAAAATGTAAAAACACCCACATGAAACAAAAATGGTTAGAATTTTAAGGAGAAATAGACAAATCTTCACCTACAAACCTAGAAAGTTTTTAAAAATCTTCTCTAATTATTAGAATGAGTAGACAACCAGAGGACACAGATTTGTATGACATTATAAATCAAACTGAACTAATTGAAATTTATAAAATACTTCACGGAACAAAAGCAGACTTTACGTTCTTTTCAAGTATACATGAAGAATTTGCCTAAATAGGTCAAATTCTGAGTTACAAAACAAATCCCAATAAGTTTTAAAGGATTCGAACAATAGAAAGTGTGTTTTTAAGTTACAATAACATTAAATTAGAAATTACTAACAGGGATCCCTGGGTGGCGCAGTGGTTTAGCGCCTGTCTTTGGCCCAGGGCGCGATTCTGGAGACCCGGGATCGAATCCCACGTCGGGCTCCCGGTGCATGGAGCCTGCTTCTCTCTCTGCCTCTCTCTTTCTCTCTGTGTGTGACTATCATAAATAAATAAAAATTAAAAAAAAAAGAAAAGAAATTACTAACAGACAGATGTCTAGAACATCCCCCAAATATCTGTAAACTAAATAACACACTTCTAAGTAACTCATTCATTACACAAGTAATCAAAATAGTAATTAAAAAGGGTTAGTGGAACACCTGGGTGGCTCAGTGGTTAAGCGTCTGCCTTCCAGCTCAGGGAGTGATCCTGGAGTCCCAGGATGGAGTCCCAAATAGGGTTCCCCACAGGGAGCCTGCTTCTCCCTCTGCCTGTGTCTCTGCCCCTCTCTCTCTCTTTCTCTCTCTCTCTCATGGATAAATAAATAAATAGAATCTTAAAAAAAAGGGCTAGTATCCAAAATATCTAAAGAACTTAATAAAACTCAACCCCCCCAAAAAATGCAATTAAAAAATGGACAGAAGACCTGAACAACAACAAAAGCTACTCATTTAACAAAGATGCAAAATAAAAGATAAATATTGAAGTCAATTACATTTCTTTCTCTTTCCCTTCCCTCTTTTCTTATGTTTCATCCTTGCTCATTCTTCCTTCTTTACCTCAGTAGCTACAGGCCTCTGAGGCCCGGTCCACCTGGGCTCCAACTACAGGAGTTCTAGGTAATGCAGCTGGACCCACCACATCTTGCTCTGTGGGCCTGATGACTGCCTCCATTGGGCACATGGGCAACCACAGCAGTGGCCTCTACCAGCCTCCCATACATCATGGCTGGAAATGTGGATTCAGACCCCTACTCCCAAATCCTAAAAGTCAATTGCTTTTCTTTATACTAACAAAGCATCAGAAATAATTGGTGAAACATCTCATTTTTATGGATTTGAAGCTATAATATTTTTGAGTTGGCAGTCTCCTAAAATTGAGTTATAAATTCTACACAACCCTAATTTGAAGAAATTTACAAGTTGATTCTAAGACATATATGGATATGTGAAGAACTCAGAATACCCAAATTAATCTTTTAAAAGATCAAAAGCTGTAATATTAAGATAGTATGTTATTGGCATGAATATTGGCAAATAGATCAGTGTAGCAGTATACATCTAGAAAGAGAGTTGCATATGATCAATGATCTTCAACAAATGTGCAAAAGACATTTAGTGGATAAAAAGGGTAGTCTTTCCAGCAAACAATGCTGGAACAATTGGAAATAACCTATGGAGAAACTGGAATGTTCACTCATACTTTCTACAATATGCAAAAACTAATTCAAAATACACCACAGATCTAAAAGTAAACTCTAAAACTACAAAAATTACAGAATAAAAAGGAGAACAGGGATCCCTGGGTGGCGCAGCGGTTTGGCGCCTGCCTTTGGCCCAGGGCGCGATCCTGGAGTCCCGGGATTGAATCCCACGTCGGGCTCCCGGTGCATGGAGACTGCTTCTCCCTCTGCCTGTGTCTCTGCCTCTCTCTCTCTCTCTGTGTGACTATCATAAATTAAAAAAAAAAAAAAAAAGGAGAACATATTTGTGAGCTTTGGTTATGTACACATCTCTTAAATACACAAAAAGCATGAAAGATGATAAAAAGGCTCTCTCTGCCTATGTCTTTGCTTATCTCTCTGACTCTCTTGAGAATAAAATCTTTTTTAAAAAAGGGGCGCCTGGATGGCTCAGTGGTGGAGCATCTGCCTTTGTGTGTGATCCCGGGATCCTGGGATCCAGTCCCACATCACGCTCTCCACAGGGAGTCTGCTTCTCCTTCTGTCTATGTCTCTGCCTCTCCCTCTGTGCCTCTCATCAATAAAAAAATAAAATCTTTTAAAAAAGAGAGATAAAAAAGAATAAATTGTACTATTTCAAAATTGGGAAAATTTCTCAAAAAACCTTTCCTAAGAAAATGAAAAGACAAGCTGCAGATTTGGGGAAAAAAACTTTCAAATAACATGCTTGATAAAATATTTCCATGCGGAACAAATAGAGAATCCTCCAAATTCAATAATTGTTTTAATTTTTTTTTTTTATGATAGTCACACACAGAGAGAGAGAGAGAGAGGCAGAGACACAGGCAGAGGGAGAAGCAGGCTCCATGCACCGGGAGCCTGATGTGGGATTCGATCCCGGGTCTCCAGGATCGCGCCCTGGGCCAAAGGCAGGCGCCAAACCGCTGCACCACCCAGGGATCCCCTAAATTCAATAACTGTTTAATGTTTTTTTAAAGATTTTATTTATTTATTCATGAGAGACACACACACAGAGAGAGAGAGAGAGAGAGAGAGAGAAAGAGAGAGAGGAAAGAGAGACACAGGCAGAGGGAGAACAGAGAAGCAGGCTCCATGCAGGGAGCCTGATGCGGAACTTGATCCCTGGACTCCAGGATCACACTCTGCGCCAAAGGCAGGCACTAAACCACTGAGCCACCCAGGGATCCCCCGAATTCAATAATTTTTAAAAAACAGAAATTACCTTGTAAAGATGATTAAACTTCAAACAGACATTTCATTTCACTAAAGAAAATATATGCATGGCATATCAGCATGTGAAAAGATACTTATTCAACATCGTTAGTCATTAAGGATTTTCTGATTAAAGCATAAGTGATTCAACTATCTACCTACTTGAATGTCTAAAATCAGAAAGCCTGGCCACTCAGTGCTGAGAAACAACTACTCTAAAATACTGTTAGTGGAAATGGAGAGCAGTTCAAGCACTTTGTAAAATAATTTGGCAGTTCCTTTAAAAATTAAAAGCACTCCTAGTTTGTGGTCCACATGTTCCAGTCTTACATATTCACTCAAAAAACTGTAAACAGTGCCCATTAAATGACTTAATATGCGAATGTTCATAATAGTTCATCTATAATAGCCCCAAACTGGAAACAACACAAATGTTTGGTAACAGACTCCAGATAGACATTTGTGGTATATCCATATGGAGCACAATACTGCTTAGCAATATGAAGAGAAGAAAAAAGAAAGAATTGGTAAACATAATTATATGGGTATTTCTTAAAATAATTTTTCTGGGTGACAGAAGCCAGAAAAAAATATTATATACTGTGTGATTCCACTTATATAATATTCTGGCAGGTGCCAATTATTCTATGCTAACATGAGACAGATCAGCAATTTCCTGGGGAAAAGAAGGGTGACTGGAAGAGATAAAAGATAAAAATAGATAAAAGATAAAAAAGATATAAAAGGGACAGATCAGAGAAGGGCATGAGGAAATGTTTGTGGGTGATGGATATATGCATTATCTTAATTGCGATGATTTTTCTCATGGGTATATACATGTGCCAAAATTTAGCAAATTGTAAACTTTAAACATGTGGAGCTTATTATATGTTCATAATACCTCAGCGATAAACACAAGCTGTCTATATAGTAGCTTTACCACTCTACAGTTGAGTGACTTTGAGCTACTTGCTAATACATTCCAAGGTCAACCTTCCTTCAAACATTAAGGGTGCTGTCTACCTTATAGGCGTTTTGGAAGATAAAGTAATCTTTGTAAAATGTTTACTACAGGGACGTCTGGGTGGCTCAGTGGCTGAGCATCTGTCTCTCGCTCAGGGCATGATCCTGGAGTCCTGGGATGGAGTCCCTTATTGGGCTCCTCCCAGGGAGCCTGCTTCTCCCTTTGCCTATGTCTCTGCCTCTCTCTTTGTGTGTCTTTCATGAATAAATAAATAAAATCTTTAAAAAATGTTTATTACAGTGCTAGATTCTTTTAAATTTTGTATAGCCAGTATTAATTATAGAATGATAAATCTAAACAGTATGAATTGTGTCAAAAGCAACCTGTTGTACCACCTAATTAAAAATCACTCTCCCTTGGTAGCAGAAAATTCATCAGTGTGCTTCACAACATGGTTCTCAATCATCTACTAAAATCCTCATGTTTTAGAAATATTATTTAAGACCAAATGCTTAAAAGAACTACTCTACAATGAAAAGAGAATATAAATAAGATTGATTACATGGCTATACAAAAGGTCTGCATATATATGGCCTATATTACTAAAATCAAAGAGGCTAAGAAGTGAAAAAATGATTTAACCTCTAACATTTGCCTCAATTTTCCCCTTCAGTTCATTATTATTGAGTCGTCTGAGTATGGTCTGCTTAATTTCCTCCATACTTTGCCAGAGTGAATAGATTTAATTAAAATCCTTTTATTTAATGAACAAAGTCAATATAGTGACTCATCTAAGAAATGAAGCCCCTGTACAACTTTGATCATTAGAAAGAAACTTTGGGCTCTGAATTAATCTGGATTATGTCTCAATTTCATTTTACCTGCCCTACTTATATAAGAGGTTACTTTCACAGTAAGAATAGGTCTAAACAAAGAAATTTAAATATATTTCTGTAATTATTTATCCTCTCTCCCCATTTTCAGTATCTACATGAAAAAGCATAAATCACTAAAAATCAAGTAAGAGTATACATCTGAAAGTACTATACAATGGGAGGGATTATTAATATTATTAGTTTACTATTAGTGCTACTATTACCACCACTACTACTACTATCACTGTTACTATGACTGCTACGATCACTGTTACTACTATTTTGGAGACATAGAGGATGGGAAGGGTAGGAGGAAGAAGAATAGAAAAGACAGAAAAAGAAGAAAAGGAAGAAAAAGGATAATTGGCTATCTCCACTGTCCTAATCATTGTATTGAAGGATTTTACTCTTCTGTTCCAGAAACCAAGACAGCAATTTGAGCACTCTCACAGCCTTCCCCTTTTCTGGGATCGCCATATTTAACAAAGAAAAATACAGAATACTAAGGTAAATTTGAAATTAAAATAAAGAAGTGATTTTTTTTACATAAGTATGGCTCATGCAATATTTGGAAATTACACTAAAATTATTTGCTTTTTATTTAGAATTCAACTTAACTGTGAATCCTGTATTTTATCTGGCAATCTCACCCTTTACTCCTATATGTTTCACATTTCAAATAATATGTGCCCTCAATAAAGTTTGTAACTTTCATGACATAATCCAGTTTTATAGGGGTGCAAACTTCCTAGACCAGTAAGCATGGACGCAAAACCTTCTACCATTTTTTTGTTTGCTTGGCAAGTAGCCAACTTGAAGGAATGAAAGAATAAAGAAGAAAAGAAGCATGGGGAACTGAGCAGGAGAGGGTCTCCACAGAGGTCATAATAACAAAGTAAGCTGGGTGAAAATTATGGAAGTATGGCTTGGGATATAAGAAGACGGCACATGGAGCAAACGGCTGTAGAAATAGCTCAGGCTGGTCCTGTAGCGAGCAGGAGGGGCTGTATGTGAGCACATGGGTAAAATCAATTAATTTGGTTGAAAAACTGTCACAGCTTAATCAAACATTCTATTGAGTCATAACATGTGTTCATTAACATTAGCATGGTAAGTGCGACCCTGCTTTAAATTGGCCAATTTGGACTCTAAAATCTTTGCCGATTTTCCAATGTTACCAAATGTAAATCTTCAAGAATTAAAAATGTACTGATAATTCTGCTGGTCCTACCAAACATGATTTATGCACCTAAGTCTTAATGGTTGATAATTCTCTTTTCTTTGTTCTTTAAATATAGCTTTTATCCTAGATCTGTACAATGCCTACTATTTCAGCCAATTGTTTCCAAATGTTATACACCTTACTTGATCTTTAGTGGAAAGAACAATGAACTAAAACTCAGGAATCAGGATGTTGGTCTCCTCTTCTACCTTGAAGTTGGCCAACTATCTGAGTTCCTCCGTCACTCATTTTTTTACTTGGATGATGCAAATTAATAAAACCTCTGACCCGTCTCATAAAATTCTTGAGATACTTAATTATCTTTAGTGTGTTAGAATATATAATGAAAACTATTATTCCAGACTTATTTCATACAGCAAGAAGACATAGGAAGAAAGTGGCCATTTTACCTTAACTAGTGAAATAGGTTTGCCAACAACAATTTAGTTGAAATGAAGCCTAGGTAGAGTAATCCTATATTTTATTATTCAGACTGGAAGATTTGGGTGGTAAAGGGGCTATTAATAATAACCTCAGGGCAGCATATATAAATGGGGATCATCCCAAGCAACTTAGCTACACACATTATCACTCTAAGTCTGGAGGACTGGTCTTGAAGCTGCATTTACACGGATTGTGCAGTGTTTTGACAGAGATTATGTGTTTGTTTTGTGTGACTGAGAAGAGGTAGAATGCTAGAGATTTGGAGGTGCACGGGGATTCCCAAAGAAAGGAAAACTGTTCAGAGTTAGATATGTAAACTTAATTATAAAAAAATAAATTCCAAAAACTTAGAAAATATTTGAAGAACTATATGCTTAGAGACTCCAAAGAAGAAGAAATATTTTAAAATACTTAATTCTCTTATTTTTGCAACATTTAAAACTAATGAAAAAGTTTAAAATGTGGTTAATTTTGTAGTCATTTAAAAAATGATACTTAAGATGGAAATATGTGATATGTTGTATCAATATTATGTATTATGTTATATATTATATTCCAGACTGCCTTATGCACCACACATCATAATATCTATCTATATCTATGTCTATATCTATATATATCTATATCTATATCTATATCTATATTTAATGCTCAATAAAGAGAAAAACTTCTAAAAATCTTCAAGAGATAACACACTTTACAAATTCATAACAGAAAACACTACACTATAATAATGAAAAGGAAGATATTTTACATTGTTATGTTCGAATAATGAAATTGATATTTTATGGAATAACTTAGAAAAATTAAGTGGTCAATTAAATTTATACAACTAGTAAGTAACAAAGTTAGGAATCAACTTATTTTTTCTTGACAAAGGTATCATTGTGGGAAAAAATTCAAATGATGATCAATATTTGAAAGGATAAATAAATTGTGCAAAATCATAAAAATATAATTATATACAGAATTGAGAATGAGTAAAATACTATGAAATACTACAGCATCCAAAATTTGGTTGAATCTCTCAAAACTAACATTGAGCAAAAGAAGCCAGAGATGAACGTACTAAATGGTCCCATTTATATAAAGTTCAAAAATAGGCATCACTAAGCTGTAATGATGAGCAATTCTTAATTAAGTGGTAAAAGTATATGGGGAAAAAAATAGGTGATTACCACAAAATTTAGAGTAATACACTTTTCTAGGAAATAGGGTTTATGTTTGTAAGCTTCTGAGGTGCTGGAAATGTTCATCCTCTTGTAAGTTTTAAATATACAGTGGTTGCTTCTTGGGAAATTAATAAACTATATTTATATTTTATGCACTCTTCTCTATATGTGTAATATCATAATTCAAAGTTTTACAGTTAATAAAAATAATTATGTTAATAATTTTTAAAAATTACTTAGAGAATTAGGTATGTAGAAATATGCAATATGTTAGAATTGACTCTAAAAGAAATAGAAAGCCCAAAAGAATCACAACCATTAAACAAAGTAATCTAAATTTTAGTGTTTCCTGAATGGCTTTAGAGGATGTTCTACTAAGTATTACAAAACAGGTAAGTTAAATTTATAGAAACTCTTTTAGAGTTGAAAAAAAATAGAACACATTTCCAAAGTATTTTATGAGAATAATAAAATCCTACTTTTAAAACCAAGTTTTGAAATAAAAAATGGGGGGAGGGACAGAATGACATACATTCCCCATATAGAACATATAGAACACCCTAAACAAAGTGTTAGCAATTACAGCAAATTTTTTAAAAGATCATATACCATGATAAAGTTGTGTTTATTCCAGGAATTCAAGCTTAACCAAATATCAGAAGAAGACTGAAGTAATTAGCTACAAATACACTTTTAAGAAGAAAAAACATGATCATCTCCAAAGTTGCAGTCATAACATTCCATAAAATTCAAAATTTTATTTAACAAACTAGAGATAAAATAAAATTGGTTCATAAAATTCAAGAAACTAGTTATATAAATGAATTTTAAAAACCAAGAATAGGAATTCCTTATATAAAGTCAACATCACAAATAATAATAAAATGGTGAAATTGTTATTAAAAAGCAATGAATACTTGGATGTTTGCTATTATCAATTCTTTTAAACAGCTTAAGTGTGTATTGTACACATTTTAGTCACGATAAAAAAAAGTAGACAGTAATAAAATAAGAAAGAGAAAAGCACTGTCAATATTTGCAGGTGACCAGATTGTTTATATAGAAAATTTCCCCCAAATTACTTAAACACTTTGAATTAATAGAAAATCTAACAAATTTGGTAGATTAAACACTCAGTAGTCAAAATAAATTGCACTTCTACATATTAGAAAATAAGATAAAATACAGAATGACAAAAGAATGTTCACAACCCACAAAACACATGCAAAAATCAATTTCATTTCTATGTTAACAGTGAAAGTAAAAACCACTATATCATTTGCACTCACCTCAAAAAAAATGGAAAATTTATAATAGTAAAATATGGAATCTCAATGCTGAAAATTACAAGATGCTAAGAGAAATTAAAGAAGACAAATAAATGGAAAGACATATCATGTGCACAGAATGGAAGACTTAATATAGTAAAGATACTGATTAACCTCAAATTGATCTAAAGATTTTTGCAATTCCATTAGAAATTTTATTGAGATATTTTGCATATGTAAATGCTTATTCCAAAAATTTATTTGTCAAAACATAGGTTCTAGAACAGCTAAAATAATCTTGAAAAATAGGAGTAAAGTGGAAGGATCACTCTATTTCACATGAAGCTCTACTACGTGCCTAAAGAGGTCAGGAGACTATGACGTTGGTGTAAAAATGAAAACATGGATCTCTAACACAGAAGAGGAAATTCAATAATAAATCCACCCAGGTGTGCCTAACTAGCTTTTTTTTTTTTTCCTAACTAGCTTTTGAATAAGATGCAAAAGTAATTAAATGGAGGGGGAATAGCCTCTTCAATAAATGGGTGGGAACACCTGGACACACATGAGCCAAAAAGTGAACCTCAATCTAAATTTCACACCTAATACAAACCTTACCCAAGATGAATCATGGATTCATTTACTAAATGTAAAACTATGTAAATAATTACATTTACTAAATGTAAAACTATAAAATTTTGTTAAAGTTATTCATACATAAACATATGGACCTTCACACTTTTGTAGTAGAGTGTTGTAGAGTTTTCCTGAGACATAGAACCAATACAGGTGAAGGGAGAAGAAAATGAGGAATGGAAAGAGAAAGACAGAGATTTATTTTAAGGTATTATCTCATATGATTGTGGAGGCTGGCAAGGCCAGGATCTGTAGGATAGGTCCACAGGCTGCAGGGAAGAGTTAATGCTACAACTTGAGGCTGAAGTTAGTCTGCTGTCAGAATGGCCTCTTTTTTAGGGGAAAACAGTCTTTTACTAATGGCCTTCAGCTAATCAGTTGGTGATTCCCACACACATTATGGATAGTAATCTGCTTTACTCAAAATCTATTGATTAAATGTTAATGTCACCTACACACACACACACACACACACACACACACACACACACACAAGCCTTCACAGCAACAACCAAAGAAATCTGACCAAATATCTGGGTACTGCGACCTAGCCAGGTTGACACATAACATGAGCCATTACAATTGCCTTCTTAAAATTTAATTAAGATGTCAAGACTAATGATGCTAAGTATCTACACAAAGAAATTGTGAAATTTTATTCTTGTATAATGAGGTTTTCCATGCAGATCAGGGAAAGCTTCCATACAGGTCTAAAAATGGCTTGAAGTGTAAGGAGGGACAATTGGCTTAAGATGTGGTATGTTAGGAAATGGAGCTGAGGTGCAGATTCTCATATATGGGCCACACAAGGAGGTATATGATTTGAAATTCAGATGCCAAAGGAAGGAATATGCAGTCTTTTTAAATTGCTTACCCAAATGTGGGGAATAGGGATGTGGTGGGGTTTGAAAAATGTTAGAATTAAAACATCAAAAATGGAGTTATCCTCTTTTACAAACTTGTAGGGAAAAAAAAAAAACAGGGGAAGATCATCAAGCTCAAGGGCTAGGCAAAGAGTTCTCAGGCTTGATACCAAAATCATGATCTATAACAAAGAAAATTGATAAATTGGACTGCATCAAAATTAAAAACTTTTGCTTCTCAAAGTCTTGTGAACAGAATGAAAAGATAAGTTATAGCTGGAAGAAAATATGTGCAAACTTATCTCTCAGAACTTAATAGTAAAGACAAAAATCCAACTATAAAATAGTCAGGAGTTATAAAGAGATATTTCAGTTAAGAGATGAAGGATTCAATGAAAGATGATAAATAAGCACAGGAAAAGATGTTCAACTTTCCAAGCCATGGGGAAATGAAAATTAAAACTACCCTGAGATATCACTGTATTCCTATCAGAATGGCTAAAATAAGAGATAATGTCAGCAGCAAGTGCTGCTGAGGGTGCAGGGAAACTGAATTCACTCGTACTTCGCTGCTGGGAATATAAAATGGTACAGTCACTGCAAAAGTTTTGGCAGTTTCTTATAAAACTACATATGCAACTGTCATAACCCCAAAAGTTTACATACTATGTGGTTCTATTCATATAATATTCTTGAAATGACAAAATTATAAAAATGGAAGAACATATTAGTGGTTGCCCAAATTTAGAGACCTAGAGATATGAGTTAGATGTGGCTGTGAAATGGTGACACAGGGGTCCTTTATGGTGATGTATCTTGACTGTTCTTTATGTTGACTTTATCAATGTCAATATCCTGGTTATGATATCGTGTTATGGTTTTGTAGCATGTTCCCATCAGGGATAATTCAGAAACAGCTCTATGAACTCTGTATTATTTGATACGATAGCATGTGAATCAATAATCATCTCAATATAAAATGTTTAATTAAAAGAAGTACTTTTAAAGTTGCTAATAATAATAAATCTTAGAGGGTGTACAAAATTTTGACAGAAAAAATGACATACTACTCAAAATTTCAAAGTAGAACAAATGGACAGATATGTCACATTTTATTTTTTTTAATTTTTGAAAAATATTTGAGAGATAAAAGCAAGCACAGAGGGGGGCGGGGCAGAGGGAGAAAGAGAAATAGACTCCTGGCTGAGCAGGGAGCTGGATGCAGAGCTTGGTCCCAGGACCCAGGGATTATAACCTGAGCCGAAGGCAGTTGCTTAACCAACTGAGCCACTCAGATACCCTGATATGTCACATTTTAAATAGGAAGACTTAGGAACACCTGGATGTCTCAGTCAGTTAAGCATCTAACTTCTGGCTTTGGCTTAGGTCATGATCTCATGAGTTGTGGGATCCATTCTGGCTTCACACTCAGCAAGGAGTCGGTTTGAAGATTCTCTCCCTCTACTCTTCCCCCTACACATACATGCTCTCTCTATCTAGAGTAAGTAAATAAATGTTGAAAGAAAGAAAGAGAAAGAAAGAAAGAAGAAAGAAAGAAAGAAAGAAAGAAAGAAAGAAAGAAAGAAAGAAAGAAAGAAAGAAGGCTCAATATAAATATTGCATATCAAATTATTTCCAATATGACGTTAATGGAGTTATTTTCATAAAATATCACAAGCTGATTTTCAAATATGTATGAAATGCATAAGATATAAGATAAACCATGGATTACTCAAAATAGGAAAATGGAAGGATTTTGCTCTACTACTTATCAGTTAATAGATAGAGATACTGTTTCTATTTTTAAGATTAATAATAGTCACCTAAGAATTTTTTTCGTTATTTTTCCTTAAGCTATGCTTACATTATATCTTCTCATAAAGATAAAAAAACATATTACACAATTTTAAAAAAATATGTATTTATTATATTATGTGTAAGTTTATATAAATAAATATATATTACCCAATAATATATATAAGATATATATTACACAATAATTTTAAAGCACATAATAAAAATATACATATATGGTGCTACATATGCACACACATATATGAAGATAAGCATCTTGTCATGTTACAATTTCTTACAATTTATTTTTGTCTCTATTTTCTATTTTTCTACAGAAATATATATTAGTTGTGGAGTAAATGAATGCTTTGTATTGGAAGAAGTTAAAATTAGAATTTTTTTCTTATAATGACTTTAAGAGAAATACCAAATTCTCTGCTTTGACTAGGTCTAGAAGTGTAATTCCATCTCTTTTAGTGCCTTTATTTCTTTTCTGGTAAGCATTTAGACTACCTACAGCAGTGTCATTGGATGATGAATTTTGTAGCTGCTTCTCATCCTGTTACCGGACAAGATGGTGGTTAGATTTCCTTGCCTTTCCTTGCCTAAGTTTGCACAGCAGATCTGTGTTCTAAAGAGAATTAAACTCCAATTCTTTAGATTTGACATGCATGTTTTTCCTACAGCGCCATTGCCTTTTATAAATAAGTTATAGATTTAGGAGGAAACTAAACTTCCCATTAGGCCCATGAGAACTGTAAAAGGAGGCTTCAAAAGGGAGCAAGAGAGTCTCTTAAAAATGGGAAGTTCATAAAGAAGGAGGAACTTAAGCACATCCTCAATCAGAAGAACTATCAACTCTTACCGTAGCCACGACTTGACTTCCTCCTCAGCATGGCAACTAGATCATCCCCATTCTCCACTTCCGAAGGAGCCAATTCAGTTTACCAAGCTTCAGTCCCTCATTGGTACATTAACTCAACCAATCTCGGTTAACCTTTTTTTGATTCCTGTTTTGCACAGAGGATCTGGAGAGAACTATTCTTGTAAACCTTCACTTTTATCATTCTGCCCCCTCTTTCTCTTCCTTAGAACACAATTCTAGTTTCTACCTAAATCTATGTTTTTTTAAATTGCAATTCTCATTGCCCAATTAGATACCCATTTGCTTAAATTTTCAGTGAATTCTTGGTCAACAGAACCTTCAAGGTCCAACTTCCTATTGAGAAGTGTTGTTCCCCCATTAGAGGTATCTGCTCTTCACCCTATCCCAGGGAGCACTCCCAGCTCTGCCCTTACTTGGAATTCAGGTTTGTATTCTTCTCCAAGTTGCTCCAGAACCATGGCTTGAAGCATCTTCTAAGACTTTTCTTCTGCATTAATTCTATGATGGTTATCTCTAATAAAAAGCAAAGATTTATTAATGGAGTAACATCCTCACTGCCCTTCTGAATTTAATGCCGCATTTATTCTATCTCTCTGCCTCCAGGAGTTGCTAACTCACCTCCACCCTTGGCTTTCATGCACTCTGCCATTCCTTACCCATCTACCCATGCAACTAGCTGAATTCATTGCTCTCTTTAATTTTGTGGCCAGAGATAATTATGTAAACATGGCTATGCTTTAAAAAAAGAAAAAAAAAAAACTTCTACTTCTGTTCGTTGAATTCTTTGGTATGTTTACTCAGTTTAGTTTAAAATTTAGTAAGGCATAATGTAGACTTACAATCTGAGTGATTATTGTGATGTAGATGATCATTATGATTTTCTATTGTGAATATTTAGCATTTGGTGGATCCCTGGTTTTAAAGTATGGCAATTGATATTGATTTAAATAAAGCTATCTTTAAAAGCTCTGTATACATTTTCCCATACTACAATATATATAGTTAGGTTTATCATTACACAGTACAGTAATTTGTATTATTTTATTAGGGATATTTGACTACAACATTTTAATTACATTTTTTTGTGCTCTTATTTACTTTTTTAAATTTTCCTTTCTAAAAGTCACCAATATAATATCAGTAAATCTTTTTTTATAAATGAATTGAGTTCTGAATTACACTGAGAAACCTTTTATTGTCTTTTCACTTCATCTTGGAGTACATTCGATCCTAGTTTGCTTAAGGGAAAATCAAACAGGGGCTCCAATCACTAGAGGCAGCCCTAAAATTATGAACAAACAATAAAATTGGCATTCCTGATTCCCATCAACATCATGCAGCTGTGTAGATAAATAAATCATATGGGGTAAATGTTTCCGTTTCATCTAATTGGAGTATACTCTTATAGACTAGCCTTACTATGCAAAAATAGTTATTGCTGTCTTATATCTTCATTTTCATCACCATCATCATCATCATCATCATCATCACCATCATCATCATATCTTATTCAGATGAGTTGATTAGAAAAACTCTAATGAGTTACAGGATTTGATATCATGCAAATGCACTTTTTCACTAGTTGATGAGTTTATTCTCATCTTTCGCTTAAGAATACAAACTCATAACAAGGGTGAATCAAGCGTATGCATATGTAATGGTGTAGAAATAGTTTCATTCTATGTATGTGTGTATATATGTCTGCAGTTCTCTTGTCTATTTTTTTCTACAACTCTCTTTTCAATAAAATTTGCTGTGAGCTTCTTCTACTCTTAGGCCAAAAAAAAAAAAAAAAGTACCCTGATTATTGAAAAATCTTGACATTGTTTGAATTCTGATTTATAATGACACTTGAAATGTATTTTGGAGAAATAATTTAAGGAACATATTTTTGTGCCCATGTAATCATCAAATTCGGTAGGAATTTCCATTTGGCATGTCAAAGACCTAATATGATATCAACATAAACAGATTGTAGTATATCTCATACCTTGATGTATTAAGAATAATCAGAAATCCTTTGAATACAAAAATATACTTATTAAAAGCATTAGTATTACATTTACTGCATACAAATAAAATTTACTTCAAAGCACTTTAAAATTGAGATGATAGGGAGTCTGAATTAAATATATGGAGGAACTTATCTTAAATAATAATCATTTCAAAGTAATAACCTGTCTAAAAGTGACAGCTTAGTGCTTTTGCATTTGGTATTCAGCAAGTAGTTTGCCTGTCAAAACTGCCAATGCTGACTGATAAATGTTCAAAAGACTCGACTGGAATATTGACAAACCCTCAACTTGTGTGTATTATGGAGATAAGGAGACCAAATTTATATTTACTCTAACTCATAGCCCAGCCCTGAACTTCACAAAACAGAAAAGCCTTGTTAATAATTTCTCAGGATGATGAGCATTATGTATGTGAATCAGGATACACATGCATGCGCCCAAGCATACACACACATACACACACACACACACACACACACACACACACCACTCCGTCATTTTTATCACAAAAGCATGTGGCATTGTATTAGTCAGGATTCTATCGGAGAAACAGAAGCTGCAGGATATTTACATTAAGAGATTTGTTGCAGGGCCAGAGAAGCAAGTCTGAAATCTAGAGGGTCATGCTCTAGGAAGGGCAGGCAGGAACACTTAGATATGGGAATGGAAGCTCCTTCCCAAATGTCAAATTTCTTTAAAATATTTTTTTAAAGATCTTATTTATTTATTTATGAGAGTCACAGAGAGAGAAAGAGAGAGAGAGAGAGAGAGAGAGGCAGAGACATAGGCAGAGAGAGAAGCAGGCTCCATGCAAGGAGCCTGATGTGGGGCTCGATCTTGGGACTCCAGGATCATGCCCTGGGCTGAAGGCAGGCACTCAACTGCTGAGCCACCCAGGCATCCCCATAGGTTGAATTTCTTAAGGAGAGCCTGTTTTGCTCATAACTGATTGAATCAGGCCCATGTAGTTTATCTAGGATACTCTCTCTTACTTGAACTCAACTGATTATTTAATTATATCTACAAAATCTCTAGATTAATATTTGATTAAATAACTGGGCATTGAAGTATAAAACTACCATTACGTGCATAGTTCGATGATATGGATGTGTCTTGTTGTCTTGAACACTGTCATAAGCTAAAATATTTAAGGTAATCTCATCATAAATACATCCTTTGTTGGCTTGAAATGCTAAACATGTGAATATGCTGGCCACTTAAAAATTTATTAGTATCTAATGGGCATCACATTCTCTGCATCAAAAGACTGCAGTGAAAATTCTTGAATTTTCTCAATTTCCTTGCTGTACAATGAGAGTCCCCAATGCTATTAACAATATTATTTGTATACTGTGTTTATAGACCACTAAGTTTATACAGTAACACCTTTTCACATGATCTCTCCTGGTCTTGTATATTTCACCCTCATTCTTTTGCATATTGCTCTACTCTGAAGTGTTTAAAGCATTAAATATAATAATTGATTATTAATTAGCACATGAAATGATTTATATATTATTTGTTTAGTATAGTAAGATTATTGTGCATTCTTAGAGTGACACATAGGTCTCCATTTATTCAATCCTCCATTTTTTAAAAAAACATTCATTAGACAATGAAATATAAATGATTTCAATGAGAACATGTTTAAAGTAATGAGATAGTGGTTAGATAAAGAAGAACTTGTAGGTAGAGTTGAATTATTGAGTATGGAAACAGAAAGGTGGTAAGATGAAAGAAAAGTAATTTGTCATAGTATTCAGGAGTGAAATATGGAATCAGAAGTACTTTGCTTTGAATTACAGATTTCCCCTTAGTAACTGGGTTTAAGCAAGTTATATAACATATTTGTGCCCCTATTTCTTAATCTGTGAATGGGCTTAATAATATCTGCCAATTACTTATTCAATAGATATTTAATAGAGTATAATATGTGAGTAAGGTACTACATTAATTATCGGATACACAATAGTGAATAAGATGGATACACTGTTTTACATGGAGTTTATATTCAACTCCACAGGATTAATCCCCAAGGAATAAGTGTCTGTAAAGCACTTAGTAACATGCCTGACACACAGAAAATAACCAATAAATGGGAATTTTTTTTTACTTTAATTACTTTTAGTAGTGTGGCATCATGTATATAATAGTCAGGGTACTCCAGAAAAACAGAGGATATATGTATATATAAATAAAGAGATTTATTATGAAATATTGACTGACATGGTTATGGAGACTGAGAAGTTTGAGATATCCAAGAAACCTGACGGTACAGTTTGAAAGCCTGAGAGCCAGAGTGCCAATGGTGTAGTCACTAGTCTGTCTGAAAGCCTGAAAACCAAAAGCCCCAAGGGCAGAAGATAGATGTTCTCGCTCATGCAATTAGAGTGAATTCAATCCTCCTTCATATTTTGTTCTATTTAGATCTTGAATGGATCGTCTGATGCCCATCCACATTGAAGAAAACCATCTGCTTTATTTAGTCCACTGATTCAAATGCTAACCTCTTCCAGAAACACTCTCAGAGACTCATTTAGGAATATTGTTTAACCAACTATCTGGGCATCCCCGATGCAGTCAAGTTGACACATACAATTAACCAGCCCAATATATTTATGAAATTATTGGATGATATAGCTGGAAATAAGTGATCAGAGTGAAATATAGAAAGTGACAGTGCAGGCTTGAAATATTATAGAGCTATCATTCAGTTAGAGGATTTCAAAGAATATGCTGCTACAGTATTTTAATATAATTGTTGTGCCCAAGATCGCGAATCCGAGAAAACCACCAAGGAGCCGACACCGATGCAAGCGCATGAGGGTTTATTTGCAAGCTCAAGCTTGGGTCCAAGTATACCCGACACAGCGGAGCAAGGACTTGGACCCCGAGGTTAAGAGGCGTAGCAGCTTTATAGGGGTCAGTGGCCAATGGGATTGTAACACACACAGAAAGTTGCATAGTCATGTCAGTCATGTCGGTCCACACGCAGGTGGCCAACTGAATTACAATTTACCCTACAGTGACCTTTTGAACTAGCCTATCACTCTGGTCAGAATTGGGGCAGAGGTTTGGGGGGCACAAGGCGGGGTTTACATTCTTCGGTGGTTAGGGGATCCGCATTCCTATAGGAGCCAGTTTCCGGTGAGGATGTGCTCAGCGGCTTGACTAGGGTGGGGGAGTGCCTTAGTTAATCCTGCTCTGCTTGTCCAGGGGTAGGGGATTTTTGTTAAATTCCTTGGGTCCCACAGTAATATATTGGATATTAATTTATCAACTAATAGTGATAGACAATGGAATCCCTAGGAAATTTGAGAAAGTGCCTAGTTAAAAGAAATAGTAAATATATTCAGAAGTAAACATGAGAGGCCTTCTAATCACAGATAGAAACAATAATACATCACAAGTATAAGTCATCCAAATTACTGTCCCTTCCTACTTAATAGATTCTATTAATATGACATTATGGATATAATGGACCATGCATTTACCTGTTTTTTCCTCTAAAGCACCAGAGAATAAATAAATATCTTGGGGCTTGGGGGCCAAATTTCCTTTTTGTCATACAGTAGTGTGTGTGTGCGTGTGTGTGTGTGTGTGTGTTTACAACACTTTACATTTACAAATGTGATAATCATACTTAATTCATAGGCCATACAGAAGGTCGAATTTGGCTAATAGACCACAGTTTATCAATCTATTCCGTAGACCAACTTCATTTACTTTTTAAATTTGGGGATGATCAGTACTCTGTAAAATTGAATCATGTCACAGATCACTGTAATTGATTCAGCTCTAAAGCATAAGAACAAAGATACAATGCTATCTCTGTTGACTGACAAACTACTTCCGGTGTTCTTTTACTTGTGGTAGTGTAGAAACAAATGTAACAGAGACAAAGCCCTTTGCTGATTTCCTACCAAAAGGAGACAACAGGAAGAATAGAAATTATTGCAATTATCTTTTGTTTACATTCTTAGTAACCAACTGTCATTCTCCAGGATACATCTGTCTTCTGCACAAATGAAACCAGAGAGTTAAGTGGGCAATGTGATAGGAGTCATCTGACAACTTTCAAATATTTGGCACTGGTGTTATATACTCTATTACCCTCCCCTTCCAATACACTCTAAGTATTACTTTTGATTTATTATTTTGGAAGGAAAGAAAAATTCCAGAGCTTCTTAATTGACACTTCTTGTCTCAGTATCTCTTACTCTGTCAGAGAGTTAATGTAGAGGTTCTGACCATTGTTGACTGTAACCATTTACCCTCAACCACCCACTAAGAAAGATCACATTATTCTTGTGCTCCACAGTGATCTTGTGGATCTCCCAAAGTAAGTATTAGTTCAGAATCAGTATTCAATAATTTTCAAATAGTATGGCCTTTTTATTTTCTCAATACACAGCAACCCTGGGAAGTAACCGTAAGAGAAGGCTAGGAAGAAATTTACAGTACATGTTTAGGATATTAGCAGTTTCTTTTCTTAAGTGTACCTGGGGGTCCTTCCACAGACTTGGATTTTATGATCCGATACAAATTTGGGAATTGAGTACCTGGTCATGGCTATTGTGATAGTTCACATTATATCTCTGGTTAGCATACATAAAATATTCCCGGGAACTTTCTAAGTAGGCATAAAATTTATTGCTAAGGACACCATGATCAATATGTAACCACCAAAGATTTATCTAGTTCAGACCATTCTAGTGCTGAGTAGGGTAAACGTATATTCATCCAATAAGTTAGAGCTGCTTCTTTAGTGTTTCCAACATCACTACTGATGATATCCATTTCATTAACAGTATCTTCCAATTATCCCCTTGGCCTACAAAAAATAATCATTACAGAGGCACCTGGGTGGCTCAGGTGATTAAGCATCTGCCTTGGGCTCAGGTCATGATCTCAGGATCCTGGGATAAGGCCTCACATAGGATTGGGTTCCCTACTCAGTGAGGAATCTGCTTTTCTGCTTTTCCCTCTCTTTTTGCCCATCTCCCCTTTCCCACTGTGCTTTCTGCTCTCTCAAATAAATAAATGAAATATTTAAAATAAAGAACAAAGAAAGTAACCACTATACACTTTTCAAAGATTCTAGTTCTCACCTCATCAATGTATCTGAAAGTCATGGTGAGGAAACTTTCTCATGGATTTTATCATAGAACCTATATGGGGGGGGGGTATGCAAGTAGCCTGGCCCACAATATATCTGAAATTATTTTTCCTCTCTCTGATTCAACATCATAAAACTACATTCCCACACCTATTTTTTTCAGATTTGTGTTGATAAAATTTAGCAAAATCTCGTAATACTTTTGATTGTAACCCTGTCTTGTAGCTTTAACTTTGTAATTGATCTCCTGAAATATACTGTGTTCTAACAAGCATTATATGTTGGAAGCCAGTGAGCACTGTAACTGGAGGGATAGATGAGGAGAAATTATTTTGTTCTACAAGGTAACTAACTGCCTCATGGAAATGCATTATGGACTCATTAGGCAAGGCAGGAATGGCCTCTGTAGGTTGAAGAGAAGGTTGCTGGTTCTCATGGATGGAAGTGTCTGAGAGAATGCTGCTTAGTATTCTACTATTCTGCAATTGAGCTGAAAATAACATTGCTATAGTCATAATTATGATAACACTGCATATTTATTTAGTCAAAATTATGAAATACATATTCTAGAAAGATGAGAGAAGAATGTAAGAAAAACAAATCTCCATCTTTTCTGGTTGAAACTTAATAACATCTACATCTGAAATGCTAAAAATAATGTGATAATATAGTAAACATGCTATTTAGAAGCAAGGAGAAAATATAAGAGGAAACAACTAAAAAGTTAAAGTTGATAGTCTCTGGGGAATAGGAATTCAGGGTGAGGCAGATGACCATTGATTTTATTTGTAAGGGTTGTGATAGTGTTTGATTATTTAAAACTAGGTATGTATGCCATATTAACACACATTAAAAGTGTGTGTATGTTTGTGTATGTGTAAATATATTAGTTTGCTAGGGTTGCCTAACAAAGTACCACAAGACTAGGTTTCTTAAACAATAGAAATTTATTTTCTTACAGTTTTGGAGGTTGGTAGTCCAAGATCTGTTGGCTGATTTATATTCTGAGGTTTCTCTCCTTGGTTTGAAGATGGCACTGTCTCCTTACATTCTCACATAGTCTTTTCCATGGTGTCTTTTTGTATGTCCGATTTTTCTCTTCTTATAAGGACACCAGTCAGATTGGATTAGGGTTTATTTTAATGACATCTTTTTAAATTAGTTACCTCTTCAAAAGCCCTTTCTCTATATACAGTCACATTCTGAGGTACTTGGAGACTTGGAGGTCAAGGCTCCAACATATGAATTTCAGTCCATAACATAATATACATTAGATTATCATATAATTATGGAGAGCTAATTAATATAATTATAGATAATCATAGATATGTATTATATATGTATACATTATATATATATGTATTATATATAATATTCATATATATATATGAAATATCTTCTATCTCTCTTTCACTTACTGAAAGAAACTTTAAGCCATGGCAGCCTTCAATGCCAATCCCAAATTTGTCATGGTGTTAAGAAAGTTACCTCATTTTCAAATATTTGTTTTTTTTTGTAAATGCAATTTTCAGTGTGTTATATAATATACTGTTTATGAAGCTTCTAGCCCAATAACTGCATATAACTGTAGTAAGCTCTCTAAGTGCTCATTGGATTTTGCACAACCTGATCATATGCTTATATTCATGCTGCCACTCATTCAACACTTATTGCTTGTTAATTATATTTCAGGCACTTTTCTTAGGAAGAGTATATGAATATAAAGTATTTCTAAGCCTTCAGCAGTGTATATTTAATGAAGGAAACAAAGATATAAACAAAAAAGTGAAACACAAATTTGTAATTGTTATGACAATAGAATCCTCCACAAGACACTGAGGAGGTATAAAAGTGCAGAAGGTCAATTCTACCTGTTGGGATGGGGAGAGGAAGCAGGCTCAGTACAGGTTTTATAACAGAGATGATGTGTAATTTAGAGCTTTGTTGTTAAATAAGAGCCTACAATAGGAAAGAATTGCAGTCTAGGTAGTGCAAAATAGAGAAGCAAAACAAACCAGGAAATAAAATAGTCCATTCAGAAAAATGAAAAGAATGAATATAACTGGAATAGAGGGCGCAGGGGGGCTGTCAAGAGATTACATTGTACCAAATACATTTTCTTGGCATTATTTTATTTAGTACTGATAGCATCGCTATGAATAAGTACTCTTATTTTCTCCATGTTATGAATCAGAAAAATAAGTTTACAAAGGTGAAATTCATTGCTCAGTGTAACCCTTATAACAAGGGACAGACTCCATAACTGAATTCCAGCACCTTATTTTTTTTTTTCTTCTTCTCTGCAGGTCAAGATTATTGTGCTTACTAACTGATTTGGTAGTGATTAGAACTTAATGATCACCTTCTTAAT
Source organism: Canis lupus baileyi (assembly GCF_048164855.1). Classification (NCBI taxonomy): domain Eukaryota; kingdom Metazoa; phylum Chordata; class Mammalia; order Carnivora; family Canidae; genus Canis; species Canis lupus. Next base: position 22,646,535 of record NC_132843.1, on the reverse strand, counting down.
ATATCATGAGGCCAGGAAGATATAAGTGAAACATCTTTCATATCTAAGATTCTTCATTTTTTTCTGGAAACATCTATTAATATGAATAGCTGTCAAAATATTTAAAGGTTTCATGCACACAAGAAACCAGCCAAACTAGATCCTTAAAACTTGATTTCAATCATTTTGGATCACTTATTATGTTAAAAATTTGTACTGTTGACAATTAAAAAGACTATTAATTAGTCTCATCTTGCCTATAGCTTATAAGAAAGCCCAAATCTCCAGTTCTTTATGTCTTTTTCTGAGCTAAAGAGACAGAACCTCTTACTATCCAGAATTTTTATCTATCCTCAAGACAAATGGACACAATGCATGCCTTTTTTTTTTTTTTTTTTTTTTTTTTTTTTTTTTTTAAATCTCTGCATTCCCTGAGACTCAGGACCTGTGTTGTTAGAGTGACAACTCTATATCAGGGCTACCAGAATTTCGTCTCTCTAAGGGGCATCGGCCAATTTCAATGGTGCAAGGGCAGCGAGGTGAGGGTTCCACTAGGAAGGTAGTAATATAAATTATAGGTTATATAGATTTCTGAAAAAAAGTGCTAAAATTATCAGCTTTGATATGAAAGCAATGTATTTGTTTTTTTTTTTAAATAGTGAATGTTTCCCAATCTTTTTGCAAATGACTGTAATTTCACCACTTAAAAAAGATTTGAAGTAACAAGAACAAAATCAAACAAAAGAGAATGGCATACCCATTAAGGTCTGTAAGTTTGGAAATTAACCATTAGAATCTCTTTCTCCAATCTCTTAATTATATTTTTAACTTCAGTTCCATTGTCATTGTAGAGTAGCTTTGAAGAAGTTCTAGGAGTTTTAGGCTTCAGATTAATAACATTTCAGATAATTAGCAGAAGAACAAAGTAGCTTAATAGCTTTGGAGGCATGAGGCCTATAGAAAGGAAAAAAAAAAAACCTTTTTAGTTGAAATTGTCTTGGGGTCACATTAGTATTTAATCAATGTGCGAGGGTTCATGGTAATATGGTGAGGCTGACTGGTTCAACAGGCACAGAGACTCTGCTTTAGAAGTACATATTTCAATAGTAGATAATGCCTTAAAAGTTTGATAGCAATTTCCAGGAGTTTCCATTATTTCAAAACTTGAGACAAGGATTATAACATAGTGAAAATTAGTCCTATTTTAATGAACCTACAGTAAGAGTCCATTAATTCAGAATCCTGGGCTCTATAATTGATAATTAAAAAAAAAAACCTTTATCCATCTAGATATGTAATATGTAAAGGATAATTTTAGTTTCACTCAAAAAAATAAAATAATACTCCTGTTTAAAGTAGCAGCCCATCTGTGCCATACTGTCCCTAAAAGCAGGGAAATGGATTCATTCTTAGGTCCTTGCATTAGTACCTTTATAACTTCAGAAATGACAGAGAGGCAGGCATGGTGATATGCAAATAGCACACTCCCTTCTGCTCTGCAAATGGCTTGATGACATTGTGGGCTGTTTTGAAACACTTAGAGACCTCTCTTTCCACTCAGCCTTGGTGCCAGCCAGTTGGGGGTTATGCATCTTTTTCTGTCCTCCTCCTTTTCTCACATGAGCATTGTGGCCTCTGGTTGTACCAATAAGGAATGTCACTGTAACCATAATTACATGCTCTAAAGCACTTAGCAGTAATGGATTTGTTATGTGTTTACTTGTTCACTATCGTTGCTCCCTGTCCATCTTCCTCATCGGAATGTAAGCTTCCAGGGAGAAGAAATCTTTTTCTTTCATTATTTGTTTGCCTCTTTATTTGTTTTTGCACTGATGAACCCCCAGCACCTAGGAGGGATCATGGTATATAGTAGGTACCCAATTCATTTTTATAGAACAAATAATGTTTCAATAAAAGAATGGATTTAGATTTTTTTTTTCATCTGAATATCTTTAACAAAAATCATGGTCACTGATTCTGTCTGTCCTTCCTGGCATGGGAGTAAATATTCTCCTGATACTCAGGTCTGGAAATGTCCTATCTGCATGTGGAATAAATTCTGTGTCTTATAAACAGCATCTTAGATCTGATCAGAGAACCACATAACAGGTGACTTATCCTTTCTCCAAAATCGGAGTTAGTGTTCTTCTCTGTCTTCTCTAGTCAGTTTCTGTCTGCCTAAAGTCTCTTCATGCCTCTAACTCACTCACATTCCACTCACCTCTGCTACTACTCTGTGTGCACATGCAGGATAGTGGGAGCCTGGAAGTCTGCTTTAATCCTAGACAGTAGTAGCTCAGGACATCTGATATTCTTGCCTGGTCTTTGAAACTATTGATTTTCTCAAGAATTATCTTAATTCTGGTCTTATAGTAAATAAATGCCCTTGTCAATTTCCTATCACCTGACATTAAATGTTACCACTGCTCAGAGTGCTGAATCTCAAGCTTTTTGGTCATTAACAGTTTAGTTGATTTCATCTAAATTCCCACATGCTGGTTTGTGTTTGGTTGATATACTTCCATTCTCATAGACTGGCTTAGATCCAGTGGAATCTAAGCCATGGAAATGGCATTTTGCTATTTTCAACCATGATGCTATTAGAAAAAAATGCATCTGAGGATTAGAAACAGTCTGTCTTAGATAAAATAAGCCATATCCTAAATGGTATGATTTAAAGGATGTGACAGGAAATTAATTTGATTTTTAAATCTACCCCCTTAAAAACACACATTGACCAAAATAGTAAATATTACTTATTTCTATGATTAACATATGTGCTACCTCTGTTATCACAAAATTATAAGAAGTTAGCATGTTAAAACTAATTTCTAACCATGTTACCTTCTTGGTTAGAAATTTTTGTTAAAAAAGTCAACTGAGTAAATTTAAAGATCTAATTGGCCTTATTCAATGGTTCACAACTGGGCAGCATCTCATCAAACAAATAGAAAAAAACAAAAAAAAAAAAACCTCTGAGGAGCTGTAGAAAACAGAAGACCTTCATGGGCAGAAGAAGGTGGGACAAGGAAGTTATTCTAGCAAAGAATGGATTGTTTCAAGCAAAGTCAACTTTTAAGGCCAAATCATCTAGTACTTTGTTTTCACTCATCCTGTTAGATACAAATACCTATGTAAATCATGGTATATTTATATCCTCACATTCTTTTGGTTATCTAAATTAGATCTTCCCCAGTCACCAAAAGTTCTCAATGCAGCACACATCTTTGCAAGGAATTTAGAAACACTTTTTATTTCAGTCTAGGAGATTTACTTCCAGAGTGTGTTGAAAACCTAACTGAGCCCTGGCTTGAATGGGCAATTGTGACAATCCCTACAAGCAAATCCATGAACAGTGTCACCTTAGTAGGAGTGGTTTGTGCCCCAACAGGATCAGTTGGGCCATCTCTCACAATCTCTGTCTGTGGTGATGATTCTCCTTGGGCCTTTGAATTGCTAGATGGCTAGTACCTAATAAGGCAACGCCTCTGCAGTTAGCTAATTATGCCCCAAACTGTTCACAAACAGAGATACCTCATTGGTCAACTCTCCTGAATTTATATCATTGTTAGAAATGTTTGTAATTCAGGATTTCCTTCAAAGAGTGGATTGATTTAGGCAAGGTCACCTTTCTTTGGAGAACAGTGGGGGTCTATCGAGCAGAGTTCCTTGCTCATGTTCACCAGGAAATTCCAGACTCACTGGTTAAGGTTACATCCTTGGGAGAGGCTAAAGCTGCAATTAGGTCAGATATTAAGTCTTGATTTGGTGATGTGAGCCTTAGGAAAGCGACTCCATTTTGGTTCTGTTGTTTCTTTCTTAGCACTTTTAATGACCCTCTATTGCTCATTTATTGAAGCCCAATTTCTTTAGACCCAAGTAGTGAATTCTACCAATCTGTGCCATCCTCCTACTCTTCATTTATCAGATACCCTAACTAAACTGCAACACACCCTCACCCTACATATATTCAGAGCTCCCTGCTCTGTTTTTCTGCCCCTACTCTCCACTTACTCTAGTATACTGAACTTTCAGTCTCTATACAATCCTCCAAAATTGGGTAAAATATCAGACTTTGGAATTGAAGACCTGGGATTAAAGTTATCTGTGTCACTTAATACCTGTGTGAGTGTGAGCAAGTATTATTTCATCTGAATTCCTTTTTTAAATCCATAAATGATACATATCGACTCTATAAGGTTCATGTAAAAATGAATAATAGAGATAAAGTAAGTAGCTCAGGGGTGCCTGGATGACACAGTCCATTAAGCATCTGCCTTTAGCTCAGCTCGTGTTCCCAGGACCCTGGGATTGAGCCCCGTATCAGGCTCCCTGCTCAGGGGGGAGTCTGCTTCTCCCTCTGTCCTTACCCTTGCTCATGCTCTCTCTCTCTCTAATAAATAAAATCTTTTTTTTTAAGTAGGTAGCTCAGTTGATATAAATATCTATTACCCAACTTCCTAAATATAGCTTAAATTTCAAGCATCCTCTTCTATATTTTTATAAGATTTTATTTATTTATTTATTTATTTATTTATTTATTTATTTGAGAGAAAGAGAATGTGAGTGGGGAGAGGGACAGAAGGAGCAGAATAAGCAGACTCCCTGCTGAGGAGGGAGCTTGATGTGGGCCTCAATCCCAGGAACCAGGGATCACAACCCAAGCTGAAGGCAGATGCCTAACTGAGCCATCCAGGTGCCCCTTTCTGCTGCATTTTGTTCAAGCAATATAGAAGAAAGGGCATATGCTTTGGATGCAAAAAGTAGTGCCTTCATTTGTAGATTTGGTATGTACCTGCTACGTGTCTCAGACATGTACTTAAGTTATTTTAGCTCACTTACTTATGCATGGAAAGTGGGAGCCAGGACTTTATATCATCTAACTTAACACTAAATGAAACAATATGCAAAAATGCCTGCCACATAGTTCTTTTTCTCTCTTTGAACATTCATAGCACTTTGTTCACGCATTTCTTATGACATTTGAAAGGTTCTACTTCATGAATTTGTTTTATTATCCTAAGAATATTTTACCTTTCTTTAGGATAGAGACTAAGTCATTTTTATCTTAATGATTTTCTTTAAATATGGATGCTATCGGTATTTTCGTGTACATATAAATATATAAGATGAGTAATACATAACAATTATGAAGAACTTCTTTCTAGAATTACTTTATATGACAAGAGGAGAGTGTCCCAAGTTCTGGCCAGAAGAGTGAACAACTAAGTGTCGATGGAAGGAAAGCAGATGAAGGATGATATTCCCCCAAGGGAATTCTAAGGGGAATTTAGAGGCACAGTATCTTGAAGAAGGACAAAAAGAGTGCAGTTGAAAGTGGGATGAAGAGTAAGATACATGACAGTAAAAAATACCCGCACCTTTGTTGTCCTTAAGGAGCTGAACATTAGCCCGTTGTCTGCTTCCTCTAACTCCCACCTAAATGCCTTTGGTCTTTTGGTTAGGGTGGCACCATCTCAAGGTACTAGTTTGTGTCATGGGTTGAGATTCCCCAAAGCAGACCCTGAGATGAAAATTGACAGGTGAGACATTTATTAAGAAAATAATTCTCTTGCCTTCGTGGATGTATCTTGCAAGAAGTTACTATGGCCGAGTTCAAAAGGGTGTTGCCTGTGTTCTTCTCTAGGATTTTGATGGAATCTTGTCTCACATTTAGATCTTTCATCCATTTTGAGTTTATCTTTGTGTATGGTGAAAGAGAGTGGTCTAGTTTCATTCTTCTGCATGTGGATGTCCAATTTTCCCAGCACCATTTATTGAAGAGACTGTCTTTCTTCCAATGGATAGTCTTTCCTCCTTTATCAAATATTAGTTCACCATAAAGTTCAGGGTCCACTTCTGGATTCTCTATTCTGTTCCACTGATCTATGTGTCTGTTTTTGTGCCAGTACCACACTGTCTTGATGACCACAGCTTTGTAGTACAACCTGAAATCTGGCATTGTGATGCCCCCAGATATGGTTTTCTTTTTTAAAATTCCCCTGGCTATTCGGGGTCTTTTCTGATTCCACACAAATCTTAAAATAATTTGTTCTAACTCTCTGAAGAAAGTCCATGGTATTTTGATAGGGATTGCATTAAAACTCTTCAGAGTGTAGGGATAGAGGGAACATTCCTCGACATCTTAAAAGCCATCTATGAAAAGCCCACAGCAAATATCATTCTCAATGGGGAAGCACTGGGAGCCTTTCCCCTAAGATCAGGAACAAGACAGGGATGTCCACTCTCACCACTGCTGTTCAACATAGTACAAGAAAATAATTCATGGTCAGCTGACTGAGAGTATGTAACGCAGGACAGGAAAGAGTAGGAAATGGATAATCTAAACGAGGTACCATCGCGGCAAAGTTTTGCAAAGGTTGGCTCCAGCCTGAACTTGCAAGGGATTTCTGAAATGTAGGTCATGCCTCACTCTTGTTCTGACCTGAGATGAGGGAGATATAAATCCCAGGTGCTTCTTGATCTTTGTACAAGACAAGCAGGGGAGTTCTAGTAGTGTAAGGACACCTCTCTGGAGATGAACTTCACAGGCTGAATTTTGGAAATAAAAGCACAAAATGTGACCGCTCCCTGTTCCTGCACTTCCCCCAACCCCCAGATACACAAAAGGGAAAAAAGACATCCAAGGCTCTTTGAGCAGACCGCAGTGTCCAAACACCAGCTAAGGTGAGCGAGAGTTGTGACACCACCATTACCACTTAGAGTCTGCAGTGAGAATGCAGAATTCTAAAATGCTTAAACGTTTTGCTCCTCTCTCAAGGCTAACTCAGAATTTGAATATATGGCCTCCATGGCCAGAAACACCAAAGACTAGGGCACTCCTAGGAGGGATGCTTTAGAAACTGAAATAAAGTGGGACGCCTGGGTGGCTCAGTGGTTGAGCCACTATCTGCCTTGGGCTCAGGGTGTGATCTTGGGGTCCTGGGATTGAGTCCCGCATGGGGCTCCTGAAGTTAGGAGCCTGCTTCTCTCTCTGCTTATGTCTCTGTCTCTCTCTCTCTGTGTCTCTCATGAATTAATAAATAAAACCTTTAACAAAAAGAAAGAAATTGAAATAAAGTAAATCTTTAAGCTGAGACAATCTAGATGGTCACTATTTTACTTAACTTTGAGATCTGGTATTTTATAATCAGCATTCCTAGGATGCTGGGACACTTACTTTGGATTTACACTTCAGAACCTTCAGATTCTGTTTCAACATGTGATCCCTTTAATGCATAAATAAGCCATGGTGCTTGATCTGAAATATCAATGCAACTTCCAAAGTTGCTTAATATACTTCAAGGAACATAGAGCTGGGAACCTGTCCATTTTATGCACCCAATTCCTATATTCTTACTCTATTATTTACAAGAAAAGATACAGTGTGTGCAGAAGTGGGAGCAAACTGTGTGACTTCCTTCAGCAGTAGAACGAACCCTTTTGAATTAACACAAGCAGGAATGCGTCAGAAAAATCAGAGTTAGCTGTATTGCAACCCTTTTCTCTATGCTTTAATTTTGAAGCAGAGCATTAGCTTTGACATTTTTCAGTTGATAGGTATTTTTCTAGATATTCTTTGGGGATTTCAAAGTAGGCTAAAAGGCTTTTTGAAGGATGGGGAAATGAAGCTTTTATATTTGTTATTTCCATTGCAGCTATTACTGAGAAAATTAGCTCCATGTCAAGAGACTAGAACAAACAACACAAGATTACTTGCCTGGGTCTCAAAGCAGACTTCTGACAATGTGTTGTGCTTCACATCACCCTGCACTCCCCAAAAGTTTCATTTTTAAAAAATGGTCCTAGCCAAAACTAGCTAGAAGAATAAATTAATAACATTCATTTTCACAAAAATATATGATATTAAAGATCAGCTAAACATATTCTTTCATTTAGGCAGGCAGAACTCAAAATGAGGTAGCTTATAACTCTCTAAAGCTGGGTCTTTTCATGACTACAATTCTACAAGCTCCCTAAAAAAAATCTGTGGGCCATATTGTGAAATCCCAAGCTATACAATTTTCCTGGTATAGTTCAGACTCAGATTAAGCAGAGTGAATCCTCCTAACACATGAAAATGAGAAATAATATCATGCATGAACCAAAAAACTACATGTTTTAACTGTTGGTTCAAAATCCCACATAAATCATATAAATAGGTCTCCTTGTGAACCAAACATTTCCAAATCAGCTAAAAGGAAATGGTTTCTTCATTTATGCTTATGACTTTGGGACACAGTTTCAATACTTAGTTGCTTCTGTATTCTTTTTTTTTTTAGCAAACTGTTTATGAAATCACACTTGTCAGATGTTAGCAGAGGAAAATATTTTCCTTCATTGTAAAGAGCTCACAGCACAAGGACATAAGGGTAGAGAGATTGCAAAATTCATCTCATTTCCTTTCCAGAGAAGGAGTATTTAGGTGTAAAGACATTTGTAATTCTTATATTATGTGCCATTAGGTGCATATATATTCATAATTGTCATATCTTCTTGATGTATTTACCCTTTTATCTTTATGGCATGTCCCTCTTTAAGAGTATTTCTGCAAGAAATACAAGTCTACTTTCTGTGAACAGAGTCACTCCGGTTATGTTATAGATTCTATTTGTAGAAGATATATTTTTTCTATCTTTCTACCTATTTCTGTCTTTGAATATAAAGTACATATATATGTAGAGAGTATTTAGGAAAGTCATGCTTTTTATCCAGTCAAATAATCTCTGCCTTTGGATTGAAGTGACTAGTCCATTCACATTTAATATGATTATTGATATGGTTGGGTTTATATGTGCTATTCTGGTATTAATTTTCTATATATCTCCTGCTTTTTTTGTTCTGTTTTTCTGTTACTACCTCATTTTATGTTAAATAAATACTTCTAAGTGCACCATGTTAATTTCTCTGTAGATTTTTTAACTGTATTTTCAAGTTACTGGCTGTTGTACAGATTGCAATAAAAACATTGACTTTGTATGTTTCATTTTTTTGTTTTTCTATCAGTTCCTCCTGTACTGTATTCTTTTGGGTTAAACAAATATTTTTGAGCATCACTATAGCTTTTTTTGTTGATTCAAAATATGTTTGAATTATTTAACAGTAGAGAGATTAAAACTAAGAAAAGATTACACAAAAATTGTAAACTTTAAATTGCAGTAGACAAAAAAATGAAAATCCATTAGAACTGCTGAACAGAAGATAAAAGATATCAGGGGAGTAAACCAGTGAATTTGAAGTTTGATCAATAGATATTATCTAATCTGAGGATGAATGACAGAGCAACATTAAATACAGTAAGTCACATGTACTGTGAGTTTCATAAAGAAGAAAAGGGAAAGAAAAATATTGAAGAAATAATAGCTTAAATTTCACAATTTTGATGAAAAAGATTAATGTATAGATATAAGAATCTCAACAAATTCCGAGCAGTATAAATCCAAAGATAATCACACCTAGTCTCATTATTACAGAGGTAGCTTGAGAGTATGAGTTTGTATATCTTTTGTTAAATTTATTGCTAAATAATTTACTCTTTTTGATATATTCTAAATGGAATTATTTTCCTAATTTTTGTTTCTGAATTGTTCATTGCTAGTATATGAGTACAAATTTTATGCATTTATATCTTCATGACTTTTTATCTATGACTTTTATCTCTGACTTTACTGAATTGACTTATTAGTTCTAATAGTATTTCTGTTTGTGTGTGTTCCTCAGCATCTTTTGTATACAAGATTATGCCATCTGCAAATAGAAACCATTTTAGTTCTTCCTTTCCAATCTGGAGACCTTCTATTTCTTTTTCTTGCCAAATTGCCACACTGCTTTACTTTTTGTTTTCTATTTCTCATGTTATTCTTTTTCCTTGTTTCTCCTTTACCATATTCTTTTGCATTTAATAAAGATCTTCTAGTGTAAAATTTTAGTTATTTAATGATGTTTTACTATTTTTGTTACCTTTTTAATGATTGTTCTATGGCTTGCCATATGCAACTTAACAGCAGAATCTACTTCAGATTTACACTAACTTGGTACTCCGGCTAATATTGCTATTCATATTACATTTGTCTATATTAAAAACTCAGGGACACATTGCAATTATTATTTATATAATATTATTCTTTAAAGAAGATGAGAGAAGTAGCAAGCATGTTTTTATAGAGCTTATTATATTAAACTTCTTAGTTATCATTTCTACCTCTCATTTGTTCCTGTTCTTAATTCATTACAACTTTTTTTTTTCCCATTAACCTCTTTTGTTCTTTTATTTTGTATTTTGGGTAAATTCCAACCTAAAAATATTTACTGTACAAATGAATAGGTAAAATTATTTCACTTAGGAATAGAAAACAACTATACAAGTGAAGATATCAAGTCATTTCACTCGGTAGCATTTTGGGAGAATATCATATTTGAAAGAATATTTTTTAAGATTTTTTTCTTTATTTGAGAGAGAGAGAGAGCATGGAGAGGAGAGGCAGAAGGAGAAGGAGAAACAGAATCTTGAGTAGACTCCCTACTGAGTGCAGAGCCCAACTGAGGACTTGATCTCATGATACCGAGATCATGACCTGAGCCAAAATCAAGAGTCAGATGCTTAACTGGCTGGGCCACCGAGGTGCCTCCTAAAATAATTATGTGTTACATATACAAATAATAATACGTTGTTATATTCAAAAGCATCCTCTAGCATAATTTGGCTTCTACTCATGGGGCATAAGCCCACTGAAGGAGAACCTGAGACATAGAGGAGTTGTTAGTCTCACTTTTGTCTGTATTCAACTGAGCACATATAAAACATTATAGTCAATTCTGTACACTTCAATTTCAGAGTAGTAAGGTTAGTAAATATTACAAAAGGTTGGTATATTTATAAATTATGTCCTATAACAAAGTGTTTTAGGGATTTACATAGAACCAATATGGAAAAGAACATGATTTCAATAATTTGAAAGAATGACAGTATGGAAGAAAATCTAGATCTCTTTTTCTCTTCTTTTAGAAGTCAAACTAGGGATGCCTGGGTGGCTCAGCAGTTGAGCATCTGACTTTGGCTCGGGGCATGATCCTGGAGTCCCAGGATCGAGTCCCACATTGGGATCCCTGCATAGAGCCTGCTTCTCTCTCTGCCTATGTCTCTGTTTCTCTCTTTCTGTGTCTCTCGTGAATAAATAAAGAAAATTTATGTTAAATATACCCCCTCTCTTGTTTTTTTTAGAACTGAAACTTAAATCCTGTAGCTTCCTACTTTAGTTTGACTTCTTTTTTTTTTTTAATTTTCTTTTTTTTTTTATTATGCTGAGTGAAGTAAGTCCATCAGAGAAGGACAAACATTGTATGTTCTCATTCATTTGGGGAATATAAATAATAGTGAAAGGGAATATAAGGGAAGGGAGAAGAAATGTGTGGGAAATATCAGAAAGGGAGACAGAACATAAAGACTCCTAACTCTGGGAAACGAACTAGGGGTGATAGAAGGGGAGGAGGGCGGGGGGTGGAGGTGAATGGGTGACGGGCACTGAGGGGGGCACTTGACAGGATGAGCACTGGGTGTTATTCTGTATGCTGGTAAATTGAACACCAATAAAAAATAAATTTATTATTAAAAAAAAAGAAAATTAAAAAAAAGAAGTCAAACTAAAGTAAGAAGCTACAGGATTTAAGTTTCAGTTCTAAAAAAAAAGAGAGGGGGTATATTTAACATATAAAGACAAATATTAGATGAGATAATTGGTTTCTATCAATAGAAGTATTTAAGCATAGATTAATTTAAAAATTAATTAAAATTTGCAGAATAATTAAAGAATCAAAGCAAAAGCCAAACAACCTAGCTTTGAAAAAGCTAGAACAGGTGATGGAATCTGGGTAGCATCCCTTCAGGGCTGCTTTCTCCTGTGGAAGCCTGCTTAAGATTCAAGAGCCCTTAAAAAGAGTCTCTTTAATATTTGATTTATATATTTATATGAGCATTTTTTTGGTCACTTTAACTGACATTTTCTGAGATGGCAGGCCATAAGGGAAGGGGATTTTCCCAAAAGAAAATTGAGAGTCTAATTACAAAGTCTGGATGGTGGATACAAAAAACAAAAACAAAAACAGAAAAACACCATGCATGCCCTCTGCAACAGGAATTCTGTAGGTGTATCAAACAACAAGTTGTGTAGAGATTCTATATTAGTTCAGTGATTCTCTATGATGTTCCTTCATCTGGTAATACTGATATTTCAATTTGTTTTGGTATTTTGTCTTAATTATTGGCACCAAACATTACAGATAAAATGTTTAGAATTTTGTTTTAGGTCTGTGGGAAGGCATGCATTTTTCTTCCTTCTGATGTTGTTTCTTGTCATGTGGAAGCAACTACACTAGAGTATGACTTCTGGTCTTTCCACTTCTTTATCTGATATATGAAGCCAGAAGGAGAAATTGGCATGTGTAAGTCATTTATTTTTTTTCTTCCCTTTTTCTCTATGGAGTGGGCTGTCTGTAGGAAGAAAGCATTATCGTCTTCCTGACGTAAGTTTTTTGGAGCCAGGCCTCTGCACTGCCCAGTACTTAACAAAAACAGCGGTCTTAGATGGTTTTAGTTACATGCAAGTTCCAAGAGAAGCAAATGTCAGTTTGTGGCCTTTGTCAACCATATGGTGTCTTATAATAATTTATTTTTCAATTTGATCTTGAATTAAACAAACTGTACTTCACCTAAGTAGAAGTGGCTGAGATAAATATTTGGTTTTGGGGAAAAGTTTTCTTATTATTAATCCTATTGAGCATTAGAAACATATCAATATTTCTTGCTATTACATTACATTACAGTTACGGGGGAAGTAGAACTTTTAAACTAGCAGCGGTGTAATGAATTGAATTTTGTGCTCCTCTTCTCAAATTCATATGTTGAAGCCCTAACCCCCATTGTGGCTGTATGTGGAGGTGAAGTTTCTGAGGAAGGAATAAGGTTAACCAAGATCATAAGGCTGAGCCCATGATCTGATAGAATTGGATATGATTGGTATCCTCATAAGAAGAGGTTCCAGGGCAGCCCGGGTGGCTCAGAGGTTTAGCGTTGCCTTCAGCCCAGGGTGTGGTCCTGGAGACCCAGGATGGAGTCCCATGTCAGGCTCCCTGCACAGAGCCTGCTTCTCCCTCTGCCTATGTCTCTGCCTCTCTCTCTGTGTGTCTCTCATGAATAAATAAATAAATAATCTAACAAAAAAAAAAAAAAAAAGGAAGAGGCTCTCTCTCCAGGCACGTGCACCTAGGGAAGGCCAAGTGAGGGCATAAAAAGGAGGCCCCATCTGTAATTCAGGAAGAGAATCTTCACCAGACACCAATCCTGCCAAACTGTGATTTGGCACTTGTAGCCTCCAGAACTGGAAAATACATTTCTTTTCTTAAATCAACCAGTCACTGGCATTTTGTTATGGTAGCCCAAAGGGAAATACAGGGATTTGAGATAAAAGTTTTGTTTATAATAGAATAACAACAAATTCTAGGAGTGAGGATGAAAATTTATTATAAAGAACTTCAGATGAACCAAAGTAAGATGCTCAGCATACATTTTTCATCATATTTTACTTTTTAGCTATGTGTGTGTGTGTGTGCACGTGTGTTGATGTGCAGTTGAGATGTGAACTATAATTGCTTGCAATCACTTTGACCAGTTGGCAGTTATGTTTTCATTACTTGCATGTGGGCAGGTTTATCTATAACCGTATATTCTTCTCTTCAATAGAATCATGTGCAATGTTGTTACAGCACAGGTTAAGCTTAATTGCCATATAAAATGTCTTTTAAAGAGTTACTCTATGATTTGGCACTAAATGAAAAGTTTGTCTATTCAGGACACCATGAAAAGTGATCAATGGAGAGTAAATTTGGTATTTGTGAAACATTAACCATTAGCGAAATGACCATAATTCCTCACTTTTCTTGAAAACAACCACCAAATGTTTATAGGATCTTAGAAAGAAAGATGCCCTCGAGAAGATGTTTAACTTTTGTGGTTGAGATTGGTAGTAGAATATTGCTCACCACGGTGCTGCTGAGGGCAGGGGCCATTGCTAAAAGCCCAGAGTAGATGAAAAGTTAATGTGCCTATTTTGGGCATCAAGTAAGACTGTTGTTAAAACACTAAGTCATCATTTAATTGGCAGCATTTTTTTCCTTAATGATCATATAAATGGTAAAATAATAGTCCATCTTACAATTAATGGCTTAAGATAGATAGATGGAATATGATGAAATAAGCCCTACTAAAGCATTCTGTGATTCAAATGTTACTCCCTTTGTGATGGTTTGCTGTAATGTTATTTGTGAATACAACTGTTTTTTATCCTTTTGAGAGATAGTATTCTTTTTGGGAAGAGCCATGGCATGGTTTTTGCTCATTAAGTTTGACACCTGCTTAACCAAATATATTCCTCCTATGAGGGGGAAAAAATACAGGAACAGTCAATACATTTTTGCAAGATTAAACCAAACCCTGAGGACATGTGCAGTTTATTCTCGCAATTTCTTTATTTAAAAAGATATCTTGGATAATTTCATGTTTGAATTGGTTCCATAAATACAATTGCCATAAAATAGGTCACATGTACTACTGCTTCAGGCAGTTAAACATACAATTTATTGTTGTGCAAGGCTCAGTAACTAATCTACCTTTGTTGCAGAGCTCATTTGGCCATATGTTCATTTAGGTGCATTCTTACAATCTCATTCCAGTATACTTTTAGTGGGGTGACAGGAAACAAAGTTTTACTTGGCAGTGAAAAGTAATCAAGAGATAGTCCAATTTATTGCTTACACTCTTAGCAGGATATTTAATCATCTAGAGGGATCTTCTATTCCTACAAGCAAAGACGAAAGAATAGACCTGTTTCATTTCAAAATGTGTATAGTGGGCAGACATCATGTTAAATGGTATTACCACACTAATACACACACACGTGCACACACACAGCCAGAGACACAAGAAAGATCTGCTGGATATATCTATGACCTTGATTGTGGTGATGGTATTACAGATGTTTTCATATGTCAAAACTCATCAAATTATACACGTTAAATATGTACAGTTCTTTGTATATAGGTTATACATCAATAAAGCTATTTAAAATGATCTATTACCCTTTTTAATATACACAGGATACAAAGTGATCATTCTTGTTAAATTAGTGTTATTTTTTATAGGTGTATGGAATATTCTTTCTGCCCACCACTTGAATTAATCTGCTAAAGTACAAACTTAGTTGAGATTTGAAACGTCAGTGAGTAAGAGTGTACTAAGAAACAGAAGTCTATTTTTGGAGGCCTTTTTTTTTTGTTAAACATAAGAAAAGGAACTTGGCAGGCTTCTCAGGCCTTGATTAAATACAGCTCAGATTCAATAAGGAAAGAAAACCTTTACTTGATGAAATTCTTCTATAAAGGTATTTCCTTTCATGGATCACTAAGGAATTATGATTTTATTTTTCAGCCATATAGTTAGGATATAATTTGATTCCTTTGAGAACTATTGGGATCCTCTCAGTGAATTCTATAATATATTCAAAAATTTTATTTAAAAACTGAAGGTGAGGGATCCCTGGGTGGCGCAGCGGTTTAGCGCCTGCCTTTGGCCCAGGGCGCGATCCTGGAGACCCGGGATCGAATCCCACGTCGGGCTCCCAGTGCATGGAGCCTGCTTCTCCCTCTGCCTGTGTCTCTCTGCCTCTCTCTCTCTCTGTGACTATCATGAATAAATAAATAAAAAATCTTTAAAAAAAAATAAATAAATAAAAAAATAAAAAAAAATAAAAACTGAAGGTGAAGCAAAAGAATTAATTAAGATATTTATAATAAATTTTTAGGGGCAAAGTTTCTTTTTTGTTTCCATTTTTTCTTTTTTTTTTGTTTCTATTTTTTCATATGGTCAAATGTGCTATCCATAAGCATAGATATTCATATAACCACACAAAACTTAGCAGATAATTATCCTCTTGTACTTAACAACTTACTGAAGGAATGTATGAATTGCTTTTCTGTATGGGAAGTCATATGATGAAAAAAGTTGATATCATGCGTATCAGTATCACCTTTGGCACATAACTTATTAAATGGGAATATAGTTCTCATCTGAGGGTTCGCTGAAAATCTGCCGGAACACTTCAGTATTTGGTAACGTTAAGGCCAGAACCAAAGAAACTCATGCAACTACGAAAATGACACTTCAACTCAGAGAAAACACCTCTCTCTAGAATATTAGTCTTATCAGACAAATTATTTTCTTGTTTGTGTGTTTTCAGACTAGGAGAGCAGTTCTTTCTCAGTCATCCTCTCCCCCACTCCATCTGGCTTACGATGTGTTTCTGTGACTTGCTATTCTCCACCTATCATGCTACTTATCATGGCTAATTGTAAATATTTGTCTATTTTTGCATATAATATTTAGTTTGTAACCTCTCTTGAGGCAGGGACTATGCCCATATTTATTGTCATTTTATCTAAGCACCACAATGTCTGGTAACTTGAAATTGAATATGTATTTACTAAATGTAAGACTCAAAAGAGTGAATTCATTATTTATCGAATATTTCTTATTCTCAAAAGCAAAGAATCACGTCTTATATATCTCCGTAGCTCTTGCTACATTAAGGTGTTTTTTTACCAAGTGAATGCCCTATTAATAGAATCAAGATGATAATCTTCTTACTCTTTTAAAATCCTATGAAATTAGAGAGGGAGACAAAAGGTGAGAGACTTCCAACTCTGGGAAATGAACAAGGAGCAGTGGAAGAGGAGGTGGGCAGGGGGATGGGGTGACTGGGTGACGGGCACTGAGGGGGGCATTTGACGGGTGAGCACTGGGTGTTGTACTATATGCTGGCAACTCGAATTTCAATAAAATATATATGAATATATATTTATACATATAAATATATAAAATATAAATATATGAAATATAAATATGTATATATATATATATATATATATACAAAATCCTATGAAATGAGAGGATTTCCCCATATTCTAATAAAACAAGAAAGGATGCCATGTCGAGGAGTTCAGAAAGCTAGAAAGCAGGTAAAGTTAGACATACTGAGAAACAATTCTGGAAAAGGTCATAAACAAGAGAAGAGTGTACTTAAATAGAGACATTTGGGAGGAGCCTCAAGGCTAGAGGGAGAGTCATCTAAGTCCCTTAGCGCAGCTTAGTTTGAGCAGCCTCACAACCTGCCCTTTCTTGGGCTTAGCTCATCAGGGCCTTTGGCCAAAGACTAAAGCAGTGAGTGAGATGCTTGGACTAAGTTGGAAGGCAGTACTCCAAGGGACTGCTAGCCACCTTGACCGGGGTCTGTCAGCATCTAGAAAACCAGCACCACCTTCATCCATCATAGACTCTCACCTGCAGAACAGGTATTTTCAAAAACAAAAATAAATAGCCAATAAACCTCTGAGTTACATCAGGAAAGTGAGATACCAGACAAACAAAAAGTAAGAATTAACACCTGAGACCAGGGGATTCATAAAGCCAATAGGACAAATATGAATGGCAGAAACATAAAAATGCAAAAAAAAAATGTTACATTCAAGAGATCTTGAAAATTTAAATAATCTATTATTAAAGTAAAATAAATATTCCATATGGTAGGCAGAATTCCCAAAGGAGCCTCCTACCCATGGTTTCTCTCTCTAACTTCCGGGACTGTGATTATGTTATATTGTAGGGCAAAGAGAACTTGTCAATGCAGTTAAGGTTAGCAATCAGTTAGTTTTGAGTTGACCAAAAAGCAGATTATCCAAGTATTTGCAATTTAAACACCTGAACCCTTAAAAAAAAAAAAGTTATTTTTCCAGCTGGAGTCAGCAGAGCAGAGGAATTTGAAGCATGGAAAAGGCTCAAGGCACCATTGGTAGCTTGAATAAGTAGAAGGCTATGTGCAAAGGATTGCCTTTGGGGGCTCATACAGGGCACCAGTAGATAGGGAAATGGGGACCTCAGGCCTATGGCCACTAGGAACTGGATTCTGAAGACACTTTGGATGAGCTTTGAAGTGGATTCTTTGGATTCCTCTTCAGAGACTCCAAATAAGAGCTTACCTGGCTTGGCCTCAACTTTGTGAGACCCTAAGCAGAGAAAGTAGTCAAGCCAGCCTGGACTTTTGACCTACAGAACTGTGGTGGTAATAAATATTGTTTTAAGCTGCTACTTTTTGGTAAAAAACAAATGTTTACCCACAAATGTTTTGTCATTGGTATTTTGTTGCACAGACTGATCCTCTTACTATTACCTTTCCAGTTGACATCATATCATCTACTCCTCATGAGATTTGTGGAAAATGATTTTGCATTCCTCCTAAAGTTGAATAAAAAGGATGCATTATTTTATCAGTTTTCAGTAATTGCCATTAAGTGAGCATACTTAGACACCTCTTTCTAAACTGTATTAGCCAAAGAATATATCAGAATGTGAAAATCTACTGTAGTGAGGGATTTCTTTCTTGACATTGCTGTATTTTCCTGAATAAGTCACTTATATCTATGCTTTTTGACATAGTAATTTATATACTTCAAATTAATTTTCTTATTTTTCAGATTAGTTTTTCACCTCATATTACCTCATTAACTACTAAGTCCTTGTCTTTTTCCTCATTCTTCTGGAAATCAGGACTTATAAGAATTATAACTATATGTGAGTTGACTGGCATGAATTTGAAAACAAAAAGAAAAAGGAAAAGGACAATTTGTGGGTTATGAATACATAGACTATTTTAGTAGGCCTGGGGAAAAATGATCAGAATTACAGTCTACCTCTTTTCTTGGTTATTTCTTTCTTTCCAACATATTCAAACCTTTTTTTTCCCCAGTAAATGCAACATAGTACTTTCTCATCTTAATATCTCCAGTACCTCTTATTTGTGTTCTAAACATACAATTCTTAAGGACATTTTAACTTCTATTTCTTGTGAATAACTTAGTCTTAATATGTTTAAATAATCTTCTCATTTCTTACTGTCATTCACAAGGACTAAGTCTATGGCCTAGCAGGTTTAATACCTTAAAGTCATCTTTAGAAACACACTCATCCTTTCATTCTCAATAAACAATCAATCATGACATCATTTGACTACTTTGGGTTATTTTTAACATTTATTTCTTGCAATTGTTACCCTTAGGCCCTATGTCTTCATAACTGGAAATTTGAAGAGTTCTGGAGAACTGTGCCAAACTCTGTTGTCTACTCCTATCAATTTATCCTGCATAAATGCCACCAATATAACATTATTAAAAAGCCTCTTTAATCATGTTGCCTTCCTTGCTCACAAAACTACTCAGACTTCTTGTTGTCTAAACAATATTAAAATTCTTAGGTCTGCAACTCAGAAGCTTCTATAATCTAATCTCTGCTGCCCTTTCAATTTTGTCTAAATTTTCCCTTCTGAATACTCTAATATAGTAAAATTATAATTTATTAAATATTGCCCACTGATTTCATCTCGTGTTTATTACATATTGATTCAGCTTCTAGGATGATTTATACACAATGTGTCCTAGAAAAATTCCTTCCTTCCTTCCTTCCTCCAAAATCCATTTCAAATTTCCTCTAATCCAATAAAGTCTTCCTTGAATATCCCAGGTGAAAATGACATGTTTCTATTTTAATATTCAATTTCAATGACTTTTGAATAAATTCTTACACATAAATTTGGACCCTTGTTCTCCAACTTCCACATTAGATTTCAGAGAATGTGATTGCCCATTAGATAATTCAGCATATTTCCTTATATGTTTGAATGAAAAAGTAATTATGAACAAGGGAGTGATAGTAGGAGCATTTCTTAGAATTTGGAAACTAAATTTTATATTATTTATGAAGAATAGAAATTTCTGTGAACTGTAATTGACAAAGTGATTACTGATCTCTGTACAAAGGCCAACATCAAATGAACATTCAGGCTGAATATCTTTCTCTTCTCTAAAGGGAGAGATTCTTCAGGTCAGCATTAGATCAATGATATATTTTTTAAAGATTTCATTTATTTATGAGAGAGAGAGAGAGAGAGAGAGAGAGAGGCAGAGACATAGTCAGAGGGAGAAGCAGCCTCCCACATGGAGCCCAATGCTGGACTGATCCTGGACCACAGGATCACACCCTGAGCCAAATGCAGACGTTCAACTGCTGAGCCACCCAGGCGTCCCATAGATCAATGATATTGATGGCAAGTGTAACCTGCTCTGCCATATGTCTTATCAACTTTATGGGTAAAACCCATGTATTTAGCTTTCAGAGTAAATTCATTTACAATATGTTAAATGAAATATCAGTGGCAATAACAGTACATTGCTTTCAATCATGGAAATCTAGAGAAAAGCCAGTAGAAATATGTTTCAGATCAAATATTGCAAGCCCATTATACTAAAAATTATTTTGGCAAAACTGAAAGACATTCTATGCCCTCAATAGCTTAAAGGAAAGTATATTAG
This sequence comes from Canis lupus baileyi, assembly GCF_048164855.1. Taxonomy (NCBI): domain Eukaryota; kingdom Metazoa; phylum Chordata; class Mammalia; order Carnivora; family Canidae; genus Canis; species Canis lupus. Next base: position 22,626,090 of record NC_132843.1, on the reverse strand, counting down.
CACTCCTAAAGATATTGCAATTCACACACACACACACACACACATGCACACATGAGTGCACATGCACTTATATTTTTTGCCCAAATTGTGCCAAGGTTAATAAGATATCCTACACTTTATATTTTATTCCCAAAATGACTGGAAATGCATCTTAAATTAAACCTGAGACTTGGTGGCTATATATTTCTTCAAGAACATCTTTTCTATGGCCTGCTTTCTTGGTTCATACACTTTTCATCTTTTAAACTTCAATAATGTCATATAATGAATTTCCTTGCTCTCAGTTTTGCCACTCTCTGACCTTTACCTTACACTGATACAAAATTTTTGCAAAGGACAAGTCTTGTCATTTTACTCTCCATTAATGGTTTCCATTTGATTAGAGGAGAAATCAAATTCCCTATCTTGGCATATAAGGTATTTCAAGAACCAGCTTTTGCATTCCTTTTACACCTCACTGCTCACCCTATTCAGAACCATATTCCATGCCATAATTACTTAAAGCTTCCAAAGTCCCCATGCTTTTCCTTACTGTTGCCTCCTTCTGTGGAATGTACCATCTCTGCACTCACCCCCATGCCCTCCTCCCCTTCCTGACCTATGTGTTTGGCAAGAACCAATTGGCCTCTTACGTTTCAGTTCATGTATCACATTCCAGAAAAATACACGCTGAATTTTATTCCTAAAAGAAAATTAGCCATAACTTTCTCTATGAATCTGACGTATACTATATTTATAACATTTATAATTTATGATTTTATAGTGCATTCCCAACCCATATGACTTATATAACCCATACGACTGCCTTAAGTGCATGATATAGCACCTATAACATTTTTATAGTTACCATCCCATGAAACTTAGTAAAAAATGACCAATGAATAAATATATTTATTCATATAAGAAAATTTACATGAGGCATAACATTATTCGGTGAAACATTGTGGATTTCTTGATGATTAGCATGGGGCCAATCAAATATCAACAAAATTGTAGATGTGAATATTTGTTACAAGAAAAAGCAATATTACTAAATAATACTGAAAAACAACACTGAATCATCAAGAGTCATCTCGTGTTTCCTATATGCCAGGCACGATATAAGCACTTTACGTGTATTTACTCATTGAGATCTCTAAACTCCATTTAGTTCCTTGAAGATAAAATTCTGTGGTGTTCACCATTTTAGACTCAGTACTTTGAATAGTGCATGACCATAGTAGATGCTGATCATGTAAATAAACTCTATTAGCATTTTTGGAGGAATATAGAGATAATGCTGCTAATTAAGTCTTCAATACATTACTATAAACTAAGTTTTATCTTAAGTTTGTTGCTTACATCACCATAAGCTTGGTGCTTAGTCAAATGTAGTCCATTTTAAAGTACTTTGAAATACTTTAGAGAACAGAGATAGTTCTTCATTTATTATTTTTAAAGTTATAATTAATATAGTGTTATTACAAAGATATATTTTATTCAAAAGAGACCTCATGCATTGACATCCTATCTTTCACACGTGGTAATGCAATACTTTTACTTTGTTTCAATATTTTGTACACTTATTTTATTATGTTTTCTTTATTTCTTATTATTTGCAAAAATGTTTTCTTATTAGGTTATTGGTTCCTGTGGGTTAGACTTTAGTCACCAGACTATGCAGCACACACCTTTTTATCGACACACGAAATGGAAATGTAACAGAATAAGCAGCAGGCGCTAGTGGAAAGGGGAAAGACTATACAGTTGGAATACTCGGATGCAGTCCCAGTTCTTCCAGGAAGTAGTTCTGCTACATTAACTTTCTTTTTTCCTAGGATTCACTTGATTCTTATGTGAAAAAGTTTAGGATTAAGTCATCTCAAATTTCTCTCTAGTTTTAATAGTCTATTATCCATTAAGACACATACTTGTTATGTTAACTCTAATCACATCTATGAATGAGTCCTGGCTATTTGGACAAGAACTTGGAATTCTATTAAAAAAACTGTTCCCATATAAAGATAAGTTAGATACTAGCCCAGCAATCATTCATTCATCTTTCATTAATGCAGAATCCCTAAGTCTGGGGCACACGGGTTTCCAGCTTAAGATATGTTACCCAGCCTTACTTCCTGTTGCTAGTTCTGGCCTGGTGACTAACTCTTGGCCAATGGGATTTTAATGGAAGCAATATGTTTATTTCCCAAGATGTTCCACTAAAAGAAATGGACATACCCCTTCACTTTCTTTTTACTCTTTCCGGCTAAGTAAAATACAGACATGCAGGTAAATTATGCTGATAAAAACACCCAACACACAGGAAGAGTTCATCAACACATGGAAAAGCATGGGTTCCTAACCCTATTTAATCACTGTATCATCCCTGGACTGTTTATACAATCTGTTACACAGAGTAATTTAAGTAAATTCTGTTATATTGCTGTAGTTCCAGCTAGATTATCATCACTAAAGCAAATCACCAGATGTGCGCCTAATGAAATAGCATTTAATTTTTTTTCTTCCATAGGTAAACAGAAATAAGCAATTTAGATTTCTATGTCAGAGACAGCAATACACATTTACTGTGCTGTCACAGGCCTATGTCAGCTCTTCAACTCTCTATTATCCCTGTAGTTTAGAGGGACCTCGATCTTGTTGATAGATCACAGAACATCTTCTGTGCTACTCACTTATATTGAAAATACTCTGCCAGACAGATGTGGTGTTCAGGGAGCAGTAAACATTCTAGATGCCCCAGTAGGATTCATGTATGCCAGACAATGGGAGATAAATTCTATAAATGTTTAGGGGCCTGCCACGTTGGTAGAGTTGTGAGGAGCCTATGGTTCTTTATTATAGCAGACTATCCCTTCTAAAGTGAGAAGAAAGTTGTCCCATCACCTACCACTAAAAGTCACCATGCTTCATGGTGGCTTTGGATTCGAAAGGCAATTCACAAATCATTTTGGTATGCTAGCTACTTCAATACTTTTAAGGGTAGCCCATAAAACTGTTAGTTTCAGAGGCAAAGGCAACTTACTCACAGTTCTAGCCTGTAGTTCAAGCTGCCCTGCCACTTGGGCCTCACAACCCAGTAGATCAGGGCTGCCAAACTATAGTCAGCTGGCGGAAACTGGACCCTCTGTTTTTGTACAGTCTGTGAGCCAGAGATAGTTTTTCTATTATTAAATAGTTGAAAAAATATCAAAACAAGAACACTTTATGATATATGAAAATTACATGAAATCCCAATTTCCATGTCCATAAAGCAACTTTTATTGGCATAGAGTTACACTTTTTCCTTTATCTATTGTCTCTGGACCCTTCCATGCTAAATCTAAAATGGATGGTTGTGGGAACCCTAGGTGGCGCAGCGGTTTAGCACCTGCCTTTGGCCCAGGGAGCGATCCTGGAGATCCGGGATCGAATCCCATGTCGGGCTCCCAGTGCATGGAGCCTGCTTCTCCCTCTGCCTGTGTCTCTGCCTCTCTCTCTGTGTGTGACTATCATAAGTAAATCAAAATAAATAAATAAATAAATAAAATGGATGGTTGTGACAGAGATTGGATAGCCCATGATGGCTAAAATATTTACTATCTGTCCCTTTATAGAAAAAGTTGCCACTCCCTGAGGTAGAAAAAAAAACAGGAACTTGCAGTGGAGCCTCTGATAGGCCTCAAGAAAAACTACAGCTCAGACTCAGAGTTTTATACCCTGGCTATGCTTTCTTTTTCCAGAAATAAAAGTTTCTGTGGTTCAACATCAGAGAGTCCCCTCCCCCAGGTAATCTACATATTGCCACTGTAAAATGTTCTACCTGCCATCTTCAGAGGCCATTTGAAAAGTCGCTTCTGGAATGTTTCTAGAATCCGAACTGTTAATAATAAAGCACCAAATAAAAGTGAAACCTAAAAAGCCCACGATGACTTGTGCATTGTCTAATTCACTAAACCATAATATCGGGTATATATTTCCAACATCTATTGAAAACTGGAGATGGAGAGTGTAAGGACACAGCAAAACTAGACTAGAAGAAGCAAGTACACTGCATAAGCAGATGCCTTAGAAATGCACAATAGCTCTTCCTTCTGCTTCACTGACTCTCCTTCACATCACAGCTCAAGCTTAACAAGGAGTTCTCTATGCTCACCTTATCTTGGAGGAAAAGTACACACCTGCACAGTATGTTGACATTGCCTGGAAGTGGACAACTGCTGTATTACAGCTCCACTCAAGGGAGGTCTGAATGTTACAATAAGGAGGAGGGCGGGGGGTGGGGGTGAATGGGTGATGGGCACTGAGGGGGGCACTTGACGGGATGAGCACTGGGTGTTATTCTGTATGTTGGTAAATTGAACAACAATAAAAAATAAATTTATTTAAAAAGGGGGGAAATCCTCCTAGTGGACAGAACTTGGAATGGTAGATCTGTTTGTGCCCTTCATGAAGAAGGACAAACTGTCTAAGAAAAATACCTATGCTAGTTAATGAGTTGGACAGTGGATCAGGGCTCGGGCAATGAACATAATTTGCCAGGCTGGTGATTAAGTCGGGGCAATAAGTAATTGAATGGACTTCTGAGTATAGGCACCGGTATTGAAGATAATTGTATTCTCTGTAGATAAGCATCAGAAAAGATCCATTTCAGAGAAGGCTTAGAAATACAAGGATGAAAACCATGACCCTTCAGATGGATGTCATTGATTCTTTCCCAGATATTTTTCTGCTTTCTTGGCAGATTCATATATCCTGGGAGTTCATGAAGGTTGGCATAAAAGTTATGCATGATTTCTACAGCTTAAATGATTTTTACCAAGACTGAGCTAGCTGTTGCCAGACCCCAGAGACTAATTCTGATCACCTGATATAGTATTATTTTCCAAAAGAATAGCTACCCAACTGGTAGCAGGCTGATTACATTGGCTTCTATTATCATATCGATCGTATCTATCCCCACACAGGGCTAGATATATTCTTCAGATGCAAACATGCCTTCCTGTCTGTAACATCTCTGCCAGTGACACTATTCAGGGACTGTCAGATACTCATTTCTATTACATGCCACATACCATCAAAGTGTGTGTTACGCATTTCTATGGCAAAAAAAGTAAAGCAATGAGTTGACATCCATGGAATTCACTTAACATATGCTTATGATTCAGCTAGCTTTCAGATGGTGAAAAAACCTGGTAAAAGTTCAGTTATCACACCACTGGGAGATATCTCCTCTCATCATGTAGCATATATGTATGCCATAAACCAAAAACCACTATATTATGTTGTCTTTACTAAAAAACTAGATATATAGAATGTAGAAATTGGTGGGTTGAAAGTGAAACTGTTCTACTGTTACACAAAGTAAATCACTGGAACATTTTTTGCTTCTTGTCTCTGTGACTTTGATTTCAGTGGCTTTAGAAGTCCTAATGTCCAAGGGAAGAAATGCTTCTATTAGGGAACACAGTAACACTCCTTTGAATAAGTAACTGAAATTGCTCTCTGTGCTTTTCATGTCATACAGAGAAGAGGGTCACTCTCTTGGAGAAGTGATCGATCTTCAGTATCAAGGAGAAAATACATGGCCACTACACAATGGGACAAGGAAGACAATGTCTGGAGCCAGAGAATTCACTTGGTTTTAGGATCTTTTAGCATCCCCTTACTCTATGATAGCCAATGGAACACTGCAGCAGTCAAATAAAGACAGCCAGAAAAGATTCAGATCCCAAGAGTAAAGGTTCAGGCCACCCCACTTGGTAAAGAATCTTATCTATTTTAGGTAATCCCAGTAAGTAAGACAGGCCTTAAACAATGTTGAAAGATGGCAGTTATGGAAACAGGACTGCTAAAGGCAACTTTTATGTGAATTGCTTCTTTCCCTCCTCCTCCTTTGTTTTTTTTTTTTTAAGATTTATTTATTTATTCAGAGAGAGAGAGAGAGAGAGAGAGAGAGGCAGAGACACAGGCAGAGGGAGAAGCAGGCTCCATGCAGGGAGCCCGACGTGGGACTCGATCCCAGGTCTCCAGGATCACACCCCGAGGTTCAGGAGGCGCTAAACCGCTGTGCCACCGGGTCTGCCCTCCCTCCTCCTTTTATTAAGAAATTATGGTGCCTAAAATTTTATGTTTTAGCTAGGAGTCTGTCTATTGTGCTGTCATCCCATGATTAAATGCAACATGATAAAATGAAATATTTTGTATGGGTACACAAATTTTTTCACTATGAAAAAGAACAGTAGATATTGAAAAGCAAAAGAGGTGGGTGGTGCTGAATATTGTTGTTTGCTTCTCCAGATCCCCTCTTCTTCCTTCCCATCCTATTGTGTTTGCTGGGAACATAACTTTATAAACTGTATCAAAGAGCTCCCTTACCCTAGGGCTGGGTGTGACCAGTGGAAAGCATCTGCAAGAAATAGGGTAGAAGGAGAAAGTTGAGATTGGGGTTACGTATTCCTCCGACTCCTGCAATATCTGTTAGACACCGCAGCTCCGACCTTCGAGCCTCCTCTTATGACTATAGTTATGTTTTCCAGGTTCCAGTGACTGCTTCCTCCTCTTGGCCCTTCAGATCTGAGCATTAGAAGCTCACAGTTTTCGCTAGCCCTGTCATGCTTCTCTCAACCTTTCTGGTTTTCCTTAACTGCCCATTTTTGTAAACAGCTCTTTCCTTCATATTTCCTCAGATGTATTTCAAATATACCCTGTTTAAATGTGAAATCTATGTCCTATGGAGAACCTGGGGGACGCATGCACAGAGTAGGCACAGTATGAAATGTTAGATACGATTTTTTCTTCTACCTCTTAAGTCTGAAACATTAAAAGTTCCAGGTAAAATAGATGTCACTGTCTTAGAAAATGTCGCCAATATCATATTCCCCTATGGCAATTCAGTCCTAGTTTTGATGAGAGGGTAATATGAGAATAAATAGATTTTTGTCTTTTTGTGCATTCTTTAGAAAAATGACCTTTAAAAGCAGTGCGCTGGAATATAAATGCAAACTGCCTTTAAACACTTTTGACAAGCTTAGGGCACTCAAACCTCTATTGCTGTGTAAAAACAAGTTTGTTAATTTCTATTTGACAGTTACTAGTAATTATAGTTACTTTCATGTGGGGTTGGTTTCCATCATTTTGTGTATTTTTATTTTAGTTGTGAAAATTTTAAATATTCAAGTGAAACATTATATAAACGAGAAATTCATTTTGATGTTGCAAAATAAAAATGAATAATCTAAGTTTAATTACACATTTAGATCACTCTTCTCAGTTATTCTCACTAAAACTGATAAAGAAACACAATCAATGAATATATCCAATGAATAGTTAACTAGCAAATAATACTTCATGTCATAGTTATTTGTGCCAATGTTTTACTCATTTCATCACAGTATCAATATAAATTTATGATTTTTAATATTATTTCTGTATTTCCTTATTTCTCTGTTTTGTTCTTATATCTTTAGCAATGTTAATGAATACTTTTTAACTTGAAGTCTCTATCAATATAACCCATGGTACAATATGGTTTCAAGTACAGAAGAGTTCACCCACAAGTATTATTAAGTCATATTTACTGTATGTGTGTAACTTCAGCACGGTTTTATACATACATACATATATATATTCACATTTGAAAATGCCAATTGATAAATATATGGGATGTTTTCTAAAATATGCCATGTAATTAAAGCACTCTTTAATTAAATTCTAAAAGAATCACCATGATTGGCAATAATTAAAATTGTTCTCTTCAGAATCTTTTGGAGATCTGATAGGTGGCATTTAAAGGGGTTCAGTCATGGGCACATTGGACTTATGTGTGGATTTGCCTCTGTGAACTAGAAAACTAGAGCTGAAAGAATCTTTCAAAGTATTTATTAAAAGAGATTAAGACAAGAGAGATACTAAGGACCTAGGAAACTCAATCAATGTACTGTTTTCAGAGGAAGGAATGTTATTATAAAGTTTTTTTTTTTTTAAGTAAATAGAATTTAAATTTCAAGTGAAATTTCCTGTCCCAACCCCAGTAGTTAGATTAGATTGTTTCAACCACCTCTTCCCCACAACTTCCAATATCCTATCTACTACTTCGGACATCCCAAACTCTTGAAGTAACAGAAAAGAGTAAGATGGCCTATTTCATGAGTTTATTTTCCTTCTGAGCTCAAATTCTCTATCCTCTGAGTTGGCTCAGTTTCTGGATCTTATAAGCTGTTCCTACTGTTAGTATTGTCATACTTAACAAGCGGAAATACAAGATTTTAAGTTAAATTTGAACTTCAGTTAAAAATAAATAGTGAAAGGGAATAGAAGGGAAGGGAGAAGAAAAGGTTGGGAAATATCAGAAAGGGAGACAGAACATGAAGACTCCTAACTCTGGGAAATGAACTAGGGGTGGTGGAAGGGGAGGAGGGCGGGGGGTGGGGGTGAATGGGTGAAGGGCACTGAGGGGGGCACTTGATGGGATGAGCACTGGATGTTATTCTGTATGTTGGCAAATTGAACATCAATAAAAAATAAATTTATTATTAAAAATAAAATAAAATAAATATTATTTTAGTCTGAGAGTGTCCCATGCAATATTTGGGACAAACTCTAAACAAAGAACTTATTTGTAGTTCCTTTCATTTTTCATTTGATACTTTTAGCTGGATATTCTGTATTTTACCTGACAACCCTACCTGATGCATACTAGATAACTCTTCCATGGAATTCAGGTTCTTTTCCTTAGTTCTGCCCTCTCTCACATCCCCACCACAATGAGATTCTTTCTATGTAAAATTCAGTGAGTTTTGAGGAGAGATGGAGCATAAATATACGAATAATAGGAGATGTTTTAATTTTTTTTAGGAGATGTTTTAAAACACAATTTATATTTCCCCAGTTACAGAGAATAAAATGGAGTAAGCATTACTAAGGGTCTGATAGAAAACAGCCAGATGGCATTGAGGAAGTGAGGCTAATGCATATCTTCTGTCTCAAATTCTTAGAATTTGCACTGAATGCAGCTAAAAGTCAAGTCATCTGCTACATGTTAAACTGGACATAAATGAACTTTCTACCCAACACTAGCCTTAGCAATCAATCACACATAGATTAGTGTTAACCAAGGCTACACTAGCACCAATCACATTTCATTCAAAACAACACCTGCAAATTCACTCCCTTCCACTTCAAAATCTCTAGCCTCTTGTGTCTCTCAGGAGCACACTTTCAAAATTTGTGGAATCCATCTCCCTGATTGCAATCCCTAAGACCCCAAATAAACACACATATTATATTTAGCAGATTGCAGTTTGGGCTTTCGTTGGTTTACATTTCCTCACTTAAAAGTAATGTTCACTGGTCTTTGTCATCACAGTACGTATTTTTAACCGGTAGTGATTGACTCTGATTACAAGAAAACAGAAATTCTTAAGCGAACTCCTTGTTTCCTCATGTACAACATGAAAAGATTGGTTATTTATATGACTAGGCAGGTAGATCTATCTATTTATCTATTTAAGTTTAGAATTGCATTAAAATTTTTAGGATCTTGGGCCACCTGAGTGGCTCAGTCACTTAAGTATCTGCCTTTGTCTCAAGTCTTGATCCCATAGTCCTGGGATCAGGCCCTGTGTCTCCCTCCCTGCTCAGCGGGGAGCCTACTTCTCCCTCTCCTCCCTGCTCTTACTATCTTGATGTCTCTCTCTCTCTCTCTCAAATAAATAAACAAATCCTTAAAAAATAAAATTTTTGGGATATCTTATATATATATTTATTTTGAGAAATAAGAATTCTTGCTATTAAGCAAGGAAGCAGGATAGATGAAATAAAGAAAACCAGAATGATAGGTTTAGAAAATACTAATAATAGAAAGAGCTAAAATTAACTCCTGGCCTGATTTTTTATCCCCAGTATTCCCTACTTCTAGTCTTCCCATCTCTATGAACCAGTGGGATACACTAGACTTTGTAATCAAGAAGACTGACTCAGCATTTTATTAGTTTTATTTTATTATTTTTTTTGTAATTTTTAAATTTTTCATCTAACTGATTTTTAAAGCCTGGTATTTTCTTAAGAAATTTGATCAAATAAACTTTGTCTCTGAGGTGATCTCATAATCCTATATAAAATAGCAAACCAAATGTATATTTTACTTTTTCCATAGCATTTACCATCATCTCTCACATTATATAATCATTCATATATTAGCTTGCTTGTTTTTATTGCCCATCTCCTCAAGCCAGAAGGTAACCACCAGAATGACCAGGATTTTCTCTGTTTACTTCTTTGCTATATCCTCAGCACTTCAAACATTTCCTAGCACATAAAAGAAAGGACACACTATATACTTGATTGAAAGGTGAACCTTCCTAATTTCCATATATACATAAGGGGAAACCATAATTCCAGGTTTTTCTAAGCTTTAAAAATGTACTGAATGTAGAGAGTTAGGATAGTGCCTGGCTTGTGGTATGCAGAAAATGAATGATTAATTTTATTGTTACTAACACAGCACACACTTCCTGACACGTAGTAGTAAATCAATGGGTTTTAATACTCTTTGCTTTCCTTTTCAATTTCTTTGATTTATCCCTGTGTTAGTTTCACTCACTTATCCTGAAAGAATCATGGAAATGCAAGAAAACACAAAGAAATATAAAAAGCCTAAATATACAAAATACTAACAATAATATTTGTCATTTGAATTATATGTATAATTGAATTAAAATGTTTGGCAACAATAGCACAAAAGGTGAGAGGGGGTCTATGAAGTCACATTATTTTAAAATTTTAGCTTCTTGTAGGTAGTACCAAAAGTACACACTTATAGTAAATCTTACTAAGTCAAAGATTCATGTTGCAGCCTCTTGAGTAATAAAGGAATAAAAAAGTCTGCAACTCACAGTGTCATAGAGAAGACAACTAAATTTAAAATAACTTGATCAATCCAGAAGTAGGCAAGAAAGAAGAGAAAAAAAAATGGTAGTACATAAACTTAAATACACAAATTCAAAAATTCTCAGGAAAATAGATAATCAAATAAAAATGGTCACTCTGGTTTAAAAAACAGAATTTAAATACAGATGGCTCTAAAAAGATACCTGAAATTAAAACCATACAGTATTTATTCTCTATAGTTAAGCGCTTGTTTCTTGGCTTATCTCTCTCTCTCTCTCTCTTTTTCTCCCTCTATTCTCATTTGTTTTGTTTCTTAAATTCCACATATGAGTGAATTCATATGGTATCTGTCTTTCTCGACTGAGTTATTTCACTTAGCATGATACTCTCTAGCTCCATTCACGTTGTTGCAAAATGCACTGGGTGTTCTATGGAAGCACTGAATCACTATATTGCACACCTGAAACTAATACTATACTGTATGTCAACTAACTGGAATTTAAATTTTAAAAAATTAAAAAGCACACCATGTATTGCAAAAGTATGGGAAATATTCCAAATTAAACAAAACACAAACAAGGCAGTTGGTATAGCTATGCTACGTCAGAGATGACTTTAGGGCATTTAGAATGACTAGAGCTGAAGAGAGATACCTCACCATAATGATGGGGTTAATCTGTCAGAATCATCAATTCTAAATCTGTATGCATGTGATAATATAGGTTTATACCATGTAAAGCAAAAATTGATAGAAATATGAAAGAAATAGGCACTACCACAAATCTGGGGAAACACTTCACATATTTCTCTCAGTAACAGAACAAAGAGATTAAAAAAAAACAGTAAATATATAGATGAGATGACATACTTAAAAAAATGGAACCTGATTGACAATAGAATACCACCAATAACAACTGAAGAATATGTAGTTTTTTCAAGTGTGCTCGGACCATTTCCCATAATTGATTAAGACAGAGCAATACAGAAGGAATCAACAAACTTAAAAGAGCTGATATCATACAGAATAAATCAGCTACAATGAAACTACATTAAGAAGCAACAAACAGCAAAGAGATAACTGGTAAATCCTCAAATGCCTAAAAAATAGCAAATCTTTCTAAATAACCTAGATCTAAAAGAAATCACAAAAGACACTGTAAATATCTTAAGCTGTAAAATGAAAGTGAGACGTGGTGACCATTTTGGCTATGATGAACATATAATTTGAGAAAAAATACAATGCATTAGTGAACATGTTAGAAACAATCTAAGTAGCTGTCTCTAAAAGTTATAAAAAGACATCTAGCAATTAATTTCCTCTTTCTACCAAGGATTAGAAAGACAAAGACAATATAAATGTTATTAAATGAACATGTGTGTATTTTCAAATACTAGAGGACAGATGAAGCACTCCCAGATGTCAGGCAATGCGGCTTTTGTTTTTGTCTTCTGTGAGTGTAGGGTATAAGTCACACACAAAGTGAGACACAGCGCCCAAGCATCTGGAAAACAGCAGAATGTTGGGGAGTTTCGTACGGACAGAATGACAAAATGGAAACACACAGTAGAGTCCTGGAGATCAGGTTCCAAGCAAAAAAGGAGACACGGAGAACAAGTCTGTCATTCCAGCTTTTCCATATGTGATGTTTGCTAAATTCTAATGTCAGGACAGCTCTCAAAAGTCAAGAGAGGATCCTATGCAAACAGAAATCTTTAGGTTTCTAATTCTGCATGGAAGGAGTGTGGAAGTCACCACTTCCCTGTCCTGACAAGTAAAAAGCTGTACAGACTGAAATGTCAACAACTCCTCTTGGAGCTCTAAAAAAGGAGGGGGGTACACAGTGCCCCCAACATTGGCAAGAGACAGGCAAACTTCCTGGAACACTGACTCCGGATGTGAATGTGGGAGCCAGGGCAGCAGTAGGAACACCTGAGCTGTGTCTGACAAATGGCTACAGGCTCCCAGTGGACAATTTTGACAGTTAAAAACTCCAAGGGGATCCTATCATAGGAGGCCTCCCATAAGATTGTCCTCCAGGAGCTCTAGCAGATTCCCATAGTAAATACAAGAGAAAAATCTCCTCAGGCTTTTAGGAGGGGGGAACAGAAAAAGGAACTGGTTTCAAGGCCTGCCCACAGGGAAACTAGTTAACTAAATCTTAACCTGCTAGGATATTATCAAAGTCTAATTGATCTAGGGAATGGAAATATCTAACTCCCACCCACTCTAGCCATGCTTTCCTACCTAGTAAGGGAGAAAAAAATCAAAACAAAACCCTAGAAATACTTGTGAAGTTCAGTCTACAGGCACAAGCTCACTGAAAGACTGAGACTTACTTATAGGACCTTAGAACCTGAGCCTCCCCCGTACCTCACAACCATATTCCTAAAGGTCTATTCACAGTAGTTCTTTTTCCACAGTACATCATATCTATCAAGAAAAAAATTATGAGGTATCCCAAAAGGCAACAAACAAACAAATAAACAAACCACAATTTGAAGAGAGAGAGAGCAGTAGCAGAACCAGACCTGACAGGGATGCTGGAATTATCAGATTGGGAATTTAAAGCAACTATGAGTCATATGCTAAGGGCTCTAATAGCTACAGTAGATAACATGCAGGAACAGATGGGCAATTTAAGCAGAGAGATGGAAATCTTAAGAAAGAATCAAAAAGAAATCCTAGATATTTAGAAACAAAACAAAACACTGTTACAGAAATGAAGAATAACTCTGCTGGGCTTATTAGTAGACCAAGCATGGCTGAGCAAGGTAGATGGAGTTTTCAGTAGTTGCTTAGCTGTGAAGAATTAAGAGGTAATAGAGATCAATGGAGAAAGAGGACACTTTGAATGACCAAGCATCTAAAATAGAACCTCTCAAAGGCTATGACCTAGTAACAGGTTGAGCAGACCAGAACTAGAAGTCTTACCAAAGCTACAATCTACCTCAAGCCAAGTCAGTACTTAAGTTAAGTTGGTCAGCTTCTTCCTTATCTGCCTAACAAAGGAGAGAGCAAACATCCTTGGGAAAAAGTAACCTGATCTAGATACTATAAAAACGCTTTTTGTATAATGGCTGATATCACTCAAAACATTGACAAAACATGCCAAGAGAAAGACTGAATGATTGCAAGTCAATAGACAGGAATAAAAACAGATCCACTGGTAAAACAGATTTTGGAGTTATCAGGTAAGGATATTAAATAGAAAAATGGAGGCATATGTGGATGGAGAAAAGAGATGAAATTATGGAGAGTTTCCCAAATACTTGGAATTTATATACAATTGTCAAATTAAAATACTGGTATTGAAATATTCAATAACAAATATAGAGAACTCTGTGGATAGATTTAATATCAAATTAGTGGAAGAGAGAGTTCTCAATCTAGAATATAAATCAACAGAAAATATACAGACTAAAATACAGAAAGGAAAATTGAATATACCAAAAAATGAGTGTGTATTTGCACATGTTCATGTATCAATAAAATATCCAACATATCTGTAATAGGATTCCTAGAAGGATTCAGAAAATTAGGCAGTAGCAATTTTTCAAGATATAATAGCAATTTAGGATTTTCCAAAACTGATGACAAATTTCAACGGAGATCCAAGAAATCTGCAAATTCCAACCATTGATGAATAAAAGCAAATAATGATTAGGCATACTATAGCCCATCTGCTGTAAGCCAAAGACAGACAAGTAGTATTTTTAAAGCAGCAAGAGAAAAAAGATAAATTAACCTTAAAATATTAGCATATAAGACCAATGACTATTTTTTAAATAAAAATCACCAAAACGAGAGGAAAATATCATGCAATCAGTGGAGTGCTAAGGGAAAACAACTGCCAAACTATTATTCTATTCCCAGGAGAAAAAAAAATCTTAAAAAAAATGAAAGCAAAAAAGCATAACTCTATTAAACAATTAAAAAATGCTAAAGGGAAATCTCAGGCAGAAAAAATATGATCTCAGTCAGGAACAGAGAATGAGAAGCAAAAAAGATGAATTTGCCAAAATAAAAACGATTAAAAAAAAACATAATTGTCCTGTACAAATCAGTACATGACCAGCAACAAAATAGGAAAATACATGAAAGATTTGGATAGGAACTTTGCAAGATATATACTCAGAGTCAATAAACATATGAAAAGGTGTCAAATATCCTCAGTAGTAGTAGTAAAGGAAATGCAAAGTAAAAACCAAATTAAATATATTATCACATTTCCATTAAACTGGATGAGTTTGGGTTTTTTTGTTTTTGTTTTTTGTTTTTTGTTTTTGTTTTTGTTTTTTAATGGTATCTCCAGTTGTTGGTAAGAGCTATCATATGTTGCTGGTAAAAGTACAAACTGATATAACCACTTTGAAAATTTGTTTAACTATATCTAGATTATTAAACATTCATATATATTATGACTCAGTCATCTACTCCTAGGTATAAACACCCCAAATTGTGCATATATATTCACAAAAGGCATGCATAAGAATATAATAATACTATTGAAAAGAACTCCAAAATGGAAACAACCCAAATGCCCATTAATAGTAAAATATATAATGACACTATTTACTCATTTAATGGAATATTAGAAATCAATAAACATGAATAAACTACCGAATAACTTAACCTCATACTATAATATTTTTTCCATACTATAATATTAAACTAAGAAGGTCATCATCAAAAAGTACACACTCAAAAATTCCATTTTCATGAAGTTGAAAACTAGCAAAACTAAGTGATAACAAATGTCAGAATTGTTTTTTGAAGGGAGATAGTGACTCTAAAAGGTATAATGAAGGATATCTGATAATGTTCTATTTTTGATCTATTGATTATGAGTCTAGTCAGTCATGAAAAATAATTGATCTGTGCAGTTATTTTTGCATTTGTTTGTATATGCAATTATTACCTATTGTGTTATATATTATATATTATACTTTGATAAAAATTTTATTTAAAAAATAACTCAACGAACCTCTGTAGTCTTTATCTCACTTCTCTTAATATCCAAATGGTAAGATTCCCAAGTCCTCATCTAATAAAATCACACTTATTGCCATATTTTACTAATGTTTCTTGCTTCCAAAGTTATCGAAACTTACATAGTTCCTTAAATCAGCACTCCTTCTAAAAGGAGGGACTCATAATCATTGTTTTGCTCTTAAATCAGACACAGCGCACTGTATCTCCCCCCGAATCTGCTGTGGGAAACTTCCTGTGACTGCTCTCCCATCAATAAATTCTGAAAAAGAATGTTGCCACTCTTGAATTTCTTAACACCAGTGTATTATAGGATCTGAGATGATTGTAAACTGCTGGCACTATGGGAAAACACCATCATAACTATTTGTAAAAATGGATTTTCTAGTTATATCTGCTAGCCCACAGTAAGTAGGAGGTATTCTCACAGATATGTTGCCATCCAATTCAGTAGTTTATTTTCCCCATGCAGAAAGATAGAAGTATAGCCATCCCAGAGGAATTGTTATTGCCTCTGCTTTTGGAAATAGCCTATTTCTTTGTCCATTGCTGTGAGAATGTGTCCAATTCCTTTGCGAGGCTTTAGCAACTTCGAAAAATTTCACAAGTAACTAATGAAGTTTCTGCCATTTCTCCTCAAAATATATCCTCACCTTCCCGTCACCTATGCGGTCTGAAACTGAACTCAAATTCCAGTTCTTTCTTACAAAGTAAAAATCTATAGAGGTATCAAAAGATCATTAAATGTGACTATGAATTCCAATAATCACTTGGTCTTTCCCATAGGAAGTGAAAGAAATTAGAGAAAATTAGATTTTACTGAGCTAATGAGGCACACAGGAAAAGGTTTAGTTTTGCTTTCACTTTTTCATTGAAGCAAGCAATGTGAGATTGCAGCTAATTTTGCATTCACTTTCATCTATTTAAGTCATAAATCAAATATATGTAAAAGTTCAACTGAAAATCCCATAAGTCAAGTAAGATGGGGCAGAGGAATTAGCATTTATTGGGCACCTATTATTAATATAGTATATTTAATCCTCACAATGATCTTTTAAAATAAATATTATTGTGATTTTATAGATCAGTAAACTAGAGTCAGTGGACAACCACCTCCAAGTTGACAAAGCTAGTACATCACAGGAAAAAAGTCCATATTTTTATTATGCTAACCATGCGGACTTTACCACTATGGGTACTTGAACTCTAATTTGTGGTAGACATCATTTTAATTTGTGCCAAATCTTATTCCATTTGTGAGCACAAGGCAGCTTCTTTTCTGGAAAATGTGTGGAAGACTTTGAGTTTATATCATTGTCTTTGAATTTTCTAAATGGCAGAAAATACATTTAAAAAATCAATTTGTACCTACATACCTGGAATGCTGTTAGAAAAGATGTCTACCATAATGTTCATATTTTCCAGGTGATTTGCTAAACAGGAAGGAAGAAATAGTCTGAGATAAAATCTAAGAACAGAGTATAATATCATGAGTCAGATAGCTATCTGACACTATGCAGTCCACCACTTAAGGGGATAGATAATATAGGTAGTGATTAAGATCATGGATTTCAAAATCAAGATAACCTGTAGATTACTATATGTCATGAAATCTAAGACATTATTGACTGTGAGAACTAACACTACTTTATAATGAAGGAAGAAGTGCTGCCAAATAATTTAAAGACACTTGATTGTATGATACATCCTGACTTCAGATATGTTAAATTTTGAAAAAAAAAAAAAAAACAGAGAAAGAAAGAAAGAAAGAAAGAAAGAAAGAAAGAAAGAAAGAAAAAAGAAGAAAAGAAAGAAGATCTGATGATGTGAGGAAGCTATGTTATATAAACTAAAAATGTTATGGGGGCTGAAAAAAAATACAGATGTATTTCTCACTTACTAACGTGCGTATTGGGTATTCCTCACTGTGGCTGCTTCCCTCTGAGAACTGACTCAAGGATCCAGATTCTTTCCTTCTTGGGTCTGGTCCATCTTTAACTTAGGGTCCCTATGGTCATCTGCATAAAGATGGTAGCAGGGAAAAGAACCTGGGGGATTATGCCTGAAAACTGTATATAAACCAGGCTGGGAATGAAATTTATCACTAGTATTCCCATTTCAGGAACTCAGTCACAGTGCTACAAAGCCAGCTGGGATATTTCACCAAGCCATATGCCCACAAAGAAAAGGAATTGAGTTTGGTGCAGAGGCAAGCTCTACAGAGACCTACCAAGCTAAATTCCATGTCCTCACCAGTGTCCATGGTTCTCCCTCCTCATAGACACACACAGACTCCTGTTTCCCAGCCCCTTTAGTCTGAATGTCTCTTGGAGGCAAAACATCAAGAACAGCTGCCCTAAGGAGAAGCTCACAACCACAGTGGACTTGCTGTATGCGAGATCTTAGCATTAACTGTTTTAATGCATCTCAGCACTGAGTATAGTACCTGGTATAGCAGCAAATCCATGAATAAAATTTATTTTTCTTTTTTAAAAGATTTTATTTATTTATTCATGAAAGACATAGAGAGAGAGAGGCAGAGACATAGGTAGAGGGAGCAACAGGCTCCCTGCAGGGACCCTGATGTGGGACTCAATTCTAGGATCCCAGGATCATGACCTGAACCAAAGGCAGATGCTCAACCATTGCACCACCCAGGTGCCCCAAAAGGTATTTTTCTTATTTTTATAAAATCATTACAAACTTTTGAATGTAGAATCTTTATTCTGACTTTACTTATATCATGTATAAATATTCAAATAATTATCCTCACATTATACTTGCAAACTAATTTCTACTTAGATTACTTCATGTTTTAAATGCACTGAAAAAAATAAATCCTTTGTCACAGCATTCAGGTAGAATTAAGGTGCTTGCCCTACAATCCAGCAATTGCACTGCTAAGTAATTACACAAAGGATACAAAATACAGATAAGAAGGGGCACATTCACCCCAGTGTTTTGGCAGCATTATCAACAATAACCAAATTATGGAAAGATCCCAAATGTCCATCAACTGATGCATATATAAAGAAGATGTGGTGCATACATACAATGGAATATTACTCAGCCATCAAAAAGAATGAAATCTCATCATTTGCAAGAATGCAGATGGGGCTAGAGAGTATATGGTGAGTAAAATAAGTCCGTCAGGGACAGACAGATACCATATGATTTCACTCATATGTAGAACTTAAGAAACAGAACAGATGAGCATAAGGGGGGAAAAGAGAGAGGCAAACCACGGAACAGCTATGGAGAACAAGCTGGGTTGCTAGAGGGGAGGTGAGTGGAGGGATGGTTGAATGGGTGACGGGTATCAGGGAGGGCTCTCATTGCAGTGAGCACTGGGGGTTGTATACAGGTGATAAATCCCTGGATCCTGCACCTGAAACTAATATGACAACATATGTTAACTAACTGAAATTTTAATAAAAATTGGAAGAGAGGAATTAAGGTGCTTGGAACACTTCATACAAAAATATACTAAGATGATCTGTTTACAAATGCCAGGAAGAATGCTGGCAGTTGTAACCACTCTACCTGGGGTCCTATGAAAATTCTAGTGTTTGAATTAGAATGGGCGTAAATTGACAAAACTTCAGACTTCAGTGACTCCAGAGAATTTTTCCTAATCTCAAACCTTACTAAAGTTTTTGGGATCCATAAGAAAACAATGAGTTTGCTCCAGGAAGATGACAATAGTTTGGGGCTTTCATATGCCTTATCTCCATGCTAATAGCACTCCACTTCTACTGGGAGACCAGCACTCTGCATTTATAGGAGCCCAGAACAGGCTCCTCTTTTTAGATATAAAGTGGAGAGATGCCTGGATTCATCCGAATTGTGCTTATGGGAAGAGATGAGACTAATAAATATCTTACCACACAGAAAACTAGAGGGGAGTCATATTCTAGAATTAGCTGAAATAAACTTACAATTTAAGAAAAAAAGATTAAACTCGGACACATTTTGATGTCATTATGGACAAAATTTAATGAATGCTGTGAAAATAGAATTAGTGGGACAAAATGAGAATTTAGGGCCAAAGCATAATTCTACCTGTCTACAATCCATTCTTTTTGTTTTGTTTTGTTTTATGGCCATTCTTCTCCTTTTTTTCTCTCTCTCTCTTTAGATATAATTGACATTGTCTAAGGGATCCATTCTTAGGGCAAAAGTGTCAATTAATTTTTAACTTCCAAAAGTACAGCATAGACATTATCCAAAGTTAAATTGTCATTCAAAAATAATTTCAGTTTATAAAATTCATTGTATAGCCAGGTGTATTTTTGGGTGAATGGCTATAAATACAGATTACCCATCTGCTGTTGTCTTTGAAAAATGCACTGCTTCTTATTCTTATTTTATTTCTCTTTTGCTCTCATGCTATCATTAGCTTCAAAGTGAGGACCATACACAATAAAGATTATGCAGGGGATACAGAAGTTGATGTAAATCAAGCCCACTGTGGACTGATTTGGGATGCAGCTGTTACTCAATTTTACAACATACATTCACTGTACTTTTGTGTTTTTCTAAATTACAAAAGTCAGTAATTTAACTGATTCCTGCAAGGCAGTTCAAAATATCTTCTCTTTCAACCATTTGAATATTTTATTGCTACACCTATGATTCCAGAGAAATTATTCTCACTTTTAAAAGTAATTAATGTATTGTGCAAGGTGGTAAAATATAAATATTATTGAAATTGATTAAGAAAAATTTAATGGCACATTAAAAATGTGCCACATGAAAAATGGCACATATCATATATGTGATAAGTTTATCATTGTGTGTTTAGAAGTTATTCTTGAGGTTTGTCATCTCAGACATATAAGGCATGAAATTGTTAATTACAGAGATAAGATTTTGGGCATGCAAATGCAAATTCTGTCTTGAAATTAGTTCTATTTCTTTATATGTTTATAGCAAAATACGTGATAACAGTATAAAGTTTAGTATTTGAAGCCCTTCCAAAAGCTAATGATTAAAATCACATTGAAATGACTACATGAAAAGGTTCTCATTCTTCATGTATTAGAGGAATTATCTGTATTGAAAAAAATTCAACTGAGTAAATTTTATCTTATTTTTTAGAAAGATTTTATTTATTTATTCATGAGAAACACACAGAGAGAGGCAGAGACATAGGTGGAGAGAGAAGCAGTCTGCCTGTGGGGAACCTGGTATGGAACTCAATCCCAGGACCCTGGGATCATGACCTGAGCCAAAAGCAGATGGTCAACCACTGAGCCACCCAGGTGCCCCTCAACTGAGTAAATTTTAAAGATCTTGTTGACTTTATTCAATGACTTGTGCATCTGGCAGCATTCCATCTAGTAGTTAGGAAAACTTGGAAGAGCTGTATAAAATAACACTTTTATAGGCAGACGGAAGCCAGGCTAGGAAGTTATACTAACAAAAAGTAGATTGGTTGTGGCAAGGTCACCTTCCTGTAGGGCACTCAGGGATCTATCCGATTACCTCACTAGTGCTGATTAGATAGTTCCTAATTGACTGGTTTAAGATTCCATTTCTGGGAGAGCAGAAACTGTAAATTAATTAAATCGTAGGGCTTAGCATAAGTGACTCCACTGTAGGTCTGTTGTTTTGTTTTTTATATCTGTGAGATACTGTTTGCTCAAATGCTCCTGCTGTGGCTTACATTTATCAGACTCTCTCTGTCAAATAATTAGCAATGTTTTTATTAACTGAAGATATTATATTAAAATTTCACATCTAGATCCACTCTGAGTAGTTTACAAAACCATTAGAAATTGTTCAGTAAACTAATGAAAGCTCATTTCCTGAGACATCTCTAGTAAAAATCTTCTCTTAACCCACAGTAGGACAAACTGACTCCAAAGATTTTATTGAATATTTATAAATTTTTATTTTAATTTCTACACAAGTGTTACTGAGAGTAACTTTCTTGGAGTCCTCCTAAATGTCTTTTCTTTTCTTTTTTTTTTTTTTTTTTTCAACTTTTCATTCTTTTCCCCTATCATCCCTCAATTTTTAGCCTATGGCAAGAAAAATATGAATCCAGAGGCAAACTTTTTGACCATGCATTTCAAATCTATCTAGTAAGAAAAGATGTTCTATTTAAAAACTGAAAGTGAAACCAAATTAAAATACAAAAACTGACATTAAAATCAATAATGCAAAAAGTAAGGACTTTGCTGAGTTTCACTTTCACTGAATATCTTTGTATGTATCTTTGGAATGGTGACCTTAAAAACAGTTACACATTTTTGTTTTTATTCCCAAGGGCTACTTGCCAATCATATTATGCTTTCCAGGTTGGATCTCCTTTTTGTGGCTGCCCTTTAATCACTGAAGGTCACTTTTTATCATTTCTGTACTAATTGCTGTTAAAACACTTGACAATTTATTGTGATTTAAGTTTCATTAGCTTGCATCTCTTTCCCTACTCAATGATTAATAGAGATGTTAAATAAGATTACAACCTAATAACAGTGCTCTCTCTACCTACCCTGCCTGTATCTCTCCTCAACTAGTTAGCAATATGGTTTTTTTGATTGAAGCAAAATATGGTTTCAGTCCAGTGTCCTGTGAAGAATTAGGCTGCTGATCTTTGATAATGTGAAGACTCGTGGTCTCCATTCAGCCTATGACATATATAAGTTGAGAATTGTTATTTTAATTAATTGATAAAAATTTATGTCAGTATTTCTATGAAATAGAAAAATAGCCTTTTAGATATGAAACATTTCTAAAAAGAGGAATTTCATACACACATACATTCTTTAGGATATAGATATTTTAAAAACTAATTTACAAATTCCAATTTACACTTTGCAATTTCTTGAAGACATCTTAAAGTGGATTTACTCCAAAAGGTGGGCCTCAATTAACCTTATCTCAGAATGATTCTTGCACCATTTCAAAAAACAGCTTTACTGAGATGAAATTCATGTATCATAAAATTCACTCTTTTAAAATATGTATTTCAGTGGTTTCTCATATTTGTTGTGGTGCCACCATCAGCCACATATATTGTCATATGTTGCTATTGCATTTCTTTATATTACTTGACTATGTTATTTATTGTAGTTTTTATATTCACTTCCCAGTTATTTTATATAGACATTATTTTCTTGACATGGTTGCAAGTTCATTATTGGCTGAACATATATGCTGTTTTTGTTTTTTAAGATTTATTTATTTACTCATGATAGACAGAGAGAGAGAGAGAGGCAGAGACACAGGAGGAGGGAGAAGCAAGTTCCATGCCGGGACTCCATCCTGGGACTCCAGGATCATGCCCTGGGCCAAAGGCAGGCACTAAACCGCTGAGCCACCAAGGATCCCCAACATATATGCTTGTAACGTGATATTTAATTAAATGTTTTGAGTATAGCCAAAGGTAAAATAGATGTGAAACTTCAAAATTGTCAGATCACATGAAGCTGATTTTGTAGAAGAAATACCCCAAATTCCTTTATGCGATTCATTGTCTCATCCAGATGCTGTCCTTAGACTCTGGCAGGTAGGGTCTTTATCTAGGTCTCTATACCGCAGAGAATGCACTGGTTTGAATAGTGTCCCCTCCCCCCATTCATCTACCCAGAATCTCAGGATGTAATCTTATTTGCAAATAGGGTCTTTGCTAATGTAATCAAGTTAATATGAGGTCATGGTGAAACAGGGTGGACTCTAAGCCCAGTACTATATCTGGTGGTCTTATAGCGAAGGCATATTTGGACCCAGAAACAAAGAAAAGCCCATGGGAAGACATAGGCAGAGATTGGTGTGATGTATCTACCAGACACGGAACATCAAGGATCTCCAGGAAGCACCGTAAGCTAGAAGGGACAAAAATTCCACCCTAGAGTCTTCAGAGGGAGCATGGCTCTACCAACACCTTGATTTCAGGTTTCTAGGTTATAGAATATAGAATATCGGATAAATTTCTGACATTTTAACTCACACATTTTGTGGTACTTTGTTTACAGCAGCCCCAGGGAACAATACAGTATTTCAACACTTGAGATACTTTTTTTTTTTTTTAAGATTTTATTTATTTATTCATGAGAAACACACAGAAAGAGGCAGGGACACACAGGCAGAGGAAGAAGCAGGCAGGGAGCTCAATGTGGGACTCAATCCCAGAACTCCAGGATCACAACCTGAGCAGAAGGCAGACGCTCAAACACTGAGCCATGCAGGCATCCCTTGAGATACCTTTCCTAAAATTTTAAGTTCCCCTCTGGTGTCTAGGTACAGTATCCATGGGCAGCAGGATGGTTGATGCTGCATCATGTATAAATGATAAAACTAGGACTAAATACATGGTATTAGGGAAATTTAGAGGTAAGAAGATATGTATTGTTTTTAATGAATTTTCCAAAGAGTCAGAACATTCTGTAAAATAACCGTATTGCCACCTTTTTCTTTGGATGGAGGATATGAAATTAAACAAGAATGGTGTGTTTAACAAAAAAGGACATGAAAAGACAATGAAGGTCTGGACTGGAGGATCTAAAGAGGAAAAGATGGTGCCTGAATACTTCATTTAGTATTCACATGTTGTAATTGGACAATTAAAAAAGTAAGTTCTCTTATATTATTATTCTAAATCTTTACTGATGAATGATTATATGTCACATGGGCCCATGTAATATATATTTTATTT
Organism: Canis lupus baileyi; assembly: GCF_048164855.1. NCBI lineage: Eukaryota > Metazoa > Chordata > Mammalia > Carnivora > Canidae > Canis > Canis lupus. The sequence continues at coordinate 22,601,572 of NC_132843.1, read as the reverse complement.
TTTTAAGATTTTATTTATTTGAGAGAGAGAAAAGGAATACAAACTGGGGGAGAGCAGAGGGAGAGGGAGAAGCAGACTCCCTACTGAACAGGGAGCCTATTGTGGGCTCAATCCCGGGACCCTGGAGTCATACCTGAGCCCAAGTCAGATGCTTAACTGACTGAACTACCAAGGTGCCCCAATTTTAAGAACATATTTAAAATCAAATGGTTTTATAGATAAAATCCCAACAGAAACTATAGACTCAAGGACTCACAGAGCCTAGGGATGGCCCAGTCACACTTATGTTTAATATTAGAAACTAGGGGGAAGGAGAATTTGTAGAGGTATGTCTGAAAAAAATATGTTCTCTAACACTTGCCCTTTCAGCCTTCCAACAAAAACAAGGTAAATGGGTAGGATGTTCTCTTTCTCTTCAAGATAAGAGGTTGGGCTTCCATGGGATAAATAGAAGAGTTTAATATCTATCCTTTGGATTTTGGAGGGCAGACTCGTGTATCTGACTTGTGGCTGAGGAGCCTGAGGCAAGAGGCTGTTTCCAATGAAAAAGTAGAGATATAGAAATAGGGGGAGGGGGGGACAAGACTTGTGAAGTAAGTGAAGTTCTACTGAATGTAGTGTAGTTTGCATTAGAGTTTTCTATGGCCAGAAGACAACCGCCAAGAGAGAGAGGAAGGAGACACATGGAAATCGTTTAGGTCTTTCAGGTCTTAACAGAAGAGAAGCTGGAGGTTGACTGTTGATCATCTGATCCTGAGAGGCATCACAAACAAATAAACATCAAAAACCACATACATCCTGTTCTTGGGTAATAACAGTGAAAAGACCAGTGGCATTGTTAAGTTCTCTAAAGATCTTAGGAATAAATGCCCCTTGGGACAGAGTGAGATTAAAGTTTTGATCAGGCCCTGAGATCATAAATGAGATTTTAAAATATCAGTCAATAAGGAACTTTCTTGTACCCTTACCACTGCTCCCTCCCCAAGATTTTACCAGGAATGTGAAAATGACATTTTGTAGTAAAGGGGAAATAAACATGGAAAGAGAAAATCAACAATCTCTTCACACAGATCAAACCACGTTGGTGAGGAAAAAAAATTAAGAATTAAAGCATCTTTCTACTGTTAATCATTCACTCAGTTTAGACTGTTTGCAACTTAATAAGAATTAAAAAAGAAAACTTTAAAAAAATAAATCTTATAGTGATCAGCAATGTTGAGAGACTTCCTGGTGTCATCATGTGGCAAAAGCAGACTACTCTTCATGAGAATATTTAAAGAGTGTGTATGCTGGGAAAACGAATTCCTTCTGGTTTCATTCCATGAGTTTTGTTAATTAAAGATGTCAGTCAAATATGTTTTATCTAATAGAGCACAGGTTGTGCTATGATGATATACAGAATGGTACAAGTCATGGTGTGTCATGGTACATGGAAGGAGAAAATTAGAATTTTCTCTAAAGTTCTCTAAAGTTTTTCAATGCATTTCCTTACTTTCTAGCTTCAGTTTCATAGCTCAATACTTTATGCTCTTCCTGAAGGATTTCTAAACAACCTTGACCTAATGTCTTTTCATCCACCTGCCCTACAAGCATCTAGCCTTGGGCAAATCCTGCTGCTAGTATTCGCTTTGTCTGTACACAGACTTTTTAGACTGCTGGGGAAATTCACACACCTGACTGGTGACACCACACGTTGATGGTCACCTGTTTGATCAGTGTTCTGACAGTGATTTCAATTGAATTATGTTTCACCCGGCAATGTTCCTTCTCATTTCTGACAAGAAATGTTTCATCTTCTGCACTTGATTCCCTTTCTTCCACATTCCCCTTTATTCTCAATAGATGATCTAGCTCCCTCTTTCAGGAAGAAAATATACCTCACTGAGAAGTAAAGTCCAATTCTGGTTTCCAATTAACCAGCAATTCCATCTGCATCTACACACAGCTATTTCTTTCATTAAGAGGAACTCCTTTCACCAATGCCTGGTCTGTATTTGCTCCTGTATTTTATGTTGTGTCTTGCTCTAACTCTTTGGGACCTAATATTTATTAACTCACATTCTTCTAGAATATCAAATTGTCTCTTTTATCTAGAAACCTTTTCTATTTTCATGTGAGTTTGTTCAAATCCCAGAAAATATAGGAAATAGATAAAGGAAAAAGCAAGCTCTTTCACGTTAAAAAAATACAGCAATGATAATACACACATATGTACACCAGCAAAAGTGAACAGAAATAATATAAAATAGAAACGAAACAGATACTCATTTATTGCTTGTAGGAGTGTGAAATGATTCAACCTCCATTGGGAGACATTTTTGGCAATATCTGTCATATTTATAAAAGTGTATATCCTTTTTCCTCCAATCCTAAACCTGGGAATTATCCTATAAAGACATTTGTACCTACATAAATGGAATATGTACAACTTTATTTATAGCAGTATTGTCACTGATAAAAAAAATGCAAGTTAAATCAACTCACTGCTCAAAGCATGAAATGGATCTGCATTTCACTCCAAGAATATACCCTAATACTGCCAGTAGTTGCTCTTTGATCTTTTATCATCATCTACTATTCTTCTTTCACCTACTATGTTCCAGGCACATTGACTTCCTTGCTGTTCTTCCAACATATCAGGCATGTGCTGGAAAAGGCCCTTCCCTTTGATGGGAACACTGTTTCCATATTGCCTGCCTCTTGCAGCTAGAATATGCAGTCCATGAAAGTTTTAATCTTTACCAGTTTTGTTCATTGATAAAGATCTAAATCAATCTTGGTACGTAGCACATAAATGTTTGTTGAATTAATAAATAAACCTAAATCTCCATTAAAGCTGATTGTTTAGGTAAAGTATAATAAATTCACAAAACAGAATACTATGCACTCCAAAAAAGCCAAATAATGATCATGATTTCTCTGTTCTATGGACTATCTATAGTGTATATGCTAAATGACAAAACAAAACAAAATGATGCAGAGTGGTACAGTATGCTGTATTTGTATAAAATGTAGAAAAAGAAAATACTGGTTAATGGTTGTTTTCATTTTCATGAGGAAACTTTGGAAATGCATTAAGATATTAAAAATTTCTATAACTGTTCTCATAACCATTGTTTTGAACTCAGTCACATGGCCACACCTAAGTGTCATGTGCTGGGAGATGCAGACCAGCTGAACAACCTTGAATCCAGCTCTTCACTAAGATGGAAGAGGAGAATGCGCTTTTAGGGCCAGCTGAAACTGTCCTCTATGGTCTTTTTTTTTAATTTTATTTATTCATTCATAAGAGATAGAAAGAGGGGGAGATGCAGAGACACAGGCAGAGGGAGAAGCAGGCACCATGCAAAGAGCCTGATGTGGGACTTGATCCTGGGTCTCCAGGATCATGCCCTGGGCCGAAGGCAGTGCTAAACCGCTGAGCCACCCAGGGATCCCTGTCCTCTATGGTCTTTAAGAAAGTACTATATATCCATGTTGACCACAGTGTACACATATTCTGATTTCTCTCAGAATTTCTAAACTCAGGTCTTTTTTTTTTTTTTTTTTTTAGTTCTATACTTGAAAGGCAACTGCTACTTAAAACCTTAAATAATGCCAAGTGCTAAAAGTTTCCCCTTGTCTTATATCTTCCTTTGAATAATTCATAGAAATCTGCAATGGTGTTGCTCTTAGTATCTCCAAAATGCCTGCCCCAGCCTTTATGTAATCCTTTCCACAAACATGCCTTTCCTCAGTTTTTAAATTTCACAGGCTTTGAATAACTTGGTCTATTTCAATAGCAGACAAATATTCCTTTCTGCCACTTTTTTCCTAAATCCTAGGAACCTTATATATAAACTGGGATATGTTTCTGGTGTCTTATTTTCTTCTATTGCTTTTCTGGTCACTTCTAGCCCTGATATAAATCTGGCCTCTTCTTGAGCAAACTTCCTTGTCTGCATGCCTCTCAAGTTACACAGGGTCAGGAAATGGAATAGATGCTCTCCTCACTCCCCATTGTCACTTTCAAGTCATTTCTCTTCATTTCTCTATCCAAAAATCTTAGATCCTTTGACATCTGACAAAAATCCCCATCATCAACCCACATCCTGGTCCCACAATTTTATTCATTGAAGATCTTAGCTCCTGCCCCACTGTTTTTGTCTGTGACTCTGCCCCATGTGGGTGTTCTTTTGGACATCTTGACATCTCAGTGTTTTGATCAGTCTACCAATTGGAGTCCTTATAGAAAACATTACCACCCCTTATGGTTCATAGGGAGAGATTTTGATGAAAGGACAAATTACATAAGGGAAGACAGTTACAGGAAAAATGATGAAATAACCTGGGAAATTCAAGTATAAACAAATGGAAAGTAGAAAAAGCAGCAAACAAACAAGCAAGAATTCAATAAGAAAAAAAGAATGAAAGAGGAAAAGACAGAGTCAGATATCAGTCCTGCCATTTATCAATTACAGACTGTGATCATATCACGAACAGGGCTCCATGATATAATTTTGGTCTTCGGTTGACCAACTTGAGATTTCCTTCTAAATATGATGCCTCCTAATGTCTCCTGGTAGTAGGCTCTTTGCATGTCTCTCTGTTGGAAGGTAGAAGGGGGTCTGGCAAACAGACAGGTATACAGTAACTGTTTCTGGAATTATCAATTGAATAAATGAATGAATGGATGGT